>NC_087580.1:21159699-21759699 GCF_036250125.1 Pseudopipra pipra
CAGAAAGGATGTCATGTCACAGTAAAGCTGTGATGTCACAGGAGAGCTGTGATGCCACAGAGGAGGATGTGACGTCATAGGAGAGCTGTCATGTCACAGAGGAGGATATGATGTCACAGAAGGATGTGATGTCATAGGAGACAAAATTTCACAGGGCAGGATGTGATGTCACAGAGGAGGATGTGATGTCACAGAGGAGGATGTGATGTCACAAGAAAGCGGTGATGTCATAGGAGAGCTGTGATGTCGCAGAGAAGGATGTGATGTCACAGGAGAACTGAAATGTCACGAAGGAGGATGTGAAGTCACAGGGAGGATGTGATGTCATAGGAGAAGGATGTGATGTCACAGGGAGCTGTGATGTCACTGAGGAAGATTTGATGTCACTGATGAAGATGTGATGTCACAGAAGGGGATGTGATGTCACAGAGGTGAATGTGATGTCATAAGAGACATGTGATGTCACAGAGGGGGATGTGATGTCACAGTAGAGCTGTGATGTCACAGAGGAGGAGGATGTGATGTCATAGTAGACTTGCGATGTCACAGAGGGGCTTATGATGTCACAAAGGAGGTTGGGATGCCCAGAGTTGGATGTGATGCCACAGGGAGGATGTGATGTCATAGGAGACATGCGATGTCACAGAGGAGGATGTGATGTCACAGAGGAGGATGTGATGTCACAGAGGAGGATGTGATGTCACAGAGGAGGATGTGATGTCATATGCAGGCACGATGTGATGTCACAGAGGGGATGTGATGTCACAGGGGAGGACATGATGTCACAGAGGAGGATGTGATGTCACAGCGGAGGATGTAATGTCACAGAGGAGGATGTGATGTCATAGGAGACATGTGATGTCACAGAGGGGGATGTGATGTCACAGAGGAGGTTGTGATGTCACAGAGGAGGATGTGACTTCATAGGAGACATGTGATGTCTGAGATAAGGATGTGATGTCATAGGAGACATGCGATGTCACAGAGGAGGATGTGAAATCACAGGGAGGATGTGATGTCATACGAGACATGTGATGTCACAGAAAAGCATTTGATGTCATGGAGGAGGATATGATGTCACAGGATAGGATATGATGTCACAGAGGAGGATGTGATGTCACAGGGAGCTGCAATGTCGCAGAGAAGGATGTGATGTCACAGGAGAACTGAAATGTCACGAAGGAGGATGTGAAGTCACAGGGAGGATGTGATGTCATAGGAGAAATGCGATGACACAGAAGGGGATATGATGTCAGAGAAAAGGATGTGATGTCATAGAGAGCTCTGATTTTGCAGGGAGGATGTGATGTCTCAGAGGAAGATTTGATGTCACAGTAGAGATGTGATGTCGTAGGAGAGCTGTGATGTCACAGAGGAGGATGTGATGTCACAGAGGAGGATGTGATGTCACAGGAGAACTGTGGTGTCACAGAGGAGGATGTGATGTCACAGAGGAGGGTGTGATGTCATAGGAGACATGTGATTTCTGAGACAAGGATGTGATGTCATAGGTGACATGCGATGTCACAGAGGGGGATGTGATGTCACGGAGGATGATGTGATGTCTCAGTAGAAGAGTGATGTCACAGAGGAGGTTGTGATGTCACAGGAAAGCTGTGATGTCACAGAGTAGGGTGTAATGTCACAGAGGAGGATGATGTGACGTCATAGGAGACATGTGATGTCACAGAGGAGGATGTAATGTCACAGAGGAGGATGCGATGTCCCAAAGGAGGATGTGATGTCACAGAGGAGGATGTGATGTCATAGGAGACATGTGATGTCAGAGAGGTGGATAAGATGTCACAGGGGAGCTGTGATGTCACAGAGTAGGATGTGATATCACAGGATAGGATGTGATGTCATAGGAGACATGTTATGTCACAGAGGAGGATGTGATGTCACAGAAGGTGATATGATGTCCTAGAGGAGGATGTGATATCACAGAGAGCTCTGATGTCACAGAGATGGATGTGATGTCATAGGAGACATGGGATGTCACAGAGGGGGATGTGATGTCACAGGAGACATGCGATGTCACAGAGGAGGATGCGATGTCACAGAGGAGGATGTGATGTCACAGACGGGGATAGAATCATAGAATCATAGAATTGTTTGGGTTGGAAAAGACCTCAGAGATCGTCGAGTCCAACCCTTGGTCCAAATCCAGTCCATTTACTAGATCATGGCACTCAGTGCCACGTCCAATCTGTGTTTAAAAATCTCCAGGGATGGTGAATCCACCACCTCTCTGGGCAGCCCATTCCAATGCCTGATCACTCTCTCTGTAAAGAATTTTCTCCTGATATCCAACTTAAATTTCCCCTGGCGGAGCTTAAGCCTGTGCCCCCTTGTCCTATTGCTGAGTGCCTGAGAGAAGAGACCAACCCCCACCTGGCTAGAACTTCCCTGTGATGAGGTCACAACTGAGCCTCCTCTTCTCCAGGCTAAACAGCCCCAGTTCCCTCAGCCTCTCCCCATAGGACTTATGCTCAAGTCCCTTCACCAGCCTTGTTGCTCTTCTCTGGACCCACTCCAGCACCTCAATACCCTTCCTGAACTGAGGGGCCCAGAACTGAACACAATATTCAAGGTGTGGCCTCACCAACGCAGAGTACAGGGGAAGGATCACTTCCCTGCTCCTGCTGGCCACGCTATTTTTGATACAGGACAAGATCCCATTGGCCTTCTTGGCCACCTGGGCACACTGTTGGCTCATGTTGAGCTTCCTGTCAATTAGTACCCCCAGGTCCCTTTCTGCCTGGCTGCTTTCCAGCCACTCTGTGCCCATCCTGTAGCGCTGCAGGGGGTTGTTGTGGCCAAAGTGCAGGACCCGGCACTTGGCTTTATTGAACTTCATCCCATTGGAATCAGCCCATCTCTCCAGCCTATCCAGACCCCTCTGCAGAGCCCTCCTGCCTTCCAGCAGGTCGACACTCCCTCCCAATTTGGTGTCATCTGCAAATTTGCTGATGATGGACTCAATCCCCTCATCTAAATCATCAATAAAGATGTTAAACAGGACTGGGCCCAACACTGACCCCTGGGGAACACCACTGGTGACCGGCTGCCAGCTGGATGCAGCTCCATTCACCAGCACTCTCTGGGCCCGACCCTCCAGCCAGCTCCTAATCCAGGAGGGGGTACACTTGTCCAAGCCATGGGCTACCAGCTTTTCCAGGAGTATATTATGGGAGACAGTGTCAAAGGCCTTGCTGAAGTCCAGATAGACCACATCCACAGCCTTCCCCTCATCCACCAGGTGGGTCACCTGATCGTAAAAAGAGATCAGGTTGGTCAGACAGGACCTGCCCCTCCTAAACCCATGTTGGCTGGGTCTGATCCCTTGTCCATCCTGAAGGTGCTGTGTGATTGCACTCAGGATGATCTGCTCCATAACCCTGCCAGGCACCGAGGTCAGGCTGACAGGCCTGTAGTTGCCAGGGTCCTGCTTGCAGCCTTTTTTGTGGATTGGGGTGACATTCGCCAACCTCCAATCATTTGGGACCTTCCATTATTGGAGTACCTGCGCCAATATGTGTCCTTAAACCAGGACAGGTTGCTCAAGGGCTCCTGAAATTTGGCATCATCCACAAAGGACTTGAAAATACATTTTGTCCCATTGTACAGAGAGATAATAAAGATGTTCTATCGTGGTGTTCAAGGACTGGTCACTGAAGGATTTCACCAGGAAGTTGCTGCCAAGAGGACTTTGTACCATGGATTTTATTTGACACTCTTCATTCAGCCAACTTCCCACCCACCACATCTTCTACTTCTTCAGTCCAGCTCTCACCAGTCTGGCCATAAGGAGAGCACAGGAGACCATGTCAAGGGCCTTGATAAAGTCTGGGCACAAAACATCCCCTTCTTTTCCCTCCCACAGGGGTTCTGCAATCCCTGCCTTGTCCTTCCCATGCCTGGCAATGGCTGCAGCAGGACTTGCCCTATCCCCTTCCCTGCTGAGCCTGAGCAGTGTGGAACTCTGCCAACCCTCCTTGCTGCCCTGTTTGCAGACTGGTTCCATGTCTGCCTTTGCCAAGGCCCCAGGAAGCCCTGGGCTGGCTCTGGCCTTTCCAAGGGTTTGGGAGAGGTCTCCCAGTGACACTGCCCAGCCTTCTCAATATCCCTGACACTAAAACCTTTTCCATAGCCCACACTTCCAGAGGAGTGCCCAGGACACAACACAGGTTGTCCTGGTGGTTCTGGAGAATGAGAAGGGATTTCTTCCTCGAGGCCAACCCCTCCAATTGGATTTGAGTGCAGCTGAAAGGTTTCCTCAGCATTTCCCCCGGTGCCTCCCTGCCCTGAAGGTTTGTGGCCATCAGGCTGGAGCTGAGGGGATTGGGCAGGTGCCTGAGGAGGGGGGAGAACAAGGGCTGTGTCCAACTGTGCCAGGAGGGCTGTGCTGGGCAAGGATGAGGAGACTGCAGAAAACAGTGGCACTGGGGAGGGGAGAGGAGCAGGTGGAGAGACCTTGTGCCTGCCCACGCTGGGCAGGAGCTGCCCCAGGATGGCAGCTCTGAAGCACTCCCAGGATGTCCCTGGGAACAGGAGGGGAAGACTGGATCTGAAAATGGAACCTGGAAAGCAGAGAGCAGGAGTGTCATGGTGACACTGCAGGAGAGTTGCAGCCCTGGAGCAAGGTGACAGAAGAAGTGACCCAGTCCATGCAGTGGCCTCAGAAGATCCCACAGCATCCTGGAGATGCTGGAAGGGAGCCCAGCTCTGCTTCACAAGTTCCCAGGGCCTGTCCCTGCCTGTGCTCCAAGGGCTTCCACCCCCCAGGACTGTGCTCAGAGAGCACTCAGGCCTCACAGCAAGAAAGGGGCTCAGGAGGACAGTGTGGAAGTGGCAAGAGAGCAGCTCTGCAAAGACCAAGCACTGCTGCTCCCTGGCAGTGCTGCTGGGCTGGGATTATTGTCCCCTTCCCCTTTGCAAATACCCCCTGTCCTGCAGTGTGCTGTCCTTTAGGAACATCTGAGAAGAAGGGTCTTGGACAAAGAAGGCACTGCAGGGTCCTTTATTATGTTTAAACACTCAGAAAGCACAATACATCATTTTTACATCTCTGACTCAAATGTAATTGGTAGACACTAAATTAGAAGGCAGATGCATAATATTTCATTGTACAGAAAATTATTGCAAGAAGAACCCAATGACCTCCACGAAAAACCTGAGCAGGAAGGCTGGGCCATTAAGGAGTCCCATTCTGCATGCTACACACCAGAACACAGGCACTTTATTGCTCCTGAGAAGCATCTAGTCATCATTTTCCTAATGGCATCTTTGAGCTCCTGATTTCTGAGGCTGTAGATGAGGGGGTTCCGTGCTGGAGGAACCACCGAGTACAGAACTGACAGGGCCAGATCCAGGGATGGGGAGGAGATGGAGGGGGGCTTCAGGTAGGCAAACATGACAGTGCTGAGGTACAGAGAGAGCACGGCCAGGTGAGGGAGGCACGTGGAAAAGGCTTTGTGCCGTCCCTGTTGAGAGGGGATCCTCAGCACAGCCCTGAAGATCTGCACATAGGAGAAAACAATGAAAATGAAAAAAACAAATCCTAAAAAGGCACTAACCCCAATGAGGTCAGTTTCCCTGAGGTAGCCTGAGTGTGAGCAGGAGAGCTTGAGGATGTGTGGGATTTCACAGAAGAACTGGCCCAGGGCATTGCCCTGGCACAGGGGCAGGGAAAATGTATTGGCTGTGTGCAGCAGAGCAGTGAGAAAGCCAGTGGCCCAGGCAGCTGCTGCCATGTGGGCACAAGCTCTGCTGCCCAGGAGGGTCCCGTAGTGCAGGGGTTTGCAGATGGCAACGTAGCGGTCGTAGCACATGATGGTGAGCAGATAAAACTCTGCTGAGATGAAGAAGACAAAGAAAAAGAGCTGTGCAGCACATCCCTTGTAGGAGATGGTTGTGGTGTCCCAGAGGGAATTGTGCATGGCTTTGGGGACAGTGGTGCAGATGCAGCCCAGGTCTGTGAGGGAGAGGTTGAGCAGGAAGAAGCCCATGGGGGTGTGCAGGTGGTGGTCACAGGCTACAGCGCTGAGGATGAGGCCGTTGGCCAGGAGGGCAGCCAGGGAGATGGCCAGGAAGAGCCAGAAGTGCAGGAGCTGCAGCTCCCGCCTGTCTGCCAATGCCAGGAGAAGGAACTGGGGCATGGAGCTGCTGTTGGACATTTGCTCCTTTCTCAGGGTATTTTGATCTGTTGAGGAGGAAAAGTCACTGCTGAGTTAGACCAGGTTTCTGCAGCCAAACATTTCCTGTCTCACAGCCACCCCACTCTCAGGCTCTCTCTCCTCTCTCAGACCTCCCTGCAGCTCCCTCCCCTGAGCTCTGCCTTTTGCTGCCTGAGGGGACCATTGGAAGCAGGAACTCTCTGATGGGCTCCCAGGGACTCCTTCTTGCTCTGCTGGGAGAGGGAACTTGGAATGCAGGGTGATCTCAAATTAAATGTACTCGTGATACATCAAAGAGCTTCTCAGCTTTGCTGTTTGCAATTTGCCCAAATGAAGGACTGAGCTGAGGGAA
This sequence comes from Pseudopipra pipra, assembly GCF_036250125.1. Taxonomy (NCBI): domain Eukaryota; kingdom Metazoa; phylum Chordata; class Aves; order Passeriformes; family Pipridae; genus Pseudopipra; species Pseudopipra pipra. The sequence goes on from NC_087580.1 coordinate 21,166,231, forward strand.
TTCTTTGGATTTGTTCACCCACTTGCACCTGCCACCCTTAGGAGAGGTTGTGGAGGTTTGAAATCCCTGACATTCCTATTGCACTGCAGGTCAGGTCTTGTGGGTTCTGAGGGGCACAGGGACGGTCCCTTAGTGCAGAGAGAAGAGCTGCTCTGCCCATCAGTCCTGGGCTCAGCTGCCCTGTGCTGGCAGCTTGGAGCTGGAGGAGCATCACACTCAACTGTTCCCCTACAGAGAAACTGCCCAGAGATCCAGGAATCCATGTCCAAAGAACAGACTGACACACTCCTCACCTTTTCATCTCTCCCCTCCCAGAGTGAGACACAAAATGCTCCTTGCAGCTGCCCAGAGCATTTCCATGGATTTAGCACTGAGGAGTTTTCTCCAGGTGGATCCTGTGCAGCACAGAGATCCTATGGCAGAGCTGTGCCCTTCTGGAGGGCACCTGCAGCCCTGCAGGACACCCAGGCAAACAGCTGAATCCCCTGAAGGTGCCTGGAGGGCACTTGGGCACTTGGCTCCCACAGACACATCCCCACAGCAGCACCCAAGGGGTTTGTGTCTGCACAGGAATCTGCCCCCCCCCCCCCGCCCCCCCCACAAATCCCACACTGGCTCAGAAAACCCAGTGGTGAGAACAAGGAGAGCCCAGGCAGCAGGGGATGGCAGGGAAATGCCACAGTGCTGCTGCCAAGGGAGGAGGGACACACAGAGACAGCTGGAAATCAGGGCCCTGTCCTTGCCTGGGCTCTGGCTGCTGCAGGGCAATGCACAGCCCAGCCCCCGTGGGCCTGAGGGCACAGGCTCTGCTTCGGCTGGGAAAGGAGCCCAGGCAGGAGCTGCTCAGGGAAGGGGTCTGTGCCACAGGGACAGCAGGGAGGGGCCCCCATCCCCCTGCCCAACCCTTGTGGCAGCAGCTGCCTCTCCCTGCCTGCCTGTCTCTGGGTGAGGAGCTGTTCCTGCCAGCAGCCCCTGCCTGTGCCCAGCTCAGCTCCCTGCCAGTGCTGCCAGAGCCATCCCCAGCCCAGTGCCCAGGGGCAGCTCTGCCTGGGCAGGGGCTGCAGAGCAGATCCCAGACCCCCTGCGGTGGCTGGGAAGGGGGAGGTGTTCTGGGGGGATGTGCTTCCTGAGAAGGGCCCCTGGAAATGGGGGAGGTGGAGCTGAAGCTGTGAGGAGCCCTGAGCCTGGAGCTGAAGGGCCCTGCCCTGCCCTGCCCTGCCCAGCCCTGCCCTGAGGGGTCACTCCTTCCACCCACCCCTTCTCCCTGCAGGGCCGTGGCAGCTCCTTGGCCGGGCTGAGAGCTGCCCCTGGCAGGCAGCAGAGTCCCTGCCCCAGCACACAGAGCCCTGGGGGCAGGACCCTGCTCTGCCCCACAGCCCTGGGCACCCCTGGCTGCACCCCCACCTTCCCACCCCACAGCCAGCCCTGGCACAGGGAACCTTCTTGCCCTGGGCCTCTGAGGGGGCAGCAGCAAGTCCTGCTCTGCAGCAGCTTCTCCTGCTGCACCCCAGCAAATCCAGCAGAGCCATCCTGACAGCTCCTGCCACTGCTGCCATTTGGCAGCTGGCAGAGGCACTTGCAGGAACTCCCCTGCACTGCTCTGCAGCCACAGCCTGACCGTGGCAAAGGGCTGGCAAGGTTCCTGCCCTGAGCAGCTCTGCCCTGTCCTCCCCCCCCAGGATCCCTTGAACCTCCTGCTCCCTTCTCCTCTCTGCCCTTGCTGCCTGCAGCTCCTGCCCTGCTCTGCCATGTGGCCACTTCCCCTGCACTGCAGCAACTGGGAGAGTCCTGCTGAAAGATCCTGGAAGCTGTGGGATGTGCCAGCTTTAGGAGATGCCTCCAGGAAGGCAAGTTGAACTTTCCTACAGCCAGAGAATTCTTCCTTCAAATCCTGGGAAGGTTTCTCCTGTAGTGAGATCTCAGTCTCCTTCCAGCCCAGGCTGCCTCTCATCTCTCTGCCTTCTCTCCTGTGCCCTGGGTGCTGCAGGCAGTGCCCTCAGCCCTGCTGGGCTGTGCAGAGGAGCTGCTCCTGGGCAGAGCTGTCTCTTTGAAGCTCTTCTTGCTTGCCAGGAGCTCCCTGTGTGCCAGGAGCCCGGCCCAGCTCAGCAGCACAGCAACAGCCCCAGGCATTTCATGACCCTCGAGGGGTTTGGACTTGTTTACATGAGACTTGTCCCTGAGAGGAAGTTCAAACAGCTTTTCAAGAACTCAAAGTGAGATTGAAACACTAAAGTTTATGAAGTGGTAATGAGTCTCACTGAGGGACACAACTGAGAACATGTCCCCAGGTTCCAGTTAGAGCAGAAAACTGCAGACAGGGATGCCAAGGATGGACAAGCAAGGGAAAGGTGGCTCTGATGCTGAAGAAACCTTGACTTGTTTCCTTAATCCAGAGGACCAAGCCCTGACCCCCAGCCCCTGGGAAGGCAGATCCTGTCCCTGCCTCATTCCTCAGGGCTCTTCCTGGGGCACTGGGCTGTGGGATGTGCAATGCCAAGGGCAGGACCATGGGGTGGCACCTGCCAGGCTGCTGAGCAGCGACAAGGAGGCCATGAGGCCCCAGGGCTGCAAGGGGTACTCCCCTCCTCCTGGCATCAGGGGCACAGACAGCAGCCCTGGCCAAAGGCCTGCAGAAGGTGGCTGTGTCAGGGCCTTTCAGCTTCTCCCCCTCCCTGTCTCCTCTCCAGCCCAGGCTGTCCTACGGTGTCCATGCCCTGCCCCTTTCCCTGCAGGCTGTCGTCATCCCCCCGGCTGCCCCACCTGGCTGGCACCTTCCTGCACTGACATCTCTGCGTCCTCCCTGGCTCTTCCTGCACACACAAAGCCTTGGCCTCATCCACACTCCTCCTGGGCGACGTGTTGCATCACACCATTGCCCTCAGAGTGAAACTTCTTTCTCTTTGTTTCCACTCTGGACATCTCCAGCTGCACTTGGCATTATTTCTTTATTTCTCAGGCTGTTTCCTGCTATGACAAAAGGATCTACCCTCTCTGAAACCACCCTTCAAGCCTTCTCTGGCTACTCCTGCACTGTCCTCAGTCTCCACACCATGGAGCCCAGAGCTCCTTAGTCCCTACAGAGTGGTCATTGGCTTGAGGCCTCTAAATCTTTTCTTGGGAGATCCCTGGGTACTCTCCAAGGTGTTTGCAGATGAACACATGGTGCTCATAGTCTAAGGAAAACACAAGGATACAATTTACCAAGGCCTGTATTGGCAGAACACAGGGCAATGGCTTTGAACTGAAAGACTAGAGTATTATATTTATAATAGGAAGAAATATTTAACAATCAGGGTGGCAAGAACTGAAGCAGGTTTCCAGAGAAGTGGATGTCCCATCCCTGCATTTGTCCAAGGTCAGGGAGAGTGAGTAACCTCAATTAGTAAAAGATGTCACTGCCCACATCCACGGACTTGGACCAGATGACCTTTTAGCTCCCTTCCAAGCCGAACCATTCTGGGATTCTTTCAGTCCCAAACTCCTTCTCCAAAGAATTTCCAAGTTGAGGACATGAACTGCCATGTTTTTGGAGAAACGCTTCTCAGCCCAAAAGGTAAAAACATAATTCAAAGACACTTCCAAAATATCTGTGTGAAGGCTTCACCAAGTGGGTCAATGGCAGAACCTCCCAGGATGACCTCACAAATGTGGGTGGGGTTTTCATGCTTGGGGTCTGAGACTTAGGATGGGCAACAAGAAAGCACATTTGGGGACTGAGGAAGACTTGTCATGGGATGTCGAGGAAAGAACAAATGGAATGGGAAGGATGGGATCACAGTGGTCACTGGAGGAAGAAGCATGAGAAAACAGGGAAAAGAGGCTGAAAAAGCTGCTCATGTTAAACAGGAGGATGGTCAGGACAATTCCCTGGCTGTGCCCTGCAAGTGATCCCCACAGCCCATCCCATTTTCTTCAGAACTCCATTGCCCAGAAGTTTCTGTGGGGAGGGACCTCTCTGCTCCTGGCACAGATTGTGGATCAAGTTCCAGCCCCTGCAGCAGGAGCCACAAATAGTCAGGTCTTGTGTTCTTTGAGGGGCCAGACTCTGCCCAGACTGGGGTGTGTGTGTGTTGGAAGCACAAAAGAGTGAAGGAAATGCAAAGTTAAACACCCAATGTAGCCTGACTTTGTCCCTAAGTGGGGGATGAGAATTGGACACAAGATGTGCAGGGACAGAGGGAGGGGTTTGTCCCCCTGGCCCTGCCCAGAAGGGACACCTTTCAGGAAGGGTTGTGGCCTTGGCTGTGCTGAGGGTTGCCCCGGGCAATGCAGCTTGGGATTGCAGTGGCACTGTCAGGGTTCTGCAGAGCTCCTGGCAGTTCCTGCCTTTGTCCCCAGCAATGCCAGAGACCTGCAGGGGTTGCAGTCAATCCCTTGTGCTCTTTGGGACCCCGACTGGCTCTGCTGAATGTCAGCAGGCCTGGAGTTCCCAGACTGTTCCTGCATCCAGGGTCGGGCCTGCAGTGACGTTTGTGCAGCATTCAATTGGGGCAGTGGCAGGATGGCCATGGATCCATTCCTGCACAAACACAATGGGGCTCCATCCCAGGCAGGGAGAGAATGGGCCCACACATTTTTAGAAGGATAAGAAGCAGGGAGTTTTGGCACTGTGGAACCCCATGGAACCAAAGGAACCCTGAGACATGGTGGAACCTCCTGGAATCAAGGGGACATTGTGACCCTGCAGCACCTCATGGAACCAAAGGGAGTCTGGGACGTGGCAGGGCCTGATGGAAACAACGGAATCTCCTGGGAACAAAGGGACCCTGGACACTGCCAAAAGTCAGGGAGACAAGGGAACCCCAGGACACTGTGGAATCTCCTGGAATCCAGGGGCCATTGGAATACACTGGGGCCTCCTGGAACCAAAGGGAACATGGGACACTGCGGAACCTCATGGAATCAAAAGAACCCCGGGACTTTGTGGAACATCAGGGAATCAAGGGGCCAGTGTGACATCCCAGAACCTTTTGGAACCAAAGGGAACCAACGGGACATTGCAGAATCTCATGGAATCAAGGGTCCATTGTGACACCGGGGAAAATGATGGAATCAGTGGGCCATTGTCACACTGCAGGGCCTGATGGAACCAAAGAACGCTGGGAAACAGTGCAACCTCATGAAATCAAGAAACCATTGTCCCACTGAAGAGCCTCAAGGAATAAGGAATCCAATCTTTGCCTCAGATTTTGTCAACAAATTAAATTCAAAGAATTACAGAAGTGTGATTGAACTACTTTTTTGCCACTGGTTTTAATGATTGGCAAAATGAGAATATTTCTATAAAATGAATCATTTATTCTTACAAAGGATCTAAATCAAAATAATTTACTACACAATACGAATGTTAAAACTACTAGTAGTACAGTATGAGATAGTATAGTGCACTGTATTGAAGCAATTATTAAAACAATTATATTAAAGCTAGCCAAAAGAAATAATTATTACATAGAGATCTGATGGAACTCAACCTGACCAATGCTCGTGGGGAGATTTCTTTTGCTCAGCCTTGAGGAGTGTCCTTGGAGGGCGTCCCCACCCAAGGCAGGAATCTCCACACATCTACCCCAAGAAGGGCTGTGTTAGAAGAACCTGCCTGGATGAAAGGGGACTGGACTTCTCTAGTAGGAAGGGATTGACTGCTCCTCACAAATGGACAGGGCAGTGAGCAGCTTCTCTGTCCCATCCAACTTCCAAAAGCAGGATGTGTGTTTGGAGTTGGGTGAACCAGGCTGGTTTGAGCATCATTCAACACCAAAACCATTCCCAGGGTGCCACCGGTAACTGGCAGATCTCACAGACAGCTTGCATAAGATCTGGCACTGTTGGCATTGTCTGATGGCATTTTAGGCCTTCTCAGGGTAGGCCCTCCTGCCACCCGGGTCGAGAGGTTGGCTGTGAAAGTCCATCCTGGAGATGCACAGGGAGCCAAGAGTTGGGCTCCTGAGTGACATCCAGCAATGGACAGGGGGATGGGACTGACCAGATGAAAGTGTCTCAGGTAGAGCTGGACTGGCAACACAAGGGGGAATTATTCCTGGCTCGCTGGGCCCAGGACACCTCAGGGCCTCAGGGAAGAGCTGCAACATCCAGCTGGGCTTGGGATCCAGGGCTGCATTTAACCCTGGACACCAACTGCCAGGTTCTCCAGAACTGGGAAACATGTGCTGCCATCAAAGAGGCCCAGAGGGTAAAGCCCCTGTGGGGTGGGGGATGATGGCTGAACTAGAGATGTGGGCAGGCCTGGCAGATTGATCCCAGCACACTCCCCAAACCCACCAAGGCAAGCTCTACGTGCTGACAATGGTGAACACAACCCTTGGATGGCAGGAGACACCCCCTGTGCCTCCCACCACTGCCCAGAACACCATCCTGGGCCTGGAAAAGCAAGTCCTGTGGAGACACGGCCCTCCAGAAACACTGGGGTTGGACAGCAGGACTCTTTTCCAAAACAACCTTGTGCACACCTGGACCAGAGAGCTCGGCATGGAGTGGATGGATCATATTCCCTGTCAGGCACCAGCCTCTGGGAAAGTTGAATGGTAGAGTGGACTGTTCCAAACCACCTGGAAAGCAATGGGCAGTGGGACCTTCAAACCTTGGGATGTGCATTTAGCAAAAGCCACCTAGTTTGTTAATCCTGTAAGCTCAAGAGATAAAACTCCAGGCCAGTTCAGTGTCTAAGATCAGCTCAAAAGAGCAGGTCCTTTAATCAGGCCCACAGGCCCAGGGGAACACACACGACGCGCCCTCCCAGGCAATGGTTCTACAGTTTTAGAAGATGGTCCCTCCAATGCCAGAACTCTCCACTCCCCAGTTCTGCCCAGTTCTGCCCCCCAACAGCCCCTTGGGGAATTGGGTTTGGGGTCTTTGGGACCCCTTCTTCCTCATCTTTATCTTCTTCACAGCACGTACAGTCCTTGGAGCACCTCCAGAGTTCTGGGCTTGAAGGTTGCTTTGTCTCTTGTGGGATCTTGTTGTCCAGGCCTAGGGTGGGATGTTGTTCAATAGAGGAGTTTTTCTACAATTTGACCTTGAAAAGAAGTCTAAACACGCTAAAGGAATTTAGAAAGTTTGATATCAAATGGGATAATAGGGTTGGGTCTGTGTAAACTGCTATGCTACAGCTACATTAACATCTACATTTACTACACAACTACTTTTAAATTTAAAAAACAAAGAATCCAGAAAGCTTTAAGGCATCACACAAACCTAGTTAGTTAACTCTACCATTTGAACTGACCCTGCCCAAAAAGAACCTCTCCGTACCATTGAAGGGGATAAAATCCCTGTGGTCCATATGAGGAATATGTTGGGGAGGACAGTTTGGATTAGTCCTGCCTTAAGCAAAGGCAAAGCCACCCATGGGATTGTTTCTGCTCAAGGACTTGGGTGCACTTGGTGGATGATGCAGAGGGATGGGGAAACACTCTGTGTCCCTCAAGGGGATTTGATTTTTGGGTCAGAACAGTCCGTGATGTTGAATTGTAGAATATTGTTTGCCCAATGACACTCCCACTGTGTGCCAGAACTCCCATGAAAAATGAGGTCTTTCCTTAGGTACATTTTTTTATTTTCTATGCTTTTGAGATTTTATTTTAAAAAAGTCCTGTTTACATTTCCTCCTCCTTCAGTAGCCCCCATCTTGTGTGTCCCAGAGACTTAGTCTAACTGGGGAGTCTCCTATTGGATTTGAGTGACATAAATGAACCTGCAATAAGCTTTTGTGTGAGATTCCTTTCCTGAGCAGAGCAGGACTGATCAGGAAATGAGAACAACTTTCTGGCTGCCCCAGCTTAGGGACTGGCCCTGTGCCTGGAGCTGGAAGAGCTGAGACTATCTACTGTGCAGAGGGGATTTCAGTGGAGGCAATGTGGACTTAATACGTAGCAGGGGAATGAGTTTTGTTTTTTACTGAGCTGTGCCTTCCTTTGGTTTTGTTTGCTGGCAATAAATGAACATCCCTCAGTGTCTCGGGCAGCTCTTTCTCCAAGCCAAGCAGGTGAGAGTTGGTGCCAAGGAGCTGAAAGCTGCAGGTCCAGCCTTGAGTGGAGGAAGCTTCGATTTGCCCAAGGCTGCTTTGAGTGCCAGGGGTTTGATGAGAGAATGGTGGGGTGGGGATAGGGATAAAGTCTGATGGATTGTGAATCATAAAGTGTCTTAATTTTCTTATCTATTCAGATTGAATTAGGAGGTGCTTGGGATCAATATCGACTGGGGATTGTTGATATCAGTGTAAAAATAGGAAAAAAGTAAACAGGCCACAAAAAAGACATCTTTTCTCATGGTTTTAGTAACACAACATATTCACTTTGAATGCACTTCTGAGATCTGTCTAATTAACCACAAAAGAATTGAAGACTTACAAGTAAATTATTCCCAGGGGCTTGTCTGGTTAAGATGCCATCTCTGAGAAGAGAGTTTGGAAAAATGAGCAGACAAGAAGACCATCCCTGGGGCTGGGGAAGCAGGAACTCAAAGTCACTGGTTACAGGTGGCAAATGGACTGGGGGATGTTTCTGGGAGAACCCACAAAGGATGTGCTGGTTTCAGGGGGAGTACAGTTAAATTTCTTCCCCGTGGCCAGTGCAGGGCTGTGTTTTGGCTTTGTGCTCAGCAGAGGGTTGATAATCACAGAATGACAGAATAGGCTGAGTTGGAAGGGACCCACAAGGATCATCCAGTCCAACCCTTAGCCCTGCACAGGACCATCCCCAAGGGTCACACCATGAGCCTGAGAGGATCATCCAAACGCTTCTTGAGCTCTGTCAGCCTTGGTGCTGTGCCCACTGCCCTGGGGAGCCTGGTCAGTGCCCAATCGCCCTCTGGGGGAAGAATCTTCTTCTAAGATTTAACCTAACCCTGCCCTGACACAACTCCAGGCCATTCCCTCAGTCCTGTCCCTGGTCCCCCCAGAGCAGAGCTCAGTCCCTGCCCCTCCTCTGCCCCTCCCCAGGAAGCTGGACCTGCACTGAGGTCTCCCCTCAGTCTCCTCTTCTCCAGCTGAACACACCAAGTGCCCTCAGTGTCCTCACACACCTTCCCCCAAGGCCCTTCCCCATCTTCCTTGCCCTCCTTTGGACACTCTCCAATGGCTCAATCTCTCCCTTCCATTGTGTCCCCCCAAACTGCCCCAATGGTGCAGGTGAGGCCGCCCCAGGGCAGAGCAGAGCGGGACAATCCCCTCCCTGGCCCGGCCGGCCATGCTGGGCCTGATGCCCCCAGGACAGGCTTGGCCCTCCTGGCTGCCAGGGCACTGCTGACTCAGGGCCAACTGGCCACCCACCAGCACCCCCAGGGCCCTTTCCCAGCACTGCTTTCCAGCCTCTCCTTCCCAGTCTGTCCGTCCATGCGGGGTTGCCCCATCCCAGGGCAGAATCCGGCACTTCCCCCTGGTGAAGTTCTCAGGGCTCCTAAAGAGCCGGGAGGTCACGGGATGTCAAAGAGCCCCACGGAGCTCAAGGGACCCTTGGGACACTGTGGAACCTCATGGAAACAAGGGGCCATTGTGACATGTGGGGCCTCATGGAATCAGAGGAACCCTGTGGAATATCATGGAATCAAGGGACACCTGTGACACTGCAGGGTCTCATGCTCCAGAAGGAACCCTGGGACACTGTAGGATCTCATGGAACCAAGGTGCCATTGTGACACAGCATGGCTGCAGGGAATCAGGGCTCCAGAGTAAAAGTCCACGGCCTCATGGAAAAAATGAATCCTGGGACACTGTGGAACCTCATGGAAACAAGGGGCCATTGTGACACTGCAGGGCCTCATGGAGCCAAAGGAACCCTGGGACTTTTTGGAACCTCATGGAGTCAAGGGGCAGTTGTGACACTGCAGAGCCTCATGGAACTAAAGGAATTGTGGAGAACATCCCAGTAACCCAGGAACACTGGGACATGCAGCTCCCAGTGGTACCGAAGGAGCTCCAAGACATTCTGGAATTCATGGAACCAAGGGCTCATTGTGACACTCCAGGGCCTCATGGAAGCAAAGGAAAACTGGGACACTGTGGATACTCGTGGAACCAAGGGGCCATTTGACACGCGGGCCCTCATGAAAGCACAGGAACCCAGAAACATTTTGGAAGCTCAGGGAACCAAGGGGCCATTGTTACACTGTGGAACCTCAGAGAATCAAGGGCCCAGTCTGACACTGCAGGGCCTCATGGAGCCATAGGAATCCAGGGACACTGTGGAACCTCATGGAATGAAGGGGCCAGTGTGACACTGCAGAACCTCATGGAACAGTGGGAACAAGGAGACACTGCAGAACCTTGTGGAAACAAGGGGCCTTGGTGACACTGAGCAACCACATGGAATCAAGTGGCCCTTGGGACACTGCAGGGCCTCGTGGAACAAAAATGCCCTTGGAGACTGTGGAACCTCACGGTGTCAAGGGTACATTGTGACATGTCAGGGCCACATGGAACTGAAGGAAACCTGGAACAGGGCAGAACCTCCTGGAATCAAGGGGCCATTGTGACATGTGGGGCCTCATGGAAAAAAAGGAATCCTGGGCAACTACAGAAACACATGGAAGCAAGTGGCCACTGGGACACGTGAGGCCTCATGGAATCAAGAGGCCATTGTGACACTGCAGGGCCTCTTTGAACCAAAGGGGCTTGTGCTGGGCTGTCACAGGCCAGGGCAGGGGCAGCTGGAGAGCCCCTGGCCCAGCCATGAGTCATGGGCTGAGCCATCAGCTCCTGCTGAGAGAAGGGACCTGACAGGAAACATTGGGGCAGTTTGGGGGGACACAATGGAAGGGAGAGATTGAGCCATTAGAGAGTGTCCAAAGGAGGGCAAGGAAGATGGGGAAGGGCCTTGGGGGGAAGGCGTGTGAGGACACTGAGGGCACTTGGTGTGTTCAGCTGGAGAAGAGGAGACTGAGGGGAGACCTCAGTGCAGGTCCAGCTTCCTGTGGAGGGGCAGAGGAGGGGCAGGCCCTGAGCTCTGCTCTGGGGGGACCAGGGACAGGACTGAGGGAATGGCCTGGAGTTGTGTTAGGTTGGATTTTAGACAGAGATTCTTCCCCCAGCCGGTGGTTGGGCACTGACCAGGCTCCCCAGGGCAGTGGGCACAGCACCAAGGCTGACAGAGCTCAAGGAGTGTTTGGATGATCCTCTCAGGCTCATGGTGTGACCCTTGGCGATGGGCCTCTGCAGGGTAGGAATTGGACTGGAGGATCCTTGTGGGTTGTGGTAGTTTGGTCTAGGCCTTCCTTGATGACCAGTTTGTAACCAAGGAAGTGCCCAGATTTACCCAGTATTCCCTACAATTTTTACATAAGCCGGGCTATAAGAAGAAAGGAGGAGAGGCCTTTGCTCTCTTTCCTTCTGGTGGCTTTGGAGGTGCAGGTTCCCTGCTGTTGTGTCTGTCGTGCTGGGAGTGAGGCCTGGTGAGGCCTTGCTGACCTTGGGAGGGGGAGGTTGCTGGCAGTCGCTCCAGTGTGACTCTCCATTGTCCCAAGGAGAGTGGTAAGATATTCTTTGCTAATTCTTTTAGTTGCTAGATCTTGGGCTTTTGATTGGGATATATATATATTTTATTTTAATTTTGTTCCTTTTTTCCCTTCCCTTTCCCTTTTCCTTGTGAAATTGTATATATATTTCAATTATATATAACTGTAATATAAATGTAAATACATTTATATATATTGATTTTGCTGTCTCTCTCTTGTTTCAGTTTTCTTGGTTGTTTTTTTCCCTCTTCTCCCTAAGGTTTGGTGGGGGAGGGGACTTCTTGTGGTAAAGTTTGGAGACTTGGCAGGGAGCCAGCTTCAAACCATATCAGCGTCCCTTCCAACTCAGCATATTCTGTCATTCTGGGATTATCAACCCTGTGTTCAGCACAAAGCCAAAACACAGCCCTGCACCAGCCACGGGGAAGAAATTTAACTGTACTCCCCCTGAAACCAGCACATCCTTTAGGGGCTCTCCCAGAAACATCCCCCAGTCCATTTGCCACCTGGAACCAGTGACTTTGAGTTCCTGCTTCCCCAGCCCCAGGGATGGTCTCCTTGTCTGCTCATTCCTCCACACTCTCTTCTCAGTGATGGCATCTTAACCAGACAAGCCCCTGGGAATAGTTTACTTGTAAGTCTTCATTTCCTTTGTGGTTAATTAGACAGATCTCAGAAGTGCATTCAAAGTGAAAATATATTGTATTAATAAAACCATGAGAAAAGATGTCTTTTTTGTGGCCTGTTTCCTTTTTTCCTTTTTTTTACATTGATATCAGCAATCCCCAGTCGATATTGATCCCAAGCACCTCCTAATTCAATCTGAATAGATAAGAAAATCAAGAGCCTTTATGTCTGACAATTCATCAGATTTTATCCCTGTCCCCACCCCACCATTCCCTCATCAAACCCCTGGCACTCAAAGCAGCCTTGGGCAAATCTGAGCTCCCTCCACTCAAGGCTGGACCTGCAGCTTTCAGCTCCTTGGCACCAACTCCCACCTGCTTGGCTTGGAGAAAGAGCTGCACAAGACACAGAGGGATGTTCATTTATGGACAGCAAACTAAACCAAAGGAAGGTACAGCTCAATAAAAAAAGAAACTCTTAATCCTTTGCTGTATATTAAGTTCACACTGCCTCCACTGAAGTCCACTTTGCAGAGTCTTAGACCAATAGTAACCCCCTTCTGTGTCAAGCACAGATCCCAAGATCAACCTCAACACTCCCTGCCCCGCATTCTGTCCATATTTGCCCTTTGACAGTGAGTCACACACTGAAGTCACAAGTTCCTTCTATCCACAGAGGGAGGAAAAGAGAAAGTGAATGAATTTCTGTGTTGTGCAGAGTTAAATCTGCACTAATCCCAATATTCTGGGCTTACAGGACCTTTATCAAACACCTTCTGCAGCATCTGTTCACTGGGCAAACATCTGTGTGGATGGCCAGGCCCAAGGAGTGGTGGGCAATGGAGTTCCAGCCAGGGGTGTTCCCAGGGCTCAGCACTGGGCTCAGGGCACTTCAATCTCTTTCTCAGTGATCTGCACAAGGGGAAGCTTGTTCCTCCAGTGACCATTGTGACCCTACCCTTGCTTTGGTTCTTTCCTAGACATCCCAGGACAAGTCTTGCCCATTCCCCAAATACTCTTTCTGGCTGCCCTTTATGAGTCTCAGAGCCCGTGGTCAAATCCCCCATCCTCAACTGAGAGGTTCTACCATTAACCCACTTAGTTACAGTTTCCTACAGATACCTTGGAACTTCCTTGGAACTAATTTTTTACCTTTTGGGTTTAGAAGGGTTTTTCCAAAAACATGGGAAATCATGTCCTCAAAGATGTAAATTCTTGGAGAAAGAGTTTGGGACTTTAAAGAATCCCAGAATGATTTGGCTTGGAAGGGAGCTAAAAGGTCATCTGGTCCAAGTCCCTGGACATGAACAGTGACATTTTTTATTAATTCAGGTTACTCACAGTCTCTAACCTTAGACAAATGGACATCCACTTCTCTGGAAACCTCTTCCAGCTCTTGCCGCCCTTATTGTTAAATCTTTCCTCCTGTTATCCAATATAAAACACTTCTCTTTCAGTTCAAAGCCATTGCCCGTGTTCTGCCACTACAGGCCTTGGTAAAAAGTATCTCTGTGATTTACTTAGACTATGAGCAGGACATTTTCATCTGCAAAAACATCTGTGAGTGCCCAGAGATCTCCCAAGATGGGCTTGAATGGTCTCAAGCACAGGAGCACTAGAGAGGGGCTAAGGAGCTGTGGCCTCACAGGTGTGGAGACTGAGGACAGCACAGGACAGCCCTGAGAGGGCTTGAAGGGAGGATTTAGAGCTGGTGGATCCTTTTGTCAGAGCAGAACAGAGCATGAGAAAGAAAGAATTAATGCCAAGTGCAGCTGGGAGGGTCCCGAGTGGACATGAGGAAAAAGGAATTTCACTCCATGGAAAATGCTGCAACACGTCAGCCAGGAGGAGTCTGGATGAGGCCAAGGCTTTGTGTGTGCAGGAAGAGCCAGGGAGGACGCAGAGATGTCAGTGCAGGAAGGTGCCAGCCAGGTGGGGCAGCCGGGGGGATGACGACAGCCTGCAGGGAAAGGGGCAGGGCATGGACACCGTAGGACAGCCTGGGCTGGAGAGGAGACAGGGAGGGGGAGAAGCTGAAAGGCCCTGACAGAGCCACCTTCTGCAGGCCTTTGGCCAGGGCTGCTGTCTGTGCCCCTGATGCCAGGAGGAGGGGAGTGCCCCTTGCAGCCCTGGGGCCTCACGGTCTCCTTGTCCCTGCTCAGCAGCCTGGCAGGTGCCACCCCATGGGCCTGCCCTTGGCATTGCACATCCCACAGCCCAGTGCCCCAGGAAGAGCCCTGAGGAATGAGGCAGGGACAGGATGTCCCTTCCCAGGGGCTGGGGGTCAGGGCTTGGCCCTTTGGATTAAGAAAACAAGTCAAGGTTTATTCAGCATCAGAGCCACCTTCCCCTTGCTTGTCCATCCTTGGCATCACTGTCTGCAGTTTTCTGCTCTAACTGGAACCTGGGGACACATTCTCAGTTGTGTCCCTCAGTGAGACTCATTAGCACTACAAGAAACTTGAGTGTTTCAATCTCACTTTGAGTTCTTGAGAAGTTTTTTGAACTTCCTCTCAGGGACTGAGTCTCATGTAAACAACATCAAACCCCCCGAGGATCATGAAATGCCTGGGGCTGCTGCTGTGCTGCTGAGCTGGGCCGGGCTCCTGGCACACAGGGAGCTCCTGGCAAGCAAGAAGAGCTTCAAAGAGACAGCTCTGCTGGTGAGCAGCTCCTCTGCACAGCCCAGCAGGGCTGAGGGCACTGCCAGGCCAGCTCAGGGACACCAGCAGGGCACAGACAGAGCTTCAAGGGGCTCAGCACTGGCAGGATGGCTGAGAGCTCCCTGCAGGAGGAACCTTGGCAGGGCTGCACATGGTGAGTCTGTGGCTGCAGGGCAGTGCAGGGGCAGCTCCTGGAGGCATCTCCTAAAGCTGGCCCAGCCCCAGCTGATGGGATGGGGGAACAGGGGCTGTTTTGGGGCACTTTGGCAGAGCTGTGAAGCCGGGGGTGCAGCCAGGGGTGCCCGGGGCTGTGGGGCAGAGCAGGGTCCTGCAGCCCAGGGCGCTGTGCTGGGCAGGGACTCTGCTGCCTGCCAGGGGCAGCTCTCAGCCGGCCCGGGGAGCTGCTCTCAGGGCTGGGGTACAAGGGCTGTGGGCAAGGAGCAAACCTGGCAGCTGAGGGAGGATCTTTTCCATGTCTCGCTGTTGCAGGGTCAGACCTGCTCACAGCTCCACACCACTACACCATATTGAATGCAGAATTTTTAGCAAAGCTCACAAAAGACAGGGACTGCAGGAAAGGAATTAGTCCTGAGGTGTGTTTCCTGCTCAGGCATTGTAGCAGAGACATTGTTCTCTCAGGTCAGGAGGCTGCACTGAAATTCAAATTCTTTTATTCTCAGAGATGAATATTTCAGGCAGGATCAGAAATGAGCACAGGATCCTGGGCAGTGCTGAGCCTTCCCTTGGGGGTGGGCACTCTCCTGTCCCAGCCCTTGGCTTCCCTGCTGGAGGGCTCCTGTCCTGCTCTGTCCAGCACAGCTGCACCTCTGGGCTGGCACAGGGGACACTTCCCAGAGCTGCCCTTTCCAGCAGTGCTGCCCTGCTCTCAGCACAGATCTTGGTGGGGTTTTTAAAGAGGAATCTGTGTGTGAACTCCTCTTCAAGGCAGCAAGAGGGAAAGTGCAGGGCAGATGGGGAACAGTCTGAGAGGCACTGCAGCTCTCCTGGCTCTGCAATAAGCAAGGGAGAGCTCAGCCCTTCTGCCTGTCCTGGCTCAACACTCTTCAGATTTGTCATCAGAAAAATTTACCCCTAAAGAAACACCCCCGAGGTGTTACGATAGTAACCAAAACCCCAGTCAAAATTATTTTAAGGATACACTGTTCCTCTCTCCTGCAGCCCAAATTGCTCCAAGACAACAGAACAGGAATTGAACTTTTCCATCAAAGCTGGGTTCCATGTGACATCCCCTGGGATCATGAGAGCTGTCCCAAAGCAGCTCCATGTCTGCACTGCAGCAGAGCAAAGCTGAGTCCTCGGCAGCACATGGGCAGAGCTCCTGCTCCTCACAGCACCCTCAGAGAGCACAAACCAGAGAAAAGAAATGCCTTGACTTGGAGGGGATTTCCCTGAAAACTGCACTGGCTTTGCTGAGAGGGGGCTGCCTTAATTGTTCCCTGTGCTTTCCTTTTCTGAACAGATCCTGTGCTATGGAACAGCAAATGCCCAACAGCAGCTCCATGCCCCAGTTCCTCCTCCTGGCATTGGCAGACAGGCGGGAGCTGCAGCTCCTGCACTTCTGGCTCTTCCTGGCCATCTCCCTGGCTGCCCTCCTGGCCAACGGCCTCATCCTCAGCGCCGTAGCCTGCGACCACCACCTGCACACCCCCATGGGCTTCTTCCTGCTCAACCTCTCCCTCACAGACCTGGGCTGCATCTGCACCACTGTCCCCAAAGCCATGCACAATTCCCTCTGGGGCACCACAACCATCTCCTACACAGGATGTGCTGCACAGCTCTTTTTCTTTGTCTTCTTCATCTCAGCAGAGTTTTATCTGCTCACCATCATGTGCTACGACCGCTACGTTGCCATCTGCAAACCCCTGCACTACGGGACCCTCCTGGGCAGCAGAGCTTGTGCCCACATGGCAGCAGCTGCCTGGGCCACTGGCTTTCTCAATGCTCTGCTGCACACAGCCAATACATTTTCCCTGCCCCTGTGCCAGGGCAATGCCCTGGGCCAGTTCTTCTGTGAAATCTCCCACATCCTCAAGCTCTCCTGCTCACACTCCAACACCAGGGAAATTGGGCTCATTGTGGTTAGTGCTTCTTTTTGTTTTGGCTGTTTTGTTTTCATTGTTTTCTCCTACCTGCAGATCTTCAGGGCTGTGCTGAGGATCCCCTCTCAGCAGGGAAGGCACAAAGCCTTTTCCACGTGCCTCCCTCACCTGGCTGTTGTCTCCCTGTTCCTCAGCACTGGCACTTTTGCCCACCTGAGGCCCTCCTCCATCTCCTCCCCATCCCTGGATCTGGCACTATCAGTTCTGTACTCGGTGGTACCTCCAGCACTGAACCCCCTCATCTACAGCCTGAGGAACCAGGAGCTCAAGGATGCCCTTAGGAAACTGATAACTGGGTGTTTTTCAGAAGCAATAAACTCCTTCTTCTGCATGTTATGTTCCTCATTAAAGGCCAGTACTGTTCTGTGCTTCATTAAAGACCCACGACAGCTTCTCTATTTTTTGTTCCTGGTAGAGGTGTTATTTTTGTAAGAATTTCTTCACACCAAAAAATCTTTATATATAAAAATATATACGTATAAAGATAGATAGATAGATATATCTTTATATATATAAAACCCCACCATTTTCAATTCAGTGTTTGCCTTTCTAGCCTGGCCCAGAGGCTGTACAAATTGTACTCATTGTTTGCTTAAACCAAATAAAGAACTCTGCATTGACTTGTTTGCCTGACATCTTTCCTCTCTGACTTCTCTGCAGCTGCAGGGTCGGGGCCTCTGTGCAGAGCTGGGCCAGAAAAGAGTCCCAGCAGAGCAGCACTGCCAGGGAGCAGCAGCCCTTCTCCTGCCTGGCCTCCTCTCCCTTCCCTTCCACACTGTCCTGCAGAGCCCTGTGTTGTTGGAGGCCTCAGTGCTCTGGCAGTCGGTGCCAGTCCTGCTGCAGGACTGTCCAGGGACTGCAGGCAGGGACAGCCACGGGCACTGCTGGCACAGAGCTGACCTCTGCAGCAGCACTGCCATCCTGCAGGGGCATCTCCTCAGGCCAGGGCCTCAAAGCTTCCATCTGCTTTCCACTTTGCTCTCCAGGATGTGCCCAACACAACGCCCTGCAGAGGAAAACAGCAGTGACCAGCACAAGGGGGGGGAGTGCTCAGGGTGGGGGCACCCAGCAGTGCCCTGGCACAGCCAGCGCCGCTCCCAGCACTGGCCTCTCACCCCAGGCCATTGGGCTTGTTCTTCCCTCCAAGGAGGGACAGCAAATGACCAGCTCAGGAGTCCATGTTTGCACTGCATGGACAAGACATGCCCCTGTGTCACGGCTTGGGGCTGGGGGGGTGGAAGGCTTAGACAAAGTTGATGGCAGAAGCCGTCTCGTTGAGCTACGAGGTGCAGAAAGGACCTCCTTGCTTTCTAAATTTGTCCTGTAGGTTTTAGTGATGGCAAATCAGAAATATTTCTATGAAATGAATTATTTATTATGATAAATGAACAGACAATTGATCAGACAAGAGAACAGAGGAAAAACATTAAACAGAATTATTTACTGCAGAATATAAAAGCCAAAACCTCCTAGTAGTACAGTGTAAGATAGGACAGTGCAGTCTATCAAAGTCATTCTATTAAAGGAATTGCATCAAAGCCAGCAAAAAGAAACAATCCTGAAGCAGAGATTGAGGTAACTCACCCCACAATGACAGGGGGCAGTTCTCTCTCTTTCACTTAACCCCTGGGCAGTGACCATGAAGAGCTGTCCCTGCTTCATGGCAGAAGCTCCACACACTTCAAGGAAGTCTGGGGAAGAATCTGCCACAGGAAAGTTGGACGGGGCTTTTATAGTTATCAAGGGTTTGACTGCTGGAACTATTTGCGGGCCAGGGAGCAGCTTCTCTGTCAAATCCTGCTTCAAAAAGCAGGATATGAGTTTGAAGTTCCATGAAGCATTTTGGGTTTAGCATAATTCAACATTAAAAACAGCACCTTGACACCAGCAGTAACTCACCACAGAGAGCTTGAATTGTTTGCATTCTCTGACCATTGTTTAGGTATTCTTAGAGCAGAGCATCCTGCCAGAAATGGCCCCTTGATTCTGTGAGAAATAGAAACCCAATCGGGCAATTTCCAATCAGAATTTTATTATATGATAAAAGCAAATTCAGCGCTGGGTGATCAGGGAAGGGGTCCAACAACTCCCAACGCCTGTCACACCCAAAGAAGACAGTTGTTCTACATTTATTTACAGCTACTTCATGAATATTCATTATACATAAGCATAAACATTACACATTGTTAAGTCAGACATTCAACAGATGTTTTTCTTAACAAGAATGTTATCTATAAGCATCCATAATATATTGTCAAATCAGACATTCAGCAGATGTTTGCTTGCTATCTATACAAAGTTATAAATTTTAAGAAAGGTGCTATTATCTATCTAACTAAACAAAATTGTCTCACTATAAATCCTACACAAGGTAAAAGGGAGGTAACTTGTTTTATCTCTTTATAGGGGCCCAATTAAGTTTTACGACTTGTTTTTCTTTTCTCTCCAGGTCATATTGACCTTACACTGTTTCCTCTTAATAAGCTCGAATTATTTTCTCAGTTTATCACAATTCCATGAGGTTGCAAAAACTCTCAGGGTTCCTTTAGTTCCATGGGGCCCTGCAGTGTCACAGTGGCACAAGGATTCCTTGAGGTTCCAGAGTGTCTCTTGGATCCTTTGGTTCCATGAGGCCCTGCAGTGTCACAATGGCTCCTTGACTCCACCATGTTCCAAAATATCCCAGGGTTCCCTTGGCTCCAAGAGGCTCCCCAGTGTCCCACCTTGATTCCAGGAGGCCCTGCAGTGTCCCAATGGCCACTCGGTTCCAGGAGCTCCTGTTGTGGCTGAGCTCAATTTCCCCATCCCCTGCTGTGCTCAGATGCCGTGAGAACTGCAGAGAAGCGAGCTGAGAACACGGCGGGCCCTGGTCCTCTTTGGTGCCCGGGGCTGCCCCGAGAGGGAGTCCCCGGCCCTGCCCCCGGAGCCGCCGCGCCGTCCCCTGAGCGCCGCTGAGGCGGCAGCGCTGGAGCGGGGCCGTGTCTGCCCGGAGCCGCCGCTGCCACGAGGCTGCCGCCGCTGCCGCTTTTGGCCTGCGCTGCCCCGCAGCCGCCCGGGACCGGCTTCCCAACACTGCCGGCGCCTGCGAGCGGAGCCGGCGCTCCTGCAGCGCCTCGGAGTCGCTGCTCCGCCGCCACAGCGGCTGCCGCCGGCGTCTGTGCCCGGAGCCGCCGCTCCCACGGGGCTGCCGCACTCACCGCCGGGGTTGCCGCTCGCGCAGCCGCCGCTCTGCCCCGGCTGCACCGGGACCCGGCACCGCCTCGGGCCTGCGCTGCCGCCTCAGCGGCCACAGGGACACAGGGATGGGGGACCTTTGCTCTGCCACTGATGGGGCCGGGCTTTGTTCTGCTTGGCTCTGGGCTTTGGGAAAGCTGCTGTTCATTTTCATGCTCCACTGGAACACCTCGTGAATTCCAAAGGTTTCCTAATCCAGGGGGAGGGGTTTCTATGGCATTGGAGGTGCCGCCCCTCGGGACACATTGTCAATAAACCATCCACCTGACTGGGATGGGTTGGCTTGTGATCAGTCAGTGCTTTGGGGAATGCTCTATTCCGGTTGAATGTTGCCCTTTAAACTTTTACCAAGCTCCCTTATTTTAAGAAGTTTGCTTGTAAAAATGTGTTATTTCACCACCTGAGAGGTGTGCAGTGTCCTCTCCGTTGTGGTCTCTTTCAAAGGACTAAAAGAACTGAAGGCCTTTTTCAAATATCTGGAGGGCAGAAATTTTTGGTGCCTTTTATATTTTTCAAAGTAAAAACCCTTGCATGAGCTTGTAGCTCAAACCTGGGTCTTATAGTCCAGACTGGACCAGGAGAGTGGGGAAGTGTCCCTGGACTGGACCAGGTGCTCCTGGATGATACAGGTGGGAACAACCAGAGTGTAACAGTTTGGGAACACAGGATAATCAGTCATCCCATGAAAGCCTTGGAACATTCCCTGCCTGAATTGTAACACAAATGGAGCAGTTTGGATACAATTCCCAAATATTTTGGAAACTCCAGTCATTCCTGACACCAGGATGGAAATTCAGCAGATAACTAAAGCCAGTCCCCTTGTGAGCCCACACCCAGCGGGGCTGAGGGAGGCCCTGGCAGCTCCCCAGCACCTCCCTCTCAGTGGGACACCTCTGGCAGCCTCTCCCAGCTCGGGAACCCTCCAGTTTGCAACACTCCAAAGAGCGGCGCTGATGCCCAGGACAATTCTGATCCCCCTCCACAAACACTCCTCCAGCTGGGACCCTTGTCTGGTGGCAAACACAAAGGGATTGGTGGGAGTGTTTCCCTGACAACAGGAGAATTTGGGAGAGGGACCTTTCCACACCCAGGATGATGTGTCCACACATCTCTGCCTGTGGTGTGGATGATGTTATTGTAAATCTCTAATTCAGTCACTGTTAAAATTGTAGCAAATGCTATTGAATCCCTTGATAACAGTTAAACAGGTCAATAATTAAATGCTACTAATCTCTTTTAACCCCTAATCTTTATGTCCGAATCCTTTGCACCCTGACCCTCTTGCATCCCAAGGCTCTGTGTAAATCATTCCCTTTCATCAAAAAAATATATTTTTCATGACTTCCACTTTAAAATCTTCCTCCTTAGCTAAACTACAAAACAACTCTAATTAGTTGTTGATGTCTTGAAGACATGAAGACAATTAAAGGAAGAGAAAGAAATTGTTTTTCCGTGTTTTAATGAGCCCCACGGTGTGTTTAGAGATGAGTCCATCATCCTCACGTACTGAGAGAAGATTGAAGCAGCTGCTGAAGAAGTCAGAAGCCAAACTGCAAGTGCCTTGAAGCATTGCTGGGCCCCACTGAGGGCAGGCACTGCCAAAGCCTCCCCAGGGACTCCTTGGAGCAGCTCCTTGGAGGCCAGGAGTGCAGGCAGACCAAGGCTCTGGGCAGGCCCCTGCAATGCTGAGCAAAGCCTGCCTTGGTTTTGTGGAGCACAAAGGCCAAGGCCTGAGCCCCAGGCCCTGGCCCAGCAGATCCTGTCCCTCCCGGCTGGCTCAGGGCTCTTTGGGGGCACTGGGATGGGAGGGGGAGGAACAACAAAGGCCCAAAACTGGGCAACCCCTCCCAGACTCCGTATTTGGGGAAAGAGAGAAACCAAATGCAGAACCCAAAGGAAACTTGCTTGTGGTGTCCTGAGTGGCAGAGGCAGCTGCCAGAGGCAAGGGGACAAAGGCCTGGGTGCCTTTGGGCCTTGCAGCCCTGCCAGAGCCCTTGGCCATCTCTCCTGCAGGCTGTCCTGCCCTGGCCCTGCTGCTGCTCTGGCCTTGCAGGCTGCACACACCCCTCCAGCTTTCCCCCCCCCTCCCAGCAGCATTTCTAGACCCTCCCTGATGTCTCTGCACCAGCTCTGGCTGTTCCCTGGAACACAAAGCCATGGGCTGATCCTGATCCCCTCTGGATGACCTTTTGCAGCACAAGGGTCCCCATTGAGTGACATTTCTTTTTCCTTGCCTTCAATCCCAGCCTTCCATGCTACTCTTTGTGGAGATTTCATCCTATTTCCAGTACAGAGAAAAGCTCTATCCTGTCAGATCTCCTCTAGACCCTCTCCAGTTCTTCCTCATTCCTCCACAATGGGGAACCTCACACACAGACAGACCAGTCCAGATGTGGTGACCCCAGGGCTGAGTCCAGGGGGTGACAACTCCCTTGTCTGGGTGCCCACACTCCCCCTAGGGCAGCCCCATGTGCAGTTGGCCTTAAATCAAGGGGCCATTCTGATTCTTTGTAACGTCACGGAATCAAGTGACACCGTGACACTGCAGGGCCTCATGGAACCAAAGGAATGCAGGGACACTGTGGAATGTCATGGAACCAAGGGACCATTGTGACAAGGGCCCGTTCCATGACTCTTTGGAACAAAAAGAACTCTGAGACATCTCAGAATCCCATGGAACCAAGGGGCCATAGCGACACTGAAGAGTCTCATGGCACCCCCTGTGCCTCCCCAGAACTCCATGGGATCAAGCAGAGCCGCTGCCTCCCCCCCGCCGCCGCACGGACCGGAGTCGCCAGCTCTGCCCCGCTTGGACACCTCTGGAGTCAGCGTGTTCTTGGGCAGCACAACTGATCTCAGACCAGAGAGTTTCCCAGATTTTGCTTTGTCCTCTCTTTCCCCTGGTTTTATTTTTGTTCTTTATTCATTCAGGAGGAAAAGGGGGAAGGGAGGCACGTGTTGATCCCTGTTTTTATCTTTTTAGAAAAGGGAGTTGGGGCAGGGGAGGAGAGAGGAGGCAATTTCTCTCCCTGCTGTTGCTTTGAACTGTTCTGTTGGTATTGCTGTTTTTGCTGCTAAATTTCTTATCAGTGAACTGGTTTTTTGTTTGTTTTTTTTTTCACTTATACCTTTTGTCTCCCTGTACTGGTGGGGAATAAAAGAGGAGTGAATTCATTTTTTTGCAGTTCCCGCCCCAGTATTTGTCTTTAAACCAGGACAGGTTGTTCAAGGGCTCCCTGAAATTTGGCATCATTCAGAAAGTACTTGAATATACATTTTGTCCCATTGTACAGAGACATAATAAAGATGTTCTACACTGATGTTCAAGGGCTGGTCACTGAAGGATTTCACCAGGAAGTTGCTGCCAAGAGGACTTTGTACCATGGATTTTATTGGACCCTCTTCATTCAGACAACTTACCACTCACCACATCTTCCACTTCTGCAGTCCAGCTCTCACCAGTCCGGCTCTAAGAGACCACAGGACACCACGTCAAGGGCCTTGATAAAGTCTGGGCACAAAACATCCTCTTCTATTCCCTCCCACAGGGGTTCTGCAATCCCTGCCTTGTCCTTCCCATGCCTGGCAATGGCTGCAGGAGGACTTGCCCTCTCCCCTTCCCTGCTGAGCCTGAGCAGTCTGGAACTCTGCCAACCCTCCTTGCTGCCCTGTTTGCAGACTGGTTCCATGTCTGCCTTTGCCAAGGCCCCAGGAAGCTCTGGGCTGGCTCTGGCCTTTCCAGGGGTTTGGGAGAGGTCTCCCAGTGACACTGCCCAGCCTTCCCAATATCCCTGACACCAAAACCTTTTCCATAGCCCACACTTCCAGAGGAGTGCCCAGGACACAACACAGGTTGTCCTGGTGGTTCTGGAGAATGAGAAGGGATTTCTTCCTCGAGGCCAACCCCTCCAATTGGATTTGAGTGCAGCTGAAGGGTTTCCTCAGCATTTTCCCCGGTGCCTCCCTGCCCTGAAGGTTTGTGGCCATCAGGCTGGAGTTGAGGGGGTTGGGCAGGTGCCTGAGGAGGGGGGAGAACAAGGGCTGTGTCCAACTGTGCCAGGAGGGCTGTGCTGGGCAAGGATGAGGAGGCTGCAGAAAACAGTGGCACTGGGGAGGGGAGAGGAGCAGCTGGAGAGACCTTGTGCCTGCCCACGTTGGGCAGGAGCTGCCCCAGGATGGCAGCTCTGAAGCACTCACAGGATGTCCCTGGGAACAGGAGGGGAAGAATGGATCTGAAAATGGAACCTGGAAAGCAGAGAGCAGGAGTGTCATGGTGACACTGCAGGAGAGTTCCAGCCCCGGAGCAAGGTCACAGAAGAAGTGACTGTCATGGTCTGAGAACTCTAAAAAATCTAATTCCCTAGTCTAAGCCCCCTCTCACATCTGAACCTAATGTGGGATGATTTTTTCCAGACAAAACACGAGACTCAAAATGGGGGAAAGGGAATATATTACAATGACTGTGCACATAAATATTATAATATATTACACATAATTATTAAAATACATTTTACACACAATCTCAACTATCTCTACCAAGGGGGTCTCCAAGCCCCTTGGCCCGTCGTCTCTAAACAAGGGTCTTCAAGACACAAGGGGGTCTCCTTTCACCCCTCTTGGCTCTCCTTCGACTCCAAGCGAAGGCCTCACCTGTGGACTGCCAGCAGGGACAAAACTCGCTTCACCACAGGCATATCATGAAATGCAGGGGCATCTTTGTGAAAGTCCCTTCCTCAGGGGGTTCACCCCTGAGTCAGAACATCTTGGGCAGCATTCAGTTGAAAGCTTTTGCCTCAAGAGTTCTACCAGAGCTCCTGTGCTCTGTCCCAGGCTGCCAGGCTTGTCAGCAGCAGCGGGGGGGGAAAAGGTCAAGCCCCCCGCATTCCTTCTTCGTCCTGTTCCAGCTCTCAGAGGAGTTTGGTGTTTTTATTCGCTTCTTACCCCAAACTCTGTCTCTCTGCTGCTAGCTCTCTTTCTCGGCTCTCCTTACAGGAGTTCTCTCTCTTGCTGCATGCCGTTCGCTGTTTGGTTCAGTTCTTATCTGTCCTGGCTCCTAGCCACAGTCTCTGGATGCTGCTTCTGTTGCTGCTCTGTCTCTGCTCACTCACAGTGGAGAAAACTTTCTTAGCTCTCAGCTGCAGGCACCTAGCCCAGCTTTATGCTGTTCCAGGTCCCTGCAGCCCCCTGCTGGGGGCTGGGGGGGGGAGCCCAGCCCCCAGTGGGCCTGCTGCTGTTTCTCCTCGTGGCTTTCATAACATGGCTACTCTCTTCTATCACCAAACTACAACTACTTTCTACCTTCTCTTCCATTCTGGTTGTGATATGTTTATATTTTGCAGTAGCGTTCATTGGCTAAAACTTCAAAACTTCAAAAGTCACCACCCCCTGGGGTTTTACCATTTTAAACTGCAGGGGGAAAAACTGTTTTCCCACCACAACAGTGACCCAGTCCATGCCCTGCCCTCAGAAGATCCCAGAGCATCCTGGAGATACTGGAAGGGAGCCCAGCTCTGCTTCACAAGTTCCCAGGGCCTGTCCCTGCCTGTGCTCCAAGGGCTTCCACCCCCCAGGACTGTGCTCAGAGAGCACTCAGGCCTTACAGCAAGAAAGGGGCTCAGGAGGACAGTGTGGTAGTGGCAAGAGAGCAGCTCTGCAAAGACCAAGCACTGCTGCTCCCTGGCAGTGCTGCTGGGCTGGGATTATTGTCCCCTTCCCGTTTGCAAATACACCCTGTCCTGCAGTGTGCTGTCCTTTAGGAACATCTGAGAAAAAGGGTCTTGGACAAAGAAGGCACTGCAGGGTCCTTTATTTTGTTTAAATAGAGAGCACAATACATCATTTATACAGTCTCAGTGTCAAAATGAAAAGGTTGACACTAAATTAGAAGGCAGATGCATAATAATATTTCATTGCACAGAAAATTATTGCAAGAAGAACAGGATGACCTCCACAAATAACCTGAGCAGGAAGGCTGGACCATTAAGGAGTCCTCAATGCTACATACCAGAAAACAGGCACTTTATTGCTCCTGAAAAGCACCCAGTCATCATTTTTCTCAGGGCATCCTTGAGCTCCTGGTTCCTCAGGCTGTAGATGAGGGGGTTCAGTGCTGGAGGCACCACCGAGTACAGAACTGACAGGGCCAGATCCAGGGATGGGGAGGAGATGGAGGGGGGCTTCAGGTGGGAAAATATGCCAGTGCTGAGGAACAGGGAGAGCACAGCCAGGTGAGGGAGGCACGTGGAAAAGGCTTTGTGCCTTCCCTGCTCAGAGGGGATCCTCAGCACAGCCCTGAAGATCTGCACATAGGAGAAAACAATGAAAACAAGACAAAAAAATGCTAAACAGACACTAGCCACAATGAGCCCAATTTCCCTGAGGTAGCCTGAGTGTGAGCAGGAGAGCTTGAGGATGTGTGGGAGTTCACAGAAGAACTGGCCCAGGGCATTGCCCTGGCACAGGGGCAGGGAAAATGTATTGGCTGTGTGCAGCAGAGCACTGAGAAACGCAGTGGCCCAGGCAGCTGCTGCCATGTGGGCACAAGCTCTGCTGCCCAGGAGGGTCCCGTAGTGCAGGGGTTTGCAGATGGCAACGTAGCGGTCGTAGCACATGATGGTGAGGAGGAAATACTCTGTTGCCAGGAAGAAGACAAGCAGAAAGACCTGTGCAGCACATCCCTTGTAGGAGATGGTTGTGGTGCCCCAGAGGGAATTGTGCATGGCTTTGGGGACAGTGGTGCAGATGCAGCCCAGGTCTGTGAGGGAGAGGTTGAGCAGGAAGAAGCCCATGGGGGTGTGCAGGTGGTGGTCGCAGGCTACGGCGCTGAGGATGAGGCCGTTGGCCAGGAGGGCAGCCAGGGAGATGGCCAGGAAGAGCCAGAAGTGCAGGAGCTGCAGCTCCCGCCTGTCTGCCAATGCCAGGAGGAGGAACTGGCCCATGGAGCTGCTGTTGGGCATTTGCTCCTTCCTCAGAGTATTTTGATCTGTTGAGGAGGAAAAGTCACTGCTGAGTTAGACCAGGCTTCTGCAGCCAAACATTACCTGTCTCAGCCACCCCACTCCCAGGCTCTCTCTCCTCTCTCAGACCTCCCTGCAGCTCCCTCCCCTGAGCTCTGGCTTTTGCTGCCTGAGGGGACCATTGGAAGCAGGAACTCTGGGATGGGCTCCCAACGACTCCTTCTTGCTCTGCTGGGAGAGGGAACCTGGAATGCAGGGTGATCTCAAATTAAATGCACTGGTGATACATCAAAGAGCTTCTCAGCTTTGCTGTTTGCAATTTGCCCAAATGAAGGACTGAGCTGAGGGAATTCTTTGGATTTGTTCACCCACTTGCACCTGCCACACTTAGGAGTGGTTGTGGAGGTTTGAAATCCCTGACATTTCTATTGCACTGCTGGTCAAATCTTGTGAGTTCTGAGGGGCACAGGGACGGTCCCTTAGTGCAGAGAGAAGAGCTGCTCTGCCCATCAGTCCTGGGCTCAGCTGCCCTGTGCTGGCAGCTTGGAGCTGCAGGAGCATCACACTCAACTGTTCCCCTACAGAGAAACTGCCCAGAGATCCAGGAATCCATGTCCAAAGAACAGACCGACACACTCCTCACCTTTTCATCTGTCCCCTCCCAGACTGAGACACAAAATGCTCCTTGCAGCTGCCCAGAGCATTTGCATGGATTTAGCACTGAGGAGTTTTCTCCATGGGGATCCTGTGCAGCACAGAGATACTGTGGCAGAGCTGTGCCCTTCTGGAGGGCACCTGCAGCCCTGCAGGACACCCAGGCAAACAGCTGAATACCCTGAAGGTGCCTGGAGGGCACTTGGGCACTTGGCTCCCACAGACACATCCCCACAGCAGCACCCAAAGGGTTTGGGTCTGCACAGGAACCTGCCCCTCCCAAATCCCACACTGGCTCAGAAAACCCACTGGTGAGAACAAGGAGAGCCCAGGTAGCAGGGGATGGCAGGGAAATGCCACAGTGCTGCTGCCAAGGGAGGAGGGACACACAGAGACAGCTGGAAATCAGGGCCCTGTCCTTGCCTGGGCTCTGGCTGCTGCAGGGCAATGCACAGCCCAGCCCCCGTGGGCCTGAGGGCACAGGCTCTGCTTAGGCTGGGAAAGGAGCCCAGGCAGGAGCTGCTCAGGGAAGGGGTCTGTGCCACAGGGACAGCAGGGAGGGGCCCCCATCCCCCTGCCCAGCCCTTGTGGCAGCAGCTGCCTCTCCCTGCCTGCCTGTCTCTGGGTGAGGAGCTGTTCCTGCCAGCAGCCCCTCCCTGTGCCCAGCTCAGCTCCCTGCCAGTGCTGCCAGAGCCATCCCCAGCCCAGTGCCCAGGGGCAGCTCTGCCTGGGCAGGGGCTGCAGAGCAGATCCCAGACCCCCTGCGGTGGCTGGGAAGGGGGAGGTGTTCTGGGGGGATGTGCTTCCTGAGAAGGGCCCCTGGAAATGGAGGAGGTGGAGCTGAAGCTGTGAGGAGCCCTGAGCCTGCAGCTGAAGGGCCCTGCCCAGCCCTGCCCAGCCCTGCCCTGCCCTGAGGGGTCACTCCTTCCACCCACCCCTTCTCCCTGCAGGGCCGTGGCAGCTCCTTGGCCGGGCTGAGAGCTGCCCCTGGCAGGCAGCAGAGTCCCTGCCCCAGCACACAGAGCCCTGGGGGCAGGACCCTGCCCTGCCCCACAGCCCTGGGCACCCCTGCCTGCACCCCCACCTTCCCACCCCACAGCCAGCCCTGCCACAGGGAACCTTCTGGCCCTGGGCCTCTGAGGGGGCAGCAGCAAGTCCTGCTCTGCAGCAGCTTCTCCTGCTGCACCCCAGCAAATCCAGCAGAGCCATCCTGACAGCTCCTGCCACTGCTGCCATTTGGCAGCTGGCAGAGGCACTTGCAGGAACTCACCTGCACTGCTCTGCAGCCACAGCCTGACCATGGCAAAGGGCTGGCAAGGTTCCTGCCCTGAGCAGCTCTGCCCTGTCCTCCCACCTCAGGATCCCTTGAACCTCCTGCTCCCTTCTCCTCTCTGCCCTTGCTGCCTGCAGCTCCTGCCCTGCTCTGCCATATGGCCACTTCCCCTGCACTGCAGCAACTGGGAGAGTCCTGCTGAAAGATCCTGGAAGCTGTGGGATGTGCCAGCTTGAGGAGATGCCTCCAGGAAGGGAAGTTGAACTTTCCTGCAGCCAGAGAATTCTTCCTTCAAATCCTGGGAAGGTTTCTCCTGTGGTGAGAGCTCAGTCACCTCCCAGCCCAGGCTGCCTCTCATCTCTCTGCCTCCTCTCCTGTGCCCTGGGTGCTGCAGGCAGTGCCCTCATCCCTGCTGGGCTGTGCAGAAAAGCTGCTCCTGGGCAGAGCTGTCTCTTCGAAGCTCTTCTTGCTTGCCAGGAGCTCCCTGTGTGCCAGGAGCCCGGCCCAGCTCAGCAGCACAGCAACAGCCCCAGGCAGCCCTTTCTCTGCCCCTCTGGGCTCCTCCAGCTGTCCCTGGGGCTCCAGGGGAACCTGCTGGCACACAGCTGAAGGAAATAATGATGTGCCTTCTCTCAGCTGGGCACAGACACTTCTTTCAGCACTGTCATTTCTCCAAACACAGAGTTAAGTTCAAGAGGCCCCTTTTCATGTCCCATCCTTGGACAGGAAACCCAGACAGTGCCCAGGAGGGATCTCCTTCACCTGCCCTGAGGGAAGGGACTCAGCTGAGTCAACAGAGGTGTCTCCTTGTGGCTCTGCAGACCTGGGGCCACAACCCTTATGGGCTGGTCCAATTCCAGCTCAGTTGGCCCAAAACAGGCCCCTGCAGGTGACTCCTTGTCCCAGCTCCCCTGGGAATGAAGGAAGACCAAAGCCAGGAGTGACCTGCTGGGACATAAACTCCTGGTTCCTTCTGAGGGGCCAGAGGTGACCGAGATTCCTGCTGGGAACTGCAGGCTCCAATGGAGCAGTTCCTAGGGACAGGGCAGCAGCTGTGGGATCTTCTTGGAGGCTGCTGGGACATTGCTTTGGCCAACTTCAGTGGCAGAAGGGGCCCACATGTAGGACAGGGGAACCTGTCACTGTTCCTTCTGTCCAGGGCAGCCCATAGAGGTGCTCAGGTGACCAAATGGAGTCAGGTGGCACAGGGAGAGAGGTCTCTCTCCTGTTCTTTATCAGGATATTTTCTACATGTCCTCAGAGTACAATGGCAGTTGTCTCCTGGACATCCCTTCAATGCTGAACCTAACTTAGGGCAGCTGAGCTGGATTGAACAGCCAAAGAGGGACCTGTAGTGCCAGGGGAGGTGCCAGGGCTCTGCAGCACAAGTGCAGCAGCTGCCATGGACAGCACAGGGCCTGTGCAGGGACCCCGTCCCCATTCCCAGCAGTTGTGGGACAGGCACCACCCAGGGCTTCTCAGACACACTGGGGGCCTTTGGGGCAGGGAGTGAATCCCAGCCCTGCAGGGACACAAAGGCTGTCCCTTCTCTGCCCAGCCAAGGCCGGGCCAGGCACGAGTCCAAATCCCATCAGCCCAGGCTGTCCACACTTGTTTCCTCCCTCTGCTGGCTCTTCTCTCCCCCAGCATTTCAGCAGCATGTGCTGATCTCCTCAGGGATCAGGCCTGGGATTTTCCCCCTGGGCCTGAGTGCCAGCACGTCCCCCCCAAGGCCATTGTCAGCAAAGCCTCTGCACACCCCAGCTCTCGGGGCTTTCAGAGCAGCTTTGCCCACTGCAAGTCTGTTCTGACCCCGGTGCCCCCGCTGAGGGGCTGCAGCCAGACAGGCCCCAATGCCCTGCGTGTGGGGCACAGGCAGGAGGAGCTGCAGCCCCAAGTCTCTCTTCATTCCACTTGCAGGCAATAACAGCCCAGGCCTGCTGAGACAGTTCCCAGGTTTTGGTGCTGTGATGGGTTGGGAGAGAAGGCCAAGGAGACCCAGGACAGAAAGAGCAGGAGAGAGGTGTCCTCAGTGGGAGGAGCTTCTGGGACCTGTGGAGCTGCTCTGGGGGATGAAGGAATTGGGTGAACTTTTGTGGTGAGGGTCAGAGGAGAGAGTGGTTTGGGTGACATTGTGGAGTGAGACAAAGAGCCCATTCCAGTTGGCTTTGATAACCCTGGAATTCACTGGAAAGGCACCAGGACAGGATGCAAAGAGTCCCAGAGATTTTTTCAAGACCCCCCTTGGGACACAGGCCTTTAGAGCACAGCTGGCAGGTTGGTGGACAACAGGGAGGCTCATCTGCATCTGCTGCTCTCCAAGAGGAACCAAGAGGTTGCCATAGAAACTGATCGTAGTGATGGGAATGTAGAGTGTATGGTGGTTGCCATAGTAACTGA
This sequence comes from Pseudopipra pipra, assembly GCF_036250125.1. Classification (NCBI taxonomy): domain Eukaryota; kingdom Metazoa; phylum Chordata; class Aves; order Passeriformes; family Pipridae; genus Pseudopipra; species Pseudopipra pipra. Next base: position 21,197,623 of record NC_087580.1, read on the forward strand.
CCATAGCAATGGGACTGTACGGTGGTTGCCATGGTAACTGACCATAGTGATGGCAACATATGATGGTTGCCATGTGTCGTGGTTTGGACCTTGTTTTCCCCAGAGGCTGAAAAGTGGTAGACCCCAAGGGGTGGAAACCCTTGGAAGTTTTGAAGTTCTGCCCAATGGACGCTCCTGCAGAAATGTAAACATATCACAACCAGACCGGAAGAGATGAGTTGTAGTTTTGGGTTGTTGTAGAAGTGGTGGCCATGTTGTGAGCCACGAGGAAGGGGCTCTGAGCCCCTCGGGCCCTCTGGGGCCTCCCAGCCTCTGGCTGGGCGCTGCAGGGACCTGGAACAGCATAAAGCTGGGTTAGGTGCCTGTAGTTATGCCGGGAGAATGTTTTCTCCATGGGCACAGAACAGCAGCCGACACTGACCAGAGAAACGGTGGCAGAGAGCCAGGACTGATAAGGACCTGAACTGAAGAAGCAGCAGAAACAACATGCAGCACCGGAGAGAAGACTCCTGGAAGACAGAGCCAGGAGAAAGAGAGCCAGCAGCTGAGAGACAGAGTTTGGGGTAAGACTGATACCAGATTCCCCAAAACTCCCTTGAGACCCCTCTTGGAGAAGAGGGACATGGACTCCTATTTTAGAGGAGCCTTGGAGTACAGCAGCACCGGAGAGAGAGAGGAGCTGAGAAGCTCAAGAGACATCCCGGAGCTGGACTGGGACGGCCAGATGGAATGCAGGGGGAGTTGACCTTGGTTCTTCCCCCCCCCTTGCACTGCTACCACGGTGGCAGCCTGAGAGACAGGGCACAGAGGCCCTGCAAGCAAGGAGCTGAGTCTTCTGGAGATACCAGACCTTCACGAAGACCCCCCTGTGTCTTCGTGATATGACGTGGTGAAACGACCTTGTCTGGGGTTACGAAGCCCACGGAAGACCCCTCGGTTGAGGCGATGGGGCCGGGGGAGTTTGATACCTCCCTCGTTGAGTGCTGGCAGAAAGCCAGCTATCAGCTGCTGCATGTGGAGAAGACAGAAAGAAACCTGCTGCCTCAGAAGATGCTGCTGCTTAAAGACTGGAAGGGATCTGTCCTTCTTTCCCTCCTGGACTTTTATTTGGAGGGGAGAAGAGATCTGATCATTGTAAATACTACATGTCATGGTAGAGATAGTTGTGATCATGTGTATAATGTGATGTTATATTTATTTGTACAGTCATTGTAATATATTACCTTTCCCCCACTTTGGTGTGTTTTGTCTGGAAAAAACCCATCTCACATTAGGTTGAGATGTGGGAGGGGGATGGAGTTAGGGAATTGGATTTTGGGACTATCTCAAACCATGACACCATGGCAACCAACTGTAGCAATGGGAATGTATTATGGTTGCCATGGTAACTGACCATAGCAATGGAAACGTATGATGGTTCCATGGCAAACAACTATAGCAATGGGAATGTATGATTGTTGCCATGGTAACTGACTGTAGAAACAGGAATTTCTGATGTTTGACATGGTAACTGACTGTAGCAATTGGAATGTAGAACAGTTGCCATGGTAACTGATCGTAGCAACGGGAATGGATGATGGTTGCCATGGTAACTGACTGTACCAGTGGGAAGTATGCCGGTTGCCATGGTAACGGGCCGTACCACTGGGAGTTAGGCTGTTTGCCATGGTAACTGACCATATAAACAGGAATATATGATGGTTGCCATGGTAACCAACCATGGCCATAAGCATGTCTGCTGGTTGCCATGATAACCAACTGTAGCAATGGGAATGTGTGATGGTTGCCTTGGTAACTGAGCATAGGAATGGAAATGTTTGATGGTTGCCACGGTAACTGACCATAGCAATGTAACTATGATGGTTGCCATGGTAACTGACCGTAGCAATGGGAATGTATGATGGTTGCCATGGTAACTGACCATAACAATTGGAATTTATAATGGTTGTCATGGTAACCAACCATAGCAATGGGAATGTATGATGGTTTCCATGGTAAACAACTGTACCATGGGAATGTATGATGGTTGCCATGGTAACTGAGCATAGCAATGGGAATATATGCTGTTTGCCATGGGAACTAATTGTAGCAGTGGGAGGTATGATGGTTGCCTTGGTGACCGACTATAGCAATGGGAATGTATGATGATTGCCATGGTAACTGACTGTAACAACAGGAACGTATGATGGTTACCATGGTAACTGACTGTAACAACAGGAATGTATGATGGCTACCATGGTAACTGGCTGTAGTAAAGGGAATGTATGATGGTTGCCATGGTAACTGGCTGTAGTAAAAGGAATGTATGATGGTTGCCATGGTAACCGACTCTACCAATGGGAGGTATGATCGTTGTCATGGTAACTCAGCACAGGAACAGGAATGTATAATGGCTGTCATGGTAAACAACTGTTGCAACGGGAATCTATGATGGTTGCCATGGTAACTGACCTTAGAAATTGAAATATATGATGGTTACCATGGTAACTGACTGTAGCAATGGGAATGTATGCTGGCTGCAATGGTAACTGACTGTAGCAACGCAACTGTATGATGGTTGCCATGGTAACTGACCATAGCAACGGGAATGGATGATGGTTGCCATGGTAACTGACTGTAGTGTTGGGACGTATGATGGTTGCCATGGTAACTGATCATAGTAACAGGAATGTATGGTGGTTGCCATAATAACCATCTGTAGAAACGTGACTGTATGGTTGTTGCCATGGTAACCGATTGTAGTAGTGGGAAGTATGATGGTTGCAATGGAAACTGACAATAGCAATGGAAATGTATGCTGGTTGCCATGGTAACTGACTGTAGCAACGCGACTGTATGATGGTTGCCATGGTAACTGACCAAAGGAACGCGACTGTATGATGGTTGCCATGGTAACTGATTATACCAACGAGAACTTATGATGTTTGCCATGGTAACCAACAATAGCAATGGGAATGTGTGATCGTTGCCGTGGTAACTGACCATTGCAGTGGGAATGTGTGCTGGCTGCCATGGTAACTGACCGTAGCAATGGGGTTTTATGATGGTTGCCATGGTAACCAACTGTTGCAATGAGAATGTATTATGGTTGCCATGATAACTGACCAAAGCAATGGGAATGTATGATGGTTGCCATGGTAACCAACCATAGAAATAAGAATATGTGCTGGTTGCCATGGTTACTGACCGTAGCAGTGGCAGTGTATAATGGTTGCCATGGTAACCGACCATAGAAAAGAGAATGTATGATGGTGTCCATGGTAACTGACCAAAGCAATGGGGATCTATGCTGGTTGTCATGGTAACTGAGCATATCGACAGGAATGTATGATTTTTTTCCATGGTAACTGACTGTAGCAGTACAACTGTATGATGGTTGCCATGGTAACCGACCATAGCAACAGCAATGTATGAGGGTTGCCATGGTAACTGACCGTGGCAAGGGGGCTCAGTGGCAGTGCCCACGTCTCCCACTTCTGCAAATTGGCTTCTCCTTCAGCAGCCTCAGCCACTCGTCGTGGGGCCCCCACACAGCAGCTTCCCACCTCCGTGAGGGTCTGCAGCAGCCCAGGGTTCCTTTGACCCCACAAGGTCCTGCAGTGTCCCGATGGCCCCTTGACTCCGGGAGGCTCCACAGTGTCCCAGGGTCTCCCTGCTTCCACAAATTTCCCCAGTGTCCCAGGTTTCCTTTGGTTCCATGAGACCCAGATGTGAAGCCGTGGCCCCTTGATTCCACGAGGTTTTGCAGTGTCCCGATGGCTCCTTTCTGCCCTCAGGTTCTGCACAGTCTCAGGGTTCCTCTGCTTTCAGGAGGTTCCGCAGTGTCCCGATGGCCCCTCGATTCCAGGACGATCCCAAACGTCCCAGGCTTCCTTTGGTTCTAGGGAGCCCTGCATGTCAAAATGGCCCCTTGATGCCATGAGTTTTCACAGTGTCCCCATTTTCCCTTGGTTCCATGAGGACCTGCACTGTCACAACGCTCCCTTAATTCCATGAGGTTCCAGTCTCCCAGGGCTTCTTCATCTCCATGAGATTCTGCAGAGTCACAATGGTCCCTTGATTCTGTGAGATTCCACAGTGTCCCAGGATTCCTTTGCTTCCCTGGGCCCTGCAGAGTCACAATGGACTGTTGATTCCATGAGGTTCCACGGTGTCAAAATGGCCCCTTGATTCCATGAGGTTCCACAGCATCCCAAGATTCCTTTGGATCCACAAGGCCCAGGAGTGTCACAATGGCCCCTTGATTCCATGAGGTTCTTCAGTGTCACAGTGGCCTTTGTTTCTATGAGGTTCCACAGTGTCCAAGGATTCCTTTGGTTCCATGAAGCCCTGCAGTGTCACAAGGGGTTGTTGATTCCGTGCAATTCTGCAGGGTCACAAAGGCCACTTGGTTCCACGAGTTTCCTCAGTGTCCCAGGCTTCCCTTGGTTCCATCAGGTCCTGCAGGGTCACAAGCACCCCTCGATCCCATGTGGTTTCCCAGTGTCCCAGGTTTCATTTTATTCCATGAGGCCCTGCAATGTCACAATGGCCACACAATTCCATCAGGTTCCCCAGTGTCACAATGGCCCATCGATTCCATGAAGTTCCAAAATGTCCCAGGGTTTCTTTGCTTCCAGGAGGCCCCCGTGTCACAGTGGCCACTTGATTCCAGGAGATTCTGCAGTCTCCCAGGTTTCCTTCAGATCCAGGAGGCCCTCCAGTGTCACAATGGCCCTTTAATTCCATCAAGTTCCACACTCTCCCAGAATTCCTCTGCTTCCATGAGGTTCTCAATGTCTCAACAGGCCCTTGACTCCATGAGGTTCCAAACTGTCCCAGGGTTCCTTTGGTTCCAGGAGACCCTGAAGTCTCACAACAGCTCATTGATTCCCTGACTTTCTCTGGTGTCACAATGACCCCCTTGATTCCAACAAAGTCACTGTATCTAAATTTGTTCTTTGCAAACTGTCCTTGCTGTCACCTCCTGGCAGTGGCTTCATGACCCCTGTCAGAGCCAGCCCTGTCCCTGCACTGACCCAGCTCTGCTGCCCCACAGATGCTGGGTCAGGAAGGGAAGGCCCAGGGTGGAGGGCAGTGCACTGGGACTCATCCTGGAAGGGACCTCAGGAGGATTCTGGGCAAAACCAAAACACAGCCAGTGGAGAAAGGAACACAGAGATGGGCAGTTTTTGTGCTCTACCACATAAAGGGGAGATGTAGAGCTACAGAGACAACCAGCCAATGTGGATTCTGTCCATATTTGCCCTTTGCACACTGTGAGTCACACACTGAAGTCACAAGTTCCCTCCATCCACAGAGGGAGGAAAAGGGAGAAAGTGAAAACATTTCTGTGCTGTGCAGAGCTAAATCTGCACTCATCACAATATTCTGGGCTTACAGGACCTTTATCAAACACCTTCTGCAGCATCTGTTCACTGGGCAAACATCTGTGTGGATGGCCAGGCCCAAGGAGTGGTGGGCAATGGAGTTCCAGCCAGGGGTGTTCCCAGGGCTCAGCACTGGGCTCAGGGCACTTCAATCTCTTTCTCAAGGATCTGCACAAGGGCATCGAGTGCAGCCTCAGGCAGTTCCCAGGGCACACCAAGCTGGGGGGAGTGTGGATGTGCTGGAGGGCAGGAAGGCTCTGCAGAGGGATCTGGACAGGCTGGATCCATGGGCCCAGGCCACTTGGAGGAGGTTCAACAAGGCCAAGTGCCGGGTCCTGCCCTGGACTCACAACCACCCCAAAGCCCTGACCATGCCCTGCAACTGGTCCCCACAGCCTGTCCTGTGTCCTTAATCCCTCCATTTCCAAGGACTCTGTGGCACAAGGGAGCTCTGTGCTCTGGGTACGGAGGGAGCTCCAAGTGCCACTGGAGTGGGAACCACAACTCCTCAGGTTTGTGTTCTTTGGGAGGGCTGGAACTGGTGAGACTTAGAGCCACAGAAAGTTTCTATCCATGGCCAATATAAAAAAAATGTAAAGATGATACATGTTTATAAACATCAAAACTCCTCCCTCAGCTCTGTGAGACGTCCTGGCAGCATCTGATGTGTCACCAATTCACAAGGGATTTCCATACAGGAAGAGTTTTTGGCACAGACATAAGAAAAGGTTGTTCTCTGATAGATATAAACACAATTAAGATGTTGACTAATGTGCTGTTTAATCTTCTGAAAGATTGGGCAGCTCCCTGAAGCTCAAAGCATGAAACCAGTCAATTGAGAGGCACTGAATGACCAGAGAGCAACTGCAGGAGGAAACCAGGGAGCAACAGGAAGGACACACATCCAGCAAGTCTGCTGAAGAGATGTCCTTAGACATGGTCATTTAAACAGGAGAGGTGGAAACACCTGAAGGGAGATGAAGTTATAGATGGAATAGTGGTACTACAGGTAGAGGGGCAGATCAGTATTTCTTCTCCTGCCATCAGTACACGTCCAGGAAATTCTTGTTCTGCCATGGTGGGAAAACTTTGCCATTTCTTAAAAGTACTCAAATGACCCAGTAATGAAAATGTGCTTCAATATTATTTAAATGTATTTAAATAATATAAAATAATATAAAAGTATTAAAACTGTGCCTCTTTCCAGACAGACATCACTTGTCTGACCATGACCAACAGCACCACAGGCTGTGCTGGATTATGGGGTGTGTCCAGTGGCACAAAGGAATCAAGGGGCCATTGTGACACTGCAGGGCCTCATGGAACCAAGGGATCCCTGGGACACTGCATGATGAAAAAGGGAATAGAATACAGAGGTAGAAAATGTCATGGTTTCAGGAGTTTTAGTATTTTAGGCCATTTTTCCAACATTGTTTTGGAGGGACTGTCTCTTTAAGAAGGAATACCTGCCCCACACTGGGGCTGGGCAGGGAGGGGAAGAAAGAAGGAAAATGCCAGGCAGCAAATGGAACTTTTTCTCCTCCCTGGACCCCGGGGCTGGTGCCTGGAGAGTCCCCACGGCACCGTCCTGCCCCGGGGCCCTGCTGCTGCCGCCCCGAGCGCTGAGCTCGCTCAGCACCACGGCCGGGGAGAGCCCCAGAGTGACCCTGAGCCCAGGAACGTGCTTCTGCTTGTGCCCCCATTTCCCAGAGTTTCTTTGGCTTGCTGGGCCAGAGGGGAGTGGTTATCAGGGAGGACCCTCCACCATTTTTCCCCTTTGTTCCAGGAGTGTCAGGTGGGTGAAGAATTCCCCTCTTTGTGGGTCAGCTGTTCCCTGTATATCTTTGTGGTTGCTGCTATTTCCTTGTTAGTAAACTCTTAGTTTTAAGAGTTTTATCTCTCTGTACTGGTAAGAAATAAAAAGGGAGGGAATCATTTCATTGGAGTTCCCACCCCAATTTCTGTCTTTAAGCAAAGTTGCATGAGGTTGTGCAGAGTCACAAATGCCCAATCGTTCCATAAGGTTCCACAGTGTCCAGGGATTCCTTGGGTTCCCTGAGGTCGTAGACTGTCCTAATGGACATTTGATTCCATGAGGCCCTGCAGTGTCACAATGGCCCCCTGATTCCATGAAGTTCTGCAGAATCCCAGGTTTCCATTGGTTCCATGAGGCCCTGCAAGATCACGGTGGTCCCTTGATTCCATGAGGTTCCACAGTGTGCAAGGTTTCTTTTGGCTTTGTAAGGCCCTGCAGAGGCACAAGGGCTCCTTGATTCCATGAGGTTGCACTGTTTCCCAGAGTTCTTTGGCATCAAAAGGCCCTGCAGTGTGACAATGGCCCACTGATTCCATCATTTTCCCCAGGGTCACAATGGACGCTTGATTCCATGAGATTCTGCAATGTCCCGTTGGTTCCCTTTGGTTCCAAAAGGTTCTGGGATGTCACACTGGCCCCTTGATTCCCTGACATTCCACAGAGTCCTGGGGTCCTTTTGATTCCATGAGGTTCCACAGTGTCCCATGTTCCCTTTGGTTCCAGGAGGCCCCAGTGGATTCCAATGGCCCCTGGATTCCAGGAGATTCCACAGTGTCCTGGAGTTCCCTTGTCTCCCTGACTTTTGGCAGTGTCCTGGGGTCCCTTTGTTCCCAGGAGGTTCCTTTGTTTCCATCAGGCCCTGCCACGTCCCAGACTCCCTTTGGTTCCATGAGGTGCTGCAGGGTCACAATGTCCCCTTGATTCCATGAGGTTCTGCCATGTCCCAGGGTTCCTTTGGTTCCATGGGGTTCCACAGTGCCAAAACTCCCTGGTTCTTCTCCTTCCAACATTTCTGGGCCCATTCTCTCCCTGCCTGGGATGGAGCCCCATTGTGTTTGTGCAGGAATGGATCCATGGCCATCCTGCCACTGCCCCAATTGAATGCTGCACAAACGTCACTGCAGGCCCGACCCTGGATGCAGGAACAGTCTGGGAACTCCAGGCCTGCTGACATTCAGCAGAGCCAGTTGGGGTCCCAAAGAGCACAAGGGATTGACTGCAACCCCTGCAGGTCTCTGGCATTGCTGGGGACAAAGGCAGGAACTGCCAGGAGCTCTGCAGAGCCCTGACAGTGCCACTGCAATCCCAAGCTGCATTGCCCGGGGCAACCCTCAGCACAGCCAAGGCCACAACCCTTCCTGAAAGGTGTCCCTTCTGGGCAGGGCCAGGGGGACAAACCCCTCCATCTGTCCCTGCACATGTTGGGTCCAATTCTCATCCCCCACTTAGGGACAAAGTCAGGCTACATTGGGTGTTTAGCTTTGCGTTTGCTTCACTCTTTTGTGCTTCCAACACACACCCCCCCCAGTCTGGGCAGAGTCTGGCCCCCCAAAGAACACAAGACCTGACTAGTTGTGGCTCCTGCTGCAGTGGCTGGAACTTGGGCCACAATCTGTGCCAGGAGCAGAGAGGTCCCTCCCCACAGAGACTTCTTGGCAATGGAGTTCTTAAGAAAAGGGGACAGGCTGTGGGGATCACTTGCAGGGCACAACCAGGGACGTGTCTTGAACAGCCTCCTGTTTAACATGACCAGCTTTTTCATCCTCTTTTCTCTCTCTTTTCTCATGCTTGTTCCTCCAAAGACCACTGGGATCCTACCCTTGCTTTGGTTCTTTCCTAGACATCCCATGGCAAGTCTTGCCCAGTCCCCAAACCCCCTTTCTGGCTGCCCATCACGAGTCTCAGAGCCCGAGGCCAAATCCCCCATCCTCAGCTGCAAGGTCACCCTGAGAGGTTCTGCCATTGACCCACTTGCTTAAAGTTTCCTACAGATACCTTGGAACTTCCTTGGAATTGTTACCTTTTGGGCATAGAAGGGTTTCTCCATAAACATGGCAATTCATGTCCTCAACATGGAAATTCTTTGGAGAAAGAGTTTGAGACTTTAGACTCAAAAGAATCCCAGAATTATTTGGTTTGGAAGGGAGATAAAAGGTCATCTGGTCCAAGTCCCTGGACATGGACAGTGACATCTTTTATTAATTCAGGTTACTCACACTCCCTGACAAATGCAGGGATGGGACATCAATTTATCTGGAAACCTCTTCCAGTTCTTGCCACCCTGATTGTTAAATCTTTCCTCCTATTATCCAGTGTAAAACTCTTCTCTTTCACTTCAAAGCCACTGCCCCATGTTCGGCCACTACAGGCCTTGGTAAAAAGTATCCCTGTGATTTCCTTAGACTATGAGCATGACATTTTCATCTGCAAAAACATCTGTGAGTGCCCAGAGATCTCCCAAGATGGGCTTGAATGGTCTCAAGCACATGAGCACTAGAGAGGGGCTAAGGAGCTGTGGCCTCACTGGTGTGGAGACTGAGGACAGCACAGGACAGCCCTGAGAGGGCTTGAAGGGAGGATTTAGAGATGAGGGATCCTTTTGTCAGAGCAGAAAAGAGCATGAGAAAGAAAGAATTAATGCCAAGTGCAGCTGGGGAGGTCCCGAGTGGACATGAGGAAAAAGGAGTTTCACTCCATAGAAAATGCTGTGGTGCATTTTCACCCAGGAGGAGTCTGGATGAGCCCAAGGGATGAGCCCTTTGTGTGTGCAGGAAGAGCCAGGGAGGACGCAGAGATGTCAGTGCAGGAAGGTGCCAGCCAGGTGGGGCAGCCGGGGGGATGACGACAGCCTGCAGGGAAAGGGGCAGGGCATGGACACCGTAGGACAGCCTGGGCTGGAGAGGAGACAGGGAGGGGGAGAAGCTGAAAGGCCCTGACAGAGCCACCTTCTGCAGGCCTTTGGCCAGGGCTGCTGTCTGTGCCCCTGAGGCCAGGAGGAGGGGAGTGCCCCTTGCAGCCCTGGGGCCTCATGGCCTCCTTGTCCCTGCTCAGCAGCCTGGCAGGTGCCACCCCATGGGCCTGCCCTTGGCATTGCACATCCCACATCCCAGTGCCCCAGGAAGAGCCCTGAGGAATGAGGCAGGGACAGGATCTGCCTTCCCAGGGGCTGGGGTCAGGGTTTGGTCCTCTGGATTAAGGAAACAAGTCAAGGTTTCTTCAGCATCAGAGCCACCTTCCCCTTGCTTGTCCATCCTTGTCATCACTGTCTGCAGTTTTCTGCTCTAACTGGGACACGGGGACACGTTCTCAGTTGTGTCCCTCAGTGAGACTCATTAGCACTACAAGAAACTTCAGTGTTTCAATCTCACTCTGACTTCTTGAAAAGTTGTTTGAACTTCCTCTCAGGGACTGAGTCTCATGTAAACAACATCAAACCCCCCGAGGGCCATGAAATGCCTGGGGCTGCTGCTGTGCTGCTGAGCTGGGCCGGGCTCCTGGCACACAGGGAGCTCGTGACAAGCAAGAAGAGCTTCAAAGAGACAGCTCTGCTGGTGAGCAGCTCCTCTGCACAGCCCAGCAGGGCTGAGGGCACTGCCTGCAGCACCCAGGGCACAAAAGCAAGGCACAGAGAGGTTACACACAGCCTGGGCTGGGAGGGAAATCGAGAGGAAGATCCACTGGAAGAGGAATCTTTCCAGGCTTCCTCAGGGTGAGTAAGAATGAAGGGCAATGTCTGCAGTTGGTGCAAAGATCTCCTAACGCTGGCATATCCCACTCCCTGCTGCACCATCCCAGGCACATCCCAGCAGGGTTCCCTTCTCCCAGGGATGGCTGCAGGGTTGTGAAGCTGGGTTGTGCCACCCAGGCTGCCCCAAGCTGTCCTGCAGAGCAGGGTCCTGCAGCCCAGGGCTGTGCCGGGGCAGGAGCTCTGCCACTGCCAGGGGCAGCTCTCAGCCGGGCTGGGGAGCTCCCTCAGGGCTGGGCAGAGGCTGGGGGTGGAAAGAGCAAAGCCTGGCAGGGCAGGGCAGGTTTCTTCTGCTATCGAGTGAGAGTTTCATGGGTCAGGGCTGCTCACAGAACCAGAGCACCCCAGGATATTTTCAAGGGGATGCTTCAAGGGGAAGGTTCTCAGCTTGCCCATAGTCCAAAGGTTGTTCTCTCCTTCTCTCGGTCAGACTCATGGGGAGGAGAGTTCAAGCTACACAGTCCAACACTGATCCTGGGATTCCCCTATGGCAGGTCTGTCCCTGGGAATGAGACATTCCAATTGTCCTCTGCCCTGTGGGCTGTGGGCAGTGAAGTCTGTGAGCCTGGGTCAGGAGCTCTTTTTCCCTCAATCAGACCCCGTCATTAGGACACTTGGCTCTTTTCTGAGGTGTCCTTCCAAGCTGGGAGCTGCCCTGGAGAATGCAAATCATCCTCCCAGCACAGCTGTGTTCTCTGAAAGCCCCAGTGGAGAGGGGCAGAGATGCTGTGCCCATGCCAGGAGATGCTGTTGGGTTGGGGAGATGAGCCACAGGTGTCCTTGGCTCCAAGTGGGGTGCTGAGCCCTTGAGACAGGCTGAGACCTTGAGGGGTGTGGGATGGATCCCTCTGCTCTCAACAGTGTCTGGTGGCTTTTCAGACCAAACTGGGAGTGTGATCAATCTCCATCTCAGGAAGGAGCAAAGCCAGGGCAGTTTGGAACAAGAGAGAGGGACAGACCAGCTCCCCTCACTCTGCACTAAGCCCCAGACAATCCTGCTGCCTGGCAGGACCTGCTCTGTTCTCCCTGAGTGCATCAGAAGTGCTGAGGGGTTCTGACATCCAGGAACAGTCCTTATGAGAGACGAGGGGAGTCTGAAAAGAAAAAGCAAACAAAAGAAACCTGTGACACTGCCTTCTGCTGTCCTGGTTTTTCTCAGAAACTGGGAGTGCAGATGCTGCCAAGCCCTTTTCCACTGGGAGCAGTTTGATCTGACACCGCTGAACACCAGGACGGGCCCCTGTCCCCACCATGCCCATGACCCCACCAGTGCAGAGCAGAGCTGACCCCTCACAGCCAGTGGGCAGAGGGTCTGCTCCTCATGGAAGATGTAGTGAGCCCCAAGCAGGGCTCCAGCCATGGAGTTGAAGGAGAGACTCCTAAAAAAGGAAAACCAATGGAGCAGTGAGAGGGGTGTTGGAAAGCAGCTTTGAATTTTCTTAGAATGTTCTGCCCTAACTTGTCACTGTTATTTCCTCCCTGGATAGTGCCCCACATCCAGAGACAACAAATGTGCAACAGCAGCTCCCTCTCCCAGTTCCTCCTCCTGGCCTTCACAGACAGGTGGGAGCTGCAGCTCCTGCACTTCTGGCTCTTCCTGGCCATCTCCCTGGCTGCCCTCCTGGCCAACAGCCTCATCCTCAGCGCCGTAGCCTGCGACCACCACCTGCACACCCCCATGGGCTTCTTCCTGCTCAACCTCTCCCTCACAGACCTGGGCTGCATCTGCACCACTGTCCCCAAAGCCATGCACAATTCCCTCCATAACACCACAACCATCTCCTACACGGGATGTGCTGCACAGCTCTTTTTCTTTGTCTTTTTCATGTCAGCAGAGTTTTTCCTCCTCACCACCATGTGCTACGACCGCTACGTTGCCATCTGCAAACCCCTGCACTACGGGACCCTCCTGGGCAGCAGAGCTTGTGCCCACATGGCAGCAGCTGCCTGGGCCACTGGCTTTCTCAATGCTCTGCTGCACACAGTCAATACATTTTCCCTGCCCCTGTGCCAGGGCAATGCCCTGGGCCAGTTCTTCTGTGAAATCCCACACATCCTCAAGCTCTCCTGCTCACACTCAGGCTACCTCAGGGAAATTGGGCTCACTCTGGTTAGCAGCTGTTTAGTGTTCAGTTGTTTCATTTTCATTGTGTTCTCCTATGTGCAGATCTTCAGGGCTGTGCTGAGGATCCCCTCTCAGCAGGGACGGCACAAAGCCTTTTCCACGTGCCTCCCTCACCTGGCTGCGGTCTCCATTGTTATCAGCACCTCATTCTTTGCCTACCTGAAGCCCCCCTCCATCTCCTCCCCATCCCTGGACCTGGTGGTGTCAGTTCTGTACTCAGTGGTGCCTCCAGCACTGAACCCCTTCATCTACAGCCTGAGGAACCAGGAGCTCAAGAATGCCATAAGGAAACTGATGACTGGGTGTTTTTTTAGAAGCAATAAACTCTCCTTCTTCTGCCTGTAATGTACCTCATTAAAGACCAGTCCTGGAATGGACTTCATTAAAGGCACACCATATCTTCTCCATTTCTTTCTCTTGCTAGGGGTGTTATTTTTGTGAGAATTTGTTCACATCAAAACATATTTATATATAAATATATAAAAACATATATATATATATATATACATAAACACCATTTTCAATTCAGTGTTTGCCTTTCTAGCCTGGCCCAGAGGCTGTACAAATTGTACTCACTGTGTGCTTAAACTAAATAAAGAACTCTGCATTGACTTGTTTGCCTGACATCTTTCCTCTCTGACTTCTCTGCAGCTGCAGGGTCGGGGCCTCTGTGCAGAGCTGGGCCAGAAAAGAGTCCCAGCAGAGCAGCACTGCCAGGGAGCAGCAGCCCTTCTCCTGCCTGGCCTCCTCTCCCTTCCCTTCCACACTGTCCTGCAGAGCCCTGTGCTGTTGGAGGCCTCAGTGCTCTGGCAGTCGGTGCCAGTCCTGCTGCAGGACTGTCCAGGGACTGCAGGCAGGGACAGCCACGGGCACTGCTGGCACAGAGCTGACCTCTGCAGCAGCACTGCCATCCTGCAGGGGCATCTCCTCAGGCCAGGGCCTCAAAGCTTCCATCTGCTTTCCACTTTGCTCTCCAGGATGTGCCCAACACAACGCCCTGCAGAGGAAAACAGCAGTGACCAGCACAAGGGGGGGAGTGCTCAGGGTGGGGGCACCCAGCAGTGCCCTGGCACAGCCAGCGCCGCTCCCAGCACTGGCCTCTCACCCCAGGCCATTGGGCTTGTTCTTCCCTCCAAGGAGGGACAGCAAATGACCAGCTCAGGAGTCCATGTTTGCACTGCATGGACAAGACATGCCCCTGTGTCACGGCTTGGGGCTGGGGGGTTGCAGGCTCAGACAAAGTTGATGGCAGAAGCCGTCTCGTTGAGCTACGAGGGGCAGAAAGGACCCCCTTGCTTTCCAAATTCCTTCTCAGAGAGGAGCCTGGCTGTGGCTGGATCCAGTCTCAGGCTCAGAGTTTGGTTTAGATTGAAGGAATTATAGAGGTGTGGTTCAATCACTTTGTCATGCAGGTTTTAGTGATGGCAAATCAGAAATATTTCTATAAAATTAATTATTTGTTATGACAAATGAACAGACAGTTGATCAGACAAGTGAACAGATGAAAGACATTAAAGAGAATTATTTACTGCACAGTATGAAAGCCAAAACCTCCTAGTAGTATAGTGTAAGATAGGACAGTGCAGTCTATCAAAGTCATTCTATTAAAGCAATTGCATCAAACCCAGCAAAAGGAAACAATCCTGAAGCAGAGATTGAGGTAACTCACTCCATAATGACAGGGGGCAGTTCTCTCTCTTTCACTTAACCCCTGGGCAGTGACCATGAAGAGCTGTCCCTGCTTCATGGGGGAAGCTCCAAACACTTCAAGGAAGTCTGGGGAAGAATCTGCCACAGGAAAGCTGGACGGGCTTTTATAGTTATAAAGGGTTTGATTGCCAGACATATTTGAAGGCCAGGGAGCAGCTTCTCTGTCAAATCCTGCTTCAAAAAGCAGGATGTGTGTTTGAAGTTTCATGAAGCATTTTGGGTTTAGCATAATTCAACATTAAAAACAGCACCTTGACACCAGCAGTAACTCTCCACAGAGAGCTTAATTTTTTTATATTCTTTGACCATTTTTTAGATATTTTCAGAGGAGAGCATCCTGCCAGAAACGGTCCCTTGATTCCATGAGGCTGCAAAAATTCTCACGGTTCCTTTGGTTCCATGAGGTCTCTCAGTGTCAGAAATGGACTCCTGGTTCTGTGAGGTTCTGGAGTGTCACAATGATGATTTCATGCGTTTCCACTATTTCCCAGGATTCCTTTGCTTCCATGAGGCTTGGAAGAGTCAAAATGGCTCCTTGATTCAACCACGTTCCAGAATATCCCAGGGTTCCCTTGGCTCCAAGAGGCTCCCCAGTGTCCCACCTGGATTCCAGGAGGCCCTGCAGTGTCCCAATGGCCACTCGGTTCCAGGAGCTCCTGTTGTGGCTGAGCTCAATTTCCCCATCCCCTGCTGTGCTCAGATGCCGTGAGAACTGCAGAGAAGCGAGCTGAGAACACGGCGGGCCCTGGTCCTCTTTGGTGCCCGGGGCTGCCCCGAGAGGGAGTCCCCGGCCCTGCCCCCGGAGCCGCCGCGCCGTCCCCTGAGCGCCGCTGAGGCGGCAGCGCTGGAGCGGGGCCGTGTCTGCCCGGAGCCGCCGCTGCCACGAGGCTGCCGCCGCTGCCGCTTTTGGCCTGCGCTGCCCCGCAGCCGCCCGGGACCGGCTTCCCAACACTGCCGGCGCCTGCGAGCGGAGCCGGCGCTCCTGCAGCGCCTCGGAGTCGCTGCTCCGCCGCCACAGCGGCTGCCGCCGGCGTCTGTGCCCGGAGCCGCCGCTCCCACGGGGCTGCCGCACTCACCGCCGGGGTTGCCGCTCGCGCAGCCGCCGCTCTGCCCCGGCTGCACCGGGACCCGGCACCGCCTCGGGCCTGCGCTGCCGCCTCAGCGGCCACAGGGACACAGGGATGGGGGACCTGTGCTCTGCCACTGATGGGCCTGGCTTTGTTCTGCTTGGCTCTGGGCTTTAGGAAAGTTGCTGTTCATTTTCATGCTCCACTGGAACACCTCGTGAATTCCAAAGGTTTCCTAATCCAGGGGGAGGGGTTTCTATGGCATTGGAGGTGCCGCCCCTAGGGACACATTGTCAATAAACCATCCAGCTGACTGGGATGGGTTGGCCTGTGATCAGTCAGTGCTTTGGGGAATGCTCTATTCCGGTTGAATGTTGCCCTTTAAACTTTTACCAAGCTCCCTTATTTTCTGAAGTTTCCTTGTAAAAATGTGTTATTTCACCACCTGAGAGGTGTGCAGTGTCCTCTCCGTTGTGGTCTCTTTCAAAGGACTAAAAGAACTGAAGGCCTTTTTCAAATATCTGGAGGGCAGAAATTTTTGGTGCCTTTTATATTTTTCAAAGTAAAAACCCTTGCATGAGCTTGTAGCTCAAACCTGGGTCTTACAGTCCAGACTGGACCATGGGTGTGGGGAAGTGTCCCTGGACTGGACCAGGTGCTCCTGGATAATACAGGTGGGAACCATCCAGAATGGAACAACTGGGGAACACAGGATAATCAGTCATGCCATGAAAGCCTTGGAACATTCCCTGCCTTAATTGTGACCCGAACGGAGCAGTTAGGATACAATTCCCAAATAGTTTGGAAACTCCAGTCATTCCTGACACCAGGATGGAAATTCAGCAGATAACTAAAGCCAGTCCCCTTGTGAGCCCACACCCAGCAGGGCTGAGGGAGGCCCTGGCAGCTCCCCAGCACCTCCCTCTCAGTGGGACACCTCTGGCAGCCTCTCCCAGCTCGGGAACCCTCCAGTTTGCAACACTCCAAAGAGCGGCGCTGATGCCCAGGGCAATTCTGATCCCCCTCCACAAACACTCCTCCAGCTGGGACCCTTGTCTGGTGGCAAACACAAAGGGATTGGTGGGAGTGTTTCCCTGACAACAGGAGAATTTGGGAGAGGGACCTTTCCACACCCAACTATTGATGTGTGCACACATCTCTGCCTGGGTGTGGGGGTGAATTGACTGTGGGGTGAATGTTGTTGTGAATCTCTAATTCAGTCACTGTTAAAATTGTAGTAAATGCTATTGAACGACTTGATAATTGTTCAATTGGTCAATGATGAAGTGCTACTAATGTCTTTTGCCCCTTTGTCTTTGGATCCAAATCCTTTGCACCCTGATCCTCTTGCATCCCAAGGCATTGTGTAAATAATTCCCTTTCATCAAAAAAATATATATTTTTTGTGACTTCCACTTTAACATCTTTTTCTTTAGCTAAACTACAAAAAAACTCTAATTAGCTGTAGAAGACTTTAAGACTTGAAGACAATCAAAGGAAGGGAAATAATTTGTTTTTCAATGTTTAAAATAATTTGTTTTTCAGTATTTTAATGGGTCCCACAGTGTGTTTGGAGCTGCATCAGCTGTCTGTCCAAGGTGGGCCATGTCAGAACTGCTGAGGTTGGGGGGTGAGGAGCAAGGTTGATCATCCAGGGTCAGTGTGGATCTCCTGAGGAGACACTCAGCATCAAGATCACTTGGAGAACACCTCTATCACCTCTCCTCTGAACTGGAAAATATCCATCATTGAATTAAAACAAAAGAAGTACAAATTTTGAAGACTTGTTTTGAAATTGCCTTGAAGACAATTAAAGGAAGACAAAGAGATCCTGAGGGATTTCTGGATTTTAATGAGCCCCACGGTGTGTTTGCAGCCCAGCCCATGATCCTGAGGTACTAAGAGAAGATGGAAGAAGCTGCTGAAGAAGTCAGAAGCCAAACTGCAAGTGCCTTGAAGCATTGCTGGGCCCCACTGAGGGCAGGCACTGCCAAAGCCTCCCCAGGGACTCCTTGGAGCAGCTCCTTGGAGGCCAGGAGTGCAGGCAGACCAAGGCTCTGGGCAGGCCCCTGCAATGCTGAGCAAAGCCTGCCTTGGTTTTGTGGAGCACAAAGGCCAAGGCCTGAGCCCCAGGCCCTGGCCCAGCAGATCCTGTCCCTCCCGGCTGGCTCAGGGCTGTTTGGGGGGCACTGGGATGGGAGGGGGAGGAACAGCAAAGGCCAAAACTGGGCAACCCCTGCCAGGCTGCTGAGGGAGGGGCGAGGCAGAACCCAAGGGCAGAACCTGCCAGGCAAGTTGGTTGTGGTGGCCTGAGTGGCAGAGGCAGCTGCCAGAGGCAAGGGGACAAAGGCCTGGGTGCCTTTGGGCCTTGCAGCCCTGCCAGAGCCCTTGGCCATCTCTCCTGCAGGCTGTCCTGCCCTGGCCCTGCTGCTGCTCTGGCCTTGCAGGCTGCACACACCCCTCCTGCTTTCCCGCCCCCTCCCAGCAGCATTTCTAGACCCTCCCTGATGTCTCTGCACCAGCTCTGGCTGTTCCCTGGAACACAAAGCCATGGGCTGATCCTGACTCCCTCTGGGTGAGCTCTTGCACCACAAGGGTCCTTATTGAGTGATATTTCTTTTTCCTCACCTTCAGTCCCAACCTTCCAAGCTGCTCTTTGTGGAGATTTCATTCTATTTCCAAAATGGAGAAAAGCTCCATCCTGTCAGATCTCCTCTAGACCCTCTCCAGTTCTTCCTCCTTCCTCCACAATGGGGAACCTCACAGACAGACAGACCAGTCCAGATGTGGTGACCCCAGGGCTGAGTCCAGGGGGTGACAACTCCCATGTCTGGGTGCCCACACCCCCCTAAGGCAGCCCCATGTGCAGTTGGCCTTAAATCAAGGGGCCATTCTGATTCTTTGTAAAGTCACAGAATCAAGTGGCACCGTGACACTGCAGGGCCTCCTGGAACCAAAGGAATGCAGGGACACTGTGGAATCTCATGGAACCAAGGGGCCATTGTGACATGTGGGGTCTCTTTGGAACAAAAAGAACCCTGAGATATCTCAGAACCTGCTGGAACCAAGGGGCCACTGTTCCTCCCCAGAACTCCATGGAATCAAGCAGAGCCGCTGCCTCCCCCCCGCCGCCGCACGGACCGGAGTCGCCGGCTCTGCCCCGCTTGGACACCTCTGGAGTCAGCGTGTTCTTGGGCAGCACAACTGATCTCAGACCAGAGGGTTTCCCAGATTTTGCTTTGTCCCCTCTTTCCCCTGGTTTTCTTTTTGTTCTTTGTTCCCTAGGATGCAAAAGGGGGAAGGGAAAGACGTGTTAATCACCATTTTTATCTGTTTACAAAATGGCATTCAGGATGGGGGAAGAGACAAAGTGATTTCTCTCTCTGTTGTTGGTGTGAACCGTTCTGTTGGTATTGTTGTTTTTGCTGCTATATTGTCAGTAAACTGTTATTTTTTCACTTATACCTCTTTGTATTTTTTCTCCCTCTATTAGTGGGGAATAAAAGGGGAATGAATTCATTGTATTGGAGTTTCTGCCCCAATATTTGTCTTGAAATCAAGATGGGTTGCTCAAGGGCTCCCTGTAATTCGGCATCATTCACAAAGGACTTGAAAATACATTTTGTCCCTATGTACAGAGAGATAATAAAGATGTTCTATAGTGGTGTTCAAGGGCTGGTCACTGAAGGATTTCATCAGAAAGTTGCTGCCAAGAGGACTTTGTACCATGGATTTTATTGGACCCTCTTCATTCAGCCAACTTCCCACCCACCACATCTTCCACTTCTTCAGTCCAGCTCTCACCAGTCTGGCTCTAAGAGACCACAGGAGACCATGTCAAAGGCCTTGCTGAAGTCTGGGCACACAACATCCCCTTCTTTTCCCTCCCACAGGGGTTCTGCAATCCCTGCCTTGTCCTTCCAATGCCTGGGAATGGCTGCAGCAGGACTTGCCCCATCCCCTTTCCCTGCTGAGCCTGAGCAGTGTGGAACTCTGCCAACCCTCCTTGCTGCCCTGTTTGCAGAGTGGTTCCAGGTCTGCCTTTGCCAAGGCCCCAGGAAGCTCTGGGCTGGCTCTGGCCTTTCCAAGGGTTTGGGAGAGGTCTCCCAGTGACACTGCCCAGCCTTCCCAATATCCCTGACACCAAAACCTTTTCCATAGCCCACACTGCCAGAGGAGTGCCCAGGACACAACACAGGTTGTCCTGGTGGTTGTGGAGAATGAGAAGGGATTTCTTCCTCCAGGCCAACCCCTCCAATTGGATTGGAGTGCAGCTGAAAGGTTTCCTCAGCATTTTCCCCAGTGCCTCCCTGCCCTGAAGGTTTGTGGCCATCAGGCTGGAGCTGAGGGGGTTGGGCAGGTGCCTGAGGAGGGGGGAGAACAAGGGCTGTGTCCAACTGTGCCAGGAGGGCTGTGCTGGGCAAGGATGAGGAGGCTGCAGAAAACAGTGGCACTGGGGAGGGGAGAGGAGCAGCTGGAGAGACCTTGTGCCTGCCTACGCTGGGCAGGAGCTGCCCCAGGATGGCAACTCTGAAGCACTCCCAGGATGTCCCTGGGAACAGGAGGGGAAGACTGGATCTGAAAATGGAACCTGGAAAGCAGAGAGCAGGAGTGTCATGGGGACACTGCAGGAGAGTTGCAGCCCTGGAGCAAGGTGACAGAAGAAGTGACTGAGAAGTGAAGAAGGCTGACATTGCATCTGTGCTATTCACCTGGGACTTCTTGTAGTCAGC
Source organism: Pseudopipra pipra (assembly GCF_036250125.1). Taxonomy (NCBI): domain Eukaryota; kingdom Metazoa; phylum Chordata; class Aves; order Passeriformes; family Pipridae; genus Pseudopipra; species Pseudopipra pipra. Next base: position 21,218,188 of record NC_087580.1, read on the forward strand.
TGCATATTTAATGGAAGGGATTTTGCTGCCTTAGATCTATTTGAAATGTCTACCTGAGAATGAGATGAGTGATGCTCTTGCCCTTTTCTGTCTAAACCCACCTACACTGTTCACTCTGTGTTTTTTGGTACCTCATGCATATAAATAATTGTTATTTGTCATTTCTCCTGCTTTAGTGAAAGCATTAAATCGGTTGTCTCAGACACTGGGTGTTCTGGAGAGTTTCTTTGCTATTGTCTCAGGCAGAAGTATTCTCACAACAGTTTGTACTGTGTTCAAGTTTGGGGAAGGCTGAGAGAGGAGGAGAGAGGGATGGAAGGGGATTAAATTAATTATGCAAATAGAAATATATGTTAAACATTTGCTGGGGATAACTACAATTTATTCAGTTCAAAACTGAATGCACATTCATTAAGCTCAAAACTGTGAGCACACATGCACTGCCCTCAGAAGATCCCACAGCATCCTGGAGATGCTGGAAGGGAGCCCAGCTCTGCTTCACAAGTTCACAGGGCCTGTCCCTGCCTGTGCTCCAAGGGCTTCCACCCCCCAGGACCGTGCTCAGAGAGCACTCAGGCCTTACAGCGAGAAAGGGGCTCAGGAGGACAGTGTGGGAGTGGCAAGAGAGCAGCTCTGCAAAGACCAAGCACTGCTGCTCCCTGGCAGTGCTGCTGGGCTGGGATTATTGTCCCCTTCCCGTTTGCAAAGACCCCCTGTCCTGCAGTGTGCTGTCCTTTAGGAACATCTGAGAAGAAGGATCTTGGACAAAGAAGGCTCTGCAGGGTCCTTTATTTTGTTTAATACTCAGAGAGCACAATACATCATTTATACATCTCTGACTCAAATTGAAAGGGGTAGACAGTAAATTAGAAGGCAGATACATAATAATATTTCATTGCACAGAAAGTTATTGCAAGAAGAACCCAATGACCTCCACAAAAAACCTGAGCAGGAAGGCTGGGCCATTAGTGAGTCCCATTCTGAATGCTACACACCAGAAAACAGGCACTTTATTGCTCCTGAAAAGCATCCAGTCATCATTTTCCTCAGGGCATCCTTGAGCTCCTGGTTTCTCAGGCTGTAAATGAAGGGGTTCAGTGCTGGAGGAACCACCGAGTACAGAACTGACAGGGACAGATCCAGGGATGGGGAGGAGATTGATGGGGGCTTCAGGTGGGAAAATGCTGCAGTGCTGATAACAAGAGAGACCACGGCCAGGTGAGGGAGGCACGTGGAAAAGGCTTTGTGCCGTCCCTGCTGAGAGGGGATCCTCAGCACAGCCCTGAAGATCTGCACATAGGAGAAAACAATGAAAACAAAACAACCAAGTGCTAAACAGGCAGTAACCCCAAGGAGCCCAATTTCCCTGAGGTAGCCTGAGTGTGAGCAGGAGAGCTTGAGGATGGGGGGGATTTCACAGAAGAACTGGCCCAGAGCATTGCCCTGGCACAGGGGCAGGGAAAATGTACTGGCTGTGTGCAGCAGAGCATTGAGAAAGCCAGTGGCCCAGGCAGCTGCTGCCATGTGGGCACAAGCTCTGCTGCCCAGGAGGGTCCCGTAGTGCAGGGCTTTGCAGATGGCAACGTAGCGGTCGTAGCACATGATGGTGAGGAGGAAATACTCTGATGAGATGAAGAAGAAAAAGAAAAAGAGCTGTGCAGCACATCCCTTGTAGGAGATGGTTGTGGTGTTATGGAGGGAATTGTGCATGGCTTTGGGGACAGTGGTGCAGATGCAGCCCAGGTCTGTGAGGGAGAGGTTGAGCAGGAAGAAGCCCATGGGGGTGTGCAGGTGGTGGTCGCAGGCTACGGCGCTGAGGATGAGGCCGTTGGCCAGGAGGGCAGCCAGGGAGATGCCCAGGAAGAGCCAGAAGTGCAGGAGCTGCAGCTCCCGCCTGTCTGCCAATGCCAGGAGGAGGAACTGGGCCATGGAGCTGCTGTTGGACATCTACTCCTTCCCCAGGGTATTTTGATCTGTTGAGGAGGAAAAGTCACTGCTGAGTTAGACCAGGCTTCTGCAGCCAAACATTACCCGTCTCAGCCACCCCACTCTCAGGCTCTCTCTCCTCTCTCAGACCTCCCTGCAGCTCCCTCCCCTGAGCTCTGGCTTTTGCTGCCTGAGGGGACCATTGGAAGCAGGAACTCTGGGATGGGCTCCCAAGGACTCCTTCTTGCTCTGCTGGGAGAGGAAACTTGGAATGCAGGGTGATCTCTAATTAAATGTACTCGTGATACATCCAAGAGCTTCTCAGCTTTGCTGTCTGCAATTTGCCCAAATGAAGGACTGAGCTGAGGGAATTCATTGTATTTGTTCACCCACTTGCACCTGCCACACTTAGGAGAGGTTGTGGAGGTTTGAAATCCCTGACATTTCTATTGCACTGCAGGTCAAGTCTTGTGGGTTCTGAGGGGCACAGGGACGGTCCCTTAGTGCAGAGAGAAGAGCTGCTCTGCCCATCAGTCCTGGGCTCAACTGCCCTGTGCTGGCAGCTTGGAGCTGCAGGAGCATCACACTCAACTGTTCCCCTACAGAGAAACTGCCCAGAGATCCAGGAATCCATGTCCAAAGAACAGACTGACTCACTCCTCACCTTTTCATCTCTCCCCTCCCAGAGTGAGACACAAAATGCTCCTTGCAGCTGCCCAGAGCATTTCCATGGATTTAGCACTGAGGAGTTTTCTCCATGGGGATCCTGTGCAGCACAGAGATCCTATGGCAGAGCTGTGCCCTTCTGGAGGGCACCTGCAGCCCTGCAGGACACCCAGGCAAACAGCTGAATCCCCTGAAGGTGCCTGGAGGGCACTTGGGCACTTGGCTCCCACAGACACATCCCCACAGCAGCACCCAAAGGGTTTGTGTCTGCACAGGAATCTGCCCCCCCCCGCCCCCCCACAAATCCCACACTGGCTCAGAAAACACAGTGGTGAGAACAAGGAGAGCCCAGGCAGCAGGAGATGGCAGTGAAATGCCACAGTGCTGCTGCCAAGGGAGGAGGGACACAGAGAGACAGCTGGAAATCAGGGCCCTGTCCTTGCCTGGGCTCTGGCTGCTGCAGGGCAATGCACAGCCCAGCCCCCGTGGGCCTGAGGGCACAGGCTCTGCTTCGGCTGGGAAAGGAGCCCAGACAGGAGCTGCTCAGGGAAGGGGTCTGTGCCACAGGGACAGCAGGGAGGGGCCCCCATCCCCCTGCCCAGCCCTTGTGGCAGCAGCTGCCTCTCCCTGCCTGCCTGTCTCTGGGTGAGGAGCTGTTCCTGCCAGCAGCCCCTCCCTGTGCCCAGCTCAGCTCCCTGCCAGTGCTGCCAGAGCCATCCCCAGCCCAGTGCCCAGGGGCAGCTCTGCCTGGGCAGGGGCTGCAGAGCAGATCCCAGACCCCTGCGGTGGCTGGGAAGGGGGAGGTGTTCTGGGGGGATGTGCTTCCTGAGAAGGGCCCCTGGAAATGGAGGAGGTGGAGCTGAAGCTGTGAGGAGCCCTGAGCCTGCAGCTGAAGGGCCCTGCCCAGCCCTGCCCTGCCCTGAGGGGTCACTCCTTCCACCCACCCCTTCTCCCTGCAGGGCCCTGGCAGCTCCTTGGCCGGGCTGAGAGCTGCCCCTGGCAGGCAGCAGAGTCCCTGCCCCAGCACACAGAGCCCTGGGGGCAGGACCCTGCTCTGCACCACAGCCCTGGGCACCCCTGGCTGCACCCCCACCTTCCCACCCCACAGCCAGCCCTGCCACAGGGAACCTTCTGGCCCTGGGCCTCTGAGGGGGCAGCAGCAAGTCCTGCTCTGCAGCAGCTTCTCCTGCTGCACCCCAGCAAATCCAGCAGAGCCATCCTGACAGCTCCTGCCACTGCTGCCATTTGGCAGCTGGCAGAGGCACTTGCAGGAACTCCCCTGCACTGCTCTGCAGCCACAGCCTGACCGTGGCAAAGGGCTGGCAAGGTTCCTGCCCTGAGCAGCTCTGCCCTGTCCTCCCAGCCCAGGATCCCTTGAACCTCCTGCTCCCTTCTCCTCTCTGCCCTTGCTGCCTGCAGCTCCTGCCCTGCTCTGCCATATGGCCACTTCCCCTGCACTGCAGCAACTGGGAGAGTCCTGCTGAAAGATCCTGGAAGCTGTGGGATGTGCCAGCTTTAGGAGATCCCTCCAGGAAGGCAAGTTGAACTTTCCTACAGCCAGAGAATTCTTCATTGAAATCCTGGGAAGGCTTCTCCTGTGGTGAGAGCTCAGTCACCTCCCAGCCCAGGCTGCCTCTCATCTCTCTCCCTTCTCTCCTGTGCCCTGGGTGCTGCAGGCAGTGCCCTCAGCCCTGCTGGGCTGTGCAGAAAAGCTGCTCACCAGCAGAGCTGCTCTCTTTGAAGCCAGGAGCTCCCTGTGTGCCAGGAGCCCGGCCCAGCTCAGCAGCACAGCAACAGCCCCAGGCAGCCCTTTCTCTGCCCCTCTGGGCTCCTCCAGCTGTCCCTGGGGCTCCAGGGGAACCTGCTGGCACACAGCTGAAGGAAATAATGATGTTCCTTTACTCAGCTGGACACAGACACTTCTTTCAGCACTGTCATTTCTCCAAACAGACACAGAGTTAAGTTCAAGAGGCCCCTTTTCATGTCCCATCATTAGACAGGAAACCCAGACAGTGCCCAGGAGGGATCTCCTTCAGCTGCACTGAGGGAAGGGACTCAGCTGAGTCAACAGAGGTGTCTCCTTGTGGCTCTGCAGACCTGGGGCCAGAAGGACACTCAGCTCCCTCCACAACCCCCATGGGCTGGGATTCCTCCTACCCCACTTCAGTGGGCCCAAAACAGGCCCCTGCAGGTGACTCCTTGTCCCAGCTCCCCTGGGAATGAAGGAAGACCAAAGCCAGGAGTGACCTGCTGGGACACAAAGCCCTGGTTCCTTCTGAGGGGCCAGAGGTGACTGAGATTCCTGCTGGGAACTGGAGGCTCCAATGGAGCAGTTCCTAGGGACAGGGCAGCAGCTGTGGGATCTTCTTGGAGGCTGCTGGGACATTGCTTTGGCCAACTTCAGTGGCAGAAGGGGCCCACATGTAGGACAGGGGAACCTGTCACTGTTCCTTCTGTCCAGGGCAGCCCCTAGAGGTGTTCAGGTGACCAAATGCAGTCAGGTGGCACAGGGAGAGAGGTCTCTCTCCTGTTCTTTATCAGGGTATTTTCTACATGTCTTCAGAGTACAATGGCAGTTGTCTCCTGGACATCCCTTCACTGCTGAACCTAATTGAGGGCAGCTGAGCCTGGATTGAACAGCCAAAGAGGGGCCTGTAGTGCCAGGGGAGGTGCCAGGGCTCTGCAGCACAAGTGCAGCAGCTGCCATGGACAGCACGGGGCCTGTATTGCCAGGGGAGGTGCCAGGGCTCTGCAGCACAAGTGCAGCAGCTGCCATGGACAGTACAGGGCCTGTGCAGGGACCCCGTCCCCATTCCCAGCAGTTGTGGGACAGGCACCACCCAGGGCTTCTCAGACACATTGGGGGCCTTTGGGGCAGGGAGTGAATCCCAGCCCTGCAGGGACACAAAGGCTATCCCTTCTCTGCCCAGCCAAGGCCGGGCCAGGCACGAGTCCAAATCCCATCAGCCCAGACTGTCCACACTTGTCTCCTCACTCTGCTGGCTCTTCTCTCCCTCAGCATTTCAGCAGCATGTGCTGATCTCTTCAGGGATCAGGCCTGGGATTTTCCCCCTGGGCCTGAGTCCCAGCACGTCCCCCCCTAGGCCATTGTCAGCAAAGCCTCTGCACAGCCCAGCTCTCGGGGCTTTCAGAGCAGCTTTGCCCACTGCAAGTCTGTTCTTACCCCGGTGCCCCCACTGGGGGGCTGCAGCCAGACAGGCCCCAATGCCCTGCGTGTGGGGCACAGGAGGAGGAGCTGCAGCCCCAAGTCTCTCTTCATTCCACTTGCAGGCAATAACAGCCCAGGCCTGCTGAGACAGTTCCCAGGTTTTGGTGCTGTGATGGGTTGGGAGAGAAGGCCAAGGAGACCCAGGAGAGAAAGAGCAGAGAGGTGTCCTCAGTGGGAAGGAGCTTCTGGGACCTGTGGAGCTGCTCTGGGGGATGAAGGAATTGGGTGAACTTTTGTGGGTGAGGGTCAGAGGAGAGACTGGTTTGGGTGACATTGTGGAGTGAGACAAAGAGCCCATTCAAGTTGGCTTTGATAACCCTGGAATTCACTGGAAAGACACCAGGACAGGATGCAAAGAGTCCCAGAGGTTTGAGCAGGGTCTTGTTCAAGACCCCCCTTGGGACACAGGCCTTTAGAGCACAGCTGGCAGGTTGGTGGACAACAGGGAGGCTCATCTGCATCTGCTGCTCTCCAAGGGGAACCAAGAGGTTGCCATAGAAACTGATCGTAGTGATGGGAATGTAGAATGTATGGTGGTTGACATGGTAACTGACCATAGCAATGGGACTGTACGGTGGTTGCCATGGTAACTGACCGTAGTGATGGCAACATATGATGGTTGCCATGGCAACCAGCTGTAGCAATGGGAATGTATTATGGTTACCATGGTAACTGACCATAGCAATGGAAACGTATGATGGTTGCCATGGCAAACAACTGTAGCAATGGGAATGTATGATTGTTGCCATGGTAACTGACTGTAGAAACAGGAATTTCTGATGTTTGACATGGTAACTGACTGTAGCAATTGGAATGTAGAATAGTTGCCATGGTAACTGATCGTAGCAACGGGAATGGATGATCGTTGCCATGGTAACTGACTGTACCAGTGGGAAGTATGACGGTTACCATGGTAACGGACCGTACCACTGGGAGTTAGGCTGTTTGCCATGGTAACTGACCATATAAACCGGAATATATGATGGTTGCCATGGTAACCAACCATGACCATAAGCATGTCTGCTGGTTGCCATGATAACCGACTGTAGCAATGGGAATGTGTGATGGTTGCCTTGGTAACTGAGCATAGGAATGGAAATGTTTGATGGTTGCCATGGTAACTGACCATAGCAATGTAACTATGATGGTTGCCATGGTAACTGACCGTAGCAATGGGAATGTATGATGGTTGCCATGGTAACCATCTATACTAATGGGAATGTATGATGGTTGCCATGGTAACTGACTGTAGCAATGGGAGTGTTTGGTGGTTGCCATGGTAACTGACCGTAGGAATGGGAATGTATGCTGTTTGCCACGCTAACTGATTGTAGCAGTGGGAAGTATGATGGTTGCCATGGTAACTGACCATAACAATTGGAATTTATAATGGTTGTCATGGTAACCAACCATAGCAATGGGAATGTATGATGGTTTCCATGGTAAACAACTGTACCATGGGAATGTATGATGGTTGCCATGGTAACTGAGCATAGCAATGGGAATATATGCTGTTTGCCATGGGAAATAATTGTAGCAGTGGGAGGTATGATGGTTGCCTTGGTGACCGACTATAGCAACGGGAATGTATGATGGTTGCCATGGTAACTGACTGTAACAACAGGAATGTATGATGGTTACCATGGTAACTGACTGTAACAACGGGAATGTATGATGGCTACCATGGTAACTGGCTGTAGTAAAGGGAATGTATGATGGTTGCCATGGTAACTGACTGTAACAACGGGAACGTATGATGGCTACCATGGTAACTGGCTGTAGTAAAGGGAATGTATGATGGTTGCCATGGTAACCGACTCTACCATCGGGAGGTATGATCGTTGTCATGGTAACTCAGCACAGGAACAGGAATGTATAATGGCTGTCATGGTAAACAACTGTAGCAACGGGAATCTATGATGGTTGCCATGGTAACTGACCTTAGAAATTGAAATATATGATGGTTACCATGGTAACTGACTGTAGCAATGGGAATGTATGCTGGCTGCAATGGTAACTGACTGTAGCAACGCAACTGTATGATGGTTGCCATGGTAACTGACCATAGCAACGGGAATGGACGATGGTTGCCATGGTAACTGACTGTGGTAGTGGGACGTATGATGGTTGCCATGGTAACTCAACATAGTAACAGGAATGTATGGTGGTTACCATAATCAACTGTAGAAACGTGAATGTATGGTGGTTGCCATGGTAACCAAATGTAGTAGTGGGAAGTATGATGGTTGCAATGGAAACTGACAATAGCAATGGAAATGTATGCTGTTTGCCATGGTAACTGACTGTAGCAACGCGACTGTATGATGGTTGCCATGGTAACTGATTATACCAACAAGAACTTATGATGTTTGCCATGGTAACCAACAATAGCAATGGGAATGTGTGATCGTTGCCGTGGTAACTGATCATTGCAGTGGGAATGTGTGCTGGTTGCCATGGTAACTGACCATCGCAATGGGGTTTTATGATGGTTGCCATGGTAACAAACTGTTGCAATGAGACTGTATTATGGTTGCCATGGTAACTGACCAAAGCAATGGGAATGTATGATGGTTGGCATGGTAACCAACCATAGAAATAATAATATGTGCTGGTTGCCATGGTTACTGACCGTAGCAGTGGCAGTGTATAATGGTTGCCTTGGTAACCGACCATAGAAAAGAGAATGTATGATGGTGTCCATGGTAACTGACCAAAGCAATGGGGATGTATGCTGGTTGCCATGGTAACTGAGCATAGCAACAGGTATGTATACTGGTTGCCGTGGTAACTGACTGTAGCAGCACAACTGTATGATGGTTGCCATGGTAACTGACCATAGCAATGGGAATGTATGAGGGTTGCCATGGTAACTGAGCATATCGACAGGAATGTATGATTTTTTTCCATGGTAACTGACTGTAGCAGTACAACTGTATGATGGTTGCCATGGTAACCGACCATAGCAACAGGAATGTATGAGGGTTGCCATGGTAACTGACCATGGCAAGGGGGCTCAGTGGCATTGCCCACGTCTCCCACTTCTGCAAATTGGCTTCACTCACCTTCTCCTGCAGCAGCCTCAGCCACTCGTCGTGGGGGCCCCCACACAGCAGCTTCCCACCTCCGTGAGGGTCTGCAGCAGCCCAGGGTTCCTTTGGCCCCACAAGGTCCTGCAGTGTCCCGATGGCCCCTTGATTCCGGGAGGCTCCACAGTGTCCCAGGGTCTCCCTGCTTCCATGAGTTTCCCCAGTGTCCCAGGTTTCCTTTGATTCCATGAGACCCAGATGTGAAGCCGTGGCCCCTTGATTCCATGAGGTTCCGCAGTGTCCCGATGGCCCCTCGATTCCAGGACGATCCCAAACGTCCCAGGCTTCCTTTGGTTCTAGGAAGCCCTGCATGTCAAAATGGCCCCTTGATGCCATGAGTTTTCACGGTGTCCCCATTTTCCCTTGCTTCCATGAGGACCTGCACTGTCACAACGATCCCTTGATTCCATGAGGTTCCAGTCTCCCAGGGCTTCTTCATCTCCATGAGACTCTGCAGGGTCACAATGGTCCCTTGATTCTGTGAGATTCCACATTGTCCCAAGATTCCTTTGCTTCCCTGGGCCCTGCAGAGTCAGAATGGATTGTTGATTCCATGAGGTTCCACGGTGTCAAAATGGCCCCTTGATTCCATGAGGTTCCACAGCATCCCAAGATTCCTTTGGATCCACAAGGCCCAGGAGTGTCACAATGGCCCCTTTGATTCCATGAGGCTCTTCAGTGTCACAATGGTCTTTGTTTCTATGAGGTTCCACAGTGTCCAAGGATTCCTTTGGTTCCATGAAGCCCTGCAGTGTCACAAGGGGTTGTTGATTCCGTGCAATTCTGCAGGGTCACAAAGGCCACTTGGTTCCACGAGCTTCCTCAGTGTCCCAGGCTTCCCTTGGTTCCATCAGGTCCTGCAGGGTCACAAGCACCCCTTGATCCCATGTGGTTTCCCAGTGTCCTGGGTTTCATTTTATTCCATGAGGCCCTGCAATGTCACAATGGCCACACAATTCCATCAGGTTCCCCAGTGTCCCAATGGCCCATTGATTCCAGGAAGTTCCAAAATGTCCCAGGGTTTCTTTGCTTCCGGGAGGCCCCTGTGTCACACTGGCCACTTGATTCCAGGAGATTCTGCAGTCTCCCAGGTTTCCTTCAGATCCAGGAGTCCCTCCAGTGTCAGAATGGCTCTTTGATTCCATAAAGTTCCACACTCTCCCAGAATTCCTCTGCTTCCATGAGCTTCACAGTGTCTCAATAGGCCCTTGACTCCATGAGGTTCCAAACTGTCCCAGGGTTCCTTTGGTTCCAGGAGACCCTGAAGTCTCACAACAGCTCATTGATTCCCTGACTTTCTCTGGTGTCACAATGAACTCCTTGATTCCAACAAAGTCACTGTATCTAAATTTGTTCTTTGCAAACTGTCCTTGCTGTCACCTCCTGGCAGTGGCTTCATGGCCCCTGTCAGAGCCAGCCCTGTCCCTGCACTGACCCAGCTCTGCTGCCCCACAGAGGCTGGATCAGGAAGGGAAGGCCCAGGGTGGAGGGCAGTGCACTGGGACTCATCCTGGAAGGGACCTCAGGAGGATTCTGGGCAAAACCAAAGAACAGCCAGTGGAGAAAGGGACACAGGGATGGGCAGTTTGTGTGCTCTCCCACCTCAGGGGAAGATGTAGAGCTACAGAGACAACCAGCCCATGTGGATTCTGTCCATATTTGCCCTTTGCACACTGTGAGTCACACACTGAAGTCACAAGTTCCCTTGATGCACAGAAAGAGCAAAAGGGAGGAAGTGAATGAATTTCTGTGTTGTGCAGAGCTAAATCTGCACTCATCCCAATATTCTGGGCTTACAGGACCTTTATCAAACACCTTCTGCAGCATCTGTTCACTGGGCAAACATGTGTGTGGATGGCCAGGCCCAAGGAGTGGTGGGCAATGGAGTTCCAGCCAGGGGTGTTCCCAGGGCTCAGCACTGGGCTCAGGGCACTTCAATCTCTTTCTCAAGGATCTGCACAAGGGCATCGAGTGCAGCCTCAGGCAGTTCCCAGGGCACACCAAGCTGGGGGGAGTGTGGATGTGCTGGAGGGCAGGAAGGCTCTGCAGAGGGATCTGGACAGGCTGGATCCATGGGCCCAGGCCACTTGGAGGAGGTTCAACAAGGCCAAGTGCCGGGTCCTGCCCTGGGCTCACAACCACCCCAAAGCCCTGCCCATGCCCTGCAACTGGTCCCCACAGCCTGTCCTGTGTCCTTAATCCCTCCATTTCCAAGGACTCTGTGGGACAAGGGAGCTGGCAGCTGCTCAGCAGCTTGTCAAGTGCCACCCCATGGTCCTGCCCTTGGCATTGCACATCCCACATCCCAGTGCCCCAGGAAGAGCCCTGAGGAATGAGGCAGGGACAGGATCTGCCTTCCCAGGGGCTGGGGGTCAGGGATTGGCCTGCTGGAATAAGGAAACAAGGTTTCTTCAGCATCAGAGCCACCTTTCCCTTGCTTGTCCATCCTTGGCATCACTGTCTGCAGATTTCTGCTCTAACTGGAACCTGGGGACACGTTCTCAGTTGTGTCCCTCAGTGAGACTCATTAGCACTACAAGAAACTTTAGTGTTTCAATCTCACTTTGACTTGTTGAAAAGTTGTTTGAACTTCCTCTCAGGGACTGAGTCTCATGTAAACAACACCAAACCCCCCTGAGGGTCATGAAGTGCCTGGGGCTGTTGCTGTGCTGCTGAGCTGGGCCGGGCTCCTGGCACACAGGGAGCTCCTGGCAAGCGGGCAGCACTGCAGAGAGACAGCTCTGCCCAGGAGCAGCTCCTCTGCACAGCCCAGCAGGGCTGAGGGCACTGCCTGCAGCACCCAGGGCAGGGGAGTGAGGCAGAGAGAAGTTAAAGGCTGTCAGACGTAGAAAGATGCTGCGACCTCACTGGGGGAGAATTTTTAACAGACCTTTGCACAGGAAGTCTGTTCATGCAGGGCAATGGGACTGCAGGTTTTGGAGTCATCTGGTAAAACTGGCACTGCCCACCAACTACAGATTCTGTAAGTGCAACTCTGAGAGCATCTGGAGTGTAGAGGAGGAGGACATGCTCAGAGCTTCAGCTCCTTCCCAGAATATTTCCAAGACAAAGATTTTTATAAGGTTAAAGAAATTTCCTGAGACTGTTTCCAGTTTCCTACTCTTGAGGAATGGGAAGAAGAAGTCATTAAGAAAGTATTAATTTTGCCAAGTCCCTGAGACATCTGAACTGCGAGTGCTCGGTCTGTCTGAGCTTCCTAATGTGCTTTCAGCTACTGCTCTGCCTGTGGACAGCACCAGCATCACCTCTGCTGGACCCATCAGGACGAGTCTGAGCTGTCCTTTTTGCACCTGCAAACGGAATATGACTCCTACCAGTACAACCTGTGGTGCTGGGGAAGGAGCCGAGTCTCCTTAAATCAAATGCCATCATAAGGACACTTGGCTGTCTCCCTGAGGTTTCCTTCCAAGCTGTGAATTCCGCTCCAGGATGGAAACCTGTCCCATAACATCTCCTTGTGATGTGAAACCCCTGTATAGAAGCACAGTGATGCTATGACAGTGAAAATGCTGTTGAGTAGGGACCCAGCACTGGAGCTGAAGGAAGATCTCAGAGCAAATCAAAAGGCTGTCTGTGTGTGACATGGGGAGTGTCTGTGGGATACGGCTTTGACTTTGTTTAGATAAGTCCATGCTAACTGGCCTCTTATTGTCTTCTTCTTCTGTGTTGGAAACAAATACCCAGAGGCAGAAAATGTGCAACAGCAGCTCCATGCCCCAGTTCCTCCTCCTGGCATTGGCAGACAGGCGGGAGCTGCAGCTCCTGCACTTCTGGCTCTTCCTGGGCATCTCCCTGGCTGCCCTCCTGGCCAACGGCCTCATCCTCAGCGCCGTAGCCTGCGACCACCACCTGCACACCCCCATGGGCTTCTTCCTGCTCAACCTCTCCCTCACAGACCTGGGCTGCATCTGCACCACTGTCCCCAAAGCCATGCACAATTCACTCTGGGACACCACAACCATCTCCTACATGGGATGTGCTGCACAGGTTTTTCTCCTCATATTCTTTCTTAGAGCAGAATTTCATCTCCTCACCATCATGTGCTACGACCGCTACGTTGCCATCTGCAAACCCCTGCACTACAGGACCCTCCTGGGCAGCAGAGCTTGTGCCCACATGGCAGCAGCTGCCTGGGCCACTGCGTTTCTCAGTGCTCTGCTGCACACAGCCAATACATTTTCCCTGCCCCTGTGCCAGGGCAATGCCCTGGGCCAGTTCTTCTGTGAACTCCCACACATCCTCAAGCTCTCCTGCTCACACTCAGGATACCTCAGGGAACTTGGGCTTCTTGGGGTTAGTGCTTGTTTTTGTTTTGGTTGTTTCATTTTCATTGTTTTCTCCTATGTGCAGATCTTCAGGGCTGTGCTGAGGATCCCCTCTCAGCAGGGACGGCACAAAGCCTTTTCCACGTGCCTCCCTCACCTGGTCGTGGTCTCCCTGTTTCTCAGCACTGCAGCATTTGCCTACCTGAAGCCCCCCTCCATCTCCTCCCCATCCCTGGATCTGGTGGTGTCAGTTCTGTACTCGGTGGTGCCTCCAGCACTGAACCCCCTCATCTACAGCCTGAGGAACCAGGAGCTCAAGGATGCCCTGAGGAAACTGATGGCTGGATTTAGAGGCAATAATAAAGTGTGTCTTTTCTTCTGCATAACATGCCAAATGTAACTCATTGAAATCTAAGCCCTTTTTCTCCTATATGTCCCTTTTATTGTCAATACATTTCCTTACTCTTTTTCTACTTTTATAGTGTTATCCACAAATCAATGGCATTGCTCATAGGATTTTTACATCAATATCTACCATCCTTCTGTAATTCAAAGACTTTCATAAGGCTTGTTCTCTGTACATTTGAGTAGAATAAAGTTCCCTGCCCCGACCTGAGTGTCCAAGATGCTTCCTCAGCCCTTCTCTGGAGCTGCAGGGGCAGTGCCTGTGAACAGAGCTGGAGGGAAGAGATTCCCAGCACAGCCAGGGACAAGGACACTTGCTCCTTCCACATCTGCTCTTTCCAACTCCACACTGTCCTTCCCAGCCCTGCTGTGGGTGCAAGACCTGAGTGCTCTGGCAGCTTGGGCACAGTCCTGCTGCGTGTCCGTGCTGGGATCACAGGCAGGGACAGGCCCTGGGCACTGCTGGCACAGAGCTGGGCTCCAAACCAGCACCTGCATCAGCCAAGGGCATCTCCTGAGGGCAGGGCAGGAAGGGTTCAGGCTCTTCCTCCACAGTCCCTGTCAGCAATGTGCCCAAGGAATGCCCTGGCAAAGCAAATGCCAGTGCCCAGCTGAGAGTGGGAGTGTGCAGGGTGGGGGCACACAGCAGTGTCCTGGCACAGCCAGAGCTCCTGGCACAGCCCTGAGGGAGCAGCAGAGCAGGGGCTGGGCTGTGTCTTTGTTCCAGGGACAGCCTGGGAAGGTGCCCCAGGGCCACTGTCACAGAGCAGCCCCTGCCACCCCCATTCCCAGCCCTGACCTCTCACCCCACCTGCAAGAGGTTGGTTGTCCCTCCTTGGAGGGACATCAAGGGACCAAGTCAGAAGTCCACGTTTGCTTTATACTGAGGACACTTCAGTGTGTCTGCTCCGTCCCTGCCCTGCCTTCTGGCCTGTACCTTTCCCTGCCCAGCAGGAAAGCAGCCTGGCTGGGCAGCATTGCCCCTGGGCAGGCAGGAAGGCCTCTGCAGGCAGGAACGGCACTGCCCTCCAGCAGAGGCACTTCTGCCTTTTCCCAAAGCACAGAGCACAGCTGGGCACTGGGATGCAGCCAGAGGCACCCACAGCTCCATGGGTCACCCTCTGAGCTGCCTGCACAGCTTCAGTGAGCACCAGACAGAGAAAAATGCTCTCACTCACAGGAGTCCAAGTAGGGGAGACAGGACACGAAGACCTAAATATTTCAATAGAAAATTGAAAATCAGACCTCATCAGTGGAATCTCCCCTCATGGGATTGGGGTATGTCCCCAGACTTCAGAAAAATTTTTTTCCTCCTCTCTCTCATGACCTGCTCCATGATTGTGGATGGGATGAGCCTCATCATGGGGCTGCTGGAGAAATACTTGGAAACCTGCTACGGTTCCACCACCCTGAGTGACCCCTGACTGGGGACAGCACAGTCTCTGCTCCCAGCACCGTCACTGCCATTTCCTGCACCTTTGGCACATACAGAGTGTTTCCTGCTGTGGCCTCATCCCATGACCAGCACTGGGCTGTTTGCCAGCCCTGCTCTCTGCAAGACCCATGCACTGGAAGGTTTGTCTCCAGCAGAGCTGCACCCTGGCTCAGGGCATTTCTCTTATCTACAGTCACAATTTCCTGATTCTCCCAGACATTGTTTGTGACCCTGATGAACTGGGTCACTTCTTCTGTGACCTTACTCCAGGGTTGGAACTCTCCTGCAGTGTCCCCATGACACTCCTGCTCTCTGCTTTCCAGGTTCCATTTTCAGATCCAGTCTTCCCCTCCTGTTCCCAGGGACATCCTGGGAGTGCTTCAGAGCTGCCATCCTGGGGCAGCTCCTGCCCAGCGTGGGCAGGCACAAGGTCTCTCCAGCTGCTCCTCTCCCCTCCCCAGTGCCACTGTTTTCTGCAGCCTCCTCATCCTTGCCCAGCACAGCCCTCCTGGCACAGTTGGACACAGCCCTTGTTCTACCCCCTCCTCAGGCACCTGCCCAACCCCCTCAGCTCCAGCCTGATGGCCACAAACCTTCAGGGCAGGGAGGCACTGGGGAAAATGTTCATGGACTGCAGGGAGATACCACTGGAGTGGTGGGTCTGTAGGGAGAAATCACTGCTGCCTCCCTTCTGAATCACCCTCAGGACTTGGACAAGCCTGGAGTTTGTTTTGTTTCCATGAGGCCCTGCAGTGTCAAAATGGCCCCTTGATTCCATGAGGCTGCACAGTGTCCCCAGGTTCCTTTGGCTCCAGAATACCCTGTAGTGTCACGGTGGTCCCTTCAGTCCATGAGGTGTCCTCAGTGTCACAGTGACCCCTTGATTCCATGAAGTTCTACAGTGTCCATAGTTTTCATTTTCCCACGAGTTTCCCCAGTGTCAGAAAGGCCCCTTGATTCCATAGGGTTCCCCACTGTCCCAAGGTCCATTTGGCTCCAAAAAGGCCCTGTAGTGCCACAGTGGCCCCTTGATTTTATGAGGTTCCCCTGTGTCCCAGGATTTCCTTGTTTCCATGAGGCTCCACAGTGACACAATGGCCCCCTGGTTCCATGAGGTTCCAAAAGGTTTCAGGGTTCCTTTTGTTCCATGAGGCCCCAAATGTTAAATGGTCCCCTGGTTCCACAAGGTTTCACAGTGTCCCTGTGTTCCTTGGTTTCCATGAGGCCCTGCAGTGCCACAAGGGCCCCTTGATTCCATGAGGTTGCCCAGTGTCATCACAAAGCTGAGCCCACCCAGATGAAAGTTTGGGGGAGATTAGGAGCAACTGGAACAAAAGGGACTGGATATTTAGGGAAGGAAAGAGGGGCTTGGCCAACAGAGGGGAAGGATTTTGATGAGGTGAAAAGAGTTTCGGGTAAAGCTGAGGGTGCTGAAACACTGACTGTGAAAACATTCTTGATAGATCTTTACCCTCTTTGTAACTTGAAATCTCAACACTACCCAAAAGTGCTGCCCTTCCCATGGAAAGGAATCCAGTGCTCTAATTCCAAGACAGAAAAAGCCCAAACCTAGAACTCCATCCTCTTATTTGTCCTCCAGTGCCCACCCCAATCCCAAACCTCTATTACCAGTATGAAAAGCCAAGCTTCAATCCTGACCCAGCCCAAAAATCTCTTCCCCTAATCATGAACCAGACACTGCCAGCAGAACAACAAACCTCCCAAAGTTCTGCCTAATCCCCACCCTGAGCTCTAAACCCCAAGCCCTGACCATTCAGCACCCCCACAGCCCTTGGGAGCAGGGCAAGGACCTGGAGGGCTCAGAGCAGGCCCAGGGGGTTGGCAGAGGAATGGGAGGTGACCTGGATCTGCTCAGCTCTGCAGTGACCCCCAGGAGAAGGGCCTGGGCTCTGGCAGGGATGTCCTGTGGCACAGGGGCTCAGGATCCAAGGTAAGAAGGCCAAGTGCACATGGCAACAGCCAGAGCTGGTGCAGAGCCATCAGGGAGGGTCTAGAAATGCTGCTGGGAGGGGGTGGGAAAGCAGGAGGGGTGTGTGCAGCCTGCAAGGCCAGAGCAGCAGCAGGGCCAGGGCAGGGCAGCCTGCAGGAGAGATGGCCAAGGGCTCTGGCAGGGCTGCAAGGCCCAAAGGCACCCAGGCCTTTGTCCCCTTGCCTCTGGCAGCTGCCTCTGCCACTCAGGCCACCACAAGCCACTTTCCTGGCAGGTTCTGCACTTGGGTTCTGCCTCGCCCCTCCCTCAGCAGCCTGGCAGGGGTTGCCCAGTTTTGGGCCTTTGTTGTTCCTCCCCCTCCCATCCCAGTGCCCCCAAACAGCCCTGAGCCAGCCGGGAGGGACAGGATCTGCTGGGCCAGGGCCTGGGGCTCAGGCCTTGGCCTTTGTGCTCCACAAAACCAAGGCAGGCTTTGCTCAGCATTGCAGGGGCCTGCCCAGAGCCTTTGTCTGCCTGCACTCCTGGCCTCCAAGGAGCTGCTCCAAGGAGTCCCTGGGGAGGCTTTGGCAGTGCCTGCCCTCAGTGGGGCCCAGCAATGCTTCAAGGCACTTGCAGTTTGGCTTCTGACTTCTTCAGCAGCTTCTTCAGTCTTCTCTCAGTACCTCAGGATCATGGGCTGGGCTGCAAACACACCGTGGGGCTCATTAAAATGCAGAAATCCCTCAGGATCTCTTTGTCTTCCTTTAATTGTCTTCAAGGCAATTTCAAAACAAGTCTTCCAAGTTTGTATTTTTTTGTTTTAAATAAATGATGGATATATTTTAGTTCAGAGGAGAGGTGATAGAGGTGTTCTCCAAGTGATCTTGGTGCCGAATGTCTCCTCAGGAGATCCACACTGACCCTGGATGATCAACCTTGCTCCTCACCCGCCAACCTCAGCAGTTCTGACATGGCCCATCTTGGACTGACAGCTGATGCAGCTCCAAACACACTGTGGGACTCATTAAAACACTGACAAAGAAATTCTTTTTCTTTCTTTAATTGTCTTCAAGACGTCAACAACTAATTGGAGTTGTTTTGTAGTTTAGCTAAGGAGGAAAATTTTAAAATCACAAAAAATATTTTTTTTTTACGAAAGGAAATGATTTCCACAGAGCCTTGGGATGCAAGAGAGTCAGGGTGCAAAGGATTTAGACACAAAGATAACGGGGCAAAAGAGTTTAGTATCATTTAATTATTGACCTGTTTAACAGTTATCAAGTGATTCAATAGCATTTGCCACAATTTTAACAGTGACTGAATTAGAGATTCACAACAACATTCACCCCACAGTCAATTCACACCCACACCCAGGCAGAGATGTGTGGACACATCAAGAGCTGGCTGTGGAAAGGTCCCTCTCCCAAATTCTCCTGTTGTCAGGAAACACTGCCACCAATCCCTTTGTGTTTCCCACCAGACAAGGGTCCCAGCTGGAGGAGTGTTTGTGGAGGGGGATCAGAATTGTCCTGGCCATCAGCGCCGCTCTTTGGAGTGTTGCAGACTGGAGGGTTCCCGAGCTGGGAGAGGCTGCCAGAGGTGTCCCACTGAGAGGGAGGTGCTGGGGAGCTGCCAGGGCCTCCCTCAGCCCCACTGGGTGTGGGCTCACAAGGGGACTGGCTTTAGTTATCTGCTGAATTGCCATCCTGGTGTCAGGAATGACTGGAGTTTCCAAACTATTTGGGAATTGTATCCAAACTGTTCCATTTGGGCTGCGATTCAGGCCGGGAATGTTCCAAGGCTTTCAGGGGATGACTGATTATCTTATATTCCCAAACTGTTCCATTCTGGATGATTCCCACCTGTATCATCCAGGAGCACCTGGTCCAGTCCAGGGACACTTCCCCACACGCCTGGTCCAGTCCAGGGGCTCTTCATTTCTCAGCTGGTTTGGTCAAGGCTTGTCAGGAGCTCCTGAGATCATCGACCAGGCCTGAGGAGAATGGGGGGAGGATGCAACAACACAGAGGCTTCGAAGAAAGATGGGGACATCTCTGAGCACTCTCCAAGGTGTTTGCAGATGAAAACATTGTGCTCATAGTCTCAGATAGTCACAGTGATTTGTTTTACCAAGGCCTGTATTGGCAGAATATGGGGCAATGGCTATAAACTGAAATAGGGGAACTTTATATTGGATAAAATGAAGAAATATTTACCAGTGGGGCTGGCAAGAACTCCAACAGGTTCCCAGAGAAGAGGATGTGCCCTCCCTGCATTTGTCCAAGGACAGGAACTTTGAGCAGCCTCAATTAGTGATCCCTTCCAAGCCAAACCATTCTGGGATTCTTTGAGTCTAAAGTCCCAAAACTCCTTCTCCGAAGAATTTCCATTGCTAGGACATGAATTACCATGTTTTTGAAGAAGCCATTCAAAGCCCAAAAGGTAAAAAATTGATTCCAGGGAAGTTCCAAGGTATCTGTAGGAAACTTTAACCAAGTGGATCAATGGCAGAACCTCTCAGGGTGACCTTGCAGCTGAGGATGGGGGATTCAGCCTCGGGCTCTGAGATTCATGATGGGCAGCCAGAAAGGGGATTTGGGGACTCGGCAAGACTTGTCATGGGATGTCTTGGAAAGAACCAAAGTAAGGGTAGGATCACAGTGGTTTCTGGAGGACCAGGAATGAGAAAACAGAGAGAAAAAGGAATGAAAAAGCTGGTCATGGTAAACAGGAAGATATTCAAGACATATCCTTGGTTGTACCCTGCAAGTGATCCCTACAACCTGTCCTGTTTTCCTAATAACTCCATGGTCAAGAAGTTTCTTTGGGGAGGGACCTCTCTGCTCCTAGGAGAGATTGTGGATCAAGTTCCAGCCCCTGCAGCAGGAGCCACAAATAGTCAGGTCTTGTGTTCTTGGGGGGGTGTGTGTGTTGGAAGCACAAAAGAGTGAAGGAAATGCAAAGCTAAACACCCAATGTAGCCTGACTTTGTCCCTAAGTGGGGGCTGAGAATTGGACACAACATGTGCAGGGACAGAGGGAGGGGTTTGTCCCCCTGGCCCTGCCCAGAAGGGACACCTTTCAGGAAGGGTTGTGGCCTTGGCTGTGCTGAGGGTTGCCCCGGGCAATGCAGCTTGGGATTGCAGTGGCACTGTCAGGGCTCTGCAGAGCTCCTGGCAGTTCCTGCCTTTGTCCCCAGCAATGCCAGAGACCTGCAGGGGTTGCAGTCACTCACTTGTGCTCTTTGGGACCCCGACTGGCTCTGCTGAATGTCAGCAGGCCTGGAGTTCCCAGACTGTTCCTGCATCCAGGGTCGGGCCTGCAGTGACGT
Organism: Pseudopipra pipra; assembly: GCF_036250125.1. Lineage (NCBI taxonomy): Eukaryota > Metazoa > Chordata > Aves > Passeriformes > Pipridae > Pseudopipra > Pseudopipra pipra. The sequence goes on from NC_087580.1 coordinate 21,238,485, forward strand.
TTGTGCAGCATTCAATTGGGGCAGTGGCAGGATGGCCATGGATCCATTCCTGCACAAACACAATGGGGCTCCATCCCAGGCAGGGAGAGAATGGGCCCACAAATGTTGGAAGGATAAGAAGCAGGGAGTTTTGTCACTGTGGAACCCCCTGGAACCAAAGGAACCCTGGGACATGGTGGAACCTCATGGAATCAAGGGGACATTGTGACCCTGCAGCACCTCATGGAACCAAAGGGAGTCTGGGACGAGGCAGGGCCTGATGGAAACAAAGGAACCTCCTGGGAACAAAGGGACCCGGGACACTGCCAAAAGTCAGGGACACAAGGGAACCCCAGGACACTGTGGAATCTCCTGGAATCCAGGAGCCATTGGAATACACTGGGGCCTCCTGGAACCAAAGGGAACATGGGACACTGCGGAACCTCATGGAATCAGAAGGACTCTGGCACTCTGTGGAATGTCAGGGAAACAAGGGGCCAGTGTGACATTGGGGAAAATGATGGAATCAGTGGGCCATTGTCACACTGCAGGGCCTGATAGAGCCAAAGAACGCTGGGAAACAGTGCAATCTTATGGAATCAAGGAGCCATTGTCCCACTGCGGAGCCTCAAGAAAAAAGGGATCCAATCTTTGCCTCGGAGTTTGTCAACAAATTAAATTTAAGGAATTACAGAAGTGGGATTGAACCACTTTTGTCCCACAGGTTTTAATGATTGGCAAAATGAAAATATTTATATAAAATAATCCTTTATTCTTACAAATGATCAGACAAAAGACCTTAATCAGAATTATTTACTACACAATACAAAGGCTAAAACTACAAGTAGTACAGTATGAGATAGGATAGTGCACTACATTGAAGCAATTATTGAAACAATTATATTAAAGCTAGCAAAAAGAAATAATTATCACATAGAGATCTGATGTAACTCACCCAGACCAATGGTCATGGGGAGATTTCTTTTGCTCAGCCTTGAGGAGTGTCCTTGGAGGGCGTCCCCACCCAAGGCAGGAATCTCCACACATCTACCCCAAGAAGGGCTGTGTTAGAAGAACCTGCCTGGGTGAAAGGGGACTGGACTTCTCTAGTAGGAAGGGATTGACTGCTCCTCACAAATGGACAGGCCAGTGAGCAGCTTCTCTGTCCCATCCAACTTCCAAAAGCAGGATGTGTGTTTGGAGTTGGGTGAACCAGGCTGGTTTGAGCATCATTCAACACCAAAACCATTCCCATGGTGCCCCCGGTGACTGGCAGATCTCACAGACAGCTTGCATGAGAGCTGGCACTGTTGGCATTGTCTGATGGCATTTTAGGCCTTCTCAGGGTAGGCCCTCCTGCCCCCCGGGTCGAGAGGTTGGCTGTGAAAGTCCATCCTGGAGATGCACAGGGAGCCAAGAGTTGGGCTCCTGAGTGACATCCAACAATGGACAGGGGGATGGGACTGACCAGAGGAAAGTGTCTCAGGTAGAGCTGGACTGGCAACACAAGGGGGAATTATTCCTGGCTCACTGGGCCCAGGACACCTCAGGGCCTCAGGGAAGAGCTGCAACATCCAGCTGGGCTTGGGATCCAGGGCTGCATTTAACCCTGGACACCAACTGCCAGGTTCTCCAGACCTGGGAAACATGTGCTGCCATCAAAGAGGCCAAGAGGGTAAAGCCCCTGTGGGGTGGGGGATGATGGCTGAGATAGAGATGTGGGCAGGCCTGGCAGATTGATCCCAGCACACTCCCCAAACCCACCAAGGCAAGCTCTACGTGCTGACAATGGTGGACACAACCCCTGGATGGCAGGAGACACCCCCTGTGCCTCCCACCACTGCCCAGAACACCATCCTGGGCCTGGAAAAGCAAGTCCTGGGGAGACACAGCCCTCCAGAAACACTGGAGTTGGACAGCAGGACTCTTTTCCAAAACAACCTTGGGCACACCTGGAGCAGAGAGCTCGGCATGGAGTGGATGGATCATATTCCCTGTCAGGCACCAGCCTCTGGGAAAGTTGAATGGTAGAGTGGAGTGTTCAAAACCACCTGGAAAGCAATGGGCACTGGGACCTTCAAACCTTGGGATGTGCATTCAGCAAAAGCCACCTAGTTAGTTAATCCTGCAAGCTCCAGAGATAAAACTCCAGGCCAGTTCAGTGTCTAAGATCAGCTCAAAAGAGCAGGTCCTTTAATCAGGCCCACAGGCCCAGGGGAACACACACGACGCGCCCTCCCAGGCAATGGTTCTACAGTTTTAGAAGATGGTCCCTCCAATGCCAGAACTCTCCACCCCCCGGTTCTGCCCAGTTCTGCCCCCTGACATGCTCCTTGGGGAATTGGGTTTGGGGGCTTTGGGACCCCTTCTTCCTCATCTTTATCTTCTTCACAGCACGTACAGTCCTTTGGAGCACCTCCAAAGTTCTGGGCTGGAAGGTTGCTTTGTCTCTTGTGGGATCTTGTTGTCCAGGTCTAGGGTGGGATGTTGTTCAATAGAGGTGTTTTTCTACAATTCTACTTTGAAAAGACGTCTAAACATGCTGAAGGAATTTAGAAAGTTTGATATAAAATGGGGTAATAGGGTTGGGTCTGTGTAAACTACTATGCTAAAGGGTGTCATATAATACAGCTGCATTAACATCTACAGTTACTACACAACTACTTTTAAAGTCTAGAAAAAACTAAAAAAAAAAATATCCAGAAAGCTTTAAGGCATCACACAAACCTAGTTAGTTAACTCTACCAGTTGAACTGGCCCTGCCCAAAAAGAACCTCTATGTACCATTGAAGGGGATAAAATCCCTGTGGTCCATATGAGGAGTATGTTGGGGAGGACAGTTTGGATTAGTCCTGCCTTAAGCAAAGGCAAACCCACCCATGGGATTGTTTCTGCTCAAGGACTTGGGTGCACTCGGTGGATGATGCAGAGGGATGGGGAAACACTCTGTGTCCCTCAAGGGGATTTGATTTTTGGGTCAGAACAGTCCGTGATGTTGAATTGTAGAATATTGTTTGCCCAATGGCACTCCCACTGTGTGCCAGAACTCCCATGAACAATTAGGTGTTTCCTTACGTACAGTTTTTTATTTTCCATGTTTTCGATGTTTTCTTAAAAAAAATGTCCTGTTTCCATTTCCTCCTCCTTCAGTAGCCCCCATCTTGTGTGTCCCAGAGACTTAGTCTAACTGGGGAGTCTCCTATTGGATTTGAGTGACATAAATGAACCTGCAATAACATTTTGTGTGAGATTCCTTTCCTGAGCAGGGCAGGACTGATCAGGAAATGAGAACAGATTTCTGGCTGCCCCAGCTTAGGGACTGGACCCATATCTTGAGCTGGAAGACCTAAGACTATCTACTGTGCAATGTGGACTTTAGTGGAGGCCATGTGGACTTAATATATAGCAGGAGAAAGACTTTTGGTTTTTACTGAGCTGTGCCTTCTTTTGGTTTTGTTTGTTGGCAATAAATGAACATCCCTCTGTGTCTCAGGCAGCTCTTTCTCCAAACCAAGCAGGTGGGAGTTGGTGTCAAAGAGCTGAAATCTGCAGGTCCAGCCTTGAGTGGAGGGAGCTCAGATTTGCCCAAAGCTGCTTTGAGTGCCAGGGGTTTGATGAGGGAATGGTGGGGTGGGGATAGGGATAAAGTCTGACTGATTGTCAGACATCAAGGGTGTTGATTTTCTTATCTATTCAGACTGAAATAGGATGTGCCCAGGATCACTATCGACTGAGGATTGCTGATATCAGTGTAAAACCAGGAAAACAGTAAACAGACCACAAAAAAGACGTTTTTTCTCATGGTTTTATTAATACAATATGTTTTCACTTGGAATGCACTTCTGAGATCTGTCTAAATAACCACAAAAGAATTGAAGACTTACAAGTAAATTATTCCCAGGGGCTTGTCTCGTTAAGATGCCATCACTGAACAGAGAGTGTGGAGGAATGAGCAGACAAGGAGACCATCCCTGGGGCTGGGGAAGCAGGAACTCAGAGTCACTGGTTCCAGGTGGAAAGTGGACTGTGGGATGTTTCTGGGAGAGCCCCTAAAGGCTGTGCTGGTTTCAGGGGGAGTACAGTTAAATTTCTTCCCCATGGCTGGTGCAGGGCTGTGTTTTGGTTTGTGCTGAACACAGGGTTGATAATCACAGAATGACAGAATAGGATGAGTTGGAAGGGACCCACAAGGATCATCCAGTCCAACCCTTAGCCCTGCACAGGACCATCCTCAAGGGTCACACCATGAGCCTGAGAGGATCATGCAAACACTTCTTGAGCTCTGTCAGCCTTGGTGCTGTGCCCACTGCCCTGGGGAGCCTGGTCAGTGCCCAACCACCCTCTGGGGGAAGAATCTTTGTCTAAGATCCAACCTAAACATCCCCTAATACAACTCCAGGCCATTCCCTGGGTGCTGTCCCTGGTCCCCCCAGAGCAGAGCTCAGGGCCTGCCCCTCCTCTGCCCCTCCCCAGGAAGTTGGACCTGCAGTGAGGTCTCCCCTCAGTCTCCTCTTCTCCAGCTGAACACACCAAGTGCCCTCAGTGTCCTCACACACCTTCCCCCCAAGGCCCTTCCCCATCTTCCTTGCCCTCCTTTGGACACTCTCTAATGGCTCAATCTCTCCCTTCCATTGTGTCCCCCCAAACTGCCCCAATGGTGCAGGTGAGGCCGCCCCAGGGCAGAGCAGAGCGGGACAATCCCCTCCCTGGCCCGGCCGGCCATGCTGGGCCTGATGCCCCCAGGACAGGCTTGGCCCTCCTGGCTGCCAGGGCACTGCTGACTCAGGGCCAACTGGCCACCCACCAGCACCCCCAGGGCCCTTTCCCGGCTTTCCAACCTCTCCTTCCCAGTCTGTCCGTCCATCCGGAATGCCAAGAATCCTCCATAGCAGCTGTGTTCTCGGAGGGTCAACAGGCTCACAAATAGAGGTCGTCCCTGCAAAAGGCAACGTGGTCCTTTGTGTGAAGCGTGAGTCTCTCACGAGAACAAGCCATCCCCTTTTTTAGTCCAGTTCTTCAGCGATGTCTCCCTGGGCAGGTGTGGGCAGCACTTCCCAGCTGGAGGCCTTCGGTCCCTCCCCCAGCTGTGTGAGTGGTGCCCCTTCTACGCATGAGTGTATGCTTTGGAATTTTCCTGCGCTTGCACACTTTACCTCAGGGGGTCTTTTCTAAATGAGTCTGGGGGTGTACTTCATCACCCTGCTCTTCACTTTCTTCTTCAAATGCCCTTGAGGATCATCAGCTCATCATAATGTACCAATTAACTGTAGTTTATACCAAATGTTTCCTTCAAGGACAAAGTTCCTGTTTATCAGTGCTTGTTTTCTCATAACTTGACAGGAAAAGGATAGACTGTTACAGGTGGCTGGGCCAAACACAGACCAATAGTATCAACATTTAATGAAGCCCAGATACAGGAGCCAAAGGAACCCTGGGACTTTTTGGAACCTCATGGAGTTAAGGGCCAGTTGTGACACTGCAGAGCCTCAGGGAACTAAAGGAATTGTGGAGAACATCGTGGAAAACAAGACTGAGAGGAGACCTCACTGCAGGTCCAGCTTCCTGGGGAGGGGCAGGCACTAAGCTCTGCTCTGGGGGGACCAGAGACTTGACTGAAGGAATGGCCTGAAGTTGTGTCGTGGCAGGGTCAGATTGGATCTTAGAAAAAGATTCCTCCCCCAAAGGGTGGTTGGGCACTGACCAGGCTCCCCAGGGCAGTGGGCACAGCACCAAGGCTGACAGAGCTCAAGAAGTGTTTGCATGATCCTCTCAGGCTCATGGTGTGACCCTTGGGGATGGTCCTGTGCAGGGCTAAGGTTGGACTGGATGATCCTTGTGGGTCCCTTCCAACTCATCCTATTCTGTCATTCTGTGATTATCAACCCTGTGTTCAGCACAAACCAAAACACAGCCCTGCACCAGCCATGGGGAAGAAACTTAACTGTACTCCCCCTGAAACCAGCACAGCCTTTAGGGGCTCTCACAGAAACATCCCACAGTCCATTTGCCACCTGGAACCAGTGACTCTGAGTTCCTGCTTCCCCAGCCCCAGGGATGGTCTCCTTGTCTGCTCATTCCTCCACACTCTCTGTTCAGTGATGGCATCTTAACGAGACAAGCCCCTGGGAATAATTTCCTTCTAAGTCTTCCATTCTTTTGTGGGTAATTAGCCAGATCTCACAAGTGTATTCAAAGTGAATATATTGTATTATGAAAACCATTTTAAAAGATGTCTTTTTTTGTGGCCTGTTTACTTTTTTCCTGTTTTATACATTGACATCAGCAATCCCCAGTCAAAAATGATCCCAGGCACATCCTAATTCAGTCTGAATAGATAAGAAAATCAAGACCCTTTATGGATTTCTGTGTTGTACAGAGTTAAATCTCCATTTATTCCAATATTCTGGGGCTACAGAAATGTTATCAAACATCCTCTGTAGTATCTGTTCACCGGGTAAACATCTGTGTGGATGGCCAGGCCCAAGGAGTGGTCAGATCTACCTGAGACACTTTCCTCTGGTCAGTCCCATCCCCCTGTCCATTGCTGGATGTCACTCAGGAGCCCAACTCTTGGCTCCCTGGGCATCTCCAGGATGGACTTTCACAGCCAACCTCTCGACCCGGGGGGCAGGAGGGCCTACCCTGAGAAGGCCTAAAATGCCATCAGACAATGCCAACAGTGCCAGCTCTCATGCAAGCTGTCTGTGAGATCTGCCAGTCACCGGTGGCACCCTGGGAATGGTTTTGGTGTTGAATGATGCTCAAACCAGCCTGGTTCACCCAACTCCAAACACACATCCTGCTTTTGGAAGTTGGATGGGACAGAGAAGCTGCTCACTGGCCTGTCCATTTGTGAGGAGCAGTCAATCCCTTCCTACTAGAGAAGCCCAGTCCCCTTTCATCCAGGCAGGTTCTTCTAACACAGCCCTTCTTGGGGTAGATGTGTGGAGATTCCTGCCTTGGGTGGGGATGCCCTCCAAGGACACTCCTCAAGGTTGAGCAAAAGAAATCTCCCCATGACCATTAGTCTGGGTGAGTTACATCAGATTATGTAATAATTATTTCTTTTGGCTAGCTTTAATATAATTGTTTCAATAATTGATTCAATATAGTGCACTATCCTATTTTATACTATACTACTAGTAGTTTTAACCTTTGTATAGTGTAGTAAATAATTCTGATTTATATCTTTTGTCTGGTCATTTGTAAGAATAAATGATTCATTTTATATAAATATTCTCATTTTGCCAATCATTAAAACCTGTGGGAAAAAAGTGGTTCAATCCCACTTCTGTAATTCCTTAAATTTAATTTGTTGACAAAATCTGAGGCAAAGATTGGATCCCTTATTTCCTGAGGCTCCGCAGTGGGACGATGGCTCCTTGATTCCATGAGGTTGCACTGTTTCCCAGTGTTCTTGGGCTCCAGAAGGCCCTGCAGTGTGACAATGGCCCACTGACTCCATCATTTTCCCCAGGGTCACAATGGACCCTTGATTCCATGAGGTTCCCCAGTGTCACAATGGTCCCTTTGACTCCAGAAAGCCTTGCAGAGTCAGAATGGCCCCTGGATTCTGTGAGGTTCCACAAGGTCACAATGGACCCCTGATTCCATGAGATTCCACAATGTCCCACTGGTTCCCTTTGGTTCCAAACAGTTCTGTGATGTTACATTGACCCCTTGATTCCCTGACATTCCACAAAGTCCTGGGGTCCTTTTGATTCCATGAGGTTCCACAGTGTCCCGTGTTCCCTTTGGTTCCAGGAGGCCCCAGTGTATTCCAATGGCTCCTGGATTCCAGGAGATTCCACAGTGTCCTGGGGTTCCCTTGTCTCCCTGACTTTTGGAAGTGTCCCGGGTCCCTTTGTTCCCAGGAGGTTCCTTTGTTTCCATCAGGCCCTGCCACGTCCCAGACTCCCTTTGGTTCCATGAGGTGCTGCAGGGTCACAATGTCCCCTTGATTCCATGAGGTTCCACCATGTCCCAGGGTTCCTTTGGTTCCAGGGGGTTCCACAGTGACAAAACTCCCTGCTTCTTATCCTTCCAACATTTGTGGGCCCATTCTCTCCCTGCCTGGGATGGAGCCCCATTGTGTTTGTGCAGGAATGGATCCATGGCCATCCTGCCACTGCCCCAATTGAATGCTGCACAAACGTCACTGCAGGCCCGACCCTGGATGCAGGAACAGTCTGGGAACTCCAGGCCTGCTGACATTCAGCAGAGCCAGTCGGGGTCCCAAAGAGCACAAGTGATTGACTGCAACCCCTGCAGGTCTCTGGCATTGCTGGGGACAAAGGCAGGAACTGCCAGGAGCTCTGCAGAGCCCTGACAGTGCCACTGCAATCCCAAGCTGCATTGCCCGGGGCAACCCTCAGCACAGCCAAGGCCACAACCCTTCCTGAAAGGTGTCCCTTCTGGGCAGGGCCAGGGGGACAAACCCCTCCCTCTGTCCCTGCACATGTTGTGTCCAATTCTCATCCCCACTTAGGGGCAAAGTCAGGCTACATTGGGTGTTTAGCTTTGCATTTGCTTCACTCTTTTGTGCTTCCAACACACACACACCCCCCAGTCTGGGCAGAGTCTGGCCCCCCAAAGAACACAAGACCTGACTAGTTGTGGCTCCCACTGCAGTGGTTGGAACTTGGGCCACAATCTGTGCCAGGAGCAGAGAGGTCCCTCCCCACAGAAACTTCTTGGCAATGGAGTTCTTAAGAAAACGGGACAGGCTGTGGGGATCACTTGCAGGGCACAGCCAGGGACATGTCTTGACCAGCCTCCTGTTTAACAAGACCAGCCTTTTCAGCCTCTTTGCTCTCTCTTTTCTCATGCTTGTTCCTCCAGTGACCACTGTGATCCCATCCTTCCCCTTCCTTTCGTTCTTTCCTAGACATCCCATGACAAGTCTTGCTCAGTCCCCAAATGTGCTTTCTTGTTGCCCATCATAAGTCTCAGACCCCAAGCATGAAAACCCCACCCACATTTGTGAGGTCATCCTGGGAGGTTCTGCCATTGACCCACTTTGGTGAAGCCTTCACACAGATATTTTGGAACTCTCTTTGAATTATTTTTTTACCTTTTGGGCTTAGAAGGGTTTCTCCAAAAACATGGCAATTCATGTCCTCAAAAATGGAAATTCTTTGGAGAAGGAGTTTGGGACTGAAAGTATCCCAGAAATATTTTGCTTGGAAGAGAGCTAAAAGGTCATCTGGTCCAAGTCCCTGGATGTGGGCAGTGACATCTTTTACTAATTAAGGTTACTCACTTTCCCTGACCTTGGATGAATGCAGGGATGGGACATCCACTTCTCTAGAAACCTGTTCCAGTTCTTGCTGCCCTCATTATTAAATATTTCTTCCTATTATAAATATAAAACTCTTCTCTTTCAGTTTAAAGCTATTGACCCGTGTTCTGCCACTACAGACCTTGGTAAAACGTGTCCCTGTGATTTCCTTAGACTATGAGCACCATGAGTTCATCTGCAAACACCTTGGAGAGTACCCAGGGATCTCCCAAGAAAAGATTTGGAGGCCTCAAGCCCATGACCACTCTGTAGGGACTAAGGAGCTCTGGGCTCCATGGTGTGGAGACTGAGGACAGTGCAGGAGTAGCCAGAGAGGGCTTGAAGGGTGGATCCTTTTGTCGTAGCAGGAGACAGCAACAGAAATAAAGAAATAATGCCAAGTGCAGCTGGGGAGGTCCAGACTGGAAACAAAGAGAAAGGAGTTTCACTCTGAGAGCAATGGTGTGATGCAACACATCACCCAGAAGGAGTCTGGGTCAGCCCAAGGCTTTGTGTGTGCAGGAAGAGCCAGGGAGGACGCAGAGATGTCAGTGCAGGAAGGTGCCAGCCAGGTGGGGCAGCCGGGGGGATGACGACAGCCTGCAGGGAAAGGGGCAGGGCATGGACACCGTAGGACAGCCTGGGCTGGAGAGGAGACAGGGAGGGGGAGAAGCTGAAAGGCCCTGCCAGAGCCACCTTCTGCAGGCCTTTGGCCAGGGCTGCTGTCTGTGCCCCTGATGCCAGGAGGAGACGAGTGCCCCTTGCCCCCCTGGGGCCTCATGGGCTCCTTGTCCCTGCTCAGCAGCCTGGCAGGTGCCACCCCATGGGCCTGCCCTTGGCATTGCACATCCCACATCCCAGTGCCCCAGGAAGAGCCCTGAGGAATGAGGCAGGGACAGGATCTGCCTTCCCAGGGGATGGGGATCAGGGCTTGGTCCTCTGGATTAAGGAAACAAGTCAAGGTTTCTTCAGCATCAGAGCCACCTTTCCCTTGCTTGTCCATCCTTGTCATCACTGCAGTTTTCTGTTCCAACTGGAATCTGGGGACACTTTCTGACTCCTGTCCCTCACTGGGACCCATTAACAGTACAAGAAACTTCAGCCTTTCAAACTCATTTTGAGTTCTTGAGAAGTTGTTTGAACTTCCTCTCAGGGACTGAGTCTCATGTAAACAACATCAAACCCCCCCGAGGTTCATGAAATGCCTGGGGCTGTTGCTGTGCTGCTGAGCTGGGCCGGGCTCCTGGCACACAGGGAGCTCCTGGCAAGCAAGAAGAGCTTCAAAGAGACAGCTCTGCTGGTGAGCAGCTCCTCTGCACAGCCCAGCAGGGCTGAGGGCACTGCCAGGCCAGCTCAGGGACACCAGCAGGGCACAGACAGAGCTTCAAGGGGCTCAGCACTGGCAGGATGGCTGAGAGCTCCCTGCAGGAGGAACCTTGGCAGGGCTGCACATGGTGAGTCTGTGGCTGCAGGGCAGTGCAGGGGCAGCTCCTGGAGGCATCTCCTAAAGCTGGTCCAGCCCCAGCTGATGGGATGGGTGAGCAGGGGCTGTTTTGGGGCACTTTGCAGATCTGTGAAGCCAGGGGTGCAGCCAGGGGTGCCCAGGGCTGTGGGGCAGAGCAGGGTCCTGCAGCCCAGGGCGCTGTGCTGGGCAGGGACTCTGCTGCCTGCCAGGGGCAGCTCTCAGCCGGCCCGGGGAGCTGCTCCCAGGGCTGGGGCACAAGGGCTGTGGGCAAGGAGCAACCCCTGGGAGGGCAGGGAAAAGCTCTTCACCTGTTTAGAGTAGGCTGCAGGTTGTGAGGGCTGCTCAGAGCTCCAGGTCATTACAGAACATTTCTCAGAGGAGTTTTAAGAAAGCACAGCAAGTCATGGGATACCTCAAAGTGAAGGATCCTGTTCTTTCCATCTTCAAATACGTGTTTTCTAGGCAGGAAATTGGTCCTAAAAATTAATCTCACAGTTCAGGCGGAGGTACTGAAACTGCAAATCTATTCCTCCTAGAGGAGAAGAGACCAGGCAGTATCAGAAATCCCCACACCTGTGCCTTACATGTAGCTCTGGGTCACTTTTCCAGCCTCCTCAGGGTTGCTCTGACGTTGCCATCAGAGCCTGCACAGCCAGAGACTCCCCTGGGCAACACTGCATTGTTGGGCTGGAACAGAGAACATTTACCAAAGCTGCCCTTTTAAACAGTGCTGCCCTGCACTCATCAGACTGTAGGTATTTGTGTTTATTAAAAATTAATTTGCATGTGAAGTTATGTTCAGGCAGCACAAGGGAAAGCACAGGGCAGATGGGAACAGATGGAGGGACACTGCAGCTCTCCTGGCTCTGCACTGAGCTACAGAGAGCTGAGCTGTTTGTCCTCTCCTGTTTAAAGTCTTGTTACATTTTCCATCATAAAAATGAGGATTTGTACTCCTAACAAGAGCAGGTACCAGATGCAACCATCAAAAATAATGAACACAGTCAACTTTATTTAAAGGACATGCTAAGCCTTTCCACGTCTTGAGAGTGGAGACTGAACTTTGCCATTAAAGGTGGATGATGCCTGACATCCCTTGGGAGGGTTTGATGCTGTCACAGACCAGCTCCGTGTCCCCACTGGAGAAGGGGAAAACTGAGCCCTTGGCAGCACATGGGCAGAGCTCCTGTTCCTCACAGCACCCTCAGTCAGCACAAACAAGGGAAAGGAAAAGCGTTTCAGTTCAGGGGATTTTATGAGAAATAAAGTGGCTTTGCTTAGAGGAGTCTGTCTTAACTTCTCCCTGTCCTTTCCTGTTTCTCAACAGTGTCCCAGTGCTGGGAAGCAGCAAATGTGCAACAGCAGCTCCATGTCCCAGTTCCTCCTCCTGGCATTGGCAGACAGGTGGGAGCTGCAGCTCCTGCACTTCTGGCTCTTCCTGGCCATCTCCCTGGCTGCCCTCCTGGCCAACGGCCTCATCCTCAGCGCCGTAGCCTGCGACCACCACCTGCACACCCCCATGGGCTTCTTCCTGCTCAACCTCTCCCTCACAGACCTGGGCTGCATCTGCACCACTGTCCCCAAAGCCATGCACAATTCCCTCCATAACACCACAACCATCTCCTACATGGGATGTGCTGCACAGCTCTTTTTCTTTTTCTTCTTCCTTGGAGCAGAGTTTTCCCTCCTCACCATCATGTGCTACGACCGCTACGTTGCCATCTGCAAACCCCTGCACTACGGGACCCTCCTGGGCAGCAGAGCTTGTGCCCACATGGCAGCAGCTGCCTGGGCCACTGGTTTTATCAATTCTCTGCTGCACACAGCCAATACATTTTCCCTGCCCCTGTGCCAGGGCAATGCCCTGGGCCAGTTCTTCTGTGAAATCCCCCCCATCCTCAAGCTCTCCTGCTCACACTCCTATGTCAGGGAACTTGGGCTCATTGGGGTTAGTGCCTCTTTAGGACTTGGTTGTTTTGTTTTCATTGTTTTCTCCTATGTGCAGATCTTCAGGGCTGTGCTGAGGATCCCTTCTCAGCAGGGGCAGCACAAAGCCTTTTCCACGTGCCTCCCTCACCTGGCCGTGGTCTCTCTGTTTATCAGCACCTCATTCTTTGCCTACCTGAAGCCCCCCTCCATCTCCTCCCCATCCCTGGATCTGGCCCTGTCAGTTCTGTACTCAGTGGTGCCTCCAGCACTGAACCCCCTCATCTACAGCCTCAGGAACCAGGAGCTCAAGGATGCCCTGAGGAAACTGATGACTGGATGCTTCTCAGGAGTAACAACCTGCCTTATTCCTTCTGCAGAACACTCATTGTGTAACCCTTTACTGGCCTAGCCTACCTTCTAAAGCTTTTGAGAGTGGCAGCAGGGGAGTTTTCCTATATTTCTTCTTCTTTTAATGTTGTTAACACGGAAATTTATTCTTCATCCCTTACCTAATTCACTCTCTACCTCTTTGTTTTGACCCACAATTGTGTAAATGAGGAATCATTCTCTGTGTGCATTTAAACAAAATAAAAGTTCCTGCAGCAACTTCTTTGTGAAATATCCTGCCTTTGTTATTCTGTACATGAGGAATCACAGTCTCTGAGTATAATAAAGTACTGGAATTCTTTTTTCCTGATTCCCCCTCCAAGGTCTTCTCTGAAGCTGGAGGGCAGTGCCTGTGTGCAGAGGAGAAGGGGCAAAGAGTCCTGGTACAGGAGCACTGCCAGGGAGCAGTAGCTCTTGGGCTTTTCAGAGATGCTCTTTTTCCACTGCCTCCCTCTCCTTTGTGGTCCTTGCCCAAGGCCTGAGTGCTCTGGCAGCTCAGTCACTGCTGTGTCAGTCCTGTGACCATGGGCAGGGACAGGCCCTGGGCACTGCTGGCACAGAGCTGGGCTCCTTAACATCATTTCCATCAGGAAAGGGGATCCCCCTGGGCAGTTCCCGAAGACTTTGTTCTTTTTGAAAGGTTGGTGTAAAGAACAAGGCCAAGGAATAGACTCTGCAAAGTCTCATTGCTTTGCTTGTTTCCCCATTCAGTCCCTGCAGTGAGAGAAGTGACTCACTGGGGTACTTGAGGGACTGAGGGCTGGTTCAGATGTTCTGTGCTGGTGGCCAGTGGCAAAGGGTCTCCACGTCACCTGCCTGGGGCTCTGCAGCTTGTGAGGGCTCTGATGGAGGTGAGGACTTGTCTGTAGGAACTCAGGAAGTGCAGCAGAGCACAGAGGATCTGCAGGGACAGCCCGTCCCATCCAGTCAGCAGGGAATGGAGCCCTGGAGCAGAATCCTGCCCAGGGTGGAGTTACCAGAGCTCAAGTACTAAATCTGCCTGTGAACTGGTAAAGGAGAGTTCTGCAACCCCAGGGGATGCAGCAGGAACAGGGAAAGGACTCTGGCCAGTGACTCGTCTGACCCACAGTGAACTCCCCTTGTGCCTCCCCAGCTCAGGGAGGGCTGTACCAGAGCCAGGGGTGGGCTTTCCAGGAGGGTGTCCTGAAGAACTCTCCAGCCCACAGGCTGCATGGAGTGGAGCCCTGCCCTGCCCTCTGTGCCATTGGAAACAGCCCATGGTCCTGCCCAGCCTTGTTCTTGGCTACTGAGCCTTCCAGGACTATGGCAGAGGGTGGAGAGGAGTGATCCCCATCCTGCTGGGTCTGCTCCCCACCCTGACCAGCATGGCCAGTGCAGGCTCAGCCCAGGGTGCCACAGCCCCTCCCTGTGCAGAGCAGCACCTCCAGCTCAGGGCCCTGCAGGGATCCCAGGCTGGGATCTGCAACTGGCCAAGGCAGCCTGGACACACTGACCTGGGCAAAGGGATGTCCCTGCAGAAGAGCAAGGCAGCATTTCTGGGCCTGCAGAGAGGAATCCCTGACACAGAGACACCTCTTTCTGCAGGCCCCCTGGGGACAGGCTGCTCTGTCCCTGGGCCAGGACTCTGGGCTGGGCTGGGCAGAGGGGCTGGCACTGAGGGGCACAGTCAGGCTGTGCTGGGCATCTCCTGGAGGTGACACCAGGGCTCCTGCAGTTTCCCTGCCCTCCATTTCCTCCTGCCATGCTGAGTGTCCAGCCCCTGAGCTGATGGGGATGCTGAGACTCCTCTCTGTGCCCCAGGAGCTGCTGTGCCCTTCAGAGGGGCTGGGGCTGTGGGGGGAGTGCCCAGAGCTCTGCAGCACCCTGGACTGTGCTGTGGGGCCAGACCAGACTGGGCTGCTCCACCAGTTGACCTCTCTAATGAAACCACTTCTAATTTTCTCCTGAAGAACCATGAGAATATGTGTTGTGTCCTGAGCACTAAACTGGAACTAGAAAGGTTTTGGTGTCAGGGATATTGAGAAGGCTGGGCAGTGTCACTGGGAGACCTCTCCCAAACCCTTGGAAAGGCCAGAGCCACCCCAGAGCTTCCTGGGGCCTTAGCAAAGACAGACATGGAACCAGTCTGCAAACAGGGCAGCAAGGAGGGTTGGCAGAGTTCCACACTGCTCAGGCTCAGCAGGGAAGGGGAGAGGGCAAGTCCTGCTGCAGCCATTGCCAGGCATGGGAAGGACAAGGCAGGGATTGCAGAACCCCTGTGGGAGGGAATAGAAGAGGATGTTGTGTGCCCAGACTTCAGCAAGGCCTTTGACATGGTCTCCTGTGGTCTCCTTAGAGCCAGACTGGTGAGAGCTGCACTGGACAAGTGAAACATGTGGTGGGTGGGAAATTGAAATTGATGAGGGTCAAAAGTCATGGCACAAATTCCTCTTGGTAGCAACTCCCAGGTGACATCCATCAGGGACCAGCCCTTGACCATTCCTATGGAACATCTTTATTATGTCTCTGGATGATGGGAGGAAATGCACTTTCCACTCCTTTGTGGATGAGGCCAAGTTGCAGCGAGTCTGTGAGAAACCTTGTCTAGTTAATGGTGACTTGTACCAAAAATGTGGTCAAGATGACTGAGTTGGATAAACTTGTTTTGCCATCAGGTGCCAGCAAGGGCCAAGACAAGGAAGAAAAAGCTCAGGGTCAGAGGAAGGGCAATTCAAAAGGGGAGAAAAAGACCAAATGCAACCAAACCAAACCCAACCAAACACAGAATGACAGAATATGCTGAGCTGGAAGGGACCCACAAGGATCATCCAGTCCAACCCAACTCTTCCATTGCCATCTCCCCCACCCCAGCAGGCTCTGGAGCAAAGCACAGCTGAGGTCCAGCCCAGCTCTGCTCTGACAGAAAGAACCTGCAGTCAGGGAGAGGAACAGGACAAAGTCTTGTTTAACCAGCCTGAGGAATAATGGGATCAATGACCTCCTGTATTCCTGGGCACTTGAATGACCCTGTGCATCAGGTTTGGTAGCAGTGAGGGGGCTGCAGGTTTCCCTTGGGGAAGAGGAGATCTCTGTGTCAGAGAGAGCCAGTTTCAGGTAACTCCAAAATGGACCAGCCAGTGCCCAAAGCTGAGCCAAAAAGCAATTCCAGAGGCACCTCAGTGATAACCCTTTGGAGAAAGGATAAAATCCAGGGTGCTGGAACCCAGAGAGGAGTGAGAGAAATGTGGGAGAAACAACTCTGCAGGCATGAAGGTGGGCAGAGAAGGAGGAGGAGTGAGAGAGAGCTTTGGTGGGCACCTGGCAGCCAGAACCAACCCCCAGCCCTGAGAGCCACAGCTGAGCCCAGCACAAAAGCTCCTTTAGGTCTGGAGGTTCTTTGCAGCAGCTTTTTAGCAGAGCTGCCAGATGGGCCATCAAAGGGGATGTTCAGCTGGGTCTGAAACCTGTGTCAGCCTTGTCAGCCTTGGCTCTGTAGGAAAGAACTATAGAATCCTAAATAGTTTGAGTCAGATGGGACCTTTATAGGTCATGTAGTCCAACCCCCTGCAATGAACAGGGACACATTCAACTAGATCAGGTTGCTCACAGCATTTCTAACCTGGCCTTGAATGTTTCCAAGGGTGGGGCATCTATGACCTCTCTGGGCAACCTGTGCCAGTGTTTCATCACCTTCAGTGTAAAAAATTTCTTCCTTATATCTAGTTCCAATCTGCTCTTTTTCAGTTGAAAACCATTATCACTTGTCTTATTACAACTAAGTCTGTCCCCATCCTTCTTATAGGTGTGATCTCAGGAGCTCCTGACAAGCCTTGACCAAACCAGCTGAGCAATGAAGAGCCCCTGGACTGGACCAGGGCTGTGGGGAAGTGTCCCTGGACTGGACCAGGTGCTCCTGGACGATACAGGTGGGAACAATCTGGAGTGGAACAGTTTGGGAACACAGGATAATCAGTCATCCCCTGAAAGCCTTGGAACATTCCCTGCCTGAATTGTGACCCGAACGGAACAGTTTGGATACAATTCCCAAATAGTTTGGAAACTCCAGTCATTCCTGACCCCAGGATAGAATTTCAGCAGATAACTAAAGCCAGTCCCCTTGTGAGCCCACACCCAGCAGGGCTGAGGGAGGCCCTGGCAGCTCCCCAGCACCTCCCTCTCAGTGGGACACCTCTGGCAGCCTCTCCCAGCTCGGGAACCCTCCAGTTTGCAACACTCCAAAGAGCGGCGCTGATGCCCAGGACAATTCTGATCCCCTCAACAAACACTCCTCCAGCTGGGACCCTTGTCTGGTGGGAAACACAAAGGGATTGGTGGGAGTGTTTCCCTGACAACAGGAGAATTTGGGAGAGGGACCTTTCCACACCCAACTATTGATGTGTCCACACATCTCTGCCTGGGTGTGGGTGTGAATTGACTGTGGTGGAAATGTTGTTGTGAATCTGTAATTCGTTCAGTGTTAAAATTGTGGCACATGCTATTGAATCACTTGATAACTGTTAAACAGGTCAATAATTAAATGATACTAAACTCTTTTGCCCCCTTATCTTTGTGTCTAAATCCTTTGCCCCCTGACCCTCTTGCATCCCAAGGATCTGTGGAAATCATTCCCTTTCGTAAAAAAAAATCATTTTTCCTGACGTCCACTTTAAAATCTTCCTCCTTAGCTAAACTACAAAATAACTCCAATTAGTTGTTGACGTCTTGAAGACAATTAAAGAAAGAAAAAGAATTTGTTTTTCAGTGTTTTAATGGGTCCCACAATGTGTTTGGAGCTGCATCAGCTGTCAGTCCAAGATGGGCCATGTCAGAACTGGTGTGGCTGGGAGGTGAGGAGCAAGGTTGATCATCCAGGGTCAGTGTGGATCTCCTGAGGAGACACTCAGCATCAAGATCACTTGGAGAACACCTCTATCACCTCTTCTCTGAACTAGAAAGTATCCATTATTGAATAAAAAAAAAAGTACAAACTTCGAAGACTTGTTTTGAAATTGCCTTGAAGACAATTAAAGGAAGACAAAGAGATCCTGAGGGATTTCTGCATTTTAATGAGCCCCACAGTGTGTTTGCAGCCCAGTCCATGACCCTGAGGTACTGAGAGAAGATTGAAGCAGCTGCTGAAGAAGTCAGAAGCCAAACTGCAAGTGCCTTGAAGCATTGCTGGGCCCCACTGAGGGCAGGCACTGCCAAAGCCTCCCCAGGGACTCCTTGGAGCAGCTCCTTGGAGGCCAGGAGTGCAGGCAGACAAAGGCTCTGGGCAGGCCCCTGCAATGCTGAGCAAAGCCTGCCTTGGTTTTGTGGAGCACAAAGGCCAAGGCCTGAGCCCCAGGCCCTGGCCCAGCAGATCCTGTCCCTCCCGGCTGGCTCAGGGCTGTTTGGGGGGCACTGGGATGGGAGGGGGAGGAACAACAAAGGCCCAAAACTGGGCAACCCCTGCCAGGCTGCTGAGGGAGGGGCGAGGCAGAACCCAAGTGCAGAACCTGCCAGGAAAGTGGCTTGTGGTGGCCTGAGTGGCAGAGGCAGCTGCCAGAGGCAAGGGGACAAAGGCCTGGGTGCCTTTGGGCCTTGCAGCCCTGCCAGAGCCCTTGGCCATCTCTCCTGCAGGCTGTCCTGCCCTGGCCCTGCTGCTGCTCTGGCCTTGCAGGCTGCACACACCCCTCCTGCTTTCCCACCCCCTCCCAGCAGCATTTCTAGACCCTCCCTGATGGCTCTGCACCAGCTCTGGCTGTTGCCATGTGCACTTGGCCTTCTTACCTTGGATCCTGAGCCCCTGTGCCACAGGACATCCCTGCCAGAGCTCAGGCCCTTCTCCTGGGGGTCACTGCAGAGCTGAGCAGATCCAGGTCACCTCCCATTCCTCTGCCAACCCCCTGGGCCTGCTCTGGGCCCTCCAGGTCCTTGCCCTGCTCCCAAGGGCTGTGGGGGTGCTGAATGGTCAGGGCTTGGGGTTTAGAGCTCAGGGTGGGGATTAGGCAGAACTTTGGGAGGTTTGTCGTTCTGCTGGCAGTGTCTGGTTCCTGATTAGGGGAAGAGATTTTTGGGCTGGGTTAGGATTAAAGTTTGGCTTTTTATACTGGTTATGCAGGTTTGGGAATGGGGTGGGCATTAGTGGACAAATAAGAGTCTGGAGTTCTGGATTTGGGTTTTGCCTTTGAGGACAGGTTGAGGTTGCGATTAGAGCAGTGGATTCCTTTCAATGGGTGGGGCAGCACTTTTAGATTGGGGTTTCAGGTTAGAAACAGTGGAAAAGTCCATCAGGAGTGTTTACACAGTGTTTCAGCACCCTCAGCATTACCTAAAGTTGTTTTTACCTCATCAAAATCTTTCCTCTCTGTTGGACAAGCCCCTCTTTCCTTCCCCAAATAGCCAATCCTTTTTGTCTCAGTTCCTCCTAATCTCCCCCAAACTTTCATCTGGGTGGGCTCAACTTTGAGATGACACTGTGCAACCTCATGGAATCAAGGGGCCATTGTGGCACTGCAGGGCCTCATGGAAACCAAGGAACACAGGGACACTGTAAAATCTTGTGGAACCAGGGGACCATTTAACATTTGGGGCCTCATGGAACAAAAGGAACCCTGAAACCTTTTGGAACCTCATGGAACCAGGAGGCCATTGTGTCACTGTGGAGCCTCATGGAAACAAGGAAACCCTGGGACACTGTGGAACCTCATAAAATCAAGGGGCCACTGTGGCACTACAGGGCCTTTTTGGAGCCAAATGGACCTTGGGACAGTGGGGAACCCTATGGGATCAAGGGACCATTGTGACACTGGGGAAACTCGTGGAAAAATGGAACTTATGGACACTGTACAACTTCATGGGATCAAGGGGTCATTGTGACACTGAGGACACCTCATGGACTGAAGGGACCACCATGACACTACAGGGCATTCTGGAGCCAAAGGAACCTGGGGACACTGTGCAGCCTCATGGAATCAAGGGGCCATTTTGATACTGCAGGGCCTCATGGAAAAAAGAGAAAACCCAGGCTTGTCCAGGTCCTGAGGGTGATTCAGAAGGGAGGCAGCAGTGATTTCTCCCTACAGACCCACCACTCCAGTGGTCTCTCCCGGCAGTCCATGGGTGTCCTGAGCATTTTCCCCGGTGCCTCCCTGCCCTGAAGGTTTGTGGCCATCAGGCTGGAGCTGAGGGGGTTGGGCAGGTGCCTGAGGAGGGGGGAGAACAAGGGCTGTGTCCAACTGTGCCAGGAGGGCTGTGCTGGGCAAGGATGAGGAGGCTGCAGAAAACAGTGGCACTGGGGAGGGGAGAGGAGCAGCTGGAGAGACCTTGTGCCTGCCCACGCTGGGCAGGAGCTGCCCCAGGATGGCAGCTCTGAAGCACTCCCAGGATGTCCCTGGGAACAGGAGGGGAAGACTGGATCTGAAAATGGAACCAGAAAGCAGAGAGCAGGAGTGTCATGGGGACACTGCAGGAGAGTTGCAGCCCTGGAGCAAGGTCACAGAAGAAGTGACCCAGTCCATGCAGTGGCCTCAGAAGATCCCACAGCATCCTGGAGATGCTGGAAGGGAGCCCAGCTCTGCTTCACAAGTTGCCAGGGCCTGTCCCTGCCTGTGCTCCAAGGGCTTCCACCCCCCAGGACTGTGCTCAGAGAGCACTCAGGCCTTACCCCGAGAAAGGGGCTCAGGAGGACAGTGTGGAAGTGGCAAGAGAGCAGCTCTGCAAAGACCAAGCACTGCTGCTCCCTGGCAGTGCTGCTGGGCTGGGATTATTGTCCCCTTCCCGTTTGCAAATACCCCCTGTCCTGCAGTGTGCTGTCCTTTGGGAACATCTGAGAAGAAGGGCCTTGGACAAAGAAGGCACTGCAGGGTCCTTTATTTTGTTTAAATACTTAGAGAGCACAATTCATCATTTATACATCTCTGGGTCAAATTCAATGGGTAGACAGTAAATTAAAAGGCAGATGCATAATAATATTTCATTGCACAGAAAATATTACTGCAAGAAGAACCCGATGACCTCCACGAAAAATGTGAACAGGAAGGCTGGGCCATTAAGGAGTCCCATTCTGAATGCTACACACCAGAAAACTGGAACTTTATTGCTCCTGAAAAGCATCCAGTCATCATTTTTCTTATGGCATCCTTGAGCTCCTGGTTCCTCAGGCTGTAGATGAGGGGGTTCAGTGCTGGAGGCACCACTGAGTACAGAACTGATAGTGCCAGATCCAGGGATGGGGAGGAGATGGAGGGGGGCTTCAGGTGGGCAAATGCTGCGGTGCTGACAAACAGAGAGACCACAGCCAGGTGTGGGAGGCACGTGGAAAAGGCTTTGTGCCGTCCCTGCTCAGAGGGGATCCTCAGCACAGCCCTGAAGATCTGCAGATAGGAGAAAACAATGAAAACAAAACAACCAAGTGCTAAACAACCACTAACCCCAATGAGCCCAAGTTCCCTGACATAGGAGTGTGAGCAGGAGAGCTTGAGGATGGGGGGATTTCACAGAAGAACTGGCCCAGGGCATTGCCCTGGCACAGGGGCAGGGAAAATGTATTGGCTGTGTGCAGCAGTGAATAGAGAAAGCCAGTGGCCCAGGCAGCTGCTGCCATGTGGGCACAAGCTCTGCTGCCCAGGAGGGTCCCGTAGTGCAGGGGTTTGCAGATGGCAACGTAGCGGTCGTAGCACATGGTGGTGAGGAGACAATACTCTGTTCCAAGGAAGAAGACAAGCAGAAAGACCTGGGCAGCACATCCTATGTAGGAGATGGTTGTGGTGTTATGGAGGGAATTGTGCATGGCTTTGGGGACAGTGGTGCAGATGCAGCCCAGGTCTGTGAGGGAGAGGTTGAGCAGGAAGAAGCCCATGGGGGTGTGCAGGTGGTGGTCACAGGCTACGGCGCTGAGGATGAGGCCGTTGGCCAGGAGGGCAGCCAGGGAGATGGCCAGGAAGAGCCAGAAGTGCAGGAGCTGCAGCTCCCACCTGTCTGCCAATGCCAGGAGGAGGAACTGGGTGAGAGAAGTGCTGTTGGACATTTGCTGCCTCTGGACATGGGGACCTGTTAAAGGAGGAAAGGACAGTGACTGTGCAGGGCAGACTTCTCTGGGAAAAGCCAAAGCCCTTTCTCAGAGGCCCATCCCTGTTCCTCAACACCTCCCGCTTGACCATGTCCAGGTGTCCTTCCTTCCCCGTGGTCGCTGGAGCCCTGATTGCTGCTGGCCAAGTGCTCTGTGAGCAGCAGGACCTCGGCCTGCAGGACACTGGGCAGTCAGCCCTGCTCCCCCCAGTCAGGGCACGGGAACAGGGAGGGCAGGGCCAGTCCTGGGGGGTGAACTTTGACAAAGAATCTGCTCCTAAGGCAGAGCAGCTTGTCAGCAACAGCACTGCCAGGGTGCAGGAAGGGGATGGCAGAAGGCAGAGGGAGAGATTCTGCTGCACTGCGGGAGAACAGAGAGGCCTGTGAGGCAGGAGGATTGTCTGAGGCCTCGTGCAGAGTGAGGGGAGCTGCTCTGTCCCTCTGTCCTGTGCCAGCTGCCCTGCACTGGCACCTTTCTGAGACACAGTCCAAAGTTACACTCCTGTGTTCCCCTGGAGAGCAGAGAGACCCACGGCAGAGAAATGGGCTCCCCTCTTTCCCAAAGTCAGGCAGAGTCGGCTCATTCCCAGCCTGCCAGAGCCCCCCGGGACACAGAGAGCTGGGACACCTCCTTGCTGTGCTCAGCCCTGCACAGGAGGAGCCCCAGGGGCTGGGCCTGACTCTGCAGCTCAACCTGCCATTCCCAGAGAGCCTGTCAGCAATAGCAGGAACACCTGAGCAAGGCAAGGAGAGAGACATCCGGGCCCTGAGGAAAGGCTTTCCCTTCCCAGCCCTGCACAGCCCCTCCCAGACAGCCCCAGGGCAGGACAGTCCCCTCAGGCCCTGCTCAGCAGCAAATGGGCCCAGGGCAGCAGAGATGCTTCTGCTCTAACCTGCACAGCTGAGATTCCATTCCCACCAAGCTGAGCCAGGCAAATGTGCAAGCACAGATTCAGGAAAGCAGAGACTCAAGTACAAAAGCCCTGCCCCTGATGTGCTAAGGAAATGTCCCCTCTGAAATTACCTGGCTACAGACTGGAGCTGTGAGAAGCCCTGATGCATCATGTAAAACACTCTCCAAAGCAGCAGGACCCTGCTCCACCATGACTTCCCCCTTCCACACACAGCTTCTCCCCACAGCACCATCCGTAGCTCCCTGGGCAGGCTGAGGGTTGATCCTGCAGGCAAAGAGTTCCTTCCCTGCAACACAGAGCCCTGGGCTGCAGGACCCTGCTCTGCAGGACAGCCTTGGGCACCCCTGGCTGCACCCCCCTTCACACCCTTCAGCTGTCCCTGGAAGGAGCCTCCTGCCCTGTCCCTCTGATGGTGCCACAGGGAAGCCCTGCCCTGGAGCTCCTCCTGCTCCTCTGCAACAGAGAAACTGTGGGAGTCCTCCTAAAAGATCCTCCAGGCTGTGGGATGTGCCAGCTTTGGGAGATTCCTCCAGGCACACAAGCAATACTGTCCTCCCTGCATAGACTTACCATGGAGAGGCTGTGAAAACCTCTCCCACACTGAAGGTTCAGCTCAATGTCTTTGCAATCTTGATTCCCTTGAACCTTTTCCTGCCTCACTCCCTTCCCCTCAGTGCCTGCAGGCAGTGCCCTCAGCCCTGCTGGGCTGTGCAGAGGAGCTGCTCACCAGCAGAGTTGTCTCTTTGAAGCTCTTCTTGCTTGCCAGGAGCTCCCTGTGTGCCAGGAGCCCAGCCCAGCTCAGCAGCAGAGCAACAGCCCCAGGCATTTCATGACCCTCAGGGGGGTTGATGTTGTTTACATGAGACTCAGTCCCTGAGAGGAAGTTCAAACAACTTTTCAAGAAGTCAAAGTGAGATTGAAACACTCAAGTTTCTTGTAGTGCTAATGAGTCTCACTGAGGGACACAACTGAGAACTTGTGCCCAGGTTCCAGTTACAGCAGAAAACTGCAGACAGTGATGCCAAGGATGGACAAGCAAGGGAAAGGTGGCTCTGATGCTGAAGAAACCTTGACTTGTTTCCTTAATCCAAGGGGCCAAGCCCTGACCCCCAGCCCCTGGGAAGGCAGATCCTGTCCCTGCCTCATTCCTCAGGGCTCTTCCTGGGGCACTGGGATGTGGGATGTGCAATGCCAAGGGCAGGCCCATGGGGTGGCACCTGCCAGGCTGCTGAGCAGGGACAAGGAGGCCCTGAGGCCCCAGGGCTGCAAGGGGCACTCCCCTCCTCCTGGCATCAGGGGCACAGACAGCAGCCATGGCCAAAGGCCTGCAGAAGGTGGCTCTGTCAGGGCCTTTCAGCTTCTCCCCCTCCCTGTCTCCTCTCCAGCCCAGGCTGTCCTACGGTGTCCATGCCCTGCCCCTTTCCCTGCAGGCTGTCGTCATCCCCCCGGCTGCCCCACCTGGCTGGCACCTTCCTGCACTGACATCTCTGCGTCCTCCCTGGCTCTTCCTGCACACACAAAGCCTTGGCCTCATCCAGACTCCTCCTGGGTGATGTGTTGCATCACACCATTGCCCTCAGAGTGAAACTTCTTTCTCTTTGTTTCCAGCCTGGACCTCCCCAGCTGCACTTGGCATTATTTCTTTATTTCTCATGCTGTCTCCTGCTATGACAAAAGGATCCATCCTTCAAACCTTCTCTGGCTACTCCTGTACTGTCCTCAGTCTCCACACCATGGAGCCCAGAGCTCCTTAGTCCCTGCAGAGTGGTCATGGGCTTGAGGCCTCCAAATCTTTTCTTGGGAGATCCCTGGGTACTCTCCAAGGTGTTTGCAGATGAACACATGGTGCTCATAGTCTAAGGAAAACACAGGGAGACATTTTACCAAGGCCTGTATTGGCAGAACACAGGGCAATGTCTTTGAACTGAAAGACTAGAGTATTATATTTATAATAGGAAGAAATATTTAACAATGAGGGTGGCAAGAACTGAAGCAGATTTCCAGAGAAGTGGATGTCCCATCCCTGCATTCGTCCAAGGTCAGGGAAAGTGAGTAATTTTAACCAGTAAAAGATGTCACTGCCCACATCCAGGGACTTGGACCAGATGACCTTTTATCTCTTTTCCAAGCAAAATATTTCTGGGATACTTTCAGTCCCTATCTCCTTCTCCAAAGAATTTCCATTTATGAGGACATGAATTGCCATGTTTTTGGAGAAACCCTTCTAAGCCCAAAAGGTAAAAACATAATTCAAAGACACTTCCAAAATATCTGTGTGAAGGCTTCACCAAGTGGGGTCAATGGCAGAACCTCCCAGGATGACCTCACAAATGTAGGTGCGGTTTTCATGCTTGGGGTCTGAGACTTATGATGGGCAACAAGAAAGCACATTTGGGGACTGAGGAAGACTTGTCATGGGATGTCGAGGAAAGAACGAAAGGAAGGGGAAGGGTGGGATCACAGCGGTTTGTGGAGGAACAAACATGAGAAAACAGAGAGAAAAGAGGCTGAAAAAGCTGGTCATGGTAAACAGGAGGCTGGTCAAGACACATCCCTGGCTGTGCCCTGCAAGTGATCCCCACAGCCTGTCCCGTTTTCTTAAGAACTCCATGGCCAAGAAGTTTCTGTGGGGAGGGACCTCTCTGCTCCTGGCACAGATTGTGGCCCAAGTTCCAGCCCCTGCAGCAGGAGCCACAAATAGTCAGGTCTTGTGTTCTTTGGGGGGCCAGACTCTGCCCAGACTGGGGTGTGTGTGTGTGTTGGAAGCACAAAAGAGTGAAGCAAATGCAAAGCTAAACACCCAATGTAGCCTGACTTTGTCCCTAAGTGGGGGATGAGAATTGGACCCAACATGTGCAGGGACAGAGGGAGGGGTTTGTCCCCCTGGCCCTGCCCAGAAGGGACACCTTTCAGGAAGGGTTGTGGCCTTGGCTGTGCTGAGGGTTGCCCCGGGCAATGCAGCTTGGGATTGCAGTGGCACTGTCAGGGCTCTGCAGAGCTCCTGGCAGTTCCTGCCTTTGTCCCCAGCAATGCCAGAGACCTGCAGGGGTTGCAGTCAATCCCTTGTGCTCTTTGGGACCCCGACTGGCTCTGCTGAATGTCAGCAGGCCTGGAGTTCCCAGACTGTTCCTGCATCCAGGGTCGGGCCTGCAGTGACGTTTGTGCAGCATTCAATTGGGGCAGTGGCAGGATGGCCATGGATCCATTCCTGCACAAACACAATGGGGCTCCATCCCAGGCAGGGAAGGGCTTCAGGGAGGAGGAGAGCACGTCTGGGCAGGAACCTGCTGAAATCCCCGAGGGACAAATGGCAGTGTCTGCCCCTGCAGGGGCCTCAGCCTGGCCATGGCACAGCTGGAGCTGCCTGGCTGGGAGCAGCCCTGTCAGAAGCTGTGGGTGGGCAGGGAGCTGGGCAGGAGGCAGCCGTGTGCCCTGGCAGCAAGGGAGGCCAGGAGCACCCTGGGCTGTGGCACCAGCACATCAAGGATGTGCATTCTCCAGGTCACTGTGGCTGAGGAAAACTGAGGGAAGAGCTGGGATGTTTATAAATTGTATTGAGTTTAAATTTTGTTTGTGGGCAATGAAGAGAAACTTTCTGTGGCTCTAAGTCTCACCAGTTCCACACCTCCCAAAGAACACAAACCTGAGGAGTTGTGGTTCCCACTCCAGTGGCACTTGGAGCTCCCTCTGTATCCAGAGCACAGAGCTCCATTGTCCCACAAAGTCCTTGGAAATGGAGGGATTAAGGACACAGGACAGGCTGTGGGGACCAGTTGCAGGGCATGGTCAGGGCTTTGGGGTGGTTGTGAGCCCAGGGCAGGACCCGGTACTTGGCCTTGCTGAACCTCCTCCAAGTGGCCTGGGCCCATGGATCCAGCCTGTCCAGACCCCTCTGCAGAGCCTTCCTGCCCTCCAGCACATCCACACTCCCCCCAGCTTGGTGTGCCCTGGGAACTGCCTGAGGCTGCACTCGATGCCCTTGTGCAGATCCTT
This sequence comes from Pseudopipra pipra, assembly GCF_036250125.1. Taxonomy (NCBI): domain Eukaryota; kingdom Metazoa; phylum Chordata; class Aves; order Passeriformes; family Pipridae; genus Pseudopipra; species Pseudopipra pipra. The sequence goes on from NC_087580.1 coordinate 21,265,444, forward strand.
GAGAAAGAGATTGAAGTGCCCTGAGCCCAGTGCTGAGCCCTGGGAACACCCCTGGCTGGAACTCCATTGCCCACCACTCCTTGGGCCTGGCCATCCACACAGATGTTTGCCCAGTGAAGAGATGCTGCAGAAGGTGTTTGATAAAGGTCCTGTAAGCCCAGAATATTGGAATGAGAGCAGATTTAGCTCTGTACAACAGACCATTTAATTAATTTTCTCTCTTTTCCTCCCTCTGTGGACGGAGGAAGGACTCACACAATCTGTGATTTACTGTGTGCGAAGGGCAAATATGGACAGAATGCGGGGCAGGGAGTGTTTGGAGGATCTTGGGATCTGTGCTTGACACAGAAGGGGTTTGCCATTGGTCTAAGACTATCTACTGTGCAAAGTGGACTTCAGTGCAGGCCATGTGGACTTAATATACAGCAGGGGAAGGATTTCTGGGTTTTTATTGAGCTGTGCCTTCCTCTGCTTTTGTTTGCTGGCAATAAATGAACATCCCTCTGTGTCTCGGGCAGCTCTTTCTCCAGGCCAAGCAGGTGGGAGTTGGTGCCAAGGAGCTGAAACCTGCAGGTCCAGCCTTGAGTGGAGGGAGCTCAGATTTGCCCAAGGCTGCTTTGAGTGCCAGGGGTTTGATGAGGGAATGGTGGGGTGGGGATAGGGATAAAGTCTGATGGATTCTCAGACATAGAGGGTGTTGATTTTCTTATATATTCAGACAATTAAGAATTGCCCAGGATCAATATCGACTGGGGATTGCTGATATCAATGTTTAAGCAGGAAAAAAAGTAAACGGGACATAAAAAAGGAAATGTTTTCTCATGGTTTTCTTTAATACAATATATTCACTTGGAATGCACTTCTGAGATCTGTCTAATTAACCAAAAAGGAAATGAAGACTTAGAAGTAAATTATTCCCAGGGGTTTGTCTGGTTAAGATGCCATCTCTGAGAAGAGAGTGTGGAGGAATGAGCAGACAAGGAGACCATCCCTGGGACTGGGGTAGCAGGAACTCAGAGTCACTGGTTCCAGGTGGCAAATGGACTGTGGGATGTTTCTGGGAGAGCCCCTAAAGGGTGTGCTGGTTTCAGGGGGAGTACAGTTAAATTTCTTCCCCGTGGCCAGTGCAGGGCTGTGTTTTGGCTTTGTGCTGAACACAGGGTTGATAATCACAGAAGGACAGAATAGGATGAGTTGGAAGGGACCCACAAGGATCATCCAGTCCAACCCTTAGCCCTGCACAGGACCATCCCCAAGGGTCACACCATGAGCCTGAGAGGATCATGCAAACACTTCCTGAGCTCTGTCAGCCTTGGTGCTGTGCCCACTGCCCTGGGGAGCCTGGTCAGTGCCCAAACACCCTCTGGGGGAAGAATCTTTGTCTAAGACCCAACCTGACCCTGCCCTGACACAACTCCAGGCCATTCCCTCAGTCCTGTCCCTGGTCCCCCCAGAGCAGAGCTCAGGGCCTGCCCCTCCTCTGCCCCTCCCCAAGAAGTTGGACCTGCAGTGAGGTCTCCCCTCAGTCTCCTCTTCTCCAGCTGAACACACCAAGTGCCCTCAGTGTCCTCACACGCCTTCCCCCCAAGGCCCTTCCCCCTCTTCCTTGCCCTCCTTTGGACACTCTCTAATGGCTCAATCTCTCCCTTCCATTGTGTCCCCCCAAACTGCCCCAATGGTGCAGGTGAGGCCGCCCCAGGGCAGAGCAGAGCGGGACAATCCCCTCCCTGGCCCGGCCGGCCATGCTGGGCCTGATGCCCCCAGGACAGGCTTGGCCCTCCTGGCTGCCAGGGCACTGCTGACTCAGGGCCAACTGGCCACCCACCAGCACCCCCAGGGCCCTTTCCCGGCCCTGCTTTCCAGCCTCTCCTTCCCAGTCTGTCCGTCCAGGTGGGGTTGCCCCATCCCAGGGCAGAATCTGGCACTTCCCCCTGGTGAAGTTCTCAGGGCTCCTAAAGAGCCGGGAGGTCACGGGATGTCAAAGAGCCCCACGGAGCTAAAGGGACCCTTGGGACACTGTGGAACCTCCTGGAATTAAGGGGCCTTTGTGACATGTGAGGCCTCATGGAATCAGAGGAACCCTGTGGAATATCATGGAATCAAGGGGCACCTGTGACACTGCAGGGTCTCCTGCTCCAGAAGGAACCCTGGGACACTGTAGGATCTCATGGAACCAAGGTGCCATTGTGACACAGCATGGCTGCAGGGAATCAGGGCTCCAGAGTAAAAGTCCACGGCCTCATGGAAAAAATGAATTCTGGGACACTGTGGAACCTCATGGAAACAAGGGGCCATTGTGACACTACAGGGCCTCATGGAGCCAAAGGAACCCTGGGACTTTTTGGATCCTTATGGAGTCAAGGGCCAGTTGTGACACTGCAGAGCCTCATGGAACTAAAGGAATTGTGGAGAATGTCCCAGTAACCAGGGAACACTGGGACATGCAGCTCCCAGTGGTACCGAAGGAGCTCCAAGACATTCTGGAATTCATGGAACCAAGGGGTCACTGTGACACTCCAGGGCCTCATGGAAGCAAAGGAAAACTGGGACACTGTGGATACTCGTGGAACCAAGGGGCCATTTGACACGTGAGCCCTCATGAAAGCACAGGAACCCAGAAACATTTTGGAAGCTCAGGGAACCAAGGGGCCATTGTTACACTGTGGAACCTCAGAGAATCAAGGGCCCAGTCTGACAGTGCAGGGCCTCATGGAGCCATAGGAATCCAGGGACACTGTGGAACCTCATGGAATGAAGGGGCCAGTGTGACACTGCAGAACCTCATGGAACAGTGGGAACAAGGAGACACTGCAGAACCTTGTGGAAACAAGGGGCCTTTGTGACACTGAGTAACCACCTGGAATCAAGTGGCCCTTGGGACACTGCAGGGCCTTGTGGAACAAAAATGCCCTTGGAGACTGTGGAACCTCACGGTGTCAAGGGTCCATTGTGACATGTCAGGGCCACATGGAACTGATGGAAATCTGGAACAGGGCAGAACCTCCTGGAATCAAGGGGCCATTGTGACATGTGAGGCCTCATGGAAAAAAAGGAATCCTGGGCAACTACAGAAACACTTGGAAGCAAGTGGCCACTGGGACACGTGGGGCCTCATGGAATCAAGAGGCCATTGTGACACTGCAGGGCCTCTTTGAACCAAAGGGGCTTGTGCTGGGCTGTCATGGGCCAGGGCAGGGGCAGCTGGAGAGCCCCTGGCCCAGCCATGAGTCACGGGCTGAGCCATCAGCTCCTGCTGAGAGAAGGGACCTGACAGGCAACATTGGGGCAGTTTGGGGGGACACAATGGAAGGGAGAGATTGAGCCATTAGAGAGTGTCCAAAGGAGGGCAAGGAAGATGGGGAAGGGCCTTGGGGGGAAGGCGTGTGAGGACACTGAGGGCACTTGGTGTGTTCAGCTTGAGAAGAGGAGACTGAGGGGAGACCTCAGTGCAGGTCCAGCTTCCTGTGGAGGGGCAGAGGAGGGGCAGGGACTGAGCTCTGCTCTGGGGGGACCAGGGACAGGACTGAGGGAATGGCCTGGAGTTGTGTTAGGTTGGATTTTAGACAGAGATTCTTCCCCCAGCCGGTGGTTGGGCACTGACCAGGCTCCCCAGGGCAGTGGGCACAGCACCAAGGCTGACAGAGCTCAAGGAGTGTTTGGATGATCCTCTCAGGCTCATGGTGTGACCCTTGGCGATGGGCCTCTGCAGGGTAGGAATTGGACTGGAGGATCCTTGTGGGTTGTGGTAGTTTGGTCTAGGCCTTTCTTGGTGACCAGTTTGTAACCAAGGAATGGCCCAGATTTACCCAGTATTCCCTACAATTTTTACATAAGCCAGGCTATAAGGAGAAAGGAGGAGAGGCCTTTGCTCTCTTTCCTTCTGGTGGCTTTGGAGGTGCAGGTTCCCTGTTGAGTCTGTCGTGCTGGGAGTGAGGCCTGGTAAGGCCTTGCTGACCTTGGGAGGTGGAGGTTGCTGGCAGTCGCTCCAGTGTGACTCTCCATTGTCCCAAGGAGAGTGGTAAGATATTCATTGCTAATTCTTTTAGTTGCTAGATCTTGGGCTTTTGATTGGGATATATATATATTTTATTTTAATTTTGTTCCTTTTTTCCCTTCCCTTTCCCTTTTCCTTGTGAAATTGTATATATATTTCAATTATATATAACTGTAATATAAATGTAAATACATTTATATATATTGATTTTGCTGTCTCTCTCTTGTTTCAGTTTTCTTGGTTGTTTTTTTCCCTCTTCTCCCTAAGGTTTGGTGGGGGAGGGGACTTCTTGTGGTAAAGTTTGGAGACTTGGCAGGGAGCCAGCTTCAAACCATATCAGCGTCCCTTCCAACTCAGCATATTCTGTCATTCTGGGATTATCAACCCTGTGTTCAGCACAAAGCCAAAACACAGCCCTGCACCAGCCACGGGGAAGAAATTTAACTGTACTCCCCCTGAAACCAGCACATCCTTTAGGGGCTCTCCCAGAAACATCCCCCAGTCCATTTGCCACCTGGAACCAGTGACTTTGAGTTCCTGCTTCCCCAGCCCCAGGGATGGTCTCCTTGTCTGCTCATTCCTCCACACTCTCTTCTCAGTGATGGCATCTTAACCAGACAAGCCCCTGGGAATAGTTTACTTGTAAGTCTTCATTTCCTTTGTGGTTAATTAGACAGATCTCAGAAGTGCATTCAAAGTGAAAATATATTGTATTAATAAAACCATGAGAAAAGATGTCTTTTTTGTGGCCTGTTTCCTTTTTTCCTTTTTTTTACATTGATATCAGCAATCCCCAGTCGATATTGATCCCAAGCACCTCCTAATTCAATCTGAATAGATAAGAAAATCAAGAGCCTTTATGTCTGACAATTCATCAGATTTTATTCCTGTCCCCACCCCACCATTCCCTCATCAAACCCCTGGCACTCAAAGCAGCCGTGGGCAAATCTGAGCTCCCTCCACTCAAGGCTGGACCTGCAGGTTTCAGCTCCTTGGCACCAACTCCCACCTGCTTGGCTTGGAGAAAGAGCTGCACAAGACACACAGGGATGTTCATTTATGGACAGCAAACTAAACCAAAGGAAGGTACAGCTCAATAAAAAAAGAAACTCTTAATCCTTTGCTGTATATTAAGTTCACACTGCCTCCACTGAAGTCCACTTTGCAGAGTCTTAGACCAATAGTAACCCCCTTCTGTGTCAAGCACAGATCCCAAGATCAACCTCAACACTCCCTGCCCCGCATTCTGTCCATATTTGCCCTTTGACAGTGAGTCACACACTGAAGTCACAAGTTCCTTCTATCCACAGAGGGAGGAAAAGAGAAAGTGAATGAATTTCTGTGTTGTGCAGAGTTAAATCTGCACTAATCCCAATATTCTGGGCTTACAGGACCTTTATCAAACACCTTCTGCAGCATCTGTTCACTGGGCAAACATGTGTGTGGATGGCCAGGCCCAAGGAGTGGTGGGCAATGGAGTTCCAGCCAGGGGTGTTCCCAGGGCTCAGCACTGGGCTCAGGGCACTTCAATCTCTTTCTCAGTGATCTGCACAAGGGGAAGCTTGTTCCTCCAGTGACCATTGTGACCCTACCCTTGCTTTGGTTCTTTCCTAGACATCCCAGGACAAGTCTTGCCCAGTCCCCAAATACTCTTTCTGGCTGCCCTTTATGAGTCTCAGAGCCCGTGGTCAAATCCCCCATCCTCAACTGAGAGGTTCTACCATTAACCCACTTAGTTACAGTTTCCTACAGATACCTTGGAACTTCCTTGGAACTAATTTTTTACCTTTTGGGTTTAGAAGGGTTTTTCCAAAAACATGGGAAATCATGTCCTCAAAGATGTAAATTCTTGGAGAAAGAGTTTGGGACTTTAAAGAATCCCAGAATGATTTGGCTTGGAAGGGAGCTAAAAGGTCATCTGGTCCAAGTCCCTGGACATGAACAGTGACATTTTTTATTAATTCAGGTTACTCACAGTCTCTAACCTTAGACAAATGGACATCCACTGTCGCGACGGAAAGCTCTAGACACCTCAATGTGAGAATCCAGGAACTTCGTTTATTGTAGACTGACAACAGCTTAATATACACTCTATAATAGGCTCATGAATATTACAGAAATTAGGCTCATTATTGGTGCTCAGTTAGGTGGTGATATCATCTTAACTGTCTTTCATTGTTTACACAGGTGGCTCGTTAAGTGTCTCTGTTTTGGTAATGCCTAGCTCCTGTTTTTCAGCCCAATTTAGAATACCCAAGGACGCTGCTGCTTTCTCACGGCCCTGCTATCTCAGACTTTCTCATGGGCCTAGTCAGACTGCGTCTTATACTTTAGCAGCTCATCCATAGCCTTAGCCATGTTCATATGTCCTCGCATTTCTAACCAATCCTCTACAATCCACTTCTCTGGAAACCTCTTCCAGCTCTTGCCGCCCTTATTGTTAAATCTTTCCTCCTGTTATCCAATATAAAACACTTCTCTTTCAGTTCAAAGCCATTGCCCGTGTTCTGCCACTACAGGCCTTGGTAAAAAGTATCTCTGTGATTTACTTAGACTATGAGCAGGACATTTTCATCTGCAAAAACATCTGTGAGTGCCCAGAGATCTCCCAAGATGGGCTTGAATGGTCTCAAGCACAGGAGCACTAGAGAGGGGCTAAGGAGCTGTGGCCTCACAGGTGTGGAGACTGAGGACAGCACAGGACAGCCCTGAGAGGGCTTGAAGGGAAGATTTAGAGCTGGTGGATCCTTTTGTCAGAGCAGAACAGAGCATGAGAAAGAAAGAATTAATGCCAAGTGCAGCTGGGAGGGTCCCGAGTGGACATGAGGAAAAAGGAATTTCCTTCCATGGAAAACGCTGCAACACGTCAGCCAGGAGGAGTCTGGATGAGGCCAAGGCTTTGTGTGTGCAGGAAGAGCCAGGGAGGACGCAGAGATGTCAGTGCAGGAAGGTGCCAGCCAGGTGGGGCAGCCGGGGGGATGACGACAGCCTGCAGGGAAAGGGGCAGGGCATGGACACCGTAGGACAGCCTGGGCTGGAGAGGAGACAGGGAGGGGGAGAAGCTGAAAGGCCCTGCCAGAGCCACCTTCTGCAGGCCTTTGGCCAGGGCTGCTGTCTGTGCCCCTGATGCCAGGAGGAGGGGAGTGCCCCTTGCAGCCCTGGGGCCTCATGGTCTCCTTGTCCCTGCTCAGCAGCCTGGCAGGTGCCACCCCATGGGCCTGCCCTTGGCATTGCACATCCCACATGCCAGGGCCCCAGGAAGAGCCCTGAGGAATGAGGTAGGGACAGGATGTCCCTTCCCAGGGGATGGGGGTCAGGGCTTGGCCCTTTGGATTAAGAAAACAAGTCAAGGTTTATTCAGCATCAGAGCCACCTTTCCCTTGCTTGTCCATCCTTCTCATCACTGTCTGCAGTTTTCTGCTCTAACTGGAACCTGGGGACACGTTCTCAGTTGTGTCCCTCAGTGAGATTCATTAGCACTACAAGAAACTTTAGTGTTTCAATCTCACTTTGAGTTCTTGAGAAGTTTTTTGAACTTCCTCTCAGGGACTGAGTCTCATGTAAACAACATCAAACCCCCCGAGGGTCATGAAATGCCTGGGGCTGCTGCTGTGCTGCTGAGCTGGGCTGGGCTCCTGGCACACAGGGAGCTCCTGGCAAGCAAGAAGAGCTTCAAAGAGACAGCTCTGCTGGTGAGCAGCTCCTCTGCACAGCCCAGCAGGGCTGAGGGCACTGCCAGGCCAGCTCAGGGACACCAGCAGGGCACAGACAGAGCTTCAAGGGGCTCAGCACTGGCAGGATGGCTGAGAGCTCCCTGCAGGAGGAACCTTGGCAGGGCTGCACATGGTGAGTCTGTGGCTGCAGGGCAGTGCAGGGGCAGCTCCTGGAGGCATCTCCCAAAGCTGGCCCAGCCCCAGCTGATGGGATGGGGGAACAGGGGCTGTTTTGGGGCACTTTGGCAGAGCTGTGAAGCCGGGGGTGCAGCCACGGGTGCCCAGGGCTGTGGGGCAGAGCAGGGTCCTGCAGCCCAGGGCGCTGTGCTGGGCAGGGACTCTGCTGCCTGCCAGGGGCAGCTCTCAGCCGGCCCGGGGAGCTGCTCTCAGGGCTGGGGTACAAGGGCTGTGGGCAAGGAGCAAACCTGGCAGCTGAGGGAGGATCTTTTCCATGTCTCCCTGTTGCAGGGTCAGACCTGCTCACAGCTCCACACCACTACACCATATTGAATGGAGAATTTTTAGCAAAGCTCACAAAAGACAGGGACTGCAGGAAAGGAATTAGTCCTGAGGTGTGTTTCCTGCTCAGGCATTGTAGCAGAGACATTGTTCTCTCAGGTCAGGAGGCTGCACTGAAATTCAAATTCTTTTATTCTCAGAGATGAATATTTCAGGCAGTCTCAGAAATGAGCACAGGATCCTGGGCAGTGCTGAGCCTTCCCTTGGGGGTGGGCACTCTCCTGTCCCAGCCCTTGGCTTCCCTGCTGGAGGGCTCCTGTCCTGCTCTGTCCAGCACAGCTGCACCTCTGGGCTGGCACAGGGGACACTTCCCAGAGCTGCCCTTTCCAGCAGTGCTGCCCTGCTCTCAGCACAGATCTTGGTGGGGTTTTTAAAGAGGAATCTGTGTGTGAAGTCCTCTTCAAGGCAGCAAGAGGGAAAGTGCAGGGCAGATGGGGAACAGTCTGAGAGGCACTGCAGCTCTCCTGGCTCTGCAATAAGCAAGGGAGAGCTCAGCCCTTCTGCTGTCCTGGCTCAACACTCTTCAGATTTGTCATCAGAAAAATTTACCCCTAAAGAAACACCCCCGAGGTGTTACGATAGTAACCAAAACCCCAGTCAAAATTATTTTAAGGATACACTGTTCCTCTCTCCTGCAGCCCAAATTGCTCCAAGACAACAGAACAGGAATTGAACTTTTCCATCAAGGCTGGGTTCCATGTGACATCCCCTGGGATCATGAGAGCTGTCCCAAAGCAGTTCCATGTCTGCACTGCAGCAGAGCAAAGCTGAGTCCTCGGCAGCACATGGGCAGAGCTCCTGCTCCTCACAGCACCCTCAGAGAGCACAAACCAGAGAAAAGAAATGCCTTGACTTGGAGGGGATTTCCCTGACAACTGCACTGGCTTTGCTGAGAGGGGGCTGCCTTAATTGTTCCCTGTGCTTTCCTTTTCTGAACAGATCCTGTGCTATGGAACAGCAAATGCCCAACAGCAGCTCCATGGCCCAGTTCCTCCTCCTGGCATTGGCAGACAGGCGGGAGCTGCAGCTCCTGCACTTCTGGCTCTTCCTGGGCATCTCCCTGGCTGCCCTCCTGGCCAACGGCCTCATCCTCAGCGCCGTAGCCTGCGACCACCACCTGCACACCCCCATGGGCTTCTTCCTGCTCAACCTCTCCCTCACAGACCTGGGCTGCATCTGCACCACTGTCCCCAAAGCCATGCACAATTCCCTCTGGGGCACCACAACCATCTCCTACACAGGATGTGCTGCACAGCTCTTTTTCTTTGTCTTCTTCATCTCAGCAGAGTTTTATCTGCTCACCATCATGTGCTACGACCGCTACGTTGCCATCTGCAAACCCCTGCACTACGGGACCCTCCTGGGCAGCAGAGCTTGTGCCCACATGGCAGCAGTTGCCTGGGCCACTGGCTTTCTCAATGCTCTGCTGCACACAGCCAATACATTTTCCCTGCCCCTGTGCCAGGGCAATGCCCTGGGCCAGTTCTTCTGTGAAATCTCCCACATCCTCAAGCTCTCCTGCTCACACTCCAACACCAGGGAAATTGGGCTCATTGTGGTTAGTGCTTCTTTTTGTTTTGGCTGTTTTGTTTTCATTGTTTTCTCCTATGTGCAGATCTTCAGGGCTGTGCTGAGGATCCCCTCTGAGCAGGGACGGCACAAAGCCTTTTCCACGTGCCTCCCTCACCTGGCTGTTGTCTCCCTGTTCCTCAGCACTGGCACTTTTGCCCACCTGAGGCCCCCCTCCATCTCCTCCCCATCCCTGGATCTGGCACTATCAGTTCTGTACTCGGTGGTACCTCCAGCACTGAACCCCCTCATCTACAGCCTGAGGAACCAGGAGCTCAAGGATGCCCTTAGGAAACTGATAACTGGGTGTTTTTCAGAAGCAATAAACTCTCCTTCTTCTGCATGTTATGTTCCTCATTAAAGGCCAATACTGTTCTGTGCTTCATTAAAGGCCCACGACAGCTTCTCTATTTTTTGTTCCTGGTAGAGGTGTTATTTTTGTAAGAATTTCTTCACACCAAAAAATCTTTATATATAAAAATATATACGTATAAAGATAGATAGATAGATATATCTTTATATATATAAAACCCCACCATTTTCAATTCAGTGTTTGCCTTTCTAGCCTGGCCCAGAGGCTGTACAAATTGTACTCATTGTTTGCTTAAACCAAATAAAGAACTCTGCATTGACTTGTTTGCCTGACATCTTTCCTCTCTGACTTCTCTGCAGCTGCAGGGTCGGGGCCTCTGTGCAGAGCTGGGCCAGAAAAGAGTCCCAGCAGAGCAGCACTGCCAGGGAGCAGCAGCCCTTCTCCTCCATGGCCTCCTCTCCCTTCCCTTCCACCCTGTCCTGCAGAGCCCTGTGTTGTTGGAGGCCTCAGTGCTCTGGCAGTCGGTGCCAGTCCTGCTGCAGGACTGTCCAGGGACTGCAGGCAGGGACAGCCACGGGCACTGCTGGCACAGAGCTGACCTCTGCAGCAGCACTGCCATCCTGCAGGGGCATCTCCTCAGGCCAGGGCCTCAAAGCTTCCATCTGCTTTCCACTTTGCTCTCCAGGATGTGCCCAACACAACGCCCTGCAGAGGAAAACAGCAGTGACCAGCACAAGGGGGGGAGTGCTCAGGGTGGGGACACCCAGCAGTGCCCTGGCACAGCCAGCGCCGCTCCCAGCACTGGCCTCTCACCCCAGGCCACTGGGCTTGTTCTTCCCTCCAAGGAGGGACAGCAAATGACCAGCTCAGGAGTCCATGTTTGCACTGCATGGACAAGACATGCCCCTGTGTCATGGCTTGGGGCTGGGGGGGTGGAAGGCTTAGACAAAGTTGATGGCAGAAGCCGTCTCGTTGAGCTACGAGGTGCAGAAAGGACCTCCTTGCTTTCTAAATTTGTCCTGTAGGTTTTAGTAATGGCAAATCAGAAATATTTCTATGAAATGAATTATTTATTATGACAAATGAACAGACAATTGATCAGACAAGAGAACAGAGGAAAAACATTAAACAGAATTATTTACGGCACAATATAAAAGCCAAAACCTCCTAGTAGTACAGTGTAAGATAGGACAGTGCAGTCTATCAAAGTCATTCTATTAAAGGAATTGGATCAGAGCCAGCAAAAAGAAACAATCCTGAAGCAGAGATTGAGGTAACTCACCCCACAACAACAGGGGGTAGTTCTCTCTCTTTCACTTAACCCCTGGGCAGTGACCATGAAGAGCTGTCCCTGCTTCATGGCAGAAGCTCCACACACTTCAAGGAAGTCTGGGGAAGAATCTGCCACCTGAAAGTTGGATGGGGCTTTTATAGTTATCAAGGGTTTGACTGCTGGAACTATTTGCGGGCCAGGGAGCAGCTTCTCTGTCAAATCCTGCTTCAAAAAGCAGGATATGAGTTTGAAGTTCCATGAAGCATTTTGGGTTTAGCATAATTCAACATTAAAAACAGCACCTTGACACCAGCAGTAACTCACCACAGAGAGCTTGAATTGTTTGCATTCTCTGACCATTGTTTAGGTATTCTTAGAGCAGAGCATCCTGCCAGAAATGGCCCCTTGATTCTGTGAGAAACAGAAACCCAATCGGGCAATTTCCAATCAGAATTTTATTATATGATAAAAGCAAATTCAGCGCTGGGTGATCAGGGAAGGGGTCCAACAACTCCCAACGCCTGTCACACCCAAAGAAGACAGTTGTTCTACATTTATTTACAGCTACTTCATGAATATTCATTATACATAAGCATAAACATTACACATTGTTAAGTCAGACATTCAACAGATGTTTTTCTTAACAAGAATGTTATCTATAAGCATCCATAATATATTGTCAAATCAGACATTCAGCAGATGTTTGCTTGCTATCTATACAAAGTTATAAATTTTAAGAAAGGTGCTATTATCTATCTAACTAAACAAAATTGTCTCACTATAAATCCTACACAAGGTAAAAGGGAGGTAACTTGTTTTATCTCTTTATAGGGGCCCAATTAAGTTTTACGACTTGTTTTTCTTTTCTCTCCAGGTCATATTGACCTTACACTGTTTCCTCTTAATAAGCTCGAATTATTTTCTCAGTTTATCACAATTCCATGAGGTTGCAAAAACTCTCAGGGTTCCTTTAGTTCCATGGGGCCCTGCAGTGTCACAGTGGCCAAGGATTCCTTGAGGTTCCAGAGTGTCTCTTGGATCCTTTGGTTCCATGAGGTCCTGCAGTGTCACAATGGCTCCTTGACTCCACCATGTTCCAGAATATCCCAGGGTTCCCTTGGCTCCAAGAGGCTCCCCAGTGTCCCACCTTGATTCCAGGAGGCCCTGCAGTGTCCCAATGGCCACTCGGTTCCCTGAGCTCCTGTTGCGGTTGAGCTCAATTTCCCCATCCCCTGCTGTGCTCCGATGCCGTGAGAACTGCAGAGAAGCGAGCTGAGAACACGGCGGGCCCTGGTCCTCTTTGGTGCCCGGGGCTGCCCCGAGAGGGAGTCCCCGGCCCTGCCCCCGGAGCCGCCGCGCCGTCCCCTGAGCGCCGCTGAGGCGGCAGCGCTGGAGCGGGGCCGTGTCTGCCCGGAGCCGCCGCTGCCACGAGGCTGCCGCCGCTGCCGCTTTTGGCCTGCGCTGCCCCGCAGCCGCCCGGGACCGGCTTCCCAACACTGCCGGCGCCTGCGAGCGGAGCCGGCGCTCCTGCAGCGCCTCGGAGTCGCTGCTCCGCCGCCACAGCGGCTGCCGCCGGCGTCTGTGCCCGGAGCCGCCGCTCCCACGGGGCTGCCGCACTCACCGCCGGGGTTGCCGCTCGCGCAGCCGCCGCTCTGCCCCGGCTGCACCGGGACCCGGCACCGCCTCGGGCCTGCGCTGCCGCCTCAGCGGCCACAGGGACACAGGGATGGGGGACCTTTGCTCTGCCACTGATGGGGCCGGGCTTTGTTCTGCTTGGCTCTGGGCTTTGGGAAAGCTGCTGTTCATTTTCATGCTCCACTGGAACACCTCCTGAATTCCAAAGGTTTCCTAACCCAGGGGGAGGGGTTTCTATGGCATTGGAGGTCCTGCCCCTCGAGCGGTTTATTTGTGTCAATAAACCATCCAGCTGACTGGCATGGGTGGGCTTGTGATCAGTTAATGCTTTGGGGAATGCTCTATTCTGGTTGAATGTTGCCCTATAACCTTTTGCCAAGCTTCCTTTTTTCCTAAAGATTGCCATTAAAAATGTGGGTTTTGAGCACTTGAAAAAACCCGTGCAGTGTCTTCTCCCTTGTGATCTCTCTCAAGGTATTAAAAGAACTGAAGGCCCTTTTCAAATATATGGAGGGCAGAAATTTTTGGTGCCTTTTATATTTTAAAAAGTAAAACCCCTTTGCTGAGCTCGTAGCTCAAACCTGGGGTCTTACAGTCACCATCCCTGGAAGTGTTCAAAAAACATGGAGCTCTGGCACTTGGGGACATGGTTCAGTGGTGACGATGCCAGTGTTGGGTTAATGGTTGCACTCCATGATCTCAGAGGTCTTTTCCAACCTTAACAGTTCTATGATTCTGTGCTGACTCAACCACTTCCCTGGACATTCTGTTCCAATGCTTGATAACCCTTAGTCATCCCTTTGATGCTGCAGCCAAGGAACAGACCAGTGATTCTCACAGTGTTCCTGGATCACAGGATGTCCAAAGCCAAGGACATTTCCATCAGCACCTTGTCCTTCCTGCAGATCAGTCACCTGAAGCCTCCAGGCCCTCCATGGTGGCAGAGACCCCCCAGGCAGCAAAGCCCTTTAGCTCCTCTAGGTCTGGAGGTTCTTTGCAGCAGCTTTGTAGCAGAGCTGCCAGATGGGCCATCAAAGGGGATGCTCAGCTGGGTCTGAAACCTGGGTGATCCTTGTCAGCCTTGGCTCCAGTAGAATGATGGAAGAGTTTTGGTAGGAAGGGACCTTTGAAGTTCTTCTATTCCAACTCCCCTGTAATGACCAAGGCCATGTTCATTTACATCAGGTTGCTCAGAGCCCCATCCAACCTGACCTTGAATGGGATGAGGCATCACCTCTCTGGGCAACCTGTGCCAGTGTTTCAATACCCTCAGTGTAAAAAATTCTTGGTTATATCGACTTCAAAGCTGCCTTTTTTTAGATGAAAACTATTTGTCCTATCACACCATATCTAGGCCCTACAAAAAGTTTGTCCCCATCATTCTTAGAAGCCTCTGTGGTGGTGCATCTTCCCCCCATTCTCCTCAGGCCTGGTCGATGATCTCAGGAGCTCCTGACAAGCCTTGACCAAACCAGCTGAGCAATGAAGAGCCCCTGGACTGGACCAGGGCTGTGGGGAAGTGTCCATGGACTGGACCAGGTGCTCCTGGATGATACAGGTGGGAACAATCCAGAGTGGAACAGTTTGGGAACACAGGATAATCAGTCATCCCATGAAAGCCTTGGAACATTCCCTACCTGAATTGTAGCCCAAATGGAACAGTTTGGATACAATTCCCAAATAGTTTGGAAACTCCAGTCCTTCCTGACCCCAGGATGGAAATTCAGCAGATAACTAAAGCCAGTCCCCTTGTGAGCCCACACCCAGCGGGGCTGAGGGAGGCCCTGGCAGCTCCCCAGCACCTCCCTCTCAGTGGGACACCTCTGGCAGCCTCTCCCAGCTCAGGAACCCTCCAGTTTGCAACACTCCAAAGAGCGGCGCTGATGGCCAGGACAATTCTGATCCCCCTCCACAAACACTCCTCCAGCTGGGACCCTTGTCTGGTGGGAAACACAAAGGGATTGGTGGGAGTGTTTCCCTGACAACAGGAGAATTTGGGAGAGGGACCTTTCCACAGCCAGCTATTGATGTGTCCACACATCTCTGCCTGGGTGTGAATTGACTGTGGGGTGAATGTTGTTCTTGTGAGTCTATAATTCAGTCATTGTTAAAATTATAGCACATGCTATTGAACCACTTGATAACTGTTCAATTGGTGAATGATTAAATGCTACTAATGTCTTTTGCCCCCTTGTCTTTGGATGCAAATCCTTTGCACCCTGACCCTCTTGCAGCCCAAGGCATTGTGTAAATCATTCCTATTCATCAAAAAATATTTATTTTCCATGACTTCCACTTTAAAATCTCCCTCCTTAGCTAAACTACAAAACAAGTCCAATTAGCTGTTGAATTCTTGAAGAATTGAAGATAATTAAAGGAATGGAAATAATTTGTTTTTCAGTATTTTAATGGGTCCCACAGTGTATTTGGAGCTGCATCAGCTGTCAGTCCAAGATGGGCCATGTCAGAACTGTTGAGGTGGGGGGTGAGGAGCAAGGTTGATCATACGAGGTCAGTCTGGATCTCCTGAGGAGACACTCAGCATCAAGATCACTTGGAGAACACCTCTATCATCTCTCCTCTGAACAGAAAGGTATCCATCATTGAATTAAAACAAAAAAAGTACAAATTTTGTAGACTTGTTTTGAAATAGCCTTGAAGACAATTAAAGGAAGACAAAGAGATCCTGAGGGATTTCTGGATTTTAATGAGCCCCACGGTGTGTTTGCAGCCCAGTCCATGACCCTGAGGTACTGAGAGAAGACTGAAGAAGCTGCTGAAGAAGTCAGAAGCCAAACTGCAAGTGCCTTGAAGCATTACTGGGCCCCACTGAGGGCAGGCACTGCCAAAGCCTCCCCAGGGACTCCTTGGAGCAGCTCCTTGGAGGCCAGGAGTGCAGGCAGACCAAGGCTATGGGCAGGCCCCTGCAATGCTGAGCAAAGCCTGCCTTGGTTTTGTGGAGCACAAAGGCCAAGGGCTGAGCCCCAGGCCCTGGCCCAGCAGATCCTGTCCCTCCCGGCTGGCTCAGGGCTGTTTGGGGGGCACTGGGATGGGAGGGGGAGGAACAACAAAGGCCAAAACTGGGCAACCCCTGCCAGGCTGCTGAGGGAGGGGCGAGGCAGAACCCAAGGGCAGAACCTGCCAGGAAAGTGGCTTGTGGTGGCCTGAGTGGCAGAGGCAGCTGCCAGAGGCAAGGGGACAAAGGCCTGGGTGCCTTTGGGCCTTGCAGCCCTGCCAGAGCCCTTGGCCATCTCTCCTGCAGGCTGTCCTGCCCTGGCCCTGCTGCTGCTCTGGCCTTGCAGGCTGCACACACCCCTCCTGCTTTCCCACCCCCTCCCAGCAGCATTTCTAGACCCTCCCTGATGTCTCTGCACCAGCTCTGGCTGTTGCCATGTGCACTTGGCCTTCTTACCTTGGATCCTGAGCCCCTGTGCCACAGGACATCCCTGCCAGAGCCCAGGCCCTTCTCCTGGGGGTCACTGCAGAGCTGAGCAGATCCAGGTCACCTCCCATTCCTCTGCCAACCCCCTGGGCCTGCTCTGGGCCCTCCAGGTCCTTGCCCTGCTCCCAAGGGCTGTGGGGGTGCTGAATGGTCAGGGCTTGGGGTTTAGAGCTCAGGGTGGGGATTAGGCAGAACTTTGGGAGGTTTGTTGTTCTGCTGGCAGTGTCTGGTTCATGATTAGGGGAAGAGCTTTTTGGGCTGGGTTAGGATTAAAGCTTGGCTTTTCATACTGGTAATACTGGTTTGGGAATGGGGTGGGCATTAGAGTATAAATAAGAGTTTGGAGTTCTGGGTTTGGGCTTTGCCTTCAAGGTCCAGTTGAGGTTGGGATTAGAGCACTGGATTCCTCTCAGTGAGAGGAGCAGTGATTTTAGGTAGTATTGGGACTTGAGATTACAAGTTGCCAGGGCCTGTCCCTGCCTGTGCTCCAAGGGCTTCCACCCCCCAGGACTGTGCTCAGAGAGCACTCAGGCCTCACACTGAGAAAGGGGCTCAGGAGGACAGTGTGGGAGTGGCAAGAGAGCAGCTCTGCAAAGACCAAGCCCTGCTGCTCCCTGGCAGTGCTGCTGGGCTGGGATTATTGTCCCCTTCCCCTTTGCAAATACCCCCTGTCCTGCAGTGTGCTGTCCTCTGGGAACATCTGAGAAGAAGGGTCTTGGACAAAGAAGGCACTGCAGGGTCCTTTATTTTGTTTAAATACTTAGAGAGAACAATTCATCATTTATACTTCTCTGGGTAAAATTCAATGGGTAGACAGTAAATTAAAAGGCAGATGCATAATAATATTTCATTGCACAGAAAATATTACTGCAAGAAGAACCCGATGACCTCCACGAAAAATGTGAACAGGAAGGCTGGGCCATTAAGGAGTCCCCTTCTGAATGCTACAAACCAGAAACTGACTCTTTGTTGCTCCTGAAAAGCATCCAGTCATCATTTTTCTTATGGAATCCTTGAGCTCCTGGTTCCT
The DNA here is from genome assembly GCF_036250125.1 of Pseudopipra pipra. Classification (NCBI taxonomy): domain Eukaryota; kingdom Metazoa; phylum Chordata; class Aves; order Passeriformes; family Pipridae; genus Pseudopipra; species Pseudopipra pipra. Next base: position 21,282,932 of record NC_087580.1, read on the forward strand.
GAGGCTGTAGATGAAGGGGTTCACTGCTTGAGGCACCACAGAATACAGAACAGACAGGGCCAGATCCAGGGATGGGGAGGAGATGGAGCGGGGCTTCAGGTAGGCAAATGTGCCAGTGCTGACAAACAGGGAGACCACGGCCAGGTGAGGGAGGCACGTGGAAAAGGCTTTGTGCCGTCCCTGCTCAGAGGGGATCCTCAGCACAGCCCTGAAGATCTGCACATAGGAGAAAACAATGAAAACAAAACAACCAAACACTAAACAGGCAGTAACCCCAATGAGGCCAATTTCCCTGAGGTAGCCTGAGTGAGAGCAGGAGAGCTTGAGGATGGGGGGGATTTCACAGAAGAACTGGCCCAGGGCATTGCCCTGGCACAGGGGCAGGGAAAATGTATTGGCTGTGTGCAGCAGAGCAATGAGAAAGCCAGTGGCCCAGGCAGCTGCTGCCATGTGGGCACAAGCTCTGCTGCCCAGGAGGGTCCTGTAGTGCAGGGGTTTGCAGATGGCAACGTAGCGGTCGTAGCACATGATGGTGAGGAGGGAAAAGTCTGCAAACATGAAGAACAGAAAGAAAAAACCCTGTGCGGCACATCCCGTGTAGGAGATGGTTGTGGTGTTATGGAGGGAGTTGTGCATGGCTTTGGGGACAGTGGTGCAGATGCAGCCCAGGTCTGTGAGGGAGAGGTTGAGCAGGAAGAAGCCCATGGGGGTGTGCAGGTGGTGGTCACAGGCTACGGCGCTGAGGATGAGGCCGTTGGCCAGGAGGGCAGACAGGGAGATGGCCAGGAAGAGCCAGAAGTGCAGGAGCTGCAGCTCCCGCCTGTCTGCCAATGCCAGGAGGAGGAACTGGGTGAGGGAGCTGCTGTTGGGCATTTTCTGCCTCTGGGTATTTGTTTCCAACACAGGAGAAGAAGACAGTAAGAGGCCAGTTAGCATGGACTTATCTAAACAAAGTCAAAGCCGTATCCCACAGACACTCCCCATGTCACACACAGACAGCCTTTTGATCTGCTCAGAGATCTTCCTTCAGCTCCAATGCTGGGTCCCTACTCAACAGCATTTTCACTGTCATAGCATCACTGTGCTATAGGGGTTTCACATCACAAGGAGATGTTATGGGACAGGTTTCCATCCTGGAGCGGAATTCACAGCTTGGAAGGAAACCTCAGGGAGACAGCCAAGTGTCCTTATGATGGCATTTGATTTAAGGGGACTCAGCTCCTTCCCCAGCACCACAGGCTGTACTGGTAGGGGTCATATTCCATTTGCAGGTGCAAAAAGGACAGCTCAGACTCGTCCTGATGGGTCCAGCAGAGGTGATGCTGGTGCTGTCCATAGGCAGAGCAGTAGCTGAAAGCACATTAGGAAGCTCAGACAGACCGAGCACTCGCAGTTCAGATGTCTCAGGGACTTGGCAAAATTAATACTTTCTTAATGATTTCTTCTTCCCATTCCTCAAGAGTAGGAAACTGGAAACAGTCTCAGGAAATTTCTTTAACCTTATAAAAATCTTTGTCTTGGAAATATTCTGGGAAGGAGCTGAAATTCTGAGCATGTCCTCCTCCTCTACACTCCACATGCTCTCAGAGTTGCACTTACAGAATCTGTAGTTGGTGGGCAGTGCCAGTTTTACCAGATGACTCCAAAACCTGCAGTCCCATTGCCCTGCATGAACAGACTTCCTGTGCCAAGGTCTGTTAAAAATTCTCCCCCAGTGAGGTCGCAACATCTTTCTACGTCTGACAGCCTTTAACTTCTCTCTGCCTCACTCCCCTGCCCTGGGTGCTGCAGGCAGTGCCCTCAGCCCTGCTGGGCTGTGCAGGGGAACTGCTCCTGGGCAGAGCTGTCTCTCTGCAGAGCTGCCCACTTGCCAGGAGCTCCCTGTGTGCCAGGAGCCCGGCCCAGCTCAGCAGCACAGCAACAGCCCCAGGCATTTCATGACCCTCGGGGGGTTTGGTGTTGTTTACATGAGACTCAGTCCCTGAGAGGAAGTTCAAACAGCTTTTCAACAAGTCAAAGTGAGATTGAAACACTGAAGTTTCTTGTAGTGCTAATGAGTCTCACTGAGGGACACAACTGAGAACGTGTCCCCAGGTTCCAGTTAGAGCAGAAATCTGCAGACAGTGATGCCAAGGATGGACAAGCAAGGGAAAGGTGGCTCTGATGCTGAACAAACCTTGACTTGTTTCCTTATTCCAGCAGGCCAATCCCTGACCCCCAGCCCCTGGCAAGGCAGATCCTGTCCCTGCCTCATTCCTCAGGGCTCTTCCTGGGGCACTGGGATGTGGGATGTGCAATGGCAAGGGCAGGACCATGGGGTGGCACTTGACAGGCTGCTGAGCAGCTGCCAGCTCCCTTGTGCCACAGAGTCTTTGGAAATGGAGGGATTAAGGACACAGGACAGGCTGTGGGGACCAGCTGCAGGGCATGGTCAGGGCTTTGGGGTGGTTGTGACCCCAGGGCAGGACCCGGCACTTGGCCTTGTTGAACCTCCTCCAAGTGGCCTGGGCCCATGGATCCAGCCTGTCCAGATCCCTCTGCAGAGCCTTCCTGCCCTCCAGCACATCAACACTCCCCCCAGCTTGGTGTGCCCTGGGAACTGCCTGAGGCTGCACTCGATGCCCTTGTGCAGATCCTTGAGAAAGAGATTGAAGTGCCCTGAGCCCAGTGCTGAGCCCTGGGAACACCCCTGGCTGGAACTCCATTGCCCACCACTCCTTGGGCCTGGCCATCCACACAGATGTTTGCCCAGTGAACAGATGCTGCAGAAGGTGTTTGATAAAGGTCCTGTAAGCCCAGAATATTGGAATGAGAGCAGATTTAGCTCTGTACAACAGACCATTTAATTAATTTTCTCTCTTTTCCTCCCTCTGTGGACGGAGGAAGGACTCACACAATCTGTGATTTACTGTGTGCAAAGGGCAAATATGGACAGAATCTGGGGCAGGGAGTGTTTGGGGGATCTTGGGATCTGTGCTTGACACAGAAGGGGTTTGCCATTGGTCTAAGACTATCTACTGTGCAAAGTGGACTTCAGTGCAGGCCATGTGGACTTAATATACAGCAGGGGAAGGATTTCTGGGTTTTTATTGAGCTGTGCCTTCCTCTGCTTTTGTTTGCTGGCAATAAATGAACATCCCTCTGTGTCTCAGGCAGCTCTTTCTCCAAGCCAAGCAGGTGGGAGTTGGTGCCAAGGAGCTGAAACCTGCAGGTCCAGCCTTGAGTGGAGGGAGCTCAGATTTGCCCAAGGCTGCTTTGAGTGCCAGGGGTTTGATGAGGGAATGGTGGGGTGGGGATAGGGATAAAGTCTGATGGATTCTCAGACATAGAGGGTGTTGATTTTCTTATCTATTCAGACAATTAAGAATTGCCCAGGATCAATATCGACTGGGGATTGCTGATATTAATGTTTAAGCAGGAAAAAAAGTAAACGGGACATAAAAAAGGAAATGTTTTCTCATTGTTTCTTTAATACAATATATTCACTTGGAATACACTTCTGAGAACTGTCTAATTAACCAAAAAGGAAATGAAGACTTAGAAGTAAATTATTCCAAGGGGTTTGTCTGGTTAAGATGCCATCTCTGAAAAGAGAGTGTGGAGGAATGAGCAGACAAGGAGACCATCCCTGGGGCTGGGGAAGCAGGAACTCAGAGTCACTGGTTCCAGGTGGCAAAAGGACTGTGGGATGTTTCTGGGAGAGCCCCTAAAGGCTGTGCTGGTTTCAGGGGGAGTACAGTTAAATTTCTTCCCCGTGGCTGGTGCAGAGCTGTGTTTTGGATTTGTGCTGAACACAGGGTTGATAATCACAGAATGACAGAATGTGCTGAGTTGGAAGGGACCCACAAGGATCATCCAGTCCAACCCTTAGCCCTGCACAGGACCATCCTCAAGGGTCACACCATGAGCCTGAGAGGATCATCCAAACACTGCTTGAGCTCTGTCAGCCTTGGTGCTGTGCCCACTGCCCTGGGGAGCCTGGTCAGTGCCCAAACACCCTCTGGGGGAAGAATCTTTGTCTAAGACCCAACCTGACCCTGCCCTGACACAACTTCAGGCCATTCCCTCAGTCCTGTCCCTGGTCCCCCCAGAGCAGAGCTCAGGGCCTGCCCCTCCTCTGCCCCTGCCCAGGAAGCTGGACCTGCACTGAGGTCTCCCCTCAGTCTCCTCTTCTCCAGCTGAACACACCAAGTGCCCTCAGTGTCCTCACACGCCTTCCCCCCAAGGCCCTTCCCCATCTTCCTTGCCCTCCTTTGGACACTCTCTAATGGCTCAATCTCTCCCTTCCATTGTGTCCCCCCAAACTGCCCCAATGGTGCAGGTGAGGCCGCCCCAGGGCAGAGCAGAGCGGGACAATCCCCTCCCTGGCCCGGCCGGCCATGCTGGGCCTGATGCCCCCAGGACAGGCTTGGCCCTCCTGGCTGCCAGGGCACTGCTGACTCAGGGCCAACTGGCCACCCACCAGCACCCCCAGGGCCCTTTCCCGGCCCTGCTTTCCAGCCTCTCCTTCCCAGTCTGTCCGTCCATGCGGGGTTGCCCCATCCCAGGGCAGAATCCGGCACTTCCCCCTGGTGAAGTTCTCAGGGCTCCTAAAGAGCCGGGAGGTCACGGGATGTCAAAGAGCCCCACGGAGCTAAAGGGACCCTTGGGACGCTGGGGAACCTCCTGGAATCAAGGGATCTTTGTGACCTGTGGGGCCTCATGGAATCAGAGGAACCCTGTGGAATAGCATGGAATCAAGGGGCACCTGTGACACTGCAGGGTCTCCTGCTCCAGAAGGAACCCTGGGACACTGTAGGATCTCATGGAACCAAGGTGCCATTGGGACACAGCATGGCTGCAGGGAATCAGGGCTCCAGAGTAAAAGTCCACGGCCTCATGGAAAAAATGAATTCTGGGACACTGTGGAACCTCATGGAAACAAGGGGCCATTGTGACACTACAGGGCCTCATGGAGCCAAAGGAACCCTGGGACTTTTTGGATCCTTATGGAGTCAAGGGCCAGTTGTGACACTGCAGAGCCTCATGGAACTAAAGGAATTGTGGAGAACATCCCAGCAAGGAGGGAACACTGGGACATGCAGCTCCCTGTGGAACCAAAGGAGCTCCAAGACATTCTGCAATTCATGGAACCAAGGGGTCACTGTGACACTCCAGGGCCTCATGGAAGCAAAGGAAAACTGGGACACTGTGGATACTCGTGGAACCAAGGGGCCATTTGACACGTGGGCCCTCATGAAAGGACAGGAACATTTTGGAAGCTCAGGGAACCAAGGGGCCATTGTTACACTGTGGAACCTCAGAGAATCAAGGGCCCAGTCTGACACTGCAGGGCCTCATGGAGCCATAGGAATCCAGGGACACTGTGGAACCTCATGGAATGAAGGGGCCAGTGTGACACTGCAGAACCTCATGGAACAGTGGGAACAAGGAGACACTGCAGAACCTTGTGGAAACAAGGGGCCTTTGTGACACTGAGAAACCACCTGGAATCAAGTGGCCCTTGGGACACTGCAGGGCCTTGTGGAACAAAAATGCCCTTGGAGACTGTGGAACCTCACGGTGTCAAGGGTCCATTGTGACATGTCAGGGCCACATGGAACTGATGGAAATCTGGAACAGGGCAGAACCTCCTGGAATCAAGGGGCCATTGTGACATGTGAGGCCTCATGGAAAAAAAGGAATCCTGGGCAACTACAGAAACACATGGAAGCAAGTGGCCACTGGGACACGTGGGGCCTCATGGAATCAAGAGGCCATTGTGACACTGCAGGGCCTCTTTGAACCAAAGGGGCTTGTGCTGGGCTGTCACAGGCCAGGGCAGGGGCAGCTGGAGAGCCCCTGGCCCAGCCATGAGTCACGGGCTGAGCCATCAGCTCCTGCTGAGAGAAGGGACCTCACGGGCAACATTGGGACAGTTTGGGGGGACACAATGGAAGGGAGAGATTGAGCCATTAGAGAGTGTCCAAAGGAGGGCAAGGAAGATGGGGAAGGGCCTTGGGGGGAAGGCGTGTGAGGACACTGAGGGCACTTGGTGTGTTCAGCTAGAGAAGAGGAGACTGAGGGGAGACCTCAGTGCAGGTCCAACTTCTTGGGGAGGGGCAGAGGAGGGGCAGGGACTGAGCTTCTGCTCTGGGGGGACCAGGGACTAAACCTCAGGGAATGGCCTGAAGTTGTGTTAGGTTGGATTTTAGACAAAGATTCTTCCCCCAGAGGGTGTTTGGGCACTGACCAGGCTCCCCAGGGCAGTGGGCACAGCACCAAGGCTGACAGAGCTCAAGAAGTGTTTGGATGATCCTCTCAGGCTCATGGTTTGACCCTTGGGGATGGTCCTGTGCAGGGTAGGAATTGGACTGGAGGATCCTTGTGGGTTGTGGTAGTTTGGTCTAGGCCTTCCTTGGTGACCAGTTTGTAACCAAGGAATGGCCCAGATTTACCCAGTATTCCCTACAATTTTTACATAAGCCAGGCTATAAGAAGAAAGGAGGAGAGGCCTTTGCTCTCTTTCCTTCTGGTGGCTTTGGAGGTGCAGGTTCCCTGCTGTTGAGTCTGTCGTGCTGGGGAGTGAGGCCTGGTGAGGCCTTGCTGACCTTGGGAGGTGGAGGTTGCCGGCAGTTGCTCCAGTGTGACTCTCCATTGTCCCAAGGAGAGTAGTAAGGTATTCTTTGCTAATTCTTTTAGTTGCTAGATCTTGGGCTATTGATCAGGATATATATATTTTATTTTGGTTTTGTTCCTTTTTTCCCTACCCCTTCCCTTTCCCTTTTCCTTGTGAAATTCTATATATATATTTCAGTTGTATATAACTGTAACAGTTCATTTGGATACATGTCCGGAATAAAGACGAGGGCCAGAAATATTCAAACACACAAAATATCTTTTATTACGGTGAGAATAATAATAATAATAAACTTAGCAAAGTGAATCAAGAACTAAAAAGGATACAAAATAACCATCTTATTGTGTGGCCTTAAAAACAAATACTACGAACAGCATTAATATTGTATTAACTAGTGAAAAGGAGGGATAGTAAAGGGATACCAAACAAGGGATCTTAACACAATATTATGGATAACTATTAACATGATATTAGTTAGTAAAAAGGGAAATTAAAGGGAAACACTATGACAATATTCAATAATGAAAGGGGAATTAAAGTGACACTAAAGGGATATTAAAAAGTATGATCTCTCAGTTGATTCCTGTCAATAACCTGTGCTTACCCACACAGACAGGCCAGGGCTGTCAGGATCTGCAGCAGCTGGTCGGTGCCCGTGCTTAGCGGGCGTCCCTGCGGAGCGACACAGTCTCGGTGGTAGGATGAGGATCGCTCAGCTCAGCAGCTCTGACACCCCATTTTATCAGTTCCACATTACACCACGTAGGGCCAGTACCCAGTATAAGGTGATGCCTGAATGGCAGCCAAACCCCGCCTGATCATCACCTCATGGCAACAGTCTGTGCCTGCCCCACTTGTAGGGCAAGGGGCCAGCGACCCCTGCCCACATCATCTTCCTCCCATCATCATCTTTCTCACCCCTATGGATGACCTCTACCACTGTGTTTCAAGGGTAGATGTATCTATCTTGCAATATGTAGCAAAACCAAGGAAGAACTCAGCTCTGATAATAGGGGATATCAAGCTGACTTGCTAAAAAGCACAATGGACCTTCCAATTAGCCTGTGCCATGAAGTTACACTGTACCATACTCTAGCTGGTTTCACATCCTAATATGATCCCGTTCTCATGCCTCTGTGCTCCATTGATCATCTAATTCAAAAGTACCCCCCTTACAGCAGGGGCTGCAGGAGGGACAGGGGAAGCAGGGCCCATTGCTGCGGCTGGATTTGCTCCCCCGTAGCGAGCATATAAGGCCATCGTTATTTCCTTCCATGCAGCCCAGTTCTTAAATGCCTCCAACGCCTCCAGAACTCGCTTTTTTGATGAGTCCGTTTCCAATTCCTCGCCAAGATCGTATCTGATGGGTTCCGGTTGATGGAGGTGCCGGTTCGTTTGTGATGATCCAATTTAAGAGTGCCAACGGTTTATTTTCTGCTACGTCTTTGTCCAGCGTTTTTAAGAATTGGCTGATGGCTTCAGCTTCTTCTTTAATTTCTGGGGAACACCTCCCCTCGTGGGTGGGAATACATCCCTCCCATCCTAATAGGTCACCTCTTGTTTGCTGAAGCCGGATTTTTCTTCTTTTGTCTTTTTTTGTCCTTTTTCCCTTGTTGTCCTGTTTCTGCAGAGGTGACTGATGCGCACGATTTGTCAAAGAGCTCTTCCTTTTTCCTTGGAATTCCATCAGGACGGATGCCATGGCAAGATGTCCCAAGGCCTTTGGCCTCTGGTTACCGATGCCTGTTGAATGTCCCAATTGGGGCGGCCATTTAGAGCATTTGTCTTGCACAAACCCAGTCGACACGGGGGTGCAGTAACCCAATTAGCTTTATTAAGATCAACACAAGCTTATACAGACACTTCAAACGGTGACATGGGACCTCCTCAAGCACTCCCATCCGAGCACTTCACTGCGCACGTGCGACAGAGACAGAAGGACTATGAGTCCCAGGATGCCCTTTGGCATTCTTCCTGGAATATGAACTGCTACGGGATTGAGCCGCTTTGAGGGGACACATTGATCCCGCTCGACTTTTGGGGTGCAGAGCTGGGAGAGACTGGAATGGTCCACGGCTCCAACACTCTCCCGTTGCAGAAGCAGCGGGGGCTTTGCTGCCCAGGGGCAAAGGAACCACCCGGGGAAGGGGGGAGAACATCCACCCCTGGAAGGGACAGGCTGGGCTTGGAGCCAGAGAGAGGAAGTGTTATTTTTATGCTTTTAGATCACTATAGACAGGAGCCAAAACTGCCCCAAACCTACTCTACAGGGAAACAAAACTGATCTAAACTGAACCCTACATATAGATAGATATAGAGATAGAGAGATAAACTAACTGCAATCTTCCCCAAGGGATCAGTTAACAAGACCCTGGGTCACCCTCACTGTCAGAGGGGTCGGGACAGGGGCTGGACACGGGTCACCAGGGGTGTGCCCAGCATGGATCACCTGGAACAAGGGTAGCCAGGTCTGTATCCAACGTGGGTCCCTGTGGATCACCCAACGGGGTCCTTCAATGGCTGATGGAGTTGCAGCAGCAGCAGCAGTCAAAGCTCTTCCTGCAGTCGGGGCACTCGAGGCGCTTCTCTTACCGGTGGGTCTGTTGGTGTCTGGTCAAGGTAGAGCTCTGGGCAAAGCTCTTCCCACACTCCCCACACTTGTAGGGCCTCTCCCCGGTGTGGATGCGTCGGTGGGTGACAAGGGAGGAGTTCTGGCAGAAGCTCTTCCCACAGTCGGTGCAGCGGAAGGGCCTCTCATCTGTGTGTGTCTGCTCATGCCTGAGGAGATTTGAGCTGGTCTGAAACCTCTTCCCACATTCCAAGCACTTGTGGGGCCGCTCCCCGGTGTGAATGCGCCGGTGGGTGACAAGGGTGGAGTTCTGCTTGAAGCCCTTCCCACAGTCGGTGCAGCGGAAGGGCCTCTCATCCGTGTGTGTCTGCTGGTGCAGGAGGAGATGTGAGCTGGTCTGAAATCTCTTCCCACATTCCAAGCATTTGTAGGGCCGTTCTCCAGTGTGGATGCGTTGGTGGACGAGGAGGCTGGAGCTCGTACTGAAGCTCTTCCCACACTCCTCACACGTGTAGGGCTGCTCTCTGGTGTGGATGCGCTGGTGGCTGCGGAGGGTGGAGATGTCACTGAAGCTCTTCCCACATTCCCCACATGTGTAGGGCCGTTCCCCAGTGTGGACACGACAGTGGTTGCGTAGGTTGGAGCTGCAGTTGAAGCTCTTCCCACATTCCCCACACGTGTAGGGCCGTTCCCCGGTGTGGATGTGCTGGTGGGTGAGGAGGGTGGAGCTGTCCCTGAAGTTCTTCCCACATTCCCCACACGTGTACAGCCGTTCCCCAGTGTGGATGCGCTTGTGTCGGACTAGGTTGGAGCTGCACTTGAAGCTCTTCCCACATTCCCCACATGTGTAGGGCCGCTCCCCAGTGTGGATGTGTTTGTGGATGAGGAGGGTGGTGCTGGCCTTGAAGCTCTTCCCACATTCCAAGCACCTGAAGGGTTTCTCCCTGCTGGGAGGCTGCTCAGGCACCACCAGCTCAGAGTTCTGGCTCAAGCTCCGGCCACCTTCCCGGCACAGGCTGGCTCTTCCCTCCTCAGAGCACCCTGGGCTGGCTTTGGAGCCCCTCCTGCGGGGGGATCTCCGGCCCTTTTCCTCCCCGCTGCCTTCCTGCGCCGGGGAGCCCTTCAAAACGGCCTCTCCCACCAGGCTCTGCCGGGGGGATTTGTCCTCCGGGCTCTCCGTCCTCAGCTCGGGGCCTGGGGCAGGAAGCAACAAGGACAGGGAGGGGATTTGCCTCCAGCCCACAGGGAAGGCCAAGGACATCCCCCCAACTCCGGCCCCGGCAGGACGGCGGCGCCAGCGGGGTTGTCCTGCAGCCGGGGCCATGCTTGGCTGACAGAGCCAGCACAACACCCGCCCAAAGGGGCACTGACTGCCTCCTCACCTGCCTGGGGGGCCCAAGGCATCTTCCTCTTCCTCACAGCCTCCTTCATCTGCCCAAGCTTTGGGAAGGAGAAATCCTGATGGGGGGGGAAAACAAGGTCTGAGTGTGTTGGCTTGGGGGTTCCTCCTGCCCAAGTCCATCTCTAGAACTCATCGGGCATCCTGTGTCCATAAAAACCTCCAAAACATCAGGATTCAGCCCAGAAAAACCCAAACAATCGAAATTCAGGCAAAAGCTCCTCAGAAATAGTGAGAAAACTCCTGCCTGTCCAAACTGCAAAAAGTTGAGATTCAGCTAAAAAGTACCCTAAAATATGAAGATTAGCCCAAAAATCTCTCCCAGGAGTTCCCCCTCTCTGGTCTCTCCCCTCTGGGGTTCAGAGGGTCTCCCCTGTCTGGGATGCTGGGGGTCCCATTTAGGGATGCTGGGAGTGTTGGGAGTCCCAAGGGTCCCTTCTCCTCTGACTCTCACCTTCAGGGTGCCACGTTCCCAGACATTCCCCCTCTCCAGGTTCTCCACCTTGCTGTCCCGGGGATCCCAGGGGTCCCCACTGTCCTACTGTGCTGCTCTGAACCAGCAGAGTAGTTGGAGAACAGGTGGTGGTAAAGTGTGGTCTGTGCCAAGTGTTTTAGGGCTCTTTGGCCCAAAGAAATGTCTGTGCCCTGAGAACATTGGATCCAGCAGCCCCAGTACCCCAGAGGAAGTTGGGAGCTCAGGGAGGACACCCCCCTTTGCCAACCCCCCTGTGCCCAAAGACTCCCATGGGACTGTCAGACTGTCCAGACCACCTCCCCTTTTCCACTCTTCTCCCTGTTCCTTCCACTTTTCATGGTCCCCTCAATTCCCAGCCCGCCCAGGATCACTTCTGGGGTCCCAACCCCCACTTTTTTCCTCCCTCTCTCACATCATCCCCCCACTCCCCAGCCCCCTCATGCTCAGTTTGGGGGTCCCACCCTCCCCTTTCCCCACTCTTCTGACCTCTCCCACCCATTTCCCATCATCGCCCAAACCTCAGTGCCCCTCCCCCTCCACTTTTGGTGGGTGCCCTCCTCTCCCACTCAGTTTGGGGTCCCACCACCCCTTCTGTCCCCTCTGACCCCCCTTTTCCCACCGACCTCCCCCTTCCCATCCCCTGCTCATCCGAGAGCTCCTCACCCACAGCTGGGGGGGCTCCCAGTACCACCAGTGCCCAGACAAGTCTGCTGAGCCATCCCTGTCCAGTTCCAGCAACTGCTCGGCTCCAAGAGGCGCTGGGAGCAGAAGGCAGCCCCCCGTGTCCGTGCGGCTCCGCCTTCGCCGCCTCTTTGTGCCGGGAATTCCGCCGCGCTCCAGCCGCGGCAGCGCCGGGCGGGGAAGGCGCAGGGGCCGGGCGGGGCCCCCGGTTCCCCCGGGCGGTCCCTCGGGCCTTTCCCTGCCCGGGAGGGCGAGCGGCCCCCGCAGCCCCCGCTCCCTCGGGCCGTTCCAGCCCTCGTGGGCAGCGAGGGGCGCTGGATGGTCCCTACGAACCCCCTGCCCTCAGTCCCTCCTGGGCTGGCACATCTCCCAGCCTGTGTCACGGCACCGGCTGCTGCCAAGGGACGGCCCTGCTGCAGTTTGCACTTAAACCCAACAAACTGGGGTGGGGGGCAGCCCAGGAAACCAGGGCATTGCTCCCACAGCTCTGCAGGGGCTTCCCATGGGCTCTCAACCTCCTCTGGGCGTCCCCTGGTCCGGTGTGGGCTCCTCCTGGGCTGCAGCTCTGCTCCATCCTGCACTCACCCAGAGCTCCAGCTGGTTCCGTAGGGCAGCGATCCCCTGGCCCCTGCCAGTGCAGGCACCTCGCCAGGGCTGTTCCTCAAGCTTATCTGTCCCCCTGCCAGCCTGGGACTCCTTCTCCAAACCACCAATCCAAGTGTGCCAAACGCCCTGGTTGGTCAGTGCTGGCTGGGGCAGCGGGCACTCGCTGAGGGGATGAGAAAACTGCACCAGGGGCTGGGCTGAAAGAGGCTTCAGCACCACTTCTGATGGCCCAGGGGCAGCATCTGGCTTCTCCCAGACAGAGAGATGGCACTTGTTCCTCTGCAGGGAGTCAAGGGCAGGAGGGTGACTCCTGCTGCATGGATGGAATGGCAGAGGAGCCCTTGGGTCCCCAGGATGGACCAGCACTCGGAGATACAAACTGCCCTGGGGCTCAGGATGCAGCTGCCAGCACAGATTTCCCTGCAAAGTCTGCAGTGAGTCGAGCTCTGCAGAGGAGATTGTGCCCCATGGATGGGATTGCAGAGGGTCCCTCAGGTCCCCAGCAGGAATCAGCAACCAGCAATAGACACAAAAGGCCCCCCCAAAGATTTCTGGGGCAGTGTCCTGCAGGGAGGGGACAGTGTCACCCCACCTGGGCGGGGCTGGCAAGTGGGAGGCTGCTCCAGGGCTCTGCAAGAGGCCTCGTGCTCTGCTCGGCCCCAGCACTGGCTGGTCCCAACACCCCCGGCTGCCCCCGGCCCTGGGCAGCTCTGCTGCCACAGGCTGTGCCCTCACCATGGCCCTGCAATGGCCCTGCCTGTCCCTCACCCGGGGCCCTGCCCACATCCCTGTCCCTTGGCTCTCTCTCTGCCAGCTCAGTGTGGGGCACACGGGCTGGGGGTCCCTCCCAAGCCCCCCGGGCAGCCGGCGTTGGCTGGGGGGATGTGAGGGCTGGGCCTGCTCAGCACAGCCCCAGCCTCGTGCCCAGCGCCTCTTTCCTGCCCCACACAAGAGCTTCCCGGCCCCCCCAGGGCTCCCCTGCTGCTGCCTCTGCTCCTGGCCCTGCCTTTGCTGCTCCCTTGCCTGGGGCAGCGGCTGCAGGGGGGGGATGGCAGCAGCTTCAGCTCCACGGCACTTCCTGGGGGGAGCTCAGCCCGGGGGGACGGGCAGGGACCTGATGGGGATGGACAGGGGCCCAGCAGGGACAGCCAGGGCCTGCAGGGGAAGGCACAGGGACAACCTGGCCCCCCACACTGCCAGGGCTGTCTCTGCTCCTCCTTGCAGGCTCCGTGGCCAGGCACAGTTGGTGTTCCTGGGTGCCCACCATCTCAGCACTTGCAGCCGCTCAAATCAGCGCCCGCAGCTCTGCAGCAAAGCCCCAGCTCACCTGGCACACAGGGGATGGACACAGCACCTGCTCGGGGATGGGCACACACAGCTTTGTGCCTTCCCCACCACGGGGCTCTCCTTCCTCAGCAGCACCTCTGCCTTGCACTTATTCTCAGCCTCACCTCAGGGACAGCTCTGGGCTCACCTCCGCGCCACTTCTCAGCCTCACCTCAGGGCCTGGGCTCAAGGACAGGAACCTGCAGGGAGGGGACATCAGGTGCAAGCTGAGGGCTGCCTGCCTGCACTGATCTCTGGGCTTCTTTTTTTTCCTAGAACCCTCCCAGAACTTAACTTGCTTTTCTAACATCATACTGCGAACACTGTGCCTCCTGTTCAGCTTCCTGCCCATCCCCACTCCCAGCTCCCTTTCTGCCTGCCTGCTCTCCAGACACTCTGGACCCAGCCCGGGGGGCTGACGGGGCTTCCTGTGGCCAAAGGGCAGGACCCGGCCCTTGGCCTGCTTGACCCTCATCCCCTTGCAATCAGCCCATGGATCCAGCTTGGCCAGGTTCCTCTGCAGAGCCCTCCTGCCTTCCAGCACATCAACACACCCCCAGCTTGGTGTCACCTGCACATTTGCTGATGAAATGCCTGGTTCTGCAGCAGCTGCAGATGCTCAAGGGGCAGCAGGACCAAGTCAGGGGCCTGGGGGGCTTTGGGGTGTGGGAGGGTCCTGGGGGAGCTGGGGAGGGGCTTTGGAGATTTGGGGTACAAACCAGGACAGACCAGGACAGTCCAGGACAGACCAGTACCTCCTCACTGCTTCCCAGATCTATCCTGGGACACCTGAGCCCCCCCAGTGCCCTCCCAGTACAGCCCAGTGCCCCCAGTACAGCCCACTGTGTTCCTGTCCCAGGGTGCCAGGTGGCACCCCTCTTTGGGGGGGTTGGGAGGGATTTGAGGGAGAGGCTGCGGGAGATTTGGGGGGATCTGGGGGGGGGTTGGATGGGGATTTGGGAGGTTTTAGGGGGCTTTGGGTGAATTTGGGGGAGTTAAAAGGGTCTTGGGGGCATTGGGGGGTCAAAAGTATCTGGGGGGAAGGGGATTAAAGGAAAAAAAGGGGGGGTTGAGGGACCTTTAGGGGGAGTTAATGAGGCCTAGAGGGGGAGAGGAGGGCCTGCACCAAGAGCAGGTGAGTCCTGAGACCCCCCTCGTGTCCCCAAGACCCTTTCAGTGTCCCCAGTTCCCCCCTTGACACCCCCAATTCCACTGTCCCCAAAGCCCTCCCCACTGTCCCCAACCCTCCATCTCACCCCAGGAGCCCCCCCTGGACCCTCGGACCAAAAATGCCCCCCCCCGCTCACAGAAAGGCCAAGGGCATCTGGGGACACACTGGGGACAGTTGGGGGGCTTTGGGGGGCACTGGGGGATTACTGGGGGATACTGGGACACACTGGGGGGAACCAGGGGGCACTGGGAGGGACTGGGAGGGAACTGGGGCACATTGTGGGGCACTGGCAGAGAACTGGGGAGTTACTGGGGAGTTACTGGGGGATTACCAGGACACATGGGGGGACACTGGGAGGTTACTGGGCCATACTGAGGGTCACTGAGAGCTCATTGGGATATACTGGGGTCTAGGGATCCCCTTACCCGGATGTGGTACATCTCCCTCCCCAGATTTTGGGGGGCATCCCTAGGACCCCTCCCCTTGGGGCTGGGGGAACCCCTAAACCCCATTGCTGAGCTTCAGGGGACCCCACAAAATCCCCTCAAAACCCCTGAAATCCCCCACTCGATCCATTGAAACCTCCTCGAGGTCCCCTCAAATCCCCTCAGAGACCTCATCACCCCCTCACGACCCCATAGACCCTCCCAGTGACCCGCAAAACCCACTTTGGACCCCCCCAAGCCCATTCAGGGACCCCCCAATCCCCCTCAAGGACCCTCAAAACCGTCTGAGACCCCTTAAACCCCCCAGAGACCCCAAAAGTGCCTAAAAGGTTCACGACCCCCCAGCAAAACCCCCACGACCCCCCAAGCTCTTCAGAGACCCCCAAAGCCCACCTGGGACACTCCAAATCTGCTCAGAAACCAAAACCCCGTCAGAGACCCCCAAACCCCTTCAGAGACCTTCAGCCTCCCCCCTGAGTCCCCTCAGGACACCGAACCCCCTCCGGGACCGCTCAAAACGTCCCCGGGAACTCCGGAACTTCTCCGCCAAACCCTCCCGAGCCCTCCAGCCTTTCCACCCACAGCCGCGCTCCCCGCAGCCCCCGAGGGGATCCCCAGAGCCCCGCTCTCGCCGCCCCCCGCCAGCTCTCACAGTTCAGCGCAGAGGCCGCCCCGCCGCCTCCTCCGCCATCGCGGCCACGCGGACAAAATGGCGCTCGCTCCGCGCGCGCACCGCCTGGACTGACCCGCGCCGCAGCCAATCAGCGCGCGGCCACGGCCCCGTCCCGCCCCCGTCCCGCGCGGGGCATTGTGGGAGTTGGAGTCCTTGCGGCGGGACTCGATAGGACGAGTTTGGTTTTTAGTTTTTCTATCTTCTTTTATTTTCTCCTTTTTCTTTCTTTCTTCTTTATTTAGTCCCCTTTTTTCTTTCTCTTTTTTCTTTTTTCTCTTTTTTCTTTGTTCTTTCTTTTTGTTTTTTTTCTTTCATTTTTTCCTGTTTTTTTTTTTCTTTTTTTTCTCTGAAGTCTAGACAACTTTAGGAATAAATTTAAAAGCCAACACAGTGCTATACATGTAGGATGTAAATGTAAGGAAGTAGTAATGAAATCTCTGGCAAGACTTCACTCCTACTGTGCTCAGTAATCCTTACCACATCATAAAAATCTGCTTTCTTAAAAATGTGAGAAGAGAGTTGATCCTAGGAATAAAAGTTATGAGCTGGGAAGACAAGAACAGAAAAGCCCTCGTTCTGAAACAGTCACAGAAAAGGCAAACAACTGAGACACAAATATTAAGTGATGAAAGAGAAGTCACACAAAGAAATATTTTAGAGATATGCAGAAGAATTACAAGCATTGCTCCATTTTGACTAATTCTTCCTTACTTTATTTGCTGTGATAAATAGCAAAACTGTCTGCTTAAAACTGGGAGAATTTTACTGATTAATACACCACAGACCACTGAGGGTTTGTGTGCCAGTTCTGCTTCTCACTCGTTCAGTAAAGCTGAGCAGAACTTCTGATCACACAGAAATGCCAAGTGGCTGCAGACTGGGCTGGGAGGGAGCAAATCACCCTGAAAAACAAAGTCACAGGGCTCCCTGGGAGTGCAGAAGAGCAGGGACGGTGTCAGGAAAGACATCTCCTGAGAGGAACATGAACTGAACTCAAGTCCAGTTTCCTTTTGTCTTCTATCCAAGTTATTTGGGAGACAGTTGTGACAGTTTTTCTCTGAAATGCAGGTAGAAGGACAAATCTTGATTTCCTTGGCTTTGGCATGACTGACGTATTTGGGTACCTTTTTATTCCCTCACTTCAATTCTATGGCAAGACAGCAGAGAACTCTGCAAAAAGGTTTCTTTAACACAAGCTGAAAATTCAGAGGTTATTTTTAGTTTGAAAAAAAAAATTGTACTCTTGGCTTACTTTGCATAAAGGTGATATTCACTCACCTGATGACAGTAAAAAAGCCAACAAACAACATCAGAAATCTCAGACATTAAGGTATGTTTGGCAGGTGTAATTACTACAGAAAAGAATAAACTGTTGTATCTTCCCTTTCTCTCTCCTTTTCTCTCCAGTTTCAGTGGCCTTTGTGTCTCATTGTCTCACAATTTTGCAGGTATTTACATTTTCCACACCTTACAGCACAAGGATATCCCCTTTTACATGGTAGCCAAGCTGATGTTTGCTTGGAAACAAGCTATAGGAAGGAAAAATATTTTAATTATGCAAAGGGTTTCAAGAATTCAGATATAAAAGTTCAAATTTTTAAAATTCCATTTCAGATCTTTTTTGAAACCTCAGAGAAAAATCCCACAGAGTAATTTTTAACTGTAACTGGAACCAGCAATAAAGCAAAAGCACTTTTATGGCTGTCATGTTTAAGAAAGATCATCTCTGGTTTTGTCCCCAGCTAAAGATGGGAACAAAGCAGTGATTTGATTCCCTCTACATTTCAGCCTCAGCAAGATCTTAAAAGAACCTTCATTTTCCCCCACTTCAGCTTTTTTTTTTGTTTCCTAATGTGGAAAGGTGATGAAAATGTCACAGGGTGACAGAACTCTGCTGGAGGAACACAGAGTTCATTGCAAGCAGAGGAACTTCAAAGCTCCCTCAGCTGTGCCAAGTGGCTCAAACCTTCAAACCCTGTCCCTTCACTCAAGTGCTTTGTGATGACCAGGCTCACTTCCATAATCTGCATTCAAGTGCAGAAAATACAGAATAACATGACAACAAAACCCCAACCAACCAACAAACAACTCACAGACATTTGCCTTTGCTGACAGTTAATGAAAATGCCCTTTTATTCTGAAAACTGTAGGGGCAGGAGTTGTCAAAAATAAAAAATATTAAAAAGGGAGCTTTTTAGAAAAGCAGTGCAAACCACAGGAGTAAAGTAACATAAAAATGGATCCAATTCCTGTACTTACATATATCTGGGAAATGGTTCTAAAGAGAAAATTCACAGTGTGATTTTTCAGATGTCTTCTGCAGGTTTTCACCAGGAATTTCAATGTCATTTTATCATAGAATTCCTTCAACAGAAGAACCCAACTTGTCACATAAATAAGGTTGACTTTAATTACAGTACTGAAAAGTCCAGTTGATTTACACAGAATGAAAAGAAAAACCAACACAAAAAAAAACCCCCAAGGATGAATACCCTTGAGAATATATAAAAATGGCATACTTCATCTAAATTGTGTCCTTTTCTGGACTAGATTAGCTGTCTCTGATAGAATACACCCCCATTCACAGGAAAAAAATGAAATACATAATACACCTCTCACCTTCACAATATGTTAACTATACAACTGTTTTCATTCTCTAGTTCCTAAAGTTAACCATGTGACAAATTAGAAGCCAAAAAGAACAATTTTGGTAGTGAGAACTACTAATGCAAACCTATTCTTCTGAACTCCCAGTCCTCAGTTGAAATAGTAAATAACATTTTGTTCAACAGAGTGTTTGTGGAATTGTTCCAGGCACAGAAAAAGCACTTTTTCACACTCGCCCCCTGGAGGCCTGACAATTGTTACAGCATCACTCATCAAGGTGCCCTGGCTGTTGGATGCATTCACTTGCACTGTGGAGTTAGAAAATGGAATCAGGCCTTTAATGGTACCAATACATTGAATTTCCTGCTGCTGCAGAACATCTGAGTGTCATTTACCACAGAATAATGAGCGTTATCTGTTAGGAAAAAACAAGAAAGGGGGAGAAGAACAAATGTTAGACCTTGTGTCTGCTACAATTCACTGCCTTTAGGAACTAAGTCTTACTCCTACTCAAAAGAAGAGTTGCAATTTATACCAATAGCACACACACACGAAATTTTGGCTATTGGGGAGAAAAAATATTATTCATCATTTCTCCTGCTTTTGGCAACAGTTTATGGTACCTGTAAACCTTGGAAAATAACCCAACCAATCCATGAAGCAACCCTGCAGCTGCAGAGCTGACTGCTCTATACTGCAAACAGGAGCCAGCTCTCAGAAATTACTGATCTTCTGGAAAAGCTGTGGGATAACTGCAAATTCCAAACATTACTGTTAATTCTTGTGCCTCTGATACACTGGTAACAATTTCTGAATTCACCAGAAAAATGCTCACTTAGGAGTTTATCAGCTAACTCATTGCACAGAGCAGAAAGTCCCCTGCAGTAACACCTGCTTTCCAGCACGGCCTGCAGTCCCCTCACAGGTAAAAGGATTGGAAGCATTCAGCTGATCAGCTGAAACCATCAGGGGACACCACAGAACCTCCATGTCCTCTGCAAACCTTTTAAGGTCTCAAACCTAAGATCAGACAATATTCTGCCCTACAAAAATAAAGAAACCCTTTCCAAAATACCTACTAAGATTAGAAAATAAAAACAAATTGCATGTCAGGTCATAATTTTTTTCAAATCAATGAAGAGTTCACTCACATATCTGAGAGCAAAGCTGAGCTCATTTAAAGATTATCCTGTATTTCCAACATATAAAGCACTCTATAAATGATTAATATTATTACTACTGTTCATCATTCCATGGAGAGCTCTCACAGTGAATCAAAGGAAATTCTCTGTTACAAACAACAGCAGAATCACACAAGTCTAAGATCACAGGTATGAGAATGACATTAAACAGTATATAACTATTAAAAATATTGGAAGTGAAGTCAGGCATCATCACAGGCAGCAGACTGAATATTCACATCTGAGTCCTCTACAAAACCCAGATAAGACAGAACTACAAAAACCCTAGAAAATCAACATTTTAATTAATTTTTTAAAGGAAACTCCTTGAATTTACATTTTTATTCAAGTTTTAAATGAGCTGTTAAAACTGAAATGTTATTAAATCTGAAAATGGTTTTCCAATCTCCCACATTTCCAGGATGTGCTCTAACACGTGTGTGTGCAGCACATTTCAGTCCTGCTCACAGGACATTTCACCACAGAGGAGTGATCTGCATTTTCTTCTAATTTGGGGATTCCTACAAACAATCTCTGATTTACTCACGGTCCAAGTCCAGGCAATTCCATGATTTTGGTGTTCACAGAGTGGCACAAAGGGTGTTTGCAGTGATTCTTCTGGTAACACATGACAAACTTATTTTCTGAGGTTTTGTGGAGGGGGAGCAGTTTTGTAAAACTCTTTGTAAACCTGCCTTGTACCCAGTTCCTTCTTGCTCCAATTCTCCCTGGATGACACCGTGCCACAGCACCAGAGCCCCCGGACAGACTCCAGCAGGGTGAAGGTGGGATGGTTTCATGGAGCCTGAGGGATTCAGTTGGGATTTCACTGAAGTTTACACAAGCCCCAGACCCCATTTTAGATACAGCAATGAAGGCAAAACTTCTCATCCTGCCAGAAGAACAACCACGTTTGACACATTCCACACACAGAATCCTGCAGGAGCAAAGTGATTTTGTCTGACATCACTCTCATGGACCCAGGCTGCTCAACCAGCACCACAAAAATGCATCCACAGTCCTTGAACTCAGCTCTTCAATTGGACATCAAACCCTCCTTCTGCACCTTTGTGAAACTTTCCCCAGTGACATGAAACATTCAGGACTCAGCTGGCGGTGGAAAAAAGATGCATTTTTTAAACATTTCCCCTCCAATGTGTAGGAAAGTTTAAAAATTAGTGTTGACAGGTTGGCACATAGGAGAGATTCAAACTTTAAGCATAAAAGTGGGTTGCCTAGTAGCAATTTGGGGGCATTTGGGGACATGTTGGGGACAGTTTGGGGGCTTTGCGGGGCACTGGGTCATTACTGGGGGATACTGGGACACACTGGGGGGAACCAGGGGGCACTGGGAGGGACTGGGGGGGAACTGGGGCACACTGGGGGACACTGGGAGGGACTGGAGGTGAACTGGGGCACACTGGGGGACACTGGGAGGGACTGGAGGTGAACTGGGGCACACTGGGGGACACTGGCAGATGACTGAGGAGTTCCTGGGGGATTACCAGGACACACGGGGGGACACTGGGAGGTTACTGGGCCACACCGGGGGTTTCTGGGTGCTCACTGGAGGATCATTGGGCCACACTGGGAGGCAGTGGGAGGTCACTGGGATGCACTGGGTGGTCACTGAGGGGGTTACTGGGCCGTACTGAGAGTCACTGGGAGGTCACTGGGTTGTACTGGGGACACTGGGATCCCCTTACCCAGATGTGGTACATCTCGACCCTGGACTTTGGGGGGCACCACCAGGCCCCCTCCCCTGGGGGCTGGGGGACCCCCTGAACCCCACTGCTGAACCCTCCCTGTAGGATCTCTGTGTGCTGAGTTTCGCGGTCTCTGGGGTTCAGGGCGGGCATCAGGATCCCCTTTCTCTGAGGTCGGTCCGCCGGGCCGGCAGGGGCGCTGTGGCCCGACAAGAAATGGCGGGTCCAGCACGTGACGCGGGGCCTCATGGGAGTTGTAGTTCTTTTATGAGCTCTCCGCCGGCGCGCCTGCGCAGTGCAGCCAGGGCGCTGGAAAAGCCCCCGAGCCCCGCAGCCCCCAAGAGGGCTCCAAGGCCCCGCGCTCTGCCCCTCGGGAACCCCCGAACCCCTCCGCTAAACCCTCCCGAGCCCTCCAGCCTTTCCACTCACAGTGCAGTGCACCCGCCGCCGCCTCTTCCATCACTTCCCCACAGCCAACATGGCGCTCTGTGCGCTCCCCGCCTCCAGAGAGACCCCCACAGTCAATCAGCGGGCGGTCTCGCCCAGGCATCGGGCGAGCGGGAGAGGAAGACTTTGAGCCTTCATCCCCTGCGACCACCCGAGAGGAGCACCAGAGAGAAGTGCGCAGGCGCCAGAAGGCGCGTCCCGAGATTTCCATGGAACACCGCCCACTCTGGGGTAGCTCGGGAAGATGTAAAAATGTGCAATGAATATGGATGAGCTAATTTCCCAGGAACTGGAACAGCCCTGTGTGTGCAGGGACACAGGTCAGGGGGTGCCCCCCCAGCAGCCCTCTGTCCCCACAGCAGGTTGGGAGCCACCCCGGACCCCCCTTTCCCACCCCCCTCTGCCCCACAGCTGCTGCAGCACCAGCTGCTGGGTGGGGGGAGTCCCCCCATCAGCCCCCAGGGTTGGGGACCTGTGGAGAATCGTGACCAGAGCAAGCACAGAAAGGGTTACAGAAGCAGTGGACATTCCCAGTGCGGATCTGCCCCCTCCCAGAGCCCCAGGGAACCGCTCCAGGGCCCAACTGATGGGGGACAGGGGGGACCCATATGGGAACCCCCACCCTCTGTCCCCCTGCCCACTGTCCAACACCCCTTTTCTCCCCTCTCCCACCCCTTTCTCATCATCCCCACAGTCCTCAGCTCCCTCCCTGGCTCGGTTTGGGGCTGTTTCTTCCCCTCTGCCCTGCTCAGTTTCAGGGTCTCAGCCCCTTCCCTGCTCAGTTTGGAGGTCCCAGCCCCCCCTTTTCTCCGGTTCTCCCCCCCTTTTTCCACTGTCCCCTGAAAGGGAGCTGTTAAATACTGGGTGCTGAAAAAGCTGCTACATCGTGTCCATTCCAAATTAAGCCTGCATTTCTTAGGATGGACTGGCATCTAAATGGCAGCAAGAATAGTCTTCTAATTCTCTTCTTTTTAATCCTCTCTGCAGTCGCCGGTTTTCCCCTCTAAGCGGGCAGGAAAACAGGAACAGCCCTGGTGTGGTTGGGGAGCAGCGCTGACCCCAAAGGGCTGCATTTCCCCTGCCGATCGTCCTGCTCTGCCCTCCCCCGGGGCTGGCTCTGCCTGGCGCTGGCCGGACGTGCCGGGGCTCCTCACTGAGCAAACCCCTTCCCAAACTTCAGGGGCAAGTCCAGACCCCGGCTGGCCCGGGAGGAAGCGACAGCAGCGCGGGCCGAGCGGGCGGGATGGGGTCCGAGCAGCGGCGGGAAGTTGCAAACTTGCCAGCAAAGAAGTCAAAATAAAGTGAAGCAGCTAAAAAAGCCCGTGGTCTCGGCATGGGTGCGGGAGGAAGGGGAGCTCCGTGACTCCAGCCGGGGCTGCCCCCAGGGCGCGCGGGGGCCAACGGGGAACGGACAAATGGACAAACGGACGAACCGACGAACGGACCAACGGCCCCGGCGCTTCGGCAGCAGCAGCGGCGGCAGCAGCAGCGACTCTAGAGACGAGCTCTCGGTCTTTCTCCTGCTCTTGCTCTTCTTCCTCCTCTCCCTGTCCCGGTGTCCCTGTCCCGGTGTCCCTGTCCCGTTCCCGGTCCCCCCTCCCCTTGCCGGCCCGGGCCATGGCCCCGGCCGTTCCCCTCTGCCGGGCGGGGCCGCCCCGTCCCCGGCCCTGGGCGGCCCGGCGCGGTCCCGCCCTCGCCCGGCTCCCGGCGCGCCGGCTGTGGCGCTGCTGGGCGCTCCTGTGGGGCGGGCTGTGGGGCGGGCGGTGGGGCGGGTTTTGGGGCGGGCTCTGGGGCGGGTTTTGGGGCGGGCTGGTGGACGGGCTGTGGGACGGGCTGTGGGGCGGGTTTTGGGATGGGCTGTGGGACGGGCTGTGGGGCGGGGTCGGCCTCGCCGCCCCTTGGCTCCGCCCGGCTCGAGCCCGGCGCCTGCCGGGGTCGGCGGGGGACGCGGGCGCCGCGGCCGCTGCCGCCTCCTCGGCGGGTTCCCCGGGCAGAGCTCCGCCGCCGCTGCCCGCTGCGGGTGGGGAAGCCCGGCCCGGGCCGCTCGAGGGGCGCTCGGGGGCCGTGCCGGGCCCCGGCCCGAACGCTGACGGCCACGTCTCGCCCGCGCGGAAGGCGAAGGGGCCCCTGCAGAAGCGCTACCGGCTGGGTTCGCTGCTGGGCAGCGGCGGCTTCGGCCGCGTCTACGCGGGGACCCGCCTGGCGGACGGAGCCCCGGTGAGTGCAGGAGGAGGAGGAGGAGGAGGAGGAGGAGAGCGGGACGGGCGGCGAGCTCAACCCGCCCTTCCCCTTGGCTTGCAGGTGGCCATCAAAGCCGTGCCCCGGGATCTCATCCGGCGCTGGGGCGAGCTGGTGAGCGAGCGGGGCCAGCGGGAGAAAGCGGGGCGGGACGGGCGGGGACGAGCCGAGGCCCGGGAGGGTGGAAGCCGCCGGGACACCTGGAGGGAGAGTGGCCGTGGGGTCGGTGGGGGACGGGGAGCATCCAGGGCTGGCAGAGGGGTAGCAGGCAGACAGGCACGGCATCAGCCCCACTGACGACCCCGTGGTCCCCCCGCAGCCCGACGGCACCCTGGCACCCCTGGAGATCGTGCTGCTGGACAAGGTGTCCAATGGCTTTCGTGGTGTCATCCAGCTCCTGGAGTGGTTCGAGCTCCCCAACAGTTTCTTGTTGGTGATGGAGCGTCCGGAGCGCTCTCGGGACCTCTCTCGCGTAATCACGGCGTGGAGGTTCCTGCCGGAGGAGATGGCGTGGGGGCTGTTCCGCCAGGTGCTGAAGGCCGTGCGGCACTGCACCAGCTGCGGCGTCCTGCACCGGGACATCAAGCCCCAGAACATCCTCCTCCACCTGGCCACCGGCAAGGCGAAGCTCCTTGACTTTGGATGTGCCACCTTCCTTCAGGACACCGTCTACACCCAGTTTGCAGGTGAGCCCACAGCCGGGGGATGCTCCTGGTGCCAGGCACCGCATGGCCATGCTCGGGTGTGGCACCAGAGATTGCCCCTTTGGCTGAGGGGGAATAGGATTAGTTCTTCAGCCAAGTTGCTTTTGGATGGGGCTGGGGGGTGATTGTGAGACGGGCCCTGGCCTTGCTGCCACCCACCCTGTTCTGGGCTGGGTGTGGGGCAGGGGGGAGCCAGCCTGACAAAAACCCCTGTGAGGGTAGCAGAGAAGGGGGTCAGAACTGTGCACCAGCTGGCTTGGTGTGCAGGCAAGGAAGGGCTTGGGCTGCTCCACTCGCCTTGTTTGCCTTGGCTTATGATGAATTGTTGGGGGCAGTGCAGTGGGGCGGGGAGAAGGCATGGCTTTTCCTCACCACTGGCTGGGTTTTTCCCTTGCATGTAATGGTTGGGCCTTGCCAGGGCTTCCGCTGCCCTCTTGGACACCAGTGTCTTCTTCTCCAACCCCAAGTTTGTAACCAAGAGTCAGGGGCCGGTGAGAAGGCAGTGGGTCACAGCGTGTGCCACTGGGGCAGGCCCCACGTTGCCAGGGATGCTGGGGTGAGGCTCTGGGAGCAGGCAGCATCCACCTGATGAACTCTGTCTGTATTCCGTAGGAACACCGTCATACAGCCCGCCAGAGTGGATCTGCTTCAAACGCTACCGCGGCGAGGCGGCCACGGTCTGGTCCCTGGGCATCCTGCTCTACCAGATGGTCTGCGGGAAGCACCCGTTCTGCAGAGGCACCAACACCATCTGGGACCAGCTCCCGTTCCCACCACGGGTCTCTCGAGGTGGATACCAATCTTTGTGGCACGGGGGGAATAACGGTGTTGGGAGAGGGCAGCGGGCTCACGAGGACGCCGCTCTTGAAGCTGTTTGTGTCCCATGGGTGGCTGGAGGAGGTGGCCTGTGTCCTGCCATCCTGCTCTCCTCCAAAAGGGAGAATCAATGGAGAAGTTTGGGCACAGCTCTGAGCACAGCCAGCACAGCCTGGGCGCGTGGACAGTGGGACAAAGGGGACAGGATCCTTCTCCAACTGACCGGCGATTTTCCCCCCAGGGTGCCAGCACCTTGTCAGGTGGTGTTTGTCCATCCGCCCCTCAGACAGGCCATCATTGGAAGACCTATTGTGCCATCCTTGGGTGCAGGGCATTCACCTGCTCTAGAAGACAGGAGAGATCCATGTGCTCACTTTGATCCAGGGGCCTGGCAAGTAACACCTCCACACATCTCTTGGCAATAAGAAGTAAAGAAAACCAGATTTTTTTGTCATGCCTGTAGCACTGAGGGGGGATCATCACATGGGAACATGCACCTCTTTGTGCTGGAGCTGGGCTGCAGACCCGGTCTCCCAAGTGCTGGTGGCCACCATCCAACCTGGTTTTGCTCATCCTGCTTCACAGACAGCTGGGCCCTCGGCAGAACACTGACAGCCTGGTCTGGCCCCCAGGGAAGGAGAAGGGGCCTCTGGAGAAGCTGTGCCGGGTGGGGCTGCTGCTGGAGACATCGAGGACGACGTCAGGGATGACAAGCTCTTTGTTGTTGACCTGGACACCGGCGAGCTGAAGATGATGGGCTTTGATTCTGGCCCCTTCCTCCAAGCCGTGCTCCACACGCCGTTTGCAGATGAGTCCACACCCAGGGGGTGCTCCCGGGCATTGCTCAGCCTGGCTGGGCACCGAAGGTTCCCCCTTTGCTGGCGGGAACCCGATGAATTCTTCAGCCGGCTGCCAAGCTGCTTCTTGGCAGGAGGGTGGGCTGGGCTCTGGGCTGGGTGTGAAATGGGAGCCTGGCTCTGCCACCAGCCTCTGCCACTGCCCCTTTGCTGGGCGGGGCTGGGGCAGGGGCAGCCAGCCTGCCAAAAACAAACCCCCGTGGGGGGAGCAAAGGTGGGGCTGCAGAACACCAGCTGCTTTGGGCTGCAGGCCAGGAAAGGCTTGGGCTGCCTTGGCTTAGGAGCCTTTCTTTGGGCCAATGCAGCAGGGCAGGGAGAAGGCCTGGGTTTTCCTTAGCTGGAGGAGGTGGGGTTTTTCTTTGGCCTGGAGGGGTTGGGCCTTCCTCAGAACCCTGACAGAATGTTAACATTTTACCTTTTTTTCTTGTTTCCACTTTTTGTTTGTAATCTCTTGTCATGAATTTGTTGTTTGTTTTCCAGGGAAGAGTTGGAGCTGGTGCCCAGTCTGGATTGGGAAGGGCTGGGACCATCCCTGGAGAGGATCTGACGTCCCCTCTGAGAAGGCTGAGGACATCCTTTGGGACACGCTCTTCTTCCAGCAGCAGATCTTGTGAGGTAGATGCTCATCTTGCCCATCTTGTCAGCAGGAGTGGGATAATGGCTTTGGGGAGATGGCAGCAGGCACATGAACATCCCGCTCTTGCAGCTGCTGAGGAGGTTGATCTCCTGGGCTTGGCTGGAGGAGGTGGCACCTGTGTTGAGTAATTTCTGAAATGCAGTCGATCTGGGATGACCCCAAATGACAGTTTAGTTTTCAGCTTGCTCGAGCTGTATCTCAGCTGTTCTCTGAACAGTTCTCTCCCCCACCTGCCTGTTACTTCCCAACTGCTCCCTCTTTTCCCTGCAATGAGTTCCCAGCTCATCATGGTCTCCATCAAACCACTGATAGAAGAAATAGAAACTCTACTCCCAGTACCCTGGAGTGCCCAAATGAGGAACAATGTAATCCTGGAGAAGTCCTAGAGAATTAGATAAGGGATGTCCCAAACCAGCAGGATGTAAACTAAGCCCTGTGTACCCAGATAAAAGAAACACAGTGGTGCTGTGCTGCTCAAGAACTGAGCAGCACAGATGACAGAGAAGGCCTGGAAGGACCAGAAAAGGACTTCCAATGGGGGTGTGACTATGTAAAGCAGAGTAATGAATATGTATTCAGTAAGCAAGGCTATCAAATGCACATGTAAACAGTGTGTGTAATAAAAAGCCCTGTCTGTCATTTGGCACACTGGATTAGAGGAACTCTCCTCTGAACCTCCAGCATGCTGAACAAAGAAGAATGCCCTTTTTAACATCTCCAAATTGGGGTTAAGAAGTTTGTTTCTGCTGCTTTTGGGTGTAATTTTTGGCTCCCCCAGACAGGACACCTCTGCCTGATCTCCCACAGATCTGAGGGATCTCTGGATCTTCAACCAGCACCAGGACTTTGCTGGAGAAGAGCACAGATCCCCAGCCCAGTCTGGGACACAGGTAAGATCCCACTGGACAATAAGGCATTCTCTTTGGGAATCCTGCCCATGTCAAACACATGGATCTTTCAGCACACTGGGTGGGCTCTTTGGTATTTTGGGAATCCTGCTCATCTGAGACCTGTGGATCTTCCAGCCCTTTGGGTGGGTTATTTGGTATTTTGGAATTTGGTATTTGGCTTTGTTTTATCAATCAATATTGTTGTGTTCTTATTTGTTTCTGTATTGTAACATTTTGGGTCTACTGTTTAGAGATGGGGAGTGGGCAGTCTGAAGGGGGAATTTGAAGAAGTCCCCACTTTGTTGCATTTTGCAATTTTGGATGAAGTTTGGCAGCCCCCCCGGAGGAGCAGCTCCCAGGGAGAATTTAATGGAGTGTTGGAATCAATGGGGGGCTGTTCTGGAACATTGAATTCTAATCCATTGTTACAGTTGGTGCTGTTTCAGAACGGGAACAGAAGTGGAAGGAGGTTATATCTGGTGATGTGTTTTTCACTTTGCAGAACCTGTGAAATGGCAGAAGGATTGTGGTGTGAATGCAGCGCCCTCAGAGCCCTTGGTGTGAGCCCGGAAAGGAAAATCAAGGGAAATGGTTAAAGCCTTGTTGTTCAATGTGGAGCACAGGAGAACTTTGTTCTCATCGTCTCCCCGATAAGGAGGAGGACTCAGATCTTCTGGTTGGCCCCACGGGCAGGTTGAGTGGGGGAACAGAAAATCAAGATGCAGAAACCAATCTTGCAGGGGAACTGGCATGTGAAGAGGCAGATTTAGCATGTCCAGAAGAAAAGGGAGAGAGAATGTGTCAGAGAGAGAGCAGAGAGCTTCAGTGCAGCTGCAGGAAGAACTAGAGCTGAACAAGGAGGGCTGGGAGTGGCCCCCCCTGTGTGATAGAACCCAGACTAAATGGCAAAAGCCTTCAAAATGATGATTCAAACCCAGGATCTGGGCTAGAAGGATCCTATGTTAGAAGTGTTGTTTGGTAGTAGGGAGAAAGCAATGGTTGTTAAAACCAGTCAGAGGTTTTTGGAAGAGCAGATTTTGGTGGGGAATATCCAGGGTACATTGGACATTCCCTTTCCCACTGCAGATCCTGAATGGGATCCTAACATCCCTATTTTTAGAGAAAGGTTCAATAGATACCTGCAGTGGATGTTGTCTGCAATGAAACATGCCAGGCCAAAGGCAATGAACACATCAAAATTCTTTGCAATGAAGCAGGATCACAGGGAATAGCCCACTGAATTTTTAAATCATCTGGAAGAAACAGCACAAAAATATACTAATATCCATCCTGAAACACAGGGGGAAGGACTCAACTGGCCCCCATATTTGTGGGGCAGTCCTCAGATGTGGTTAGGAGGGAATGACAAAAAGCTGAGGGACAAGATCAATCTAATTTAGGGACATTGTTGGAGGTTGGGAGAATCAGCAAGAATCAACTCAGCAGGAAGGAGTTGCAGTTCTGGAGGAAATCCCTGAGGAAATGGTGCCCTCAGGGAGAGGAAGAGGATGAGAGCATGGGCAGCCTGCTTCAAACATCCCCCCAGGAGACTTGGGATCAATCCCTGTGCATCCTGTAAGAAAGATGGACACTGGAAATGGGATTGTCCGCAACTGAAACTTCAGAACCCTCCGAACCCTCTCCTGGCATCACTGAAGACGACTGAGGGGGCACCAGAGGATTCTTCCCCATCAGAACATCTGGTTCCAGCCAAGCTAAGGACAATTGGTTGTGGCTGTGGGAACTTGTTCCTCTGTGTTAAATAAGGGAAAATGAAACTCAAGTCACAATTCTGGAACAACTGTCTGGTGTGCCAGGGAACTGGGAAACTGGGCCATTTTTAATGCTGTGGATTTGAAATTGGGAAAACAGTGGTTGGCTCCCCAGTGTTTGTATTTCCCCAATTCCCCAAAGCCTCTGCCTGGGAGAGATCTCTTGGCAAAATTAAATGCCACAATCCAATTGAAAAATGGTAAAATATAGGTTATTATTCCAGAGCCTAATTCTGTGGAAGATTCTAGTTTTGCATGAGAGTCTCCAAAAGCAGAACTAATCCATCTGCCAACGTCACTTGGGGATGCAGTGATTCCAGTAGGATGAGCTGGAGAGGTGCCTCTATGATCCAAAAGAGCAGAACTGTGAGAATTCCAGGGAAACCTGGAGCAGGGTTGGTCAGGCCAAAGCAATAGCCTTTGAAAATGGAAAGTTGTGAGGGATTCTCACTCTCTGTAGAAAAATTGATGAAATTTTGCTTGTTAAAAGAATGTGAATCTAAATGGAATGCTCCAATTTTGCCAGTCAAGCAGGCAAATGGAAGGCTATCCCAGTTAGTCCAAGACCTCAGAGCTATAAATGATAGAGTAGAAGATATACAAGCAGTTGTAGCAAATCCTTACACTTTGCTAACTCCCCTAAATGAAAGTTTAATGTTTCACAGTATTAGATTTGAAAGCTGCCTTTTTCTGTCTCCCTTTGAGTTGTGAAAGTCAAGAGCTTTTTGCTTTCAAATGGGAAAATCCAAAGACAGGGAGGAAAACCCAGCTGACTCTGGTGGTCCTCCTGCAGGTGATGCCAGCTCAGCTGATGCTAAGGAAAAACCTCAGGAGCAGTTAATTGAGTGTGAGATAAGGAAAGGGTTTGATTTGTGCCAAGGCACAGATGTTACAGGGTGCATGCCCGCTGTGCCTGAGATGTTACATTTTATAATACTACCTGTCCAGTCCCAAGTGTTTCCAGCCCGTAGCCTTTGCTCTGGTCTGCCCCGGGCCCACTCCCTGGGAATTGAGTCTGGGGTGCATTTCGGGACCCTCTCTTCATCCCCATCACCATCCTCAGAGCACAAAGGGTACACGGTCACCCAGTTCTTGACTCTGTTCTGTTGTTCAGGCCAAGATAGGAGTGTTCTCTAAACAGCACAGGCCTTGCCTTGACAAGAGACTAAACATTTCTACTGAATTCAGGGGTAGGATTGATATGGGGAGCATGGAATGGGGTAGGAGGGTTGAGGAATGTGTAAACTAAAGGGTGCTAAAGGGTGAGGAATACAATATAGCTACTTCTAAAATCTACTTCTACTATAATGACATATAAAGCTTATAAAAATTAGCAAAGTCAAAAAAAACCTAAAAGGGTCTTAAGGCATCACAGGGGTTTAAAAATATCCCCCCAATATTTGGAACTCAACTGGCAAAGGAACTGGAGGAATGGAAAAGTCAAAACCCTCTTGGAGCCTTGTTCCAGTGTGTGGATATTTTGATAGCCACTGATGCTGAGCAGCAATGTTGGGATCAGACACTATGGAATTTCCTTGGACTGGGTGGATATGGAGTGTCCCAAACACAAAGTGCAAGTAGTCCAGACCCCAGGAGCCTCCCTGGGCTTTGGAATTCTCCAAGGACAAGGGAGGCTGGGCCAGGAAGGAAAGAAGCAACCTGTCAACTGCCCCAGCCCCAGCAAAGGAAGCCCAGAGCGGGATTGCTTCCAGACTAGAGGAGAAGTGTATTGGGGCAGAGCTGACTCAGGAGACAGCCCCTGGGAAAGTCCTGGTTGGGAATTGTTTCCCAGTGGGGGCAGCTTTGTCCAGCGTGGAAAACAATTCTCTGGATGCACAGGAACTCCCCCAGCAGGTCATGGAATTGGGGGCACTCCTCTGCAGTGCCTCAGCCCAGAAAGCAGAACCAACTGTGCTCACTCCAGCTTTGGGATTGAGTCAAGGAGAACAAGTTAATCCTTGGACTTGCTTGAAGATCTCCAGAAACCAACAGAGGCTGCTGTCCTGCACTGCAGAGTGCACCAAGAGGGGGAGACCAAAGCAGAACTGGGGAATCATTTGGCCCATAATTCTGCCAAAGAGGCTGCAGAAAAAGGCACTTTAGAGAGTAAAGTTTTGTCTTTAATAACCCTGACAGAGATACCTCTCCCAGTAGAAAAAAATTAGTCTAGTGCTAAGGATTGTCAACTCATTGAAACCTTAGGAGCAAAATTTGCTCCAGGAGGCTGGGCAGTTACCCCAGGTGGGCAAATAATAGTCCCTGAACCAATCTGGTGTGACCTGGTGGATGGGGAACATGAGGGTATTCCTTGGAGTGAAGTAAATCATTGAAACATTTGCACAAGGGGGTTATAAGTCCAAAACTGCCCCCAGTTGTACAAGCAGTGAGTCAGCAGTGTGGTGTGTGAGAGAAATGATCCAACCCCTGCCAATGCAGTGGGAACAGGTGATGTAAAGTGTAGAAATGTTCCAGGTGAATGTTGGCAGATGGATTTGACTGAATTGCCCAGAAAAGGGGGGTGTAAAGATCTCCTAGTCTTAGGGGATACCTTCTCTGGGTGGCCAGAGGCTTTTCCTTGTTGCACTAAGCAGGTTTGGAAAGAGACTGCAATCCTGTTCAATGCAATCCTCCCTGTATTTGGGATGCCTTTGGGAATGTCATCAGAGGTTCCCACTTGACTGTAGAAACAAAATGCTTCACTCTTGTTTTGCTCTTCTGAACACAGTTCAAACACTGTTGACATGGGAGGAAAATTTACATCTCTTTTTAGTGCCAAATGTGATCCAAGTGTTGTCTAAAAGTGTCTGTATTAAGTAAGCAAGACTCTGTAATGAATCTGTAAACTGTGTGTGTAATGTAAAGCCCTGTCTGGCTGTCCCTGAAGTGCTGAGGCTGAACAACAGCCCCTGAGCCAAAGCTGAGCTCCAGATGAACCTCCCAACCTAATGGGCTGTGTCTCCATGTATCTGCTCATCAGCTAAAACTGGGTCTATTTGTTGGTACAAATGTGCTGTGATGGGACTCCACCTGTGTATCTGCTCCTGAACAAACAGGTGTGCTTATTAGTCAGATCTGTTAGTCTGGGCTCATTAGTGAATCCTGTTTGTACCTGTTCATTAACGAAATATGTCTGATTGTGAGCAAAATGTGATCTTTATCCTTCTGTATCTGGAGAGTGGTCAAGGCCATGGCAGTCGATGTCTGGCCTTGTTTGGCAGCAAGCAGGGGGAGCCTTGGGTTGGGAGAAGTAGAACATTGCTCCCAGTATTCTGCTCTGGCCAAATAAGGAACAATAGAATCTTAGAGAAGTCCTGGAGAATTGGATCAGGGCTGGAACTCAAGCAAACAGGATGTGAGCTGAGCTCTGGGGACCCAGAGAAGATCAAACCAAACATGATGGTCTCTGTGGGGAAAAGCAGTGATGCTGAGAACCGAGGTCAAGAAGGGGACACGTGACTTTGGGGGGGCACCAGATGCCAAAAAACCCACCAGAGACCCCCAAAGAAGACCCCAAATGACCAAATAGGTACTTGCAATAGGGGTGTGACTGTGTAAAGCAAAGTAATGGACATGTGTTAAGTAAGGGAGAATATCCAATGCCTCTGGAATCAGTGTGTGTAATCCCAAGCCCTGCCTGTGTCCCTGAGCAGGCTGGATTAGAAGAACTCTCCTGCAGGCGTCCATCACGCTGCCCTAAAGAATGCCTGCTTCTTAACACCCCAACTGGGGTGAAGGGCTTGGGTTCTGCTGCTTGTGGGGATCATTTCTGGCCCCCAGATGGGACCCTGTGCCTGATCTCCCGTGGATCCGAGGGATCTCTGGATCTTCACGCCGGCCCCAGGACTTTCCTGGAGAAGAGCACAGATCCCTGGCCCAGTCTGGGATGTGGGGAAGATCCCATTGGATAATAAGGCATTCTTTTGGGGAATCCTGCTCATGTAAGATGTGTGGATCTTCCAGCACTTTGGGTGGGTTATTTGGTATTCCACGATTTGGTGTCTGGCTTTGTTTTCTCCACTGATCATTGTTTTGTGTTTGTATTTGTCTCTGTACTGTAACATTTGCACAGGTGGGTTAGGGGTGCAAAACTGACCCCAGTTGTACAAGCAGTGAGTCAGCAGTGTGGTGTGTGAGAGAAATGATCCAACCCCTGCCAATGCAGTGGGAACAGGTGATGTACAGTGTGGAAATGTTCCAGGTGAATGTTGGCAGATGGATTTGACTGAATTGCCCAGAAAAGGGGGGTGTAAAGATCTCCTAGTCTTGGGGGATACCTTCTCTGGGTGGCCAGAGGTTTTTCCCTTGTGACACCAACTGGGCTAGGGAAGTGAGTGGAATATTGTTGAATCCAAGAATCCCTGGATTCGAGGTACATTTGGGAATGTCATCAGACAGAGGTTCCCACTTGATTGTAGAAGTGGTACAAGAAGTCAAATCATGGATGCATTATTCCAGAATTCCAAAGGCCAGAGCCCCTTGGGTAATTGAGAGGTTGTCTGAGAAGAAACAAAATGCTTTGGTCTTGTTTTGCTCTCCTGACAATAGTTAATTGGGTCTTGACTTGGGAGCAAAATTTACATCTCCTTTTAGTCTCAAATGTGACCCAAGTGTTGCCTCCAAGGGATTGTTGGGTGTGCACTCCTTTACCTGAAAAGACAAGAAGCCATTCACCATTTCTGCCTCCCCTATTCTGGTAGAAATGATTCCTGGTCACTGGGTGAGCACTTGTGTTCCCCAAAAAGTAGACCCAGCAGTTAGTGTGCAAGTACCCCCCCATCTCTGACAATCCTGCCTGTGTCCAAAGCTGTGACCCCCACTGAAGGGACAGGAGAAGTGGATTGTGTTAATGAAAGGGGCACGTTTGTGGGAAATCACAGCCAATGTCCTCAAACCCTTCCTGCTGGGGAAATGACTGATCCTTGGCCGGTCCCCAATGGAACAGGGTGGTGTTGGCTGTGTGGAAATAACACCTGTGAAGGGTTGCCCCAAAGCTGGAAGAGGATTTGTGTTTCAGCTTGCATCATGACTCAGTGCTGTAGCTGTTCTAATGCCTCGAGCTGTAAAATGAAATAAAGCTCCTAAGGCACTCCATCCCTTCAGGAGCTTAGTCTGAAGAAAAGAGGGATTTGATGTGGGATATAGAACACTGCTCCCAACATTTCTCTATGGCCAAGGAAGGCAAACCATAATCTTGGAGAGGTCCTAGAGAATTCGATCAGGGATGTAACTAAGCAAACAGGACGGAAGCTGAGCTCTGTGCACCCAGAGAAGATCAAAACCAAACGTTCCAGTCTTTGTGGTGAAAGGTAATGACACTGTGTCTGCTCAGAACTGAGGTCAAGAAGTGGACACCTCAACTTTGGGGGTCACCACATGCCAAAAAACCCCCACCAGAGACCCCTGAAGAAGACCCCAAAGGACCAACTAAGGACTTGCAATAGGGGGTGTGACTGTGTAAAGCAAAGTAAGGGAGAATATCTAAGGAATATAGAAACTGTGTGTGTGTGATATAAAGCCCTGTCTGGCTGTCCCTGAAGTGCTGAGGCTGAACAACAGCCCCTGAGCCAAAGCTGAGCTCTAGATGAACCTTCCAACCTACTGGTCTCTTTATCCATGTATTTGCTCCTTAACTAAAACTGTGTATGTTTGTTGGTCAAAGATGTACTGTGTGCAAAGACTACCCCTGTATCTGCCCATGAACAAAATAAATGTGCTTATTAGTGAGATCTGTGAGTCTCAGCTCATTAGTGAATGATATTTGTATGTGTTCATTAATCAAATCTTATGTCTGATTGTGAGCAAAATGTGATCTTTATCTTTCTGTCTTTAGAGAGTGGTCAAGGCCATGGCAGTCGATGTCTGGCCTTGTTTGGCAGGACATGGGGCAGGTTGACTGCCTTGGTTTTCCCCTTAAGCCCTGGCCAGGCTCTGGGTGGAACCCAGGAGGAGAAGGGAGCCAGATGGTTTTGCACACTCGTAGCTCTGTGAGCTTGTTTCTGCAAGGCCAGAAAAGCTGGACCCCCTCCCAGCAGAGATGGAGCCCTCCCCTAGGAGTGGACGCCCTGGGTGGGATTCCCCGTGCCCGGGAGGGGTTCTCCAACCCTTGGCTGCGACCGGGGCTCCCCCGCTGCCGTGCGGGCCTGGCTGAGGGGAACAGATGAGGGAACTGGGCAGGGACTTTTCTACTCACTCCAGGCACTCTTGGTAGGAACGATGAGGTGCGTTACTGAGCTCAGCCTTTTGTCATTCTTTGCTGCTTTGCACTGCAGGAAAATTACACACTTGTTCTCCAAAGTTGGTGTCGGTGTCTCTTGTGCTGACCCTCGTCGTGGGCAAAACAGTTCCATGGGGCCCTGCAGTGTCACAATGGTCCCCTGATTCCATCAGACAACATTCCTAATGTACTGTCTAGACTAGAGGAAAATCACAGGAAGAGCCCTGGTTTGTTAGGACTTGCTTTGTCTGAATGACCCCTGTGGTGCTTTTGGTGCTGAGTCCTTGAACCTCAGGTACTGAGGGGAGATTGCACAAACCTTTCCATTAGTCAGAGTCAGAAGGAGAACCCAAAATATCTCAAAGCATTAAGGGGTCCCACTGAGGAGCATTCCCAATACAGGCTCCTCATGGACTCGCTGGAAGAGAGAAATGAAGGCCATGATTGCACAAAGCTCTCAAAGGCTCAGTTTCCAAAGGAAGTACCAAAGCTCATTAAAAAACCTGGAGTACCTACTGACAGAGCCTCTCAAGGGACTAATTAAAGCAGAGAATTGGAGAACATGATTGAACAAACCTCTCCTAGACTCAGAGTCAAAAGGAAAGGCAAAGGACCTGAATAAACCTTTAGTCCCTTCAAGCATTAACGAGCCCCATTGAGGGCCCTTCCTGACCAAGACTCTTCAGGGACTCATTAGAGCAGAGAACTGGAGGTCAGGATTGCACAAACTTCTCTTGAGATTCCAAAGCAAAACCCAAAGGACTTTGAAAACCCTGCAGTCCCTTGAAGCCTTCAGGAGGCCCCCAAGGGCCATTCCTGACAAAGCCTCCCCAGGGACTCTCCAGCAGATCCTTGGGGGCCGTGAGTGCAGGGAGGCAAAGGCTCTGTGCAGGCAGCTGAGATGTTGAGCACAGCCTGGCTTGGTTGGAGGCAGCAGAAAGGCCCAGCCCTGACCCCCAGCCCGGGGAAGGCAGATCCTGTCCCTCACACCTCGCTCAGGGCTCTGCCGGGGGCACTGCCTTGGGGGTGACGCTGAGGGAAGGACAAGGGGGTGCCAGTGCCCAGCCTGCCCGGGCCCTTTGCTGTGCCCTGCCAGCAGCAGCCTCCCCGTGCTGTGCCCAGGCTGCTCCTTTCAGCTGCGGGCACAGACAGGCCCAGCTGTGCCTGCTGCTGTCCCATCCTGCGCTCAGCACGAGGGACGGGGCAGCCCAAAGAGAAGCCCCGTTGCTGGAGGGAGCCCAGGCCCTCGGGCAGAGGGGATCTCCCAGGGCCTGTGCCAGCCAGGGGCCTTGTGCTGGGCTGTCACAGGCCAGGGCAGGGGCAGCTGGAGAGCCCCTGGCCCAGCCCTGAGTCACAGGCTGAGCCATCAGCTCCTGCTGAGAGAACAGGCCCTTCCCTCACAGGCCCTTCCCCAGCCACCTTCCTGCTCTTGGCCTGTCCCCTCCAGGGGCACAAGTGACCTCACAGCCCCTTCACAGCCACCAGCTTCCTCTTGGAGGATGAGTTCCTGAGGCACAACTGACCCCTTGATACTGTACCCAACCATCCCCCCCCTTGTGGAGGACCACACACACATAAACTTGTGTCCTCAAATTTGTCCAGTAGATTCCCAGGATTTCCATAGGGAGATGTTCCTCACAGGAACTGCTGTGTTTGCACTGGTGCATTTGATAGCTCCACTTCTGCCTCTCTCTCTATTCTCTCTTCAAAGAGCTCTCCAAGGAGAAGATTCCTTGAACTGTAGAATAGCAGAGGCTGGCAGAGCCCCCTGAGCAGCCCTGCCCTGGCTGTGGCTGGGCTGCAGTTCCCTCTGCCCAGAGCAGCCCCTGTCCTGCTGGGTTGGTGCTCGTGGCTGCAGCGCTGTTGGTCCCAGCCCAAGGCTTTGGCTGTCCCTGGGCAGTGCTGGCCCCACAGGAAGCGTCTCTGCAACCACCCCACCCAATGGGCTGGGCTGGGCAAGTGTTTCACAGGGGACATGGCTGGGACAGCTGGGCTGGACTGACCCAAGGGATATTCCATTCCATGGGATGGCATGATCAGCAATAACTGAGAGAAAGGAAGGGAGAAAGGGCAGGGAGGAGGGGGAGAGACGTGGATGCTCTTTATTAATACATTTGTCTTCCAAAGAAACCTCTCCATGGACTGAATTCTTGCCTCCCAGGGGTTTTCTTTGTTTCTGCCTGCGGCCTTTGCTTTTTCCTTCCCCCTCCCCAGTTAATCTCCCTTTATGTTGACCAACGATTTTTTCCCCTGCTTTCCCCCTGTTGTCTGACTGAGGAGGGGAAGTGAGGGAGCAACTTGGTTGTCACTGGATGGCCAGACAGGTTTAACCACAGTCACCTTGCCCAAACCTTCTCTTACAGGCACCCCCAGAAATGTCAGGTGTCCACACCTGAGCTTGGTCACGCCCTGCTCACCCCCTCCCCCAGGGCTGTTCAGAGACAGGAGTCCTTCCCTTGCACACAGTTCCTGGCAGCAGGGCATTGTCTGCCTGGGCTCCTGCTGCCACTGCCAGGGGCTGGAAGCCCCTCAGCCCTGGGGGCTGTCAACTGCTCTGCCCCTCTCTGAGATGCCCCACAGCCTGAGGGGTGGACACAAGGAGCTCTGTGCACAGAAGCACATCCCAGGGCTGCATCCAGAGGCTTTCCCAGGGCATGTGACTCTCCAAGTGAGAGCTTGTCCCTCTGGATTTATGGCCCCCCAGGAACAGCTGATGTTTGTGCTCACTGGGGTTCATCTCCCCACACACACATAGTGCCCACACTGAAGTCTCCTCAGGACTAAGCAAAGATGGATTTTTGACCTGGTCACTTGATATCTCTCTGTGGAGAGACAACCAACCTCTTGCAGGTGGGGTGAGAGGCCAGGGCTGGGAATGGGGGTGGCAGGGGCTGCTCTGTGACAGTGGCCCTGGGGCACCTTCCCAGGCTGTCCCTGGAACAAAGACACAGCCCAGCCCCTGCTCTGCTGCTCCCTCAGGGCTGTGCCAGGAGCTCTGGCTGTGCCAGGACACTGCTGTGTGCCCCCACCCTGCACACTCCCACTCTCAGCTGGGCACTGGCATTTGCTTTGCCAGGGCATTCCTTGGGCACATTGCTGACAGGGACTGTGGAGGAAGAGCCTGAAGCCCTCCTGCCCTGCCCTCAGGAGATGCCCTTGGCTGATGCAGGTGCTGGTGTGGGGCCCAGCTCTGTGCCAGCAGTGCCAGGGCCTGTCCCTGCCTGTGATCCCAGCACGGACACGCAGCAGGACTGTGCCCAAGCTGTTAAGAAGGGGTCACCCAGGAAAGCTGTCCATGGAGTTGCTGCAGAGACCCAAGAAAGAAAGCAGCGACCTCTCAGACATAAGAGGACTGAGACCAATTCCTTTGATTGTGGTGGGGGGACCTCTGGCCTGGCATCACAAAGGTCAGACAGTGAATACTCTGACCAGGAACAGGAATGGAGGGTCCCTGCCTTCGGCCAGGAGGAGGAAAGGGATGGTCGGGTCTGCTGGACTGGGTGGGTTGGATGGCCTGGCACGTGGGATCCACAGAGGTAGATAAGGGTGCACAGAGCACACTGATGCCATCGAGGCACAGAAGTGCAGAACCCATCTGGATCTCTGGAGTGACAGGGGATGCCAGGAATTGTCAGTGTTGGAGGCTGAAGTGACTTTAACGGGACAATTGGGAAAAGCACCCCACTGTGACTGGCCCAGAGGCCCCTTGTATCCTTGCCATTGATTACCTCAGGAGGGGAGACTTCAAAGATCCCAAGGGGTATCGATGGGCTTTTGGTGTGGCTACTGTGGCTACAGAGGAGGTCAAACAATTACCTACCCTGCCTGTCCTCTCAAAGGATTCTCCCATTGTGGGATTGCTGCAAGTCGAAGACCAACAAGTGCCCATTGCCACCAGAACAGTGCCCTGAAGGCAGGATGGCACCAACTGGGACTCCACAATTCCCATTCAGGAACCAGTTCATCGACTGCAGAAACAGGGAGGGATCAGCAGGACCCGCTCACCCTTTACCAGCCCCATATGGCCAGCGTGGAAGCCTAATGGGGAGTGGGGGCTGACAGTGGACTATCGTGGCCTGAAAGAAGTCACGCTGCCTCTGAGTGCTGCTGTGCCGGACGTGCTGGAACTTCAGATGAGCTGGAGTCAGAGGCAGCCCAGTGGGGCCACAACTGATACTGCCCATGTGTTTTTCTCCATTCCTCTGGCAACAGAGTGCAGACCACGGTTTGCCTTCACCTGGAGGGGTGTCCAGTACACCTGGAATCAAGTGCCCCAGGGGTGGAAGCACAGCCCAACCATCTGCCAGGGACTGATCCAGACTGCACTGGAACAGGGGGAGCTCCAGAGCACCTGCAATATATTGAAAATATCACTGTATGGGGCAAAACAGCAGAAGAAGTTCTTGAGAAAGGGAGGAAAATAGTCCAAATTCTTCTCAGAACTGCTCTTGCCATAAAGCAAAGCAAGATAAAGGGACCTGCACGGGAGATTCAGTTCTTGGGAATAAAATGGCAGGATGGATGCTGCCCTGTGCCCCTGGATGTAGTAAACAAAATAGCATCTATGTCTCCACCAGCTAACAAGAAGGAAACACAAGCTTTCCTAGGCCTTGTGGGTTTCTGGAGGATGCACATTCCAGGTTACAGTCAGCTTGTGAGCCCCCTCTGTCGAGTGACCCGGCAGAAGAACCATTTTGAGTGGGGCCTTGAGCAACAACAGGCCTTGGAGCAGATCAAACAGGAGACAGCCCGGGCAGTAGCTTTGGGGCCTGTTGGAACGGGAACAGCTGTGCAAAATATCCTCTACAAGGCAGCTGGGGAGCATGGTCTCACCTGGAGCCTCTGGCACAGAACACCAGGAGAAACCCGAGGTCGACCATCAGGGTTTTGGAGCCGGGGTTATCGAGGATCAGAAGCCAACTGAAAAGGAGATACTGGCAGCCTCTGAGGGGGTTCGAGCCCCCTCAGAAGTTGCTGGAACAGAAGCGTGTCTCCTCTTGGCACCACGTTTGCCTGTGCTGCACTGGATGTTCAAAGGGAACATCCCCTCAACTCATCATGCAACCAGTGCTCCATGGAGCAAGTGGAGCAAGCTTTGATCACACAGCGAGCCCGAATGGGAAAACCCAGTTTCCCGGGGATCCTGGAAGAGATTATGGACTGGCCAGAAGGCAGGGATTTTGGAGCACTGCCTGAAGAGGTGACTCGTGCCCAAGAAGCACCACCATATAATGAGTTCCCAGAAAATGAAAGAGGGGATGCTCTGTTTACTGATGGATCTTGCCGAGTGGTAGGAAACCATGGGAGGTGGAAAGCTGCTGTGTGGAGTCCCACACGACGGGGCGTTGAAGCTGCTGAAGGAGAGGGTGAGTCGAGCCAGTTTGCAGAAGTGAAAGCCATCCAGCCAGCCCTAAAGATTGCCAAAGGAGAAAAGTGGCCTGTGCTACACCTCTACACTGACTCCTGGATGGTGGCTAATGCCCTGTGGGGGTGACTACTGCAGTGGAAGAAGGCCAATTGGCAACGCAGGGGTAAAGCCATCTGGGCTGCTGCATTGTGGCAGGACATCACTGCACGGGTGGAAAACACGACTCTGAAAGTGCATCACGTCGATGCTCCCGTGCCCAAGGGTCGTGCCACTGAAGAACATCAGAACAATAAGCAGGTGGATGAGGCTGCCAAGATTGGAATGGCCCAGGTAGACTTGGACTGGGAGCAGAAGGGTGAGCTCTTTATAGCCCGATGGGCCCATGGAACATCAGGACATCTGGGAAGAGATGCGAGGTACAGGTGGGCTCGTGATCCAGGGGTCGACCTGACCATGGAGGCCATCACACAGGTCACTCATGAATGTGACAAGTGTGCAGCAATTAAGGGAGCCATGCAAGTAAAATCTGCCTGGAATAGAGGGCGGTGGCTGGATTTCCAATATGGTGAGGTCTGGCAAATTGATTACATTGGACCACTGCCACAAACACACCAGGGCAAGAGCTACAGACTCACCATGGGGGAGGCAACAACTGGCTGGCTGGAAACATATCCTGTAAACCAGGCCACTGCTCAAAACACCATCTGAGGCCTCGAGAGGCACATTCTGTGGTGACATGGGACCCCAGAGAGAACTGAATCAGATAATGGGACTCACTTCTGGAATAATCTCACAAGTTCTTGGGCAAAGAAACATGGCATCGAATGGATCTATCATATCCCTTATCACCCACAAGCCTCTGGAAGACTGAGAGGTATAATGGACTGTTGAAAACCATGTTGAGAGCATTAGGTAATGGGACATGGAAACATTGGGAGGCAAATTTAGCTGAGGCCACTTGGCTGGTCAACACTGGGGGATCTGCCAACTGCCCTGGTCCTGCCCAAACAAAACCCCTACACACTGTGGGAGGGGATAAAGTCCTGGTACTACACATGGGGAAGTGAGGGGGGGAAGTCAGTGTGGGGTTCTCCTCCCACGAGAAAAGGCAAACCCATCTGTGGGATTGTCTTTGCTCAGGGACCAGGGTGTACCTGGTGGGTAATGAGGGAAGATGGGGAGACCTGGTGTGTGCCTCGAGGAGATTTAACCTTGGGGGAAAGATGATCTGTGTTCTGAGTTGTGTGTTGCAGGAGGTAAAGTAGCAGGAAGACATGAACCAATGAAGAACCAATTGTGTGAGGAGGAAGGAGAGTGCGATGATGACCCGGGACGGGCTGGTGTCGGTGCCCAACGATTGATTGTGTTGCTTCTGCTGTCCTGAGTACCCATCCTGATGGAATGGAGCCCAGCATCTGGAGGGGTGGAAGAAGGCCATGAAAATGGGAAAATAAGACCTATCTGTAAAAGGGCAGGGAATAGCAGTTAATGAAAATGTATAAATATGTACGTTGGGTCTAAAGACAGTTTAGGAATGTTTAAGTAGCATGTGTTGGTAAGGAGGGATCTCAGTAATGCAGAATAAATACAATGGAATAGTCAGAAGATAAATAAATTATGTGGGGTCTCAGTATGACACAAATGGTGTGGAATAAGGGGTGGAGACTGTATTGGGCCTGGCTGAGCTGCAGTTCATTTCCCCAGAGCAGCACTGCCAGTGCTGTGCTCTGCACTGGGAGCTGGAAAGGTGTTGATAACACACTGGTGTTTGGGCCACTGCTGAGCAGGGCTGGCACAACATCAGCACTGTCACATTCCTCCCCAGCTGAGGGCAAGACCCTGGGAAGGGACACAGCCAGGTCAGCTGAGCCCAACTGACCACAGGGACATTGCAGACCATGGGAGGTCAGCTCAGCTCTAAAGCTGAGGCCCGGAGCAGGAGGGGGGCATTCATTGTCTAATGGCTGCCTGCTGAGGAACCCTCACAGGTACCCAAGCCCTGCTCCTCGGGAGTGGCCGACCACGGCTGCTCATGGGGAGTAGAGAACAAACCCTGCTGTCTTTGGCTTCTGTGTGCACAAGCTTTGCTTTGCTTTTTGCTTTAAAAAAACTGCCTTATCTCAATCCTCTGTTTTTTTTTCCACCTTGCTCTCTCCGCTGTCCCACTGGGAAGGGGAGTGATAGAGCGGCTGGGAGGGCACCTGGTGTCCAGCCAAAGTCAATCCACCACACACCTGAACACTTCCAGAGACTCCACCACCTCCCTGGGCTACTTG
Organism: Pseudopipra pipra; assembly: GCF_036250125.1. Lineage (NCBI taxonomy): Eukaryota > Metazoa > Chordata > Aves > Passeriformes > Pipridae > Pseudopipra > Pseudopipra pipra. The sequence goes on from NC_087580.1 coordinate 21,326,610, forward strand.
TTCCAGTGCCTGAACACTCTCTCAGTGGAAAAAGTTTTTTTTTAACATCTAATCTGTGCCTCACCTGATGCAACTGAAGGCCATTTCCTCTCTTCCTGTCACTAAAGGCTTTGCAGAAGAGACCAACCCCCACCCCACTAAAACCTCCTTTCAGGTCACTGCAGAGAGCAATGAGGTCCCCCCTGAGCCTCCCCTTCTCCAGACTCAACCAGCCCAGTTCCCTCAGCCGTCCCTCAGCAGACATGTTTTCCAGAGCCTTCCCCAGCTCCGTTCCCTTCTCTGGACACGCTCCAGCCCCTCAAGGGCCTTTTGGCACTGAGGGGCCAGAACTGGACACAGCACTCCAGGTGGGGCCTCCCCAGTGCCCAGCACAGAGGGGCAATCAGTTCTCTGCTCCTGCTGGCCACACTCTTCTCCACAAAGGCCACGATGCCCTTGGCCTTCTTGCCCCCCTGGGCACACTCTGCCTCATATCCAGTCGCTGCCAAGCAGCACCCCCAAGTCCCTTCCTGCTGAGCAGCTCTCCAGCCCCTCTGCCCCCAGCCTGGAGCGTTCCAGGGGGTTGTTGGGGGCCAAGGGCAGGCCCTGACACTTGGCCTTATTGATCCAGCCTGTCCAGATCCCTCTGCAGAGCCTTCCTGCCCTCCAGCACATCCACACTCACACCCAACCTGGTGTTGTCCACGACTTTCCTGAGGGGGCACTCGATCCCCTGGCCCAGATCATCCACAATGATGTTAAACAGGAGCAGCCCCAACCCTGAGCCCTTGGGAACCCCACTAGTGACTGGCCCCACCTGGATTTCCTTCCATTCCCCACCACTCCCTGGGCCATCAGACACTTTGTCACCCAGCAAACAGGTCCCTGGGCAAGCCATGAGCAGCCAGTTTGTGCAGGAGATGCTGGGGGAGATGGTGCCAAAGGCTTTCTGGAATTCCAGAGAGACACATCCCAGCCTTTCCCTCAGCTGCTGAGCGGGTCCTTTGTCAGAGAAGGAGATGAGGTTGGTCAGGCAGGACCTGCCTTTCCCAACCCCACGCTGGCTGGGCCTGATCCCCTGGTTGTCCTGCCCGTGCCATGGGATGGCACTGAGGAGGATCTGCTGCATGGACTTCCCTGGTCCTGAGGTCAATGGGACAGGCCAGGAGTTGCCCAGATGCTCCTTTTGGCCCTTCCTGGGGATGGGCATCCCATTTGCTTGTTGCCAGTCAGCTGGGACTTGTGCAGTTGTGCAGCACTGCTGGGCAATGAGTGAGAGTGGCTTGGCCAGCTCTTTCTGCAGCTCCCTCAGGACTCTTGGCTGCATCCCATGTGGGCCCAGGCACTTGGGGGGGTCTCACTGGCAGAGCAGGTCACTGACCATTTCCTCCTGCATTCTGGGGGCTTCACTCAGCTCCCCATCACCAACTGCCAGCCCTGGGAGCTGGGGATGCTGAGGACAACTGCTTTGGGTGTTAAAGACTGAGGCAAATAAAGCAATAATTAACCTCATGGAACGATGGACCACTGTGACACTGCAGGGCCTTCTGGAGCCCTGGGACACTGGGCAATCTCATGGAATCAAGGCAGCACTGTCACCCTGGGAAAACTCCTGGAATTCAGGGCCCATTGTGACACTGCAGGTGTCACACATGGAACAAAAGGAACCCTGGGATGCTGCAGAAACTCCTGGAACCAAGGGACCATTGTGACATTGAGGGGGCTGATGGAATCAGGAGTCCATTGGGACAATCCAGGGCCTCATGAAATCAAAGGAATTCTGGGACACTGTCAAACCTCCTGGAACCAAGGGTTCCTGCTGACATGCGTGTCCTCCTGGAACCAAGGGAGCCCTGAGATATTTCTGAACCTCCCAGAATCCAGGGGCCACTGGGACCCTGCAGAACCTCCTGCATTCAAGTGGTCCTTGTGAAACTGCAGGCTCTGCTGGAACCCAAGGATTCCTGGAACACTGCAGAGCTCACGGAACCAAAGGGCCACTGTCCCACTGCAGCTGCTTCTGAAGCACAAGGGACCCTGGGACAATGGGAAATCTCCTGGAATCCAAAGGGCATTTTGGGACTGCAGGGCCTCATGGAACTAAAGGAACCTTTGGAGACTGTGGAAGCTCATGGAATCAAGGATCCATTGTGACATGTGGGGCCTCCTGGAAGCAAAGGAACCCTGAGAATTTCTGTGCGAACAAGTTAAGGCAGCAGCAGCTGCATTCACTTAATCAGGATCCAAAAGGAGTGTTTTGCCCTTGACTGGTGTTTTCCATCCAGAGAGGGCTGTTTGCCAAAGTGGAAACCACTTGGAACGCTCTGCATGGCAGCCTGTGTTTTTCTCTGGTGGCTGAACACAGCCAGCACATGAGGGGAGGGGAATGTGTGGGATCAGGGCACTGCTTTGGGGCCATGCTGGGAATTCCAGTGGACTAAAAGACAAAGTCGAGGTGCTGTTTCCAAAGGAACCCCAATGAAAGGGGGACACTGGAAAGATGGGAGGACAAGTCCTGCAATGGAACTCTGTGTGAGCAGCCTCATTTTCTCCTTCAGCACCCACAGGAGAGGGGGCAAAAACTGGGGGTTGGGACCCCAAAACTGATTGGGGGGGATATTGGGGATTGAGGGGACAGTGGGAAATTGGGAAGAACAGGGAGAAGGGTGGAAAAGGGGGGGTGGCCTGGCAGGTCAAACAGTCCCATGGGGGTCTTTGGACACAGTGGGGTTCGCAAAGGGGGGTGGCCCCCCGGAGCTCCCAACTTCCTGTGGGGTGCTGGGGGCTGCTGGATCCAATCCCAGCCTTGGATTATGACAACACTTTCAGTTTAGAGGAATTACAGAGCTGTGACTGAAACACTTTTGTCTCTCAGGTTTTAATGATGGCAAATCAGATCTATTGATACAAATGAGTCATTTAGGGATACAAATGATCAGACAAAAGATCTTCATCACAATTATTTACTGCACAACAGAAACACTAAAACTACCAGGAGTACAGGAGAAGATAGAACAGTGCTCTACACTAAAGCAATTGTTGAAGCAATTCTACTCAAGCTGGCACCAAAGCAATAATTCTTAATTAGAGATGGATGGAACTCCCCCAGACCAACGCTGGTGGGGAGATCTCTGCTCTCAACCTCCAGCAGTGACCTTGAGGGGTCCTCAGCCAAGGCAGGAATCTCCACACACCCCCAGGAAGGGTTCTGTTGGCAGAACCTGCCCCTGGGAAAGGGGACTGGCCCTTTGTGGTCAAAAGGGATGAACTGACTCGGGGATGACTTCCCGCACTCGGGGCAGAGGGAATCCTGCTTCTTGTTGCAGAGCACTGCAGCCACAAATGGGCTGCAGAGAACCTGGTCTCTGCACAGAAGCTGGTGGATGGAGAGGAGCTGGCTCTGGCCAAGGTTACTGTGTGCCATGCTTTAGTCCTGGCTGGCACCAAGGTGCTGATGACTGGCGTGGGGTCAGTGACACTTTCCCTGCCTTGCTCAGGTGGCTGTGCTGCTCCTGTATCACACCTCTATGAGCTGCAAGAGCCCTGGTGACTGGAATGAGTTTGACTACAAGACCCAGGTAATCCCTCTGGGGTTCCCTCCCTTGGGGTGCAGCAGGAGCAGCGGTGGCTTTCAGGGGGTGCTCTGAGACCTGCCCTCCTATTCTGGGTCCCCTTAAAAGACAGTGTGGAGTGGGTACTGCAGTGCTCACCGGTGGTTTTGGTCTGTCAAAGGCTTGTGGCAGCAAGTGTGGGCACCAGCATGGGTAGGCAAGGGAGCTGCCTGCTGCCCCAAGTCTGCTGTGGTTGCTTCCTGTGAGCAGCAGCAGAGCTGCTGACCCCATGGCTCCTCTGACACAGGTTGAGCTGGCATCAATCCTCAAATTTGTGCTGGATAATGAGGAGAGCCTGAATGAGAACCTAGAGCCATTTCTGCTGACGAAAGGTGAGTGCTGTGTCTGCTCATGCCTGAGGAGATGTGAGCTGGTCTGAAACCTCTTCCCACATTCCCCACACATGTACGGCCGTTCCCCAGTGTGGATGTGCTGGTGTAGGATCATTTCAAAGCTCTGGCTAAAGCTCTTCCCACATTCCTCACACTTGCAGGGCTTCTGCCCAGTGTGGATGTGCTGGTGCTTGATGAGGGAGGACCTCTGCCTGAATCTCTTCCCACATTCCCCACACGTGTAGGGCCGTTCCCCAGTGTGGATGCGCTGATGTCGGATCAGGATGGGGTTGCAGTTGAAGCTCTTCCCACATTCCCCACACGTGTAGGGCCCTACACCAGTGTGGATGTGCTGGTGAGTGAAGAGGCTCGAGCTCTTCCTGAAGCTCTTCCCACATTCCAAGCACCTGAAGGGCTTCTCCCTGCTGGGAGGCTGCTCAGGCACCACCAGCTCAGAGCTCCCCCTCAAGCTCCGGCCGCCTTCCCAGCACAGGCTGGCTCTTTCCTCCTCAGAGCACCCTGGGCTGGCTTTGGAGCCCCTCCTGCGGGGGGATCTCCGGCCCTTTCCCTCCCCGCTGCCTTCCTGCGCCGGGGAGCCCTTCAAAACGGCCTCTCCCACCAGGCTCTGCCGGGGGGATTTGTCCTCCGGGCTCTCCGTCCTCAGCTCGGGGCCTGGGGCAGGAAGCAACAAGGACAGGCAGGGGATTTGCCTCCGGCCCACAGGGAAGGCCAAGGACATCCCCCCAACTCCGGCCCCGGCAGGACGGCGGCGCCAGCGGGGTTGTCCTGCAGCCGGGGCCATGCTCGGCTGACAGAGCCAGCACAACACCCGCCCAAAGGGACACTGACTGCCTCCTCACCTGCCTGGGGGGCCCAAGGCATCTTTCTCTTCCTCGCAGCCTCCTTCATCTGCCCAAGCTTTGAGAAGGAGAAATCCTGATGGGGGGGAAAACAAGGGCTGAGCGTGTTGGCTTGGGGGTTCCTCCTGGCCAAGTCCATCTCTAGAACTCACCGGGCATCCTGTGACCATAAAAACCTCCAAAACACCAAGATTCAGCCCAGAAAAACCCAAACCTCTGAGATTCAGCCAGAAACCCCCTCAGAAACAGCGAGATGAACCCCCCCCTCAAACTGCAAAAAGTTAAGGCTCAGCCAGAAAATACTCCAAAATATGAAGACTTGGCCCAAAACTGTCTCCTAGAAGTTCCCCCTCTCTGGTCTCTTCCCTTTGGGGTTCAAGGGGTCTCTCCTGTCTGGGATGCTGGGGTTCCAACTTAAAAATGGTGGGAGTGTTGGGGGTCCCAGGGGTCCCTTCTCCTCTGACTCTCACCTTCGGGGTGCCACGTTCCCAGACATTCCCCCTCTCCAGGTTCTCCACTCTGTTGTCCCAGGGATCCCAGGGGTCCCCACTGTCCAGGTTTCCCCTTCTCCGCACCCCCTGTTTCAGGCTCCTGGGGGTCCCGGGGCTCCTCCCTCTCCGTGCTCCCCCCTCCAGGCTGCCGGGGGTCCTCCAGCTCCGACATCTCCCCGCTCCACCCTCCATAATCCCCAGCTCCCGGGCTCCACACACACCCCCAGCATTCCTGGGGGGTCCCAAACCCGCTGTGTCCCCCCCCGCCGGCACTGGGCTGACAATGGAGCCGGCGGGGCCTGACCCAGCAACACCAACCCCCACCATGGGGGGGACCCGCATCCCCCCGCCCACCGCCAGGGCTCTGCCCCCAACCCAGCCCAGCCCCCCAAAAAACACCTCCCACCCACCCCCAAGAGCCTCCAACGGTGGAGCAAAAACAGCAACAGGAAAACAATCACCTCCCACCCCGCAGGTGCCTGGGAAGGGGGAACTCGTCCCAAATATCCTGGGGGGAGCACAGGGGGTCGGGACATACTCAGGCTGCCAGCACAGATTTCCCGACAAAGTCTGCAGGGAGTCGAGCTCTGGAGAGCAGATTGTGCCCCATGGATGGGATTGCAGAGGGGCCCTCAGGTCCCCAGCAGGAATCAGCAACCAGGAACAGACACAAAAGGCTCCCCTGAAGATTTCCGGGGGAGTGTCCTGGAGGGAGGGGACAGTGTCACCCCACCAGGGCAGGGCTGGCAAGTGGGAGGCTGCTCCAGGGCTCTGCAAGAGGCCTCGTGCTCTGCTGGGCCCCAGCACTGGCTGGTCCCAACACCCCCGGATGCCCCCGGCCCTGGGCAGCTCTGCTGCCACAGGCTGTGCCCTCACCGTGGCCCTGCAATGGCCCTGCCTGTCCCTCACCCGGGGCCCTGCCCACATCCCTGTCCCTTGGCTCTCTCTCTGCCAGCTCAGTGTGGGGCACACGGGCTGGGGGTCCCTCCCAAGCCCCCCGGGCAGCCGGCGTTGGCTGGGGGGGATGTGAGGGCTGGGCCTGCTCAGCACAGCCCCGGCCTCGTGCCCAGCGCCTCTTTCCTGACCCACACAAGAGCTTCCCGGCCCCCCCAGGGCTCCCCTGCTGCTGCCTCTGCTCCTGGCCCTGCCTTTGCTGCTCCCTTGGCTGGGGCAGCGGCTGCAGGGGGGGGGATGGCAGCAGCTTCAGCTCCACGGCACTTCCTGGGGGGAGCTCAGCCTGGGGGGACGGGCAGGGACCTGATGGGGATGGACAGGGGCCCAGCAGGGACAGACAGGGCCTGCAGGGGAAGGCACAGGGACAACCTGGCCCCCCCACACTGCCAGGGCTGTCTCTGCTCCTCCTTGCAGGCTCCGTGGCCAGGCACAGTTGGTGTTCCTGGGTGCCCACCATCTCAGCACTTGCAGCCGCTCAAATCAGCGCCCGCAGCTCTGCAGCAAAGCCCCAGCTCACCTGGCACACAGGGGATGGACACAGCACCTGCTCGGGGATGGGCACACACAGCTTTGTGCCTTCCCCACCACGGGGCTCTCCTTCCTCAGCAGCACCTCTGCCTTGCACTTATTCTCAGCCTCACCTCAGGGACAGCTCTGGGCTCACCTCCGCGCCACTTCTCAGCCTCACCTCAGGGCCTGGGCTCAAGGACAGGAACCTGCAGGGAGGGGACATCAGGTGCAAGCTGAGGGCTGCCTGCCTGCACTGGCCTGGGGGCTTCTTTCTCCTTCTACAACCATCCCAGAACTCAGCCTGCTTTGCTAACACCACACATTTACAGACTAACCTTGCAGATAGATATGGACAGACATCTCTATCCCCCTGGGGATGGAGCCTCAAGCATGTGCTGCCACAGGAATGGCAATCAGAGAATCACAGAATCAGCCACGTTGGAAAAGACCTCTGAGATCATCAAGTCCAACCCTGGATCCAACCCCGCTGTGCTTCCCAGACCATGGCACTGAGGCCACATCCACTCTCACCTTCAACACCTCCAGGGACGGGGACTCCACCCCCTCCCTGCCCAGCCCATTCCAAGGCCTCATTACTCTCTCAGCAAAAAATTCCTTCCCAATATCCAACCTAAACCTCCCCTGGCACAGCTCCAGACCCAGCCCTCTTGTCCTACTGCTGCTGCCTGGCAGAACAGCCCCACCCCCACCTGGCTACACCCTCCTGGCAGGGACTTGCAGAGAGTCAGGAGGTCTCCCCTGAGCCTCCTCTTCTCCAGCCTCAACACCCCCAGCTCCCTCAGCCTCTCCTCACACCACTTGTGCTCCACTCCCTTCCCCAGCCTCGCTGCTCTTCTCTGCTCCTGCTCCAGCCCCTCCAGGGCCTTCCTCAACTCAGGGCCCAGAGCTGGACACAGCACTCCAGGGGTGGCCTCACCAGCGCTCACTCCAGCCCAACAATCCCTTCCCTGCTCCTGCTGCCACACTCTTCCTCAGCCAGGACACCATCCACTGGCCCTCTTGGCCACCTGGGCACACTGGGGATTGGGGGTACAGACCAGGACAGACCAGGACAGACCAGGACAGACCAGGACAGACCAGGACAGACCAGGACCTCCTCACTGCTCCCCAGATCTCTCCTAGAGCTGGGCCACCTTGTCCTGGGACACCTGAGCCCCCCCAGTGCCCTCCCAGTACAGCCCAGTGCCCCCAGTACAGCCCACTGTGCTCCTGTCCCAGGGTGCCGGGTGATCCCTCTTTGGGGGGGTTGGAAGGGATTTGATGGGGGGGTCAGGGGGAGATTTGGAGGGATCTGAGGAGTTTCTATGGGGATTTGGGGAGTTTTGGGAGGCTTTGGGTGCATTTAGTGAAGTTAAAAGAGGTCTTGGGGGGTCAAAGGGATCTGTGGGGGGAGAGGATTAAAGGGGAAATGGGGGTTAGGGGACATTTGGGGGGGTTAATGGGGTTTGGGGGGGTAGAGGAGGGGCAGCACCACAAGCAGGTGAATCCTGAGACCCCCCCTTGGTGTCTCCAAGACCCCTTTGGTGTCCCTAATTCCCCTCTTGACATCCCAACACCCCCCTGGTGTCTCCAGTGTCCCCAGGGCCTCCCCATGGCCCCAATTCCCCCCCGACACCCCCAATTCCACTGTCCCCAAAGCCCTCCTCACTGTCCCCACACCCCATCCCTGATGTCCCCAACCCTCCATCTCACCCCAGGAGCCCCCCCTGGACCCTCTGACCACAAAAACGACCCCCCACACACTCACAGAAAGGCCAAGGGCATCTGGGGACACATTGGGGACAGTTGGGGGGCTTTGGGGGGCACTGGGTGATTACTGGAGGTTACTGGGACACACTGGGGGGAACCAGGGAGCACTGGGAGGGACTGGGGGTTACTGAGGGAAACTGGGAGGGCACTGGGAGGGACTGGGGAGTTACTGGGGGATTACCAAGACACACAGGGGGACACTGGCTGGTTACTGGGCCATACTGGGGGTTACTGGGTGCTCACTGGAGCATTACTGGGCCATACTGGGGGGCAGTGGGAGGTCACTGGGACACACTGGGTGGTCACTGAGGGGGTTACTGGGCTGTACTGAGGATCACTGGGAGGTCACTGGGATATACTGGGGGCACTGGGATCCTCTTACCCAGATCTGCTACATCTCCCCCCTGCACTTTAGGGGACAACCCCAGGACCCCTCCCCTGGGGGCTGGGGGACCCCATGAACCCCACTGCTGGGCTTTAGGGGCCCCCCAGGCCCCCCTGTGGGGTCTCTGTGTGCTGAGTTTTGGGGGTCTCCGGGGTTCAGGGCGGGCATTGGGATCCCCTTTCCCTGGGGTCACTCCGCCGACACAGAGACCCCATAAAATCTCCTCAGAACCCCTCAAATCCCCTCAGAAATCCACCTCTGGACCCATCGAAACCTCCTCAAGGACCCCACAAATCCCCTCAGAGACCTCATCTCCCCCCCCCCAGGACCCCCTAAACCCTCTCAGTGACCTGCAAACCCACCTGGGATCCCCAAGCATTTCAGGGACCCCAAAAACCCCCTCAGGGACCCTCAAAACCGTCTGGGACTCCCACTAGAAACCCCCAAAACTTCTTCAAAGACCCCCCCAAAGGCCCCCCCAAGACCTCCCAGTTCCCTCGGAGACTCCAAAACTCCCTCAGGGATTCCCAAACCCATTCAGGGACCATCCACCCCCCCCTTAAGTCCCCTCAGGACACTAAACCCCTTCAGAGACCCCCCAAAACCTCCTCAGGGACCCCCCAGGGACCCCAAAACCACACAACAGCAGAACAGCTTTCTGTAAAGGAAGAGAGCAAAGAATCTGAGAAGGAGGAGACCAAGGAAAAACTGAAGCAAAGCAATAAAATCATCCTGGCCCTTGCAGTTTTTCTTTCACCTTTTTCTCACTTTTCCCGTTTTTTAGGGTTCTTCTTTTCGTTGGGTGGTTTTTATTTTTTTTCCCGAGGGATTTTCTCAGGACAAATCACCCATCCGGGTTCTTGGGAGGCCCCCGGGCCCCGCGGCCCCCGAGAGGGTTCCAAGGCCCCGCGCTCTGACCCTCGGGAACCCCCGAACCGCCCCGCCAAACCCTCCCGAGCCCTCCAGCCTTTCCACCCACAGCCGCGCTCCCCGCAGCCCCCGAGGGGATCCCCAGACCCCGCTCTCCCGCACCCCCCCAGCTCTCACAGCACAATGCGGGCCCCGCCGCCATCAACGATTCCCGGAAGTCAACACGGCGCTCTGCGCGCGCACCGCGCTTAAAGAACACCGCCGCAGCCAATCAGTGCGCGCCACGCCCCCGCACGGCTACGGCCGCGCCTGCGCACTGCGCGGGGCACCACGGGAGTTGTAGTCCTTGCGGCGGGTCACAGCGGCCATTTGCACGTGCGGAGTGAGGATAATACGTTTTTCGGTTTTCTTCTTTTTCTGTCTTTTCTTTTTTCTCTCTTTTTTCTTTCTTTCCCCCCCTTTTTTCTTTTTCTTTTTTCCTTTTTTTCTTTTTTCTTTCTTTTTTATTATTTGTCTCATTTTTGCCTGTTTTTTCTGTCTTTTTTTTTGTTTTTTTTTTTCTCTTTTTTTGTCCTTTTTTTCTTTGTATTTCCTTTTTTATTTTTTTTTTTACATTGTTTCCTATCAGTTGTATTTTCAAGGAAGATTTAAATACATATCAAAACAATCTCCATGTACATATCTTACAACAACAGATAATCTGCCATTGTTCCAGGTCCGAGAGGATTCCCAAGATCACAAACACTGAGATACAAAAGGTGCTCACACAAAAAACAGCTTTTCCTGCTTTTTTCCACAGGTAAAGCAAGTGTGGAAGGGGCACTTGGCCCCAGGCAAGATGCTTTTACAGCCACTTTAACCAGCCCAGAGTGGATCTGGCTGGCAAGTGGGATTATGCCCATGCTTTCAAGGAGGATTTCCACAGTACATTGAGGGGAAACACTGAGGGCCATTTCTTCATCTGCTGAAGGGATGAGAAGAGGGAGGAGCAGGTGCTGTGGCCCCAGAGCTTCTCTCTGCTTTGGGGACACTTCTGTGTTTTCCTCTGTCCATTGAATTCCCAACAAAGAATCAAAAAGCTACAGGAACTCCAGTCTGGAGTGCTCAGGACATGTGGAAGCAGGGGAATTTTTCTTCCCAGCTGGGATTGAGAGTGCAATTTCACACTCCTTTGGAGAGCATTAACTAAGACAGCCCATTTCTGCCCAGGGATCTCCCAGGGGGAACTCAATCCGGGCTCTGGGCAGGTCCCTGCAGGGGCAGCAGCTTCCTCTGCACATTTGAGGGATAAAGCTGCTCTAACCCTGCACTCCAACCACTCCACAGCAATTTAGGACCTCTGAGGACAGTTCCCCACTGTTTCCACCCCAGCAGAGACCTGAACACATCCCGTGGGCACTGTGTGACCACCCCTGGCATTAACACCCTGCAGGGATGAAGACACTGACTGTAAAGACACTTGTCTACCTGTAAACCTCCACTTTGTTTGCTACTATACAGCAATAACATTTTCTATTCATATTGCAGCTACAGACTTAACAAATAGAATTGCATATATTGTGCTTTAGACATTAAAATGCATTCCAAAGTCAGGCAATGCTAAACAATGAAAGTCTTAAACTCCCCCCCAAACCAGCCCCACTTTCTGGTTCCAGAACCAGCCCACTTCCTCACTCTCTTCACAAAGGGAGAAACTCTCCACTTCTGAAACAAAAATTCCCTCCCCAAAAGTGATCAGAAAGAGTCTACTTAGGCACTACCGCAAATGGAAGTTGTCTAATAACCATTCCTTCTAACTCAGGAAGGGGAGGAGGTGAAGAAAGTCACAACAAATGTTTGGATTCCTTCCTCTTCTATGTGTTCTCTTCCCTATCTGACGCTCTGGGACATGTGCAGGGGGGTCAGCATCTCTTCAAAGATGGCTCCTTTCACATCAGAGCCCCTCAAATTGGCTTCCTGGAGGTCACAACCTGATAGGTCACAATTTGGAAGGGAAAAGAAAAAGAAGTGTCAATGGAATGCACCCAGAACTCTGTTCAAAGCTTTACTGGAAGTCCATTTACCTGAACTCCATTGTACTCTGAAGCTGGAGAGCTCAGCCAAAAGCCAGCAATCCCCCAAATTCCCAGCTGACTAGAGGAGAGAAAGGAATAGGATGGAAAATGAATCCTAACTCACTTCCAAATCAGTTCCTGCCAACGTTGCTCCCCTGAGGTTACAGTTCTTTAGTTTGGTGTTTCTCAGGTTAATTCCTGTCATCTGACTGCCCTCCATGGCCACTCCTTTCAGGTTGGCACCTGGAACACACACAGAAAGGAGTTCTGTGAGGAAAACCAGTCAGGAACAGAGCAGCTCCACACTGGTGCTGCCTCAGAGCTGTGTGAATTGGAGGAGGACAAGGGGATTTGGGGCTGAGATGGTCACAGACTCAGAGCAGCCCTTGTGGGCCCTTCTCAGGGTTGGACAAACCACAGCTGGACCTTTTCTGGGCCATGGAAATGGACAAACACAGGCTGCAGTTGGCACAGATTGACAAGGCAAAAGCTTCTCACCTTCCAGATTAGCTTGAAGGCCTGAGGGGTCCTCAGAGTTGCAGCCTTTCAGGGACGCTCCCTCTGCGTTGGAGCGCAGCATCTTCCCCCCTGGCAGGTTGGCACACTGGCACAGACAGGAGTCACTGAGAGCTGGAAGAACAACACCAAAGACAATCAAGGATACAGTTTTAATTTCTGCTTTGGGAGTCAATCCCATTAAATCATTACTGTGAGGAAGTGTAAAAGCTTTGGGAACCAGAACAACTCTTTGGATTCCCATTAACTCAATGCAGGTGCAAAGTGACTCCACTTGGTCCCACACTCTCCCACCCCTTCCCCATCATCCCCCACTCCCCAGCCCCCTCATGCTCAGTTTGGGGGTCCCACCCTCGTTTTTCCCCACTCTTCTGACCTCTCCCACCCCTTTCCCATCATCTCCCAAACCTCAGATCCCTCCCCCTCCACTTTTGGGGAGTCCCACTCCCCTCCCACTCAGTCTGGGGTCCCACCACCCCTTTACCCCCTCTGACCCCCCTTTTCCCACCGACCTCCCCCTTCCCACTCCCTACTCACCCGAGAGCTCCTCGCCCGCAGCCGGGGGGGCTCCCAGCACCACCAGTGCCCAGAGAACTCCCCCAGAAAAGGGGTTGGGTGGGGTCCTGGGTGGGCTTTGAGTGGGTTTAGGAGGTGCTTGGGGGGCTGTGGGGATTCCAGTATGATCCCAGTATGATCACAGTTCCCCCTGCATGGTCCCAGTTGCTCCCAGTTGCCTCCAGCATAGACCCTGTCAATCCAAGTATGATCCCAGTCTTCCCCCAGCATGGTCCCAGTCAATCCCAGTTGCCCCATTGCACTTCCAGTCACTTCCAGTTGCACCCTTTATGCTCCCAGTTGCTCCCAGTATGATCCCAGGATGAGTTCAGTCACCCCCAGTATGATCCCAGGATGACCCCAGCACAGGCCCTCCTGTTCCCAGTATGATCTCACTTCCCCAGCGTGGTTCCAGTTGCTCCCAGTCACCCCTACTATGACTCCAGTAGCTCCCAGTATGATCCCTGTCACTCCCAGTCTCTTCCAGTATGTCCCAGTTGACCTCAGCCTGCTCCTAGTCAGTCTCAGTATGCTCCCAGTCAGTCCCAGTATGCTCCCAGTCAGTCCCAGTATGATCCCAGTCACTCCTGGTCTCTCCTAGTATATCCCACTTGCCCCCAGTGTGGTCCCACTTGCTTCCAATTGCTCCCAGTAGCTTCCAGCACGATCCCAGTTGCTCACAGCCACTTCCACTCACCCCCAGGTGGGTCCTAGTTGCTCCCAGTATGATCCCAGTCACCTCCCGCGTGATCCCACTTGTTCCCAGTATATCCCAGTTCACAGAATCACAGAATTAATTAGGTTGGAAAAGACCTCTGAGATCATCAAGTCCAACCTATGACCCAACACCACCATGTCAACCAGACCATGGCACCAAGGGCCACATCCAGTTGTTTCCTAAACACCTCCAAGGACAGTGACTCGCCCCCCTCCCTGGGCAGTCCATTCCCACGTCTAATCACGCTTTCAGTGAAGAAATTCCTCCTCATATCCACCCGAAACCTCCCCTGGCGCAGCTTAAGACTGTGTCCTGTTGTCCTGTCACTTGTTGCCTGGGAGAAGAGGCCCATCCCCTCTGGCTACAACCTCCTTTAAGGTGCTTGTAGAGAGTGACAAGGTCTCCCCTGAGCCTCCTTTTCTGCAGCTTAACCCCCCCAGCTCCCTCAGCCGCTCCTCACAGGACATGCACTGCAGATCCTTCACCAGCTCTGTTGCCCTTCTCTGGACCTGCTGCAGCACCTCAATGTCCTTCCTAAACTGAGGGCTCCAGAACTGGACGCAGAACTTGACGTGTGGCCTCCCCAGTGCTGAGTCCAGGGGGACAGTCACTGCTGTGAGAACGCTTCTGTTCCACGTTTTCACGGCGTTTGTGACAGATCAGACCAAGTGACCTTACGGGGACGGTTCTACCCCTGGCACAGGCGGTGCAAGCCCAGCAGTTGTTCCACGGGACGTGCTGAGGGAGAAAAGCGCCTCCGTGTGCGGAACAGCCGCGCTCCCGAGCGGCCCGAAGGGCCCCGGCACCCGCTGCCAGGCAGCGCCGGGGGCGGGAGCTCCGGGATCGCCGCCGGGAGAGCGCGTCCTGCTCCCCGCGGGAGCGGCGGGGGGGCCGCGGGACGGGCCCTGTGCACGGGCTGTGTCCGTGTGTGGGGACACGGCTGGGCGGGGGCACCGCGGGGTGTCCCTGGGCCAGGGGCGTGTGTCACAGAACCGCGGGATGGGGCGAGTGGGAAGGGACCTTGAAGATCATCCAGTTCCAACCCCCCAACACCTGCAGTGGAAGGCTCGGAGCCTCGTTCCCCTGGCCTTGAACGCTGTCCTTCAGTGTGCAGGGATACACGGCTGTGTTTGGTGCAGCGTTTGTACAGGTGGGTATATGCACACAGGTATTTCAGTGTGAAGCTGTGCAGGAGCCTCCCTGGGCACTGCCCTGTACCTTTGGACGTGTGTACACCTGTGCCTGTGGTTGTTTCCGTGTGTAGAAGCTCATCCCATAAGTGGTTGCTCACAATGTCATGTAAGGCAGGCTCTGCTGACATCCTCCTGGGCAGTTTCAGTGTTGCCATCTGAGGACTTCCCTGCTCTGATTTCACCAGCTAACTCCTGCCGTGCCAAGTTGTGGCAAGGCAGGGCAGGAGCAAGAAAACCAGTCTCTGTGTCCAATACAGAAGGTGGGAGGGTGGGAGGGCAATTCCCTCTGGGGATGGATTCTGCTGATGAAGAGTGTTCTGTCTCCTTTGGGCTGTGGGGTTGCTGCAGGGTTGCTGCCAAAGGTGTGTGCAGATGGACAGAGAAACAAGGTCAAGATGACCAAGTAAGAAATGATGAGGGAACCCACGGCAGAACACTTTACAACTGTTGTGATCTTGGCCTGCCTGAAAAGAGGATGAAGAAAAAGTTTTAAGATTTGTCTTGTAATTTCATAGTCTCTTTTTTGACTTTAAAGTGTTCGAAGAAAACTGTAGGATGTTTTTGCAGCTCCTTCTGTTGTAAACTAATTTTAAAAGGTGAAAAAAGAACACAAAGGTCTTGAGTATTTGTCTCAGTAGTTAACAAAGTCCAGTGGAAGGTCAGTAATGGTTGGGATATAAATGGATGTTAATTAGGCATTGTCACTGGAACCCGACAACAATAATTTCTGTGGAAAATCACAATTTTCCTCCCAGAAGATTTATTTTGCTACCCAGTGAAGAGACTCTCTGAGTAAAATACCTAATTAATATTTGTCAGTGCAACCTACACAAGCCCACACATGGGTCTCGTGTGTTTGCCACTGGGTGCTGTGGGGAGAGAAGTGGTCACAGTGTTTTTCCCAGTCCCTTATTTTACTGGCAGAGGATCTGTATGGCTTTTTAGCAGTATTAAGGCCAAACATAACTCCAAGTATGTTTAGTTAGAACAATGAATAAACTCTCTGATTGAAAATCAGGATTAGTGTTCCCTTTGCTGCCAGTAAACACTTTGATGGGTGGCTTGAGCTCCAAAATACATCTGAGATACTGTTGTTGATACTTAAATTTGTCATTTTGGCAATATCAGCTGAAGACCAAGAAACTTTGTTCTCCTCACAACAACCAACTCCCATATTAGCCTATTGGATTTTTATGCTGATTTTGCCAGTGCCAAGTTAATGTCTGTTTTCTAATGTTGCAGCAAATCCAAAGACAATTTAGATATGCCCGCAGGTTGTCTTCTCCCAAGAGCTTGTTCAATCCCATTGGATTTTTGGGATTCATAAAAGTGTCATTTAAACAGCTGTTTTGATGGGCAACACCAGGAAATTTTAGGATTTTTTCCAAAAAACACCTGCTGAATGCAGTTTGATCCTCTTCTTGTTGTTTGTAATTGCACTGTCTGAAAATTTGACTGCAAGCCAGCAGGTTAACTGAAAAGCAGAGTTTCAGGTTTATTTTAGGTATGGGATGACTTTGGCAACCAGTGATGGGTTGTGCCAGCATGGTCCCAGCTGCCCTCAGAATGCTCCCAGTCACTCCCAGTATGACCCAGCCACCTTCACTGTGGGCCCAGTTGCTCCCAATATGATCCCAGTTGTGCCCAGCATGGTCCCAGTTGCTCCCATTTCCTCCCAGTGGGATCCCAGTTGCTACCCGTTGTCCCCAGCAGGGTCCCAGTACCTCCCAGTTCCTCCCAGTTTGATCCCAGTTGCTCCCAGTTGCCCCTAGCACAGACCCAGTCGCTCGCAGTATGATCCTGGTCTGATCCCAGTATGGTCCCAGTATGATCCCTGTACGATTGCAGTTGCCCCCTGCATGGTCCCAGTTTGTCCCAGTTGCCTCCAGCATAGATCCAGTCAATCCAAGTATGATCCCAGTCTTCCCCCAGCATGGTCCCAGTCAATCCCAGTTGCCCCACTGTAGATCCAGTCACTCCCAGTTGCTCCCAGTCACCCCCAGTGTGGTCCAAGTCGCTCCCAGTGTGGTCCCAGTCACCCCCAGGATGGTTGCAGACACTCCCAGTATATCCCAGTTGCCCTCAGCATGCTCATAGTCTCACCCAGTTACTTCCACTTGCCCCAGGATGGTTCCAGTTTCCATCAGGATGATCCCGGTCACTCCCAGTTTATGCCAGTTGCCTCCAGCATGCACCCTGTCACTCCCAGTTACTCCCAGTTGCTTCCAGCATGATCCCAGTTGCTCCAAGGATGTTCCCAGTTGCCTTCCAGCATGGTCCCACTGGCTCCCAGTTCCCCCCTGTGTAGTTCCAGCCATTCCCAGTTTGATCCTGGTCCCTTACAGTCATTCCCACTATGATTCCAGTATGGTCCTGGTCACTCCCACTGTGATCCCAGTCACTCCCAGTCACTCCCAATAGGATCCCAGTTGCCCCCAAGGTGGTCCCAGTTGCTCCCAGCCCCTCACCCAGGATGGTTCCTTTCCCTCTCAGGGACTCCCAGTCTGAGTCCAGTCTGGCCCCAGTCACTCCCTGGAGGATGCCATTTGCCCCCTGCATGGTCCCAGTTGCTCCCAGTATGATCCCAGTATGAATCCAGTCACCCCCAGTATGATCCCAGTAACTTCCAGACACTTCCAGTACAAAGCCAGTTTGATCCCTCTCACTCACCCCCAGTATTATTGCAGTCACTCCCAGTATGACCCCAGTATGACCCCAGCAGGGGCTCAGCTGCTCCCAGTATGATCCCAGTTGCCCCCAGCGTGGTTTCAGTTGCTCCCCTTCACCACTACTATGGTTCCAGTCACTCCCAGTATAATCCCAGTCACTCGCAGCCACTCACCCCACTGTAGTTCCAGTCTCTCCCAGTCTCTCCCAGTATGGCTCCAGTATGATCCCAGTGACCCCCTGTGTGGTGTCAGTCACACCCAGGATGAACCCAGACATTCCCTGGCACTCCCAGGATAAAACCATTTGCCCCCAGCAGGGTCCCACTTGCTCCCAGTCACCCCACTGTAGTTCCAGTCCTTCCCAGTAGGATCCCTATCACTCCCAGTCTCTCCCAGTATATCTCAGCTGACCTCAGCATGCTCCCAGTCAGTCCCAGTACACTCCCAGGCAGTCCCAGTATGATCTCAGTCGCTCCTGGTCTCTCCCAGTATATCCCAGTTGCCCCCAGTGTGGTCCCACTCACTCCTGAATGCTCCCAGTAGCTTCCAGCATGATCCCAGTTGCTCACAGCCACTCCCAGTCACCCCCAGTGGGGTCCTAGTCACTCCCAGTATGATCCCAGTCACTTCCAGCGTGATCCCACTTGCTCCCAGTATATCCCAGTTGCGCCAACATGGTCCCAACTGCCCTCAGAATGCTCCCAGTCACTCCCAGTATGACCCCAGTCACCTTCACTGTGGGGCCCAGTTGCTCCCAATATGATCCCAGTTGTGCCCAGCAGGGTCCCAGTTGCTCCCAGTTCCTCCCAGTGAGATCCTAGTAGCTCCCATTTGCCCCTAGCATAGAACCAGTTGCTCCCAGTATGATCCTAGTCCAATCCAGTATGATCCCAGTACAATCACAGTTGCCACCAGTATGATACCAGTGACTTCCAGACACTTCCAGTACAAAACCAGTTTGATCCCACTCATCCCCAGTATGGCTGCAGTCCCTCTCACACACTCCCAGGATTATTGCAGTCACTCCCAGTATGATCCCAGCATGACCCCAGCAAGGGCCCAGCTGCTCCCAGTAGGATCCCAGTTGCCCCCAGCGTGGTTCCAGTTGCTCCCAGTCACCCCTACTGTGGTTCCAGTCACTCCCAGTATATCCCAGTTGCCTCCAACATGCTCCCAGGTGCTCCCAGTATGATCCCTGTTCCCCAGTTCTGGTCCCACTGGATCCAGTCGGGGTCCCGGTGTATCCCGGTGTCCCCCTGTCCCCCCACCCCGGTGTCACCCCCTTTTCTCTCCCCACAGAGCTCCTGAGCCGCCGGCGGCCGCAGCCCCTCCCCGGGGCCTCGGGCCCAGCCTGGACCCCCCCCCCCCTGTCCCCGTGAGGATTTTGGGGGGGTCGTGTGTCCCCCCCTTCCCTGCTGCCACTCTGCCTCCGCCCGGCTGCTCCCAGTGATCCCAGTACAGCTTCCCAGTTCTCCCCAGTCCTGGTTATTTGGGGGGCAGTGGGGAGGGGCTTGGGGGGATCCCAAGGAGTGGAGCTGAGTTTGGGGGGCAGAACTGGCCCCGGGATGGATCAGGAATGGGGACCCCCCTTTGTTCCCCCTGTGTCAACCCCTCTGGGAAGGTCTTGGTGGGGCACCTGCCCCTTAAAAGGCACTCAGCTCACCCCAAAAGGTGCTGGGACCCCCCTAAATCTCCCCACCGGCCCTGGAGAACCCCCCAAACATAGTCAGAGCCCACCCAGGATCCCACCTAACCCCTTTTTTGGGGGGTGGTGGGACCCCAAACTGAGTTGGAGGGAGCTGGGGATTGGGGGGATGATGTGGAAGATGTGAGAGGAGGGAAAAATGGGGGTTGGGACCCCCAGAGTAATCTGGAGGTGGGGTGGGGATTGAGAGGACCATGGAAAAGTGGAAGGAACAGGGAGAAGGGTGGAAAAGGGAGGGTGGTCTGGTGGGTCAGATGGTCCTATGGGGGTCTTTGGGCACAGGGGGGGCTGGGAAAGGGGGGTGGCCCCCTGAGCTCCCAACTTCCTGTGGGGTGCTGGGGGCTGCTGGATCCAATCCCAGCCTTGGATCATCCCAACAGTTTCAGTTTAGAGGAATTACAGAGCTGTGACTGAAACACTTTTGTCTCTCAGGTTTTAATGATGGCAAATCAGATCTAGTGATACAAATGAGTCATTTAGGGATATAAATGATCAGACAAAAGATCTTCATCACAATTATTTACTGCACAAGAGAAACACTAAAACTACCAGGAGTACAGGAGAAGAGAGGACAGTGCTCTACACTAAAGCAATTGTTGAAGCAATTCTACTCAAGCTGGCACCAAAGCAATAATTCTTAATTAGAGACAGATGGAACTCCCCCAGACCAACTCTCGGGGGGAGATCTCTGCTCTCAACCTCCAGCAGTGACCTTGGGGGGTCCCCAGCCAAGGCAGGAATCTCCACACACCCCCAGGAAGGGTTCTGTTGGAAGAACCTGCCCCTGGGAAAGGGGACTGGCCCTTTGTGGTAGAAATCTCAGTCCGCTCAAGTGCAAAGGGCCGCTATGACCCCCCTCCCCAAAGAGACAAGACAACTGGGGAAGGAAAGAGGGGCTTGGCTAACAGAGATCAAAGATTCCATGAGGTAAAAGCAGGTTCCGTTCGGGCTGAGGGCGCTGCGGCCCCGCCCGTGCGAACACTCCTGAGGGCGGGCGGGCGGAGGGCGGGGCCGCGGCGGAAAAGGGGGGGGTGCTCTGTGAAGGCGGTGCGCGCGCAGAGCGCCGTGGTTGCTTCCGGGAAGCAAAGATGGCGCTGGCTCCGTGCTGCACTGTGAGCTGGCGGGGCCTGCGGGAGAGCGGGGCTCTGGGGATCCCCTCGGGGGCTGCGGGGAGCGCGGCTGTGGGTGGAAAGGCTGGAGGGCTGGGGAGGGTTTAGCCGAGGGGTTCGGGGGTTCCCGAGGGGCAGAGCGCGGGGGCTGGAACCCGCGCGAGGGGGGGCTCTACCAAGGCCCTGGCTGCACTGCGCAGGCGCGCCGGCGGAGTCCTCAAGAGGGAACTGCAACTCCCATGAGGCTCTGCGCGAGCCGCCATTACTTTTCCCGCCACAGCGCTCCGGCCGGGCTGGCGAACCGACCCAAGGGAAAGGGGATCCCAGTGACCCCCCCGAACCCCAGAGACCCCCAACACTCAGCACACAGAGACCCCACAGGGACGGGGGTCCGGGGGCCCCTTAAAGCTCAGTAGTGGGGTTCAGGGGATCTCCCAGCCCCGAGGGGAGGGGTCCTGGGGGTGCCTCCCAAAGTGCGGGGGGGAGATGTAGCACATCCGGGTAAGGGGATCCCAATGCCCCCAGTATATCCCAGTGACCCTCAGTACGGCCCAGTAACCCCCTCAGTGACCAGCCAGTGTGTCCCAGTGACCTCCACTGCCCCCCAGTATGGCCCAGTAATGCTCCAGTGTGCGCCCAGTGATCCTCCAGTGTGCACCCAGTAACCCCCAGTATGGCCCAGTAACCTGCCATTGTCCCCCCGTGTGTTCTGGTAATCCCCCAGTAACTCCCCAGTCCCTCCCAGTGCCCTCCCAGTGTCCCTCAGTAACCCCCCAGTCCCTCCCAGTGCCCCCTGGTTCCCCCCAGTGTGTCCCAGTATCCCCCAGTAATCCCCCAGTGCCCCCCCAAAGCTCCCCAACTGTCCCCAACGTGTCCCCAGATGCCCTTGGCCTTTCTGTGAGTGTGTGGGGGGGCGTTTTTGTGGTCAGAGGGTCCAGGGGGGGCTCCTGGGGTGAGATGGAAGATTGGGGACATCAGGGATGGGGTTTGGGGACAGTGAGGAGGGCTTTGGGGACAGTGGAATTGGGGGTGTCAGGGGGGGAACTGGGGCCGTGGGGAGGCCCTGTGGACACTGGAGACACCAGGGGGGTCTCAGGGTGTCAAGAGGGCAATTGGAAACACTAAGAGAGTTTTGGGAACACCAGGAGGGTCTCAAGACTTACCTGCTTGTGGTGCTGCCCCTCCTCTCCCCCCCCAGGCCCCATCAACCCCCTCAAATGTCCCCTAACCCCCCTTTTCCCTTTAATCCCCTCCCCCCACTGATCCCTTTGATGCCCCAAAATGCCTTTTAACTCCCTAAATGCACCCAAAAGCCCCCAAATCCCCATCCAACTCTCCCCAAATCCCTCCAAATCTCCCCCTGTTCGCCCAACCCCCCCAAAGAGGGATCACCCGGCACCCTGGGACAGGAACACAGTGGGCTGTACTGGGGGCACTGGGCTGTACTGGGAGGGCACTGGGGGGGCTCAGGTGTCCCCGACAACGTGGCCCAGCTCTAGGAGAGATCTGGGGAACAGTGAGGGGGTACTGGTCTGTCTTGGTCTGTCTTGGTCTGTCTTGGTCTGTCCTGGTCTGTCCTGGTCTGTCCTGGTTTGTACCCCCAATCCCCAAAGCCCCTCCCCAGCTCCCCCAGGACCCTCCCACACCCCAAAGCCCCCCAGCCCCCCCCAGGCCCCTGACTTGGTCCTGCTGCCCCTTGAGCATCTGCAGCTGCTGCAGAACCAGGCATTTCATCAGCAAATGTGCAGCTGACCCCAAGCTGGGGGTGTGTTGATGTGCTGGAAGGCAGGAGGGCTCTGGAGCACAAGTGGTGTGAGGAGAGGCTGAGGGAGCTGGGGGTGTTGAGGCTGGAGAAGAGGAGGCTCAGGGGAGACCTCCTGACTCTCTGCAAGTCCCTGCCAGGAGGGTGTAGCCAGGTGGGGGTGGGGCTGTTCTGCCAGGCAGCAGCAGTAGGACAAGAGGGCTGGGTCTGGATCTGTGCCAGGGGAGGTTTAGGTTGGATATTGGGAAGCAATTTTTTCCCAAGAGAGTAATGAGGCCTTGGAATGGGCTGGGCAGGGAGGGGGTGGAGTCCCCGTCCCTGGAGGTGTTGAAGGTGAGAGTGGATGTGGCCTCAGTGCCATGGTCTGGGAAGCACAGCGGGGTTGGATCCAGGGTTGGACTTGATGATCTCAGAGGTCTTTTCCAACGTGGCTGATTCTGTGATTCTCTGATTGCCATTCCTGTGGCAGCACATGCTTGAGGCTCCATCCCCAGGGGGATAGAGATGTCTGTCCATATCTATCTGCAAGGTTAGTCTGTAAATGTGTGGTGTTAGAAAAGCAGGCTGAGTTCTGGGCTGGTTGTAGAAGGAGAAAGAAGCCCCCAGGCCAGTGCAGGCAGGCAGCCCTCAGCTTGCACCTGATGTCCCCTCCCTGCAGGTTCCTGTCCTTGAGCCCAGGCCCTGAGGTGAGGCTGAGAAGTGGCGTGGAGGTGAGCCCAGAGCTGTCCCTGAGGTGAGGCTGAGAATAAGTGCAAGGCAGAGGTGCTGCTGAGGAAGGAGAGCCCCGTGGTGGGGAAGGCACAAAGCTGTGTGTGCCCATCCCCGAGCAGGTGCTGTGTCCATCCCCTGTGTGCCAGGTGAGCTGGGGCTTTGCTGCAGAGCTGCGGGCGCTGATTTGAGCGGCTGCAAGTGCTGAGATGGTGGGCACCCAGGAACACCAACTGTGCCTGGCCACGGAGCCTGCAAGGAGGAGCAGAGACAGCCCTGGCAGTGTGGGGGGCCAGGTTGTCCCTGTGCCTTCCCCTGCAGGCCCTGTCTGTCCCTGCTGGGCCCCTGTCCATCCCCATCAGGTCCCTGCCCGTCCCCCCGGGCTGAGCTCCCCCCAGGAAGTGCCGTGGAGCTGAAGCTGCTGCCATCCCCCCCCTGCAGCCGCTGCCCCAGCCAAGGGAGCAGCAAAGGCAGGGCCAGGAGCAGAGGCAGCAGCAGGGGAGCCCTGGGGGGGCCGGGAAGCTCTTGTGTGGGTCAGGAAAGAGGCGCTGGGCACGAGGCCGGGGCTGTGCTGAGCAGGCCCAGCCCTCACATCCCCCCAGCCAACGCCGGCTGCCCGGGGGGCTTGGGAGGGACCCCCAGCCCGTGTGCCCCACACTGAGCTGGCAGAGAGAGAGCCAAGGGACAGGGATGTGGGCAGGGCCCCGGGTGAGGGACAGGCAGGGCCATTGCAGGGCCACGGTGAGGGCACAGCCTGTGGCAGCAGAGCTGCCCAGGGCCGGGGGCATCCGGGGGTGTTGGGACCAGCCAGTGCTGGGGCCCAGCAAAGCACGAGGCCTCTTGCAGAGCCCTGGAGCAGCCTCCCACTTGCCAGCCCCGCCCTGGTGGGGTGACACTGTCCCCTCCCTACAGGACACTCCCCCAGAAATCTTTGTGGTGACCTTTTGTGTCTATTCCTGGTTGCTGATTCCTGCTGGGGACCTGAGGGCCCCTCTGCAATCCCATCCATGGAGCAAACTCTGCCCTCCAGAGCTCGACTCCCTGCAGACTTTGTCGGGAAATCTGTGCTGGCAGCCTGAGTATGTCCCGACCCCCTGTGCTCCCCCCAGGATATTTGGGGCGAGTTCCCCCTTCCCAGGCACCTGCGGGGTGGGAGGCAATTGTTCTCCTGTTGCTGTTTTTGCTCCACCGTTGGAGGCTCTTGGGGGTGGACAGGAGGTGTTTTTTGGGGGGGCTGGGCTGGGTTGGGGGCAGAGCCCTGGCGGTGGGCGGGGGATGTGGGTCCCCCCCACGATGGGGGTTGGTGTTGCTGGGTCAGGCCCCGCCGGCTCCATTGTCAGCTCGGGGCCAGCGGGGGGGACACAGCGGGTTTGGGGCCCCCCGGGAGTGCCGGGGGTGGGTGTGGAGCTTGGGAGCTGCCGAGTGTGGAGGGCAGAGCGGGGCGATGTCAGAGCTGGGGGACCCCCGGCAGCCTGGAGGGGGGAGCACGGAGAGGGAGGAGCCCTGGGACCCCTGGGAGCCTGAAACGGGGGGCGTGGAGAAGGGGAAACCTGGACAGTGGGGACCCCTGGGATCCCTGGGACAACAGAGTGGAGAACCTGGAGAGGGGGAATGTCTGGGAACGTGGCACCCCGAAGGTGAGAGTCAGAGGAGAAGGGACCCCTGGGACCCCCAACACTCCCAGCATTTTTGAGTTGGACCCCCAGCATCCCAGACAGGAGAGACCCCTTGAACCCCAAAGGGAAGAGAACAGAGAGGGGGAACTTCTAGGAGACAGTTTTGGGCCAAGTCTTCATATTTTGGAGTATTTTCTGGCTGAACCTTAACTTTTTGCAGTTTGAGGGGGGGTTCATCTCACTGTTTCTGAGGAGTTTTTTGGCTGAATCTCGATGGTTTGGGTTTTCTGGGCTGAATCTTGGTGTTTTGGAGGTTTTTATGGACACAGGATGCCCGATGTGTTCTAGAGATGGACTTGGCCAGGAGGAACCCCCAAGCCAACACACTCAGGCCTTGTTTTCCCCCCCCCATCAGGATTTCTCCTTCCCAAAGCTTGGGCAGATGAAGGAGGCTGCGAGGAAGAGGAAGATGCCTTGGGCCCCCCAGGCAGGTGAGGAGGCAGTCAGTGTCCCTTTGGGCGGGTGTTGTGCTGGCTCTGTCAGCCGAGCATGGCCCCGGCTGCAGGACAACCCCGCTGGCGCCGCCGTCCTGCCGGGGCCGGAGTTGGGGGGATGTCCTTGGCCTTCCCTGTGGGCCGGAGGCAAATCCCCTCCCTGTCCTTCTTGCTTCCTGCCCCAGGCCCCGAGCTGAGGACGGAGAGCCCGGAGGACAAATCCCCCCGGCAGAGCCTGGTGGGAGAGGCCGTTTTGAAGGGCTCCCCGGCGCAGGAAGGCAGCGGGGAGGAAAAGGGCCGGAGATCCCCCCGCAGGAGGGGCTCCAAAGCCAGCCCAGGGTGCTCTGAGGAGGGAAGAGCCAGCCTGTGCCGGGAAGGTGGCCGGAGCTTGAGCCAGAACTCTGAGCTGGTGGTCCCTGAGCAGCCTCCCAGCAGGGAGAAGCCCTTCAGGTGCTTGGAATGTGGGAAGAGCTTCAAGGCCAGCACCACCCTCCTCATCCACAAACACATCCACACTGGGGAGCGGCCCTACACATGTGGGGAATGTGGGAAGAGCTTCAAGTGCAGCTCCAACCTAGTCCGACACAAGCGCATCCACACTGGGGAACGGCTGTACACGTGTGGGGAATGTGGGAAGAACTTCAGGGACAGCTCCACCCTCCTCACCCACCAGCACATCCACACCGGGGAACGGCCCTACACGTGTGGGGAATGTGGGAAGAGCTTCAACTGCAGCTCCAACCTACGCAACCACTGTCGTGTCCACACTGGGGAACGGCCCTACACATGTGGGGAATGTGGGAAGAGCTTCAGTGACATCTCCACCCTCCGCAGCCACCAGCGCATCCACACCAGAGAGCAGCCCTACACGTGTGAGGAGTGTGGGAAGAGCTTCAGTACGAGCTCCAGCCTCCTCGTCCACCAACGCATCCACACTGGAGAACGGCCCTACAAATGCTTGGAATGTGGGAAGAGATTTCAGACCAGCTCACATCTCCTCCTGCACCAACAGACACACACGGATGAGAGGCCCTTCCGCTGCACCGACTGTGGGAAGGGCTTCAAGCAGAGCTCCGCCCTTGTCACCCACCGGCGCATTCACACCGGGGAGCGGCCCCACAAGTGCTTGGAATGTGGGAAGAGGTTTCAGACCAGCTCAAATCTCCTCAGGCATGAGCAGACACACACGGATGAGAGGCCCTTCCGCTGCACCGACTGCGGGAAGGGCTTCAAGCAGAACTCCGCCCTTGTCACCCACCGGCGCATTCACACCGGGGAGAGGCCCTACAAGTGTGGGGAGTGTGGGAAGAGCTTTGCCCAGAGCTCTACCTTGACCAGACACCAACAGACCCACCAGTAAGAGAAGCGCCTCGAGTGCCCCGACTGCAGGAAGAGCTTCGACTGCTGCTGCTGCTGCTACTCCATCAGCCATTGAAGGACCCACATTGGATACAGACCTGGTGACCCTTGTTCCAGGTGATCCATGCTGGGCACACCCCTGGTGACCCGTGTCCAGCCCCTGTCCCGACCCCTCTGACAGTGAGGGTGACCCAGGGTCTTGTTAACTGATCCCTTGGGGAAGATTGCAGTTAGTTTATCTCTCTATCTCTCTATCTCTCTATATGTAGGGTTCAGTTTAGATCAGTTTTGTTTCCCTGTAGAGTAGGTTTGGGGCAGTTTTGGCTCCTGTCTATAGTGATCTAAAAGCATAAAAATAACACTTCCTCTCTCTGGCTCCAAGCCCAGCCTGTCCCTTCCAGGGGTGGATGTTCTCCCCCCTTCCCCGGGTGGTTCCTTTGCCCCTGGGCAGCAAAGCCCCCGCTGCTTCTGCAACGGGAGAGTGTTGGAGCCGTGGACCATTAACATTCCAGTCTCTCCCAGCTCTGCACCCCAAAAGTCGAGCGGGATCAATGTGTCCCCTCAAAGTGGCTCAATCCCGTAGCAGTTCATATTCCAGGAAGAATGCCAAAGGGCATCCTGGGACTCAGAGTCCTTCGGTCTCTGTCGCACGTGCGCAGTGAAGTGCTCGGATGGGAGTGCTTGAGGAGGTCCCATGTCACCGTTTGAAGTGTCTGTATAAGCTTGTGTTGATCTTAATAAAGCTCATTGGGTTACTGCACCCCCGTGTCGACTGGGTTCGTGCAAGACAAATGCTCTAAATGGCCGCCCCAATCGGGACATTCAACAGGCGTCGGTAACCAGAGGCCAAAGGCCTTGGGACATCTTGCCATGGCATCTGTCCTGATGGAATTCCAAGGAAAAAGGAAGAGCTCTTTGACAAATCGTGCGCATCAGTCACCTCTGCAGAAACAGGACAACAAGGGAAAAAGGACAAAAAAAGACAAAAGAAGAAAAATCCGGCTTCAGCAAACAAGAGGTGACCTATTAGGATGGGAGGGATGTATTCCCACGAGGGGAGGTGTTCCCCAGAAATTAAAGAAGAAGCTGAAGCTGTCAGCCAATTCTTAAAAACGCTGGACAAAGACGTAGCAGAAAATAAACTGTTGGTGCTCTTAAATTGGATCATCACAAATGAACCGGCACCTCCATCAACCGGAACCCATCAGATACGATCTTGGCGAGGAATTGGAAACGGACTCATCAAAAAAGCGAGTTCTGGAGGCGTTGGAGGCATTTAAAAACTGGGCTGCATGGAAGGAAATAACGATGGCCTTATATGCTCGCTACGGGGGAGCAAATCCAGCCGCAGCAATGGGCCCTGCTTCCCCTGTCCCTCCTGCAGCCCCTGCTGTAAGGGGGGTACTTTTGAATTAGATGATCAATGGAGCATAGAGGCGTGAGAACGGGATCATATTAGGATGTGAAACCAGCCAGAGTATGGTACAATGTAACTTCATGGCACAGGCTAATTGGAAGGTCCACTGTGCTTTTTAGCAAGTCAGCTTGATATCCCCTGTTATCAGAGCTGAGTTCTTCCTTGGTTTTGCTACATATTGCAAGATAGATACATCTACCCTTGAAACACAGTGGTAGAGGTCATCCATAGGGGTGAGAAAGATGATGATGGGAGGAAGATGATGTGGGCAGGGGTCGCTGGCCCCTTGCCCTACAAGTGGGGCAGGCACAGACTGTTGCCATGAGGTGGTGATCAGGCGGGGTTTGGCTGCCATTCAGGCATCACCTTATACTGGGTACTGGCCCTACGTGGTGTAATGTGGAACTGATAAAATGGGGTGTCAGAGCTGCTGAGCTGAGCGATCCTTATCCTGCCACCGAGACTGTGTCGCTCCGCGGGGACGCCCGCTAAGCACGGGCACCGACCAGCTGCTGCAGATCCTGACAGCCCTGGCCTGTCTGTGTGGGTAAGCACAGGTTATTGACAGGAATCAACTGAGAGATCATACTTTTTAATATCCCTTTAGTGTCACTTTAATTCCCCTTTCATTATTGAATATTGTCATAGTGTTTCCCTTTAATTTCCCTTTTTACTAACTAATATCATGTTAATAGTTATCCATAATATTGTGTTAAGATCCCTTGTTTGGTATCCCTTTACTATCCCTCCTTTTCACTAGTTAATACAATATTAAAGCTGTTCGTAGTATTTGTTTTTAAGGCCACACAATAAGATGGTTATTTTGTATCCTTTTTAGTTCTTGATTCACTTTGCTAAGTTTATTATTATTATTATTCTCACCGTAATAAAAGATATTTTGTGTGTTTGAATATTTCTGACCCTCGTCTTTATTCCGGACATGTATCCAAATGAACTGTTACAGTTATATACAACTGAAATATATATATAGAATTTCACAAGGAAAAGGGAAAGGGAAGGGGTAGGGAAAAAAGGAACAAAACCAAAATAAAATATATATATCCTGATCAATAGCCCAAGATCTAGCAACTAAAAGAATTAGCAAAGAATATCTTACCACTCTCCTTGGGACAATGGAGAGTCACACTGGAGCGACTGCCGGCAACCTCCACCTCCCAAGGTCAGCAAGGCCTCACCAGGCCTCACTCCCAGCACGACAGACACAACAGCAGGGAACCTGCACCTCCAAAGCCACCAGAAGGAAAGAGAGCAAAGGCCTCTCCTCCTTTCTTCTTATAGCCTGGCTTATGTAAAAATCGTAGGGAATACTGGGTAAATCTGGGCCATTCCTTGGTTACAAACTGGTCACCAAGGAAGGCCTAGACCAAACTACCACAACCCACAAGGATCCTCCAGTCCAATTCCTACCCTGCACAGGACCATCCCCAAGGGTCAAACCATGAGCCTGAGAGGATCATCCAAACACTTCCTGAGCTCTGTCAGCCTTGGTGCTGTGCCCACTGCCCTGGGGAGCCTGGTCAGTGCCCAACCACCCTCTGGGGGAAGAATCTTTGTCTAAAATCCAACCTAACACAACTTCAGGCCATTCCCTGAGGTTCAGTCCCTGGTCCCCCCAGAGCAGAGCTCAGGGCCTGCCCCTCCTCTGCCCCTCCCCAAGAAGTTGGACCTGCAGTGAGGTCTCCCCTCAGTCTCCTCTTCTCCAGCTGAACACACCAAGTGCCCTCAGTGTCCTCACACGCCTTCCCCCCAAGGCCCTTCCCCATCTTCCTTGCCCTCCTTTGGACACTCTCTAATGGCTCAATCTCTCCCTTCCATTGTGTCCCCCCAAACTGCCCCAATGTTTCCTGTCAGGTCCCTTCTCTCAGCAGTAGCTGATGGCTCAGCCCGTGACTCAGGGCTGGGCCAGGGGCTCTCCAGCTGCCCCTGCCCTGGCCTGTGACAGCCCAGCACAAGCCCCTTTGGTTCCATGAGGCCCTGCAGTGTCACAATGGCCTCTTGATTCCATGAGGCCCCACGTGTCCCAGTGGCCACTTGCTTCCAAGTGTTTCTGTAGTTGCCCAGGATTCCTTTTGTTCCATGAGGCCTCACATGTCACAATGGCCCTTTGATTCCATGAGGTTCTGCCCTGTTCCAGATTTCCATCAGTTCCAT
Organism: Pseudopipra pipra; assembly: GCF_036250125.1. Lineage (NCBI taxonomy): Eukaryota > Metazoa > Chordata > Aves > Passeriformes > Pipridae > Pseudopipra > Pseudopipra pipra. The sequence continues at coordinate 21,356,419 of NC_087580.1, forward strand.
GTGGCCCTGACATGTCACAATGGACCCTTGACACCGTGAGGTTCCACAGTCTCCAAGGGCATTTTTGTTCCACAAGGCCCTGCAGTGTCCCAAGGGCCACTTGATTCCAGGTGGTTTCTCAGTGTCACAAAGGCCCCTTGTTTCCACAAGGTTCTGCAGTGTCTCCTTGTTCCCACTGTTCCATGAGGTTCTGCAGTGTCACACTGGCCCCTTCATTCCATGAGGTTCCACAGTGTCCCTGGATTCCTTTGGCTCCATGAGGCCCTGCACTGTCAGACTGGGCCCTTGATTCTCTGAGGTTCCACAGTGTAACAATGGCCCCTTGGTTCCCTGAGCTTCCAAAATGTTCCTGTCCTTTCATGAGGGCCCACGTGTCAAATGGCCCCTTGGTTCCACGAGTATCCACAGTGTCCCAGTTTTCCTTTGCTTCCATGAGGCCCTGGAGTGTCACAGTGACTCCTTGGTTCCATGAATTGCAGAATGTCTTGGAGCTCCTTTGGCTCCACAGGGAACTGCATGTCCCAGTGTTCCCTCGTTACTGGGATGTTCTCCACAATTCCTTTAGTTCCATGAGGCTCTGCAGTGTCACAACTGGCCCTTGACTCCATGAGGATCCAAAAAGTCCCAGGGTTCCTTTGGCTCCATGAGGCCCTGTAGTGTCACAATGGCCCCTTGTTTCCATGAGGTTCCACAGTGTCCCAGAATTCATTTTTTCCATGAGGCCGTGGACTTTTACTCTGGAGCCCTGATTCCCTGCAGCCATGCTGTGTCACAATGGCACCTTGGTTCCATGAGATCCTACAGTGTCCCAGGGTTCCTTCTGGAGCAGGAGACCCTGCAGTGTCACAGGTGCCCCTTGATTCCATGCTATTCCACAGGGTTCCTCTGATTCCATGAGGCCCCACATGTCACAAAGATCCCTTGATTCCAGGAGGTTCCCCAGCGTCCCAAGGGTCCCTTTAGCTCCGTGGGGCTCTTTGACATCCCGTGACCTCCCGGCTCTTTAGGAGCCCTGAGAACTTCACCAGGGGGAAGTGCCGGATTCTGCCCTGGGATGGGGCAACCCCGCATGGACGGACAGACTGGGAAGGAGAGGCTGGAAAGCAGTGCCGGGAAAGGGCCCTGGGGGTGCTGGTGGGTGGCCAGTTGACCCTGAGTCAGCAGTGCCCTGGCAGCCAGGAGGGCCAAGCCTGTCCTGGGGGCATCAGGCCCAGCATGGCCGGCCGGGCCAGGGAGGGGATTGTCCCGCTCTGCTCTGCCCTGGGGCGGCCTCACCTGCACCATTGGGGCAGTTTGGGGGGACACAATGGAAGGGAGAGACTGAGCCATTAGAGAGTGTCCAAAGGAGGGCAAGGAAGATGGGGAAGGGCCTTGGGGGGAAGGCGTGTGAGGACACTGAGGGCACTTGGTGTGTTCAGCTGGAGAAGAGGAGACTGAGGGGAGACCTCACTGCAGGTCCAACTTCCTGGGGAGGGGCAGAGGAGGGGCAGGCCCTGAGCTCTGCTCTGTGGGGAGCAGGGACAGGACTGAGGGAATCCCCAGTCGATATTGATCCTGGGCAATTCTTAATTGTCTGAATAGATAAGAAAATCAACACCCTCTATGTCTGAGAATCCATCAGACTTTATCCCTATCCCCACCCCACCATTCCCTCATCAAACCCCTGGCACTCAAAGCAGCCTTGGGCAAATCTGAGCTCCCTCCACTCAAGGCTGGACCTGCAGGTTTCAGCTCCTTGGCACCAACTCCCACCTGCTTGGCTTGGAGAAAGAGCTGCCTGAGACACAGAGGGATGTTCATTTATTGCCAGCAAACAAAAGCAGAGGAAGGCACAGCTCAATAAAAACCCAGAAATCCTTCCCCTGCTGTATATTAAGTCCACATGGCCTGCACTGAAGTCCACTTTGCACAGTAGATAGTCTTAGACCAATGGCAAACCCCTTCTGTGTCAAGCACACATCCCAAGATCCTCCAAACACTCCCTGCCCCGGATTCTGTCCATATTTGCCCTTTGCACACAGTAAATCACAGATTGTGTGAGTCCTTCCTCCGTCCACAGAGGGAGGAAAAGAGAGAAAATTAATTAAATGGTCTGTTGTACAGAGCTAAATCTACTCTCATTCCAATATTCTGGGCTTACAGGACCTTTATCAAACACCTTCTGCAGCATCTGTTCACTGGGCAAACATCTGTGTGGATGGCCAGGCCCAAGGAGTGGTGGGCAATGGAGTTCCAGCCAGGGGTGTTCCCAGGGCTCAGCACTGGACTCAGGGCACTTCAATCTCTTTCTCAAGGATCTGCACAAGGGCATCGAGTGCAGCCTCAGGCAGTTCCCAGGGCACACCAAGCTGGGGGGAGTGTGGATGTGCTGGAGGGCAGGAAGGCTCTGCAGAGGGATCTGGACAGGCTGGATCCATGGGCCCAGGCCACTTGGAGGAGGTTCAACAAGGCCAAGTGCCGGGTCCTGCCCTGGGCTCACAACCACCCCAAAGCCCTGACCATGCCCTGCAGCTGGTCCCCACAGCCTGTCCTGTGTCCTTAATCCCTCCATTTCCAAAGACTCTGTGGGACAAGGGAGCTGGCAGCTGCTCAGCAGCCTGTCAAGTGCCACCCCATGGTCCTGCCCTTGCCATTGCACATCCCACATCCCAGTGCCCCAGGAAGAGCCCTGAGGAATGAGGCAGGGACAGGATCTGCCTTGCCAGGGGCTGGGGGTCAGGGATTGGCCTGCTGGAATAAGGAAACAAGTCAAGGTTTCTTCAGCATCAGAGCCACCTTTCCCTTGCTTGTCCATCCTTGGCATCACTGTCTGCAGATTTCTGCTCTAACTGGAACCTGGGGACACGTTCTCAGTTGTGTCCCTCAGTGAGACTCATTAGCACTACAGGAAACTTCAGTGTTTCAATCTCACTTTGACTTGTTGAAAAGCTGTTTGAACTTCCTCTCAGGGACTGAGTCTCATGTAAACAACACCAAACCCCCCGAGGGTCATGAAATGCCTGGGGCTGTTGCTGTGCTGCTGAGCTGGGCCGGGCTCCTGGCACACAGGGAGCTCCTGGCAAGCGGGCAGCTCTGCAGAGAGACAGCTCTGCTGGTGAGCAGCTCCTCTGCACCACCCAGCAGGGCTGAGGGCACTGCCTGCAGCACCCAGGGCAGGGGAGTGAGGCAGAGAGAAGTTAAAGGCTGTCAGATGTAGAAAGATGCTGCGACCTCACTGGGGGAGAATTTTTAACAGACCTTGGCACAGGAAGTCTGTTCATGCAGGGCAATGGGACTGCAGGTTTTGGAGTCATCTGGTAAAACTGGCACTGCCCACTAACTACAGATTCTGTAAGTGCAACTCTGAGAGCATGTGGAGTGTAGAGGAGGAGGACATGCTCAGAGCTTCAGCTCCTTCCCAGAATATTTCCAAGACAAAGATTTTTATAAGGTTAAAGAAATTTCCTGAGACTGTTTCCAGTTTCCTACTCTTGAGGAATGGGAAGAAGAAATCATTAAGAAAGTATTAATTTTGCCAAGTCCCTGAGACATCTGAACTGCGAGTGCTCGGTCTGTCTGAGCTTCCTAATGTGCTTTCAGCTACTGCTCTGCCTGTGGACAGCACCAGCATCACCTCTGCTGGACCCATCAGGACGAGTCTGAGCTGTCCTTTTTGCACCTGCAAATGGAATATGACCCCTACCAGTACAGCCTGTGGTGCTGGGGAAGGAGCTGAGTCCCCTTAAATCAAATGCCATCATAAGGACACTTGGCTGTCTCCCTGAGGTTTCCTTCCAAGCTGTGAATTCCGCTCCAGGATGGAAACCTGTCCCATAACATCTCCTTGTGATGTGAAACCCCTATAGCACAGTGATGCTATGACAGTGAAAATGCTGTTGAGTAGGGACCCAGCATTGGAGCTGAAGGAAGATCTCTGAGCACATCAAAAGGCTGTCTGTGTGTGAAATGGGGAGTCTCTGTGGGATACGGCTTTGACTTTGTTTAGATAAGTCCATGCTAACTGGCGTCTTACTGTCTTCTTCTCCTGTGTTGGAAACAAATACCCAGAGGCAGAAAATGCCCAACAGCAGCTCCATGGCCCAGTTCCTCCTCCTGGCATTGGCAGACAGGCGGGAGCTGCAGCTCCTGCACTTCTGGCTCTTCCTGGGCATCTCCCTGGCTGCCCTCCTGGCCAACGGCCTCATCCTCAGCGCCGTAGCCTGCGACCACCACCTGCACACCCCCATGGGCTTCTTCCTGCTCAACCTCTCCCTCACAGACCTGGGCTGCATCTGCACCACTGTCCCCAAAGCCATGCATAATTCCCTCTGGGACACCACAACCATCTCCTACACGGGATGTGCCGCACAGGGTTTTTTCTTTCTGTTCTTCATGTTTGCAGACTTTTCCCTCCTCACTGTCATGTGCTACGACCGCTACGTTGCCATCTGCAAACCCCTGCACTACAGGACCCTCCTGGGCAGCAGAGCTTGTGCCCACACGGCAGCAGCTGCCTGGGCCACTGGCTTTCTCACTGCTCTGCTGCACACAGCCAATACATTTTCCCTGCCCCTGTGCCAGGGCAATGCCCTGGGCCAGTTCTTCTGTGAAATCCCCCCCATCCTCAAGCTCTCCTGCTCACACTCAGGCTACCTCAGGGAAATTGGGCTCATTGTGGCTAGTGCCTGTTTAGTGTTTGGTTGTTTTGTTTTCATTGTTTTCTCCTATGTGCAGATCTTCAGGGCTGTGCTGAGGATCCCCTCTGAGCAGGGACGGCACAAAGCCTTTTCCACGTGCCTCCCTCACCTGGTCGTGGTCTCCCTGTTTGTCAGCACTGGCACATTTGCCTACCTGAAGCCCCCCTCCATCTCCTCCCCATCCCTGGATCTGGCCCTGTCTGTTCTGTATTCTGTGGTGCCTCAAGCAGTGAACCCCTTCATCTACAGCCTCAGGAACCAGGAGCTCAAGGATTCCATAAGAAAAATGATGACTGGATGCTTTTCAGGAGCAACAAAGAGTCAGTTTCTGGTGTGTAGCATTCAGAAGGGGACTCCTTAATGGCCCAGCCTTCCTGTTCACATTTTTCGTGGAGGTCATCGGGTTCTTCTTGCAGTAATATTTTCTGTGCAATGAAATATTATTATGCATCTGCCTTTTAATTTACTGTCTACCCATTGAATTTTACCCAGAGAAGTATAAATGATGAATTGTTCTCTCTAAGTATTTAAACAAAATAAAGGACCCTGCAGTGCCTTCTTTGTCCAAGACCCTTCTTCTCAGATGTTCCTAAAGGACAGCACACTGCAGGACAGGGGGTATTTGCAAATGGGAAGGGGACAATAATCCCAGCCCAGCAGCACTGCCAGGGAGCAGCAGGGCTTGGTCTTTGCAGAGCTGCTCTCTTGCCACTCCCACACTGTCCTCCTGAGCCCCTTTCTCGGGGTAAGGCCTGAGTGCTCTCTGAGCACAGTCCTGGGGGGTGGAAGCCCTTGGAGCACAGGCAGGGACAGGCCCTGGCAACTTGTAATCTCAAGTCCCAATACTACCTAAAATCACTGCTCCTCTCACTGAGAGGAATCCAGTGCTCTAATCCCAACCTCAACTGGACCTTGAAGGCAAAGCCCAAACCCAGAACTCCAAACTCTTATTTATACTCTAATGCCCACCCCATTCCCAAACCAGTATTACCAGTATGAAAAGCCAAGCTTTAATCCTAAGCCAGCCCAAAAAGCTCTTCCCCTAATCATGAACCAGACACTGCCAGCAGAACAACAAACCTCCCAAAGTTCTGCCTAATCCCCACTCTGAGCTCTAAACCCCAAGCCCTGACCATTCAGCACCCCCACAGCCCTTGGGAGCAGGGCAAGGACCTGGAGGGCCCAGAGCAGGCCCAGGGGGTTGGCAGAGGAATGGGAGGTGACCTGGATCTGCTCAGCTCTGCAGTGACCCCCAGGAGAAGGGCCTGGGCTCTGGCAGGGATGTCCTGTGGCACAGGGGCTCAGGATCCAAGGTAAGAAGGCCAAGTGCACATGGCAACAGCCAGAGCTGGTGCAGAGCCATCAGGGAGGGTCTAGAAATGCTGCTGGGAGGGGGTGGGAAAGCAGGAGGGGTGTGTGCAGCCTGCAAGGCCAGAGCAGCAGCAGGGCCAGGGCAGGACAGCCTGCAGGAGAGATGGCCAAGGGCTCTGGCAGGGCTGCAAGGCCCAAAGGCACCCAGGCCTTTGTCCCCTTGCCTCTGGCAGCTGCCTCTGCCACTCAGGCCACCACAAGCCACTTTCCTGGCAGGTTCTGCCCTTGGGTTCTGCCTCGCCCCTCCCTCAGCAGCCTGGCAGGGGTTGCCCAGTTTTGGGCCTTTGTTGTTCCTCCCCCTCCCATCCCAGTGCCCCCCAAACAGTCCTGAGCCAGCCGGGAGGGACAGGATCTGCTGGGCCAGGGCCTGGGGCTCAGGCCTTGGCCTTTGTGCTCCACAAAACCAAGGCAGGCTTTGCTCAGCATTGCAGGGGCCTGCCCAGAGCCTTGGTCTGCCTGCACTCCTGGCCTCCAAGGAGCTGCTCCAAGGAGTCCCTGGGGAGGCTTTGTCAGTGCCTGCCCTCAGTGGGGCCCAGTAATGCTTCAAGGCACTTGCAGTTTGGCTTCTGACTTCTTCAGCAGCTTCTTCAGTCTTCTCTCAGTACCTCAGGATCATGGACTGGGCTGCAAACACACCGTGGGGCTCATTAAAATCCAGAAATCCCTCAGGATCTCTTTGTCTTCCTTTAATTGTCTTCAAGGCTATTTCAAAACAAGTCTACAAAATTTGTACTTTTTTTGTTTTAATTCAATGATGGATACCTTTCTGTTCAGAGGAGAGATGATAGAGGTGTTCTCCAAGTGATCTTGATGCTGAGTGTCTCCTCAGGAGATCCAGACTGACCTCGTATGATCAACCTTGCTCCTCACCCCCCACCTCAACAGTTCTGACATGGCCCATCTTGGACTGACAGCTGATGCAGCTCCAAATACACTGTGGGACCCATTAAAATACTGAAAAACAAATTATTTCCATTCCTTTAATTATCTTCAATTCTTCAAGAATTCAACAGCTAATTGGACTTGTTTTGTAGTTTAGCTAAGGAGGGAGATTTTAAAGTGGAAGTCATGGAAAATAAATATTTTTTGATGAATAGGAATGATTTACACAATGCCTTGGGCTGCAAGAGGGTCAGGGTGCAAAGGATTTGCATCCAAAGACAAGGGGGCAAAAGACATTAGTAGCATTTAATCATTCACCAATTGAACAGTTATCAAGTGGTTCAATAGCATGTGCTATAATTTTAACAATGACTGAATTATAGACTCACAAGAACAACATTCACCCCCACAGTCAATTCACACCCAGGCAGAGATGTGTGCACACATCAATAGCTGGCTGTGGAAAGGTCCCTCTCCCAAATTCTCCTGTTGTCAGGGAAACACTCCCCCAAATCCCTTTGTGTTTGCCACCAGACAAGGGTCCCAGCTGGAGGAGTGTTTGTGGAGGGGGATCAGAATTGTCCTGGGCATCAGCGCCGCTCTTTGGAGTGTTGCAAACTGGAGGGTTCCCGAGCTGGGAGAGGCTGCCAGAGGTGTCCCACTGAGAGGGAGGTGCTGGGGAGCTGCCAGGGCCTCCCTCAGCCCCGCTGGGTGTGGGCTCACAAGGGGACTGGCTTTAGTTATCTGCTGAATTTCCATCCTGGGGTCAGGAAGGACTGGAGTTTCCAAACTATTTGGGAATTGTATCCAAACTGTTCCATTTGGGCTACAATTCAGGTAGGGAATGTTCCAAGGCTTTCATGGGATGACTGATTATCCTGTGTTCCCAAACTGTTCCACTCTGGATTGTTCCCACCTGTATCATCCAGGAGCACCTGGTCCAGTCCAGGGACACTTCCCCACAGCCCTGGTCCAGTCCAGGGGCTCTTCATTGCTCAGCTGGTTTGGTCAAGGCTTGTCAGGAGCTCCTGAGATCATCGACCAGGCCTGAGGAGAATGGGGGGAGGATGCACCACCACAGAGGCTTCTAAGAATGATGGGGACAAACTTTTTGTAGGGCCTAGATATGGTGTGATAGGACAAATAGTTTTCATCTAAAAAAAGGCAGCTTTGAAGTCGATATAACCAAGAATTTTTTACACTGAGGGTATTGAAACACTGGCACAGGTTGCCCAGAGAGGTGATGCCTCATCCCATTCAAGGTCAGGTTGGATGGGGCTCTGAGCAACCTGATGTAAATGAACATGGCCTTGGTCATTACAGGGGAGTTGGAATAGAAGAACTTCAAAGGTCCCTTCCTACCAAAACTCTTCCATCATTCTACTGGAGCCAAGGCTGACAAGGATCACCCAGGTTTCAGACCCAGCTGAGCATCCCCTTTGATGGCCCATCTGGCAGTTCTGCTACAAAGCTGCTGCAAAGAACCTCCAGACCTAAAGGCTTTGCTGCCTGGGGGGTCTCTGCCACCGTGGAGGGCCTGGAGGCTTCAGGTGACTCTGATCTGCAGGAAGGACAAGGTGCTGATGGAAATGTCCTTGGCTTTGGACATCCTGTGATCCAGGAACACTGTGAGAATCACTGGTCTGTTCCTTGGCTGCAGCATCAAAGGGATGACTAAGGGTTATCAAGCATTGGAACAGAATGTCCAGGGAAGTGGTTGAGTCAGCACAGAATCATAGAACTGTTAAGGTTGGAAAAGACCTCTGAGATCATGGAGTGCAACCATTAACCCAACACTGGTATCGTCACCACTGAACCATGTCCCCAAGTGCCAGAGCTCCATGTTTTTTGAACACTTCCAGGGATGGTGACTGTAAGACCCCAGGTTTGAGCTACGAGCTCAGCAAAGGGGTTTTACTTTTTAAAATATAAAAGGCACCAAAAATTTCTGCCCTCCATATATTTGAAAAGGGCCTTCAGTTCTTTTAATACCTTGAGAGAGATCACAAGGGAGAAGACACTGCACGGGTTTTTTCAAGTGGTCAAAACCCACATTTTTAATGGCAATCTTTAGGAAAAAAGGAAGCTTGGCAAAAGGTTATAGGGCAACATTCAACCAGAATAGAGCATTCCCCAAAGCATTAACTGATCACAAGCCCACCCATGCCAGTCAGCTGGATGGTTTATTGACACAAATAAACCGCTCGAGGGGCAGGACCTCCAATGCCATAGAAACCCCTCCCCCTGGATTAGGAAACCTTTGGAATTCAGGAGGTGTTCCGGTGGAGCATGAAAATGAACAGCAACTTTCCCAAAGCCCAGACCCCAGCAGAACAAAGCCAGGCCCCCTCAGTGGCAGAGCAAAGGTCCCCCATCCCTGTGTCCCTGTGGCCGCTGAGGCGGCAGCGCAGGCCCGAGGCGGTGCCGGGTCCCGGTGCAGCCGGGGCAGAGAGGCGGCTGCGCGAGCGGCAACCCCGGCGGTGAGTGCGGCAGCCCCGTGGGAGCGGCGGCTCCGGGCACAGACGCCGGCGGCAGCCGCTGTGGCGGCGGAGCAGCGACTCCGAGGCGCTGCAGGAGCGTCGGCTCCGCTCGCAGGCGCCGGCAGTGTTGGGAAGCCGGTCCCGGGCGGCTGCGGGGCAGCGCAGGCCAAAAGCGGCAGCGGCGGCAGCCTCGTGGCAGCGGCGGCTCCGGGCAGACACGGCCCCGCTCCAGCGCTGCCGCCTCAGCGGCGCTCAGGGGACGGCGCGGCGGCTCCGGGGGCAGGGCCGGGGACTCCCTCTCGGGGCAGCCCCGGGCACCAAAGAGGACCAGGGCCCGCCGTGTTCTCAGCTCGCTTCTCTGCAGTTCTCACGGCATCTGAGCACAGCAGGGGATGGGGAAATTGAGCTCAACCACAACAGGAGCTCAGGGAACCGAGTGGCCATTGGGACACTGCAGGGCCTCCTGGAATCCAGGGGCCGGTGGGACACTGGGGAGCCTCTTGGAGCCAAGGGAACCCTGGGATATTTTGGAACATGGTGGAGTCAAGGAGCCATTGTGACACTGTGAGGCCTTGAGGAACCAAAGAATCCAAGAGACACTGTGGAACCTCATGGAATCAAGGGGCCATTGTGACACTGCAGGGCCTCATGGAACCAAAGGATCCAAGAGACACTCTGGAACCTCAAGGAATCCTTGTGCCACTGTGACACTGCAGGGCCCCATGGAACTAAAGGAACCCTGAGAGTTTTTGCAACCTCATGGAATTGTGATAAACTGAGAAAATAATTCGAGCTTATTAAGAGGAAACAGTGTAAGGTCAATATGACCTGGAGAGAAAAGAAAAACAAGTCGTAAAACTTAATTGGGCCCCTATAAAGAGATAAAACAAGTTACCTCCCTTTTACCTTGTGTAGGATTTATAGTGAGACAATTTTGTTTAGTTAGATAGATAATAGCACCTTTCTTAAAATTTATAACTTTGTATAGATAGCAAGCAAACATCTGCTGAATGTCTGATTTGACAATATATTATGGATGCTTATAGATAACATTCTTGTTAAGAAAAACATCTGTTGAATGTCTGACTTAACAATGTGTAATGTTTATGCTTATGTATAATGAATATTCATGAAGTAGCTGTAAATAAATGTAGAACAACTGTCTTCTTTGGGTGTGACAGGCGTTGGGAGTTGTTGGACCCCTTCCCTGATCACCCAGCGCTGAATTTGCTTTTATCATATAATAAAATTCTGATTGGAAATTGCCCGATTGGGTTTCTGTTTCTCACAGAATCAAGGGGCCATTTCTGGCAGGATGCTCTGCTCTAAGAATACCTAAACAATGGTCAGAGAATGCAAACAATTCAAGCTCTCTGTGGTGAGTTACTGCTGGTGTCAAGGTGCTGTTTTTAATGTTGAATTATGCTAAACCCAAAATGCTTCATGGAAACTCATATCCTGCTTCAAACTCATATCCTGCTTTTTGAAGCAGGATTTGACAGATAAGCTGCTCCCTGGCCCGCAAATAGTTCCAGCAGTCAAACCCTTGATAACTATAAAAGCCCCATCCAACTTTCAGGTGGCAGATTCTTCCCCAGACTTCCTTGAAGTGTGTGGAGCTTCTGCCATGAAGCAGGGACAGCTCTTCATGGTCACTGCCCAGGGGTTAAGTGAAAGAGAGAGAACTGCCCCCTGTCATTGTGGGGTGAGTTACCTCAATCTCTGCTTCAGGATTGTTTCTTTTTGCTGGCTCTGATCCAATTGCTTTAATAGAATGACTTTGATAGACTGCACTGTCCTATCTTACACTGTACTACTAGGAGGTTTTGGCTTTTATATTGTGCAGTAAATAATTCTGTTTAATGTTTTTCCTCTGTTCTCTTGTCTGATCAATTGTCTGTTCATTTATCATAATAAATAATTCATTTCATAGAAATATTTCTGATTTGCCATTACTAAAACCTACAGGACAAATTTAGAAAGCAGGGGGGTCCTTTCTGCACCTCGTAGCTCAACGAGACGGCTTCTGCCATCAGCTTTGTCTGAGCCTTCCACCCCCCAGCCCCAAGCCGTGACACAGGGGCATGTCTTGTCCATGCAGTGCAAACATGGGCTCCTGAGCTGGTCATTTGCTGTCCCTCCTTGGAGGGAAGAACAAGCCCAATGGCCTGGGGTGAGAGGCCAGTGCTGGGAGCGGCGCTGGCTGTGCCAGGGCACTGCTGGGTGCCCCCACCCTGAGCACTGCCACCCTTGTGCTGGTCACTGCTGTTTTCCTCTGCAGGGCGTTGTGTTGGGCACATCCTGGAGAGCAAAGTGGAAAGCAGATGGAAGCTTTGAGGCCCTGGCCTGAGGAGATGCCCCTGCAGGATGGCAGTGCTGCTGCAGAGGTCAGCTCTGTGCCAGCAGTGCCCGTGGCTGTCCCTGCCTGCAGTCCCTGGACAGTCCTGCAGCAGGACTGGCACCGACTGCCAGAGCACTGAGGCCTCCAACAGCACAGGGCTCTGCAGGACAGTGTGGAAGGGAAGGGAGAGGAGGCCATGCAGGAGAAGGGCTGCTGCTCCCTGGCAGTGCTGCTCTGCTGGGACTCTTTTCTGGCCCAGCTCTGCACAGAGGCACCGACCCTGCAGCTGCAGAGAAGTCAGAGAGGAAAGATGTCAGGCAAACAAGTCAAGGCAGAGTTCTTTATTTGGTTTAAGCAAACAATGAGTACAATTTGTACAGCCTCTGGGCCAGGCTAGAAAGGCAAACACTGAATTGAAAATGGTGGGGTTTTATATATATAAAGATATATCTATCTATCTATCTATCTTTATACGTATATATTTTTATATATAAAGATTTTTTGGTGTGAAGAAATTCTTACAAAAATTACACCTCTACCAGGAACAAAAAATAGAGAAGCTGTCGTGGGCCTTTAATGAAGCACAGAACAGTATTGGCCTTTAATGAGGAACATAACATGCAGAAGAAGGAGAGTTTATTGCTTCTGAAAAACACCCAGTTATCAGTTTCCTAAGGGCATCCTTGAGCTCCTGGTTCCTCAGGCTGTAGATGAGGGGGTTCAGTGCTGGAGGTACCACCGAGTACAGAACTGATAGTGCCAGATCCAGGGATGGGGAGGAGATGGAGGGGGGCCTCAGGTGGGCAAAAGTGCCAGTGCTGAGTAACAGGGAGACAACAGCCAGGTGAGGGAGGCACGTGGAAAAGGCTTTGTGCCTTCCCTGCTGAGAGGGGATCCTCAGCACAGCCCTGAAGATCTGCACATAGGAGAAAACAATGAAAACAAAACAGCCAAAACAAAAAGAAGCACTAACCACAATGAGCCCAATTTCCCTGGTGTTGGAGTGTGAGCAGGAGAGCTTGAGGATGTGGGAGATTTCACAGAAGAACTGGCCCAGGGCATTGCCCTGGCACAGGGGCAGGGAAAATGTATTGGCTGTGTGCAGCAGAGCATTGAGAAAGCCAGTGGCCCAGGCAGCTGCTGCCATGTGGGCACAAGCTCTGCTGCCCAGGAGGGTCCCGTAGTGCAGGGGTTTGCAGATGGCAACGTAGCGGTCGTAGCACATGATGGTGAGGAGATAAAACTCTGCTGAGATGAAGAAGACAAAGAAAAAGAGCTGTGCAGCACATCCTGTGTAGGAGATGGTTGTGGTGCCCCAGAGGGAATTGTGCATGGCTTTGGGGACAGTGGTGCAGATGCAGCCCAGGTCTGTGAGGGAGAGGTTGAGCAGGAAGAAGCCCATGGGGGTGTGCAGGTGGTGGTCGCAGGCTACGGCGCTGAGGATGAGGCCGTTGACCAGGAGGGCAGCCAGGGAGATGCCCAGGAAGAGCCAGAAGTGCAGGAGCTGCAGCTCCCGCCTGTCTGCCAATGCCAGGAGGAGGAACTGGGCCATGGAGCTGCTGTTGGGCATTTGCTGTTCCATAGCACAGGATCTGTTCAGAAAAGGAAAGCACAGGGAACAATTAAGGCAGCCCCCTCTCAGCAAAGCCAGTGCAGTTTTCAGGGAAATCCCCTCCAAGTCAAGGCCTTTCTTTTCCCTGGTTTGTGCTCTCTGAGGGTGCTGTGAGGAGCAGGAGCTCTGCCCATGTGCTGCCGAGGACTCAGCTTTGCTCTGCTGCAGTGCAGACATGGAGCTGCTATGGGACAGCTCTCATGATCCCAGGGGATGTCACATGGAACCCAGCCTTGATGGAAAAGTTCAATTCCTGTTCTGTTGTCTTGGAGCAATTTGGGCTGCAGGAGAGAGGAACAGTGTATCCTTAAAATAATTTTGACTGGGGTTTTGGTTACTATCGTAACACCTCGGGGGTGTTTCTTTAGGGGTAAATTTTTCTGATGACAAATCTGAAGAGTGTTGAGCCAGGACAGCAGAAGGGCTGAGCTCTCCCTTGCTTATTGCAGAGCCAGGAGAGCTGCAGTGCCTCTCAGACTGTTCCCCATCTGCCCTGCACTTTCCCTCTTGCTGCCTTGAAGAGGACTTCACACACAGATTCCTCTTTAAAAACCCCACCAAGATCTGTGCTGAGAGCAGGGCAGCACTGCTGGAAAGGGCAGCTCTGGGAAGTGTCCCCTGTGCCAGCCCAGAGGTGCAGCTGTGCTGGACAGAGCAGGACAGGAGCCCTCCCACAGAGAAACCAAGGGCTGGGACAGGAGAGTGCCCACCCCCAAGGGAAGGCTCAGCACTGCCCAGGATCCTGTGCTCATTTCTGAGACTGCCTGAAATATTCATCTCTGAGAATAAAAGAATTTGAATTTCAGTGCAGCCTCCTGACCTGAGAGAACAATGTCTCTGCTACAATGCCTGAGCAGGAAACACACCTCAGGACTAATTCCTTTCCTGTAGTCCCTGTCTTTTGTGAGCTTTGCTAAAAATTCTGCATTCAATATGGTGCAGTGGTGTGGAGCTGTGAGCAGGTCTGACCCTGCAACAGGGAGACATGGAAAAGATCCTGCCTCAGCTGCCAGGTTTGCTCCTTGCCCACAGCCCTTGTACCCCAGCCCTGAGAGCAGCTCCCCGGGCCGGCTGAGAGCTGCCCCTGGCAGGCAGCAGAGTCCCTGCCCAGCACAGCGCCCTGGGCTGCAGGACCCTGCTCTGCCCCACAGCCCCGGGCACCCCTGGCTGCACCCCCGGCTTCACAGCTCTGCCAAAGTGCCCCAAAACAGCCCCTGTTCCCCCATCCCATCAGCTGCGGCTGGGCCAGCTTTAGGAGATGCCTCCAGGAGCTGCCCCTGCACTGCCCTGCAGCCACAGACTCACCATGTGCAGCCCTGCCAAGGTTCCTCCTGCAGGGAGCTCTCAGCCATCCTGCCAGTGCTGAGCCCCTTGAAGCTCTGTCTGTGCCATGCTGGTGTCCCTGAGCTGCCCTGGCAGTGCCCTCAGCCCTGCTGGGCTGTGCAGAGGAGCTGCTCACCAGCAGAGCTGTCTCTTTGAAGCTCTTCTTGCTTGCCAGGAGCTCCCTGTGTGCCAGGAACCCAGCCCAGCTCAGCAGCACAGCAGCAGCCCCAGGCATTTCATGACCCTCGGGGGGTTTGATGTTGTTTACATGAGACTCAGTCCCTGAGAGGAAGTTCAAAAAACTTCTCAAGAACTCAAAGTGAGATTGAAACACTCAAGTTTCTTGTAGTGCTAATGAGTCTCACTGAGGGACACAACTGAGAACTTGTCCAGAGGTTCCAGTTAGAGCAGAAAACTGCAGACAGTGATGAGAAGGATGGACAAGCAAGGGGAAAGGTGGCTCTGATGCTGAATAAACCTTGACTTGTTTTCTTAATCCAAAGGGCCAAGCCCTGACCCCCAGCCCCTGGGAAGGGACATCCTGTCCCTACCTCATTCCTCAGGGCTCTTCCTGGGGCCCTGGCATGTGGGATGTGCAATGCCAAGGGCAGGCCCATGGGGTGGCACCTGCCAGGCTGCTGAGCAGGGACAAGGAGACCATGAGGCCCCAGGGCTGCAAGGGGCACTCCCCTCCTCCTGGCATCAGGGGCACAGACAGCAGCCATGGCCAAAGGCCTGCAGAAGGTGGCTGTGGCAGGGCCTTTCAGCTTCTCCCCCTCCCTGTCTCCTCTCCAGCCCAGGCTGTCCTACGGTGTCCATGCCCTGCCCCTTTCCCTGCAGGCTGTCGTCATCCCCCCGGCTGCCCCACCTGGCTGGCACCTTCCTGCACTGACATCTCTGCATCCTCCCTGGCTCTTCCTGCACACACAAAGCCTTGGCCTCATCCACACTCCTCCTGGCTGACGTGTTGCAGCGTTTTCCATGGAGTGAAATTCCTTTTCCCTCATGTCCACTCGGGACCTCCCCAATTGCACTTGGCATTAATTCTTTCTTTCTCATGCTGTTTCCTGCTCTGACAAAAGGATCCACCATCTCTAAATCCTCCCTTCAAGCCCTCTGAGGGCTGTCCTGTGCTGTCCTCAGTCTCCACACCTGTGAGGCCACAGCTCCTTAGCCCCTCTCTAGTGCTCCTGTGCTTGAGACCATTCAAGCCCATCTTGGGAGATCTCTGGGCACTCACAGATGTTTTTGCAGATGAAAATGTCCTGCTCATAGTCTAAGTAAATCACAGAGATACTTTTTACCAAGGCCTGTAGTGGCAGAACACGGGCAATGGCTTTGAACTGAAAGAGAAGTGTTTTATATTGGATAACAGGAGGAAAGATTTAACAATAAGGGCGGCAAGAGCTGGAAGAGGTTTCCAGAGAAGTGGATTGTAGAGGATTGGTTAGAAATGCGAGGACATATGAACATGGCTAAGGCTATGGATGAGCTGCTAAAGTATAAGACGCAGTCTGACTAGGCCCATGAGAAAGTCTGAGATAGCAGGGCCGTGAGAAAGCAGCAGCGTCCTTGGGTATTCTAAATTGAGCTGAGAAACAGGAGCTAGGCATTACCAAAACAGAGACACTTAACGAGCCACCTGTGTAAACAATGGAAGACAGTTAAGATGATATCACCACCTAACTGAGCACCAATAATGAGCCTAATTTCTGTAATATTCATGAACCTATTATAGAGTGTATATTAAGCTGTTGTCAATCTACAATAAACGAAGTTCCTGGATTCTCACATTGAGGTGTCTAGAGCTTTCCGTCGCGACACTGTAACCTCAGGGGAGCAACGTTGGGAGGAACTGATTGGGAAGTGAGTTGGGATTCATTTTCCATCCTATTCCTTTCTCTCCTCTAGTCAGCTGGGAATTTAGGGGATTGCTGGCTTTTGGCTGACCTCTCCAGCTTCAGAGTACAATGGAGTTCAGGTAAATGGACTTCCAGTAAAGCTTTGAACAGAGTTCTGGGTGCATTCCATTGACACTTCTTTTTCTTTTCCCCTTCCAAATTGTGACCTATCAGGTTGTGACCTCCAGGAAGCCAATTTGAGGGGCTCTGATGTGAAAGGAGCCATCTTTGAAGAGATGCTGACCCCCCTGCACATGTCCCAGAGCATCAGATAGGGAAGAGAACACGTCGAAGAGGAAGGAATCCAAACATTTGTTGTGACTTTCTTCACCTCCTCCCCTTCCTGAGTTAGAAGGAATGGTTATTAGACAACTTCCATTTGCAGTAGTGCCTTAGTAGACTCTTTCTGATCACTTTTGGGGAGGGAATTTTTGTTTCAGAGGTGGAGAGAGAGAGTTTCTCCCTTTGTGACGAGAGTGAGGAAGTGGGCTGGTTCTGGAACCAGAAAGTGGGGCTGGTTTGGGGGGGAGAGTTTAAGACTTTCATTGTTTAGCATTGCCTGACTTTGGAATGCATTTTAATGTCTAAAGCACAATATATGCAATTCTATTTGTTAAGTCTGTCGCTGCAATATGAATAGAAAATGTTATTGCTGTATAGTAGCAAACAAAGTGGAGGTTTCCAGGTAGACAAGTGTCTTTACAGTCAGTGTCTTCATCCCTGCAGGGTGTTAATGCCAGGGGTGGTCACACAGTGCCCACGGGATGTGTTCAGGTCTCTGCTGGGGTGGAAACAGTGGGGAACTGTCCTCAGAGGTCCTAAATTGCTGTGGAGTGGTTGGAGTGCAGGGTTAGAGCAGCTTTATCCCTCAAATGTGCAGAGGAAGCTGCTGCCCCTGCAGGGACCTGCCCAGAGCCCGGATTGAGTTCCCCCTGGGAGATCCCTGGGCAGAAATGGGCTGTCTTAGTTAATGCTCTCCAAAGGAGTGTGAAATTGCACTCTCAATCCCAGCTGGGAAGCAGAATTCCCCTGCTTCCACATGTCCTGAGCACTCCAGACTGGAGTTCCTGTAGCTTTTTGATTCTTTGTTGGGAATTCAATGGACAGAGGAAAACACAGAAGTGTCCCCAAAGCAGAGAGAAGCTCTGGGGCCACAGCACCTGCTCCCCCCTCTTCTCATCCCTTCAGCAGATGAAGAAATGGCCCTCAATGTTTCCCCTCAATGTACTGTGGAAATCCTCCTTGAAAGCATGGGCATAATCCCACTTGCCAGCCACATCCACTCTGGGCTGCCTAAAGTGGCTGTAAAAGCATCTTGCCTAGGGCCAAGTGCCCCTTCCACGCTTGCTTTACCTGTGGAAAAAAGCAGGAAAAGCTGTTTTTTGTGTGAGCACCTTTTGTATCTCAGTGTTTGTGATCCTGGGAACCCTCCTGGACCTGGAACAATGGCAGATTATCTGTTGTTGTAAGACATGTACGTGGAGATTGTTTTGATATGTATTTAAATCTTCCTTGAAAATACAACTGATAGGAAACAATGTAAAAAAAAAAATAAAAAAGCAAATACAAAGAAAAAAAGGACAAAAAAGAGAAAAAAGAGAAAAAAAAGAGACAGAAAAAACAGGCAAAAATGAGACAAATAATAAAAAAGAAAGAAAAAAGAAAAACGGAAAAAAGAAAAAGGGAAAGAAAAAAGGGGGGGAAAAGAAAGAAAAAAGAGGGAAAAAAAAGAAAAGACAGAAAAAGAAGAAAACCGAAAAACGTATTATCCTCACTCCGCACGTGCAAATGGCCGCTGTGACCCGCCGCAAGGACTACAACTCCCGTGGTGCCCCGCGCAGTGCGCAGGCGCGGCCGTGGCCGTGCGGGGGCGTGGCGCGCGCTGATTGGCTGCGGCGGTGTTCTTTAAGCGAGGTGCGCGCGCAGAGCGCCGTGTCGACTTCCGGGAATCGTTGATGGCGGCGGGGCCGCATTGTGCTGTGAGAGCTGGGGGGGTGCGGGAGAGCGGGGTCTGGGGATCCCCTCGGGGGCTGCGGGGAGCGCGGCTGTGGGTGGAAAGGCTGGAGGGCTCGGGAGGGTTTGGCGGGGGGGTTCGGGGGTTCCCGAGGGTCAGAGCGCGGGGCCTTGGAACCCTCTCGGGGGCTGCGGGGCCCGGGGGCCTCCCAAGAACCCGGATGTTCGATTCGATTCCGAGAAAGTCCCTCGGAAAAAAAAATCAAAACCACCCAACAAAAAAATAACCCTAAAAAAGGGAAAAGTGAGAGAAAGGTGAAGGAAAAACTGCAAGGGCCAGGATGATTTTATTGCTTTGCTTCAGTTTTTCCTTGGTCTCCTCCTTCTCAGATTCTTTGCTCCCTTCCTTTACAGAAAACTCTTCTGCTGTTGTGTGGTTTTGGGGTCCCTGGGGGGTCCCTGAGGAGGTTTTGGGGGGTCTCTGAAGGGGTTTAGTGTCCTGAGGGGACTTGGGGGGGGGGGTGTGATGGTCCCTGAATGGGTTTGGGAATCCCTGAGGGAGTTTTGGAGTCTCCGAGGGAACTGGGAGGTCCTGCGGGGGGCCTTTGGGGGTGTCTTTGAAGCAGTTTTGGGGGTTTCTAGTGGGATTTCAGGAGTCCCAGACGGTTTTGAGGGTCCCTGAGGGGGTTTTTGGGGTCCCTGAAATGCTTGGGGATTCCAGGTGGGTTTTGCAGGTCACTGAGAGGGTTTAGGGGGTCTTGGGGGGGGATGAGGTCTCTGAGGGGATTTGTGGGGTCCTTGAGGAGGTTTTGATGGGTCCAGAGGTGGATTTCTGAGGGGATTTCAGGGGTTCTGAGGGGATTTTATGGGGTCTCTGTGTCGGCGGACCGACCCCAGGGAAAGGGGATCCCAATGCCCGCCCTGAACCCCAGAGACCCCCAAAACTCAGCACACAGAGACCCCACAGGGGGGCCGGGGGTCCCCTAAAGCCCAGCAGTGGGGTTCATGGGGTCCCCCAGCCCCCAGGGGAGGGGTCCTGGAGGTGCCCCCTAAAGTGCTGGGGGGAGATGTACCACATCTGGGTAAGAGGATCCCCGTGCCCCCAGTATATCCCAGTGACCTCCCAGTGATCCTCAGTACAGCCCAGTAACCTCCTTAATGACCAGCCAGTGTGTCCCAGTGACCTCCCACTGCCCCCCAGTATGGCCCAGTAATGCTCCAGTGTGCACCCAGTAACCCCCAGTATGGCCCAGTAACCTGCCAGTGTCCCCCTGTGTGTCTTGGTAATCCCCCAGTAACTCCCCAGTCCCTCCCAGTGCCCTCCCAGTGTCCCTCAGTAACCCCCCAGTCCCTCCCAGTGCCCCCTGGTTCCCCCCAATGTGTCCCAGTACCCCCCAGTAATCCCCCAGTGCTCCCCAAAGCCCCCCAACTGTCCCCAGTGTGTCCCCAGATGCCCTTGGCCTTTCTGTGAGCGGGGGGGGGGGGGGCGTTTTTGTGGTCAGAGGGTCCAGGGGGGGCTCCTGGGGTGAGATGGAAGATTGGGGACATCAGGGATGGGGTTTGGGGACAGTGGAATTGGGGGTGTCAGGGGGGGAATTGGAAACACCAAAAGGGTCTTGGGGACATGAGGGGAGTCTCAGGACTGACCTGCTTGTAGGGAAGCCCCTCTCCCCCTCTAGGCCCCATTAACCCCCCACCAAATGTCCCCCAACTCCCCTTTTTTTCCTTTAATCCCCTCCCCCCACTGATCCCTTTGACCCCCCAGTGCCCACAAGACCCTTTTGACTCCCCCAAATGCACCCAAAGCCCCACCAAATCCCCATCCAACCCCTCCAGATCCCCCCAAACCTCCCCCAGCTCTTCCTTCAAATCCCTCCCAACCCCCCCAGAGAGGGATCCCCCGGCACCCCGGGACAGGAACACAGTGGGCTGTACTGGGGGCACTGGGCTGTACTGGGAGGGCACTGGGGGGGCTCAGGTGTCTCAGGTGGCCCAGCTCCAGGAGAGATCTGAGGAGCAGTGAGGAGGTACTGGTCTGTCCTGGTCTGTCCTGGTTTGTCCCCCCAATCCCCAAAGCCCCTCCCCAGCTCCCCCAGGACCCTCCCAGACCCCAAAGCCCCCCAGGCCCCTCCAGGCCCCTGACTTGGTCCTGCTGCCCCTTGAGCATCTGCAGCTGCTGAAGAACCAAGCATTTCATCAGCAAATGTGCAGGTGACCCCAAGCTGGGGGTGTGTTGATGTGCTGGAAGGCAGGAGGGCTCTGGAGCACAAGTGGTGTGAGGAGAGGCTGAGGGAGCTGGGGGTGTTGAGGCTGGAGAAGAGGAGGCTCAGGGGAGACCTCCTGACTCTCTGCAAGTCCCTGCCAGGAGGGTGTAGCCAGGTGGGGGTGGGGCTGTTCTGCCAGGCAGCAGCAGTAGGACAAGAGGGCTGGGTCTGGAGCTGTGCCAGGGGAGGTTTAGGTTGGATATTGGGAAGGAGTTTTTTGCTGAGGGAGTAATGAGGCCTTGGAATGGGCTGGGCAGGGAGGGGGTGGAGTCCCCGTCCCTGGAGGTGTTGAAGGTGAGAGTGGATGTGGCCTCAGTGCCATGGTCTGGGAAGCACAGCGGGGTTGGATCCAGGGTTGGGCTTGATGTTCTCGGAGGTCTTTTCCAACGTGGCTGATTCTGTGATTCTCTGATTGCCATTCCTGTGGCAGCACATGCTTGAGGCTCCATCCCCAGGGGGATAGAGATGTCTGTCCATATCTATCTGCAAGGTTAGTCTGTAAATGTGTGGTGTTAGAACAGCAGGCTGAGTTCTGGGCTGGTTGTAGAAGGAGAAAGAAGCCCCCAGGCCAGTGCAGGCAGGCAGCCCTCAGCTTGCACCTGATGTCCCCTCCCTGCAGGTTCCTGTCCTTGAGCCCAGGCCCTGAGGTGAGGCTGAGAAGTGGCGCGGAGGTGAGCCCAGAGCTGTCCCTGAGGTGAGGCTGAGAATAAGTGCAAGGCAGAGGTGCTGCTGAGGAAGGAGAGCCCCGTGGTGGGGAAGGCACAAAGCTGTGTGTGCCCATCCCCGAGCAGGTGCTGTGTCCATCCCCTGTGTGCCAGGTGAACTGGGGCTTTGCTGCAGAGCTGCGGGCGCTGATTTGAGCGGCTGCAAGTGCTGAGATGGTGGGCACCCAGGAACACCAACTGTGCCTGGCCACGGAGCCTGCAAGGAGGAGCAGAGACAGCCCTGGCAGTGTGGGGGGCCAGGTTGTCCCTGTGCCTTCCCCTGCAGGCCCTGGCTGTCCCTGCTGGGCCCCTGTCCATCCCCATCAGGTCCCTGCCCGTCCCCCCGGGCTGAGCTCCCCCCAGGAAGTGCCGTGGAGCTGAAGCTGCTGCCATCCCCCCCTGCAGCCGCTGCCCCAGGCAAGGGAGCAGCAAAGGCAGGGCCAGGAGCAGAGGCAGCAGCAGGGGAGCCCTGGGGGGGCCGGGAAGCTCTTGTGTGGGTCAGGAAAGAGGCGCTGGGCACGAGGCCGGGGCTGTGCTGAGCAGGCCCAGCCCTCACATCCCCCCAGCCAATGCCGGCTGCCCGGGGGGCTTGGGAGGGACCCCCAGCCCGTGTGCCCCACACTGAGCTGGCAGAGAGAGAGCCAAGGGACAGGGATGTGGGCAGGGCCCCGGGTGAGGGACAGGCAGGGCCATTGCAGGGCCACGGTGAGGGCACAGCCTGTGGCAGCAGAGCTGCCCAGGGCCGGGGGCAGCCGGGGGTGTTGGGACCAGCCAGTGCTGGGGCCGAGCAGAGCACGAGGCCTCTTGCAGAGCCCTGGAGCAGCCTCCCACTTGCCAGCCCCGCCCTGGTGGGGTGACACTGTCCCCTCCCCACAGGACACTCCCCCAGAAATCTTTGTGGTGACCTTTTGTGTCTATTCCTGGTTGCTGATTCCTGCTGGGGACCTGAGGGAGCCTCTGCAATCCCATCCATGGAGCAAAATCTGCCCTCCAGAGCTCGACTCCCTGCAGACTTTGTCGGGAAATCTGTGCTGGCAGCCTGAGTATGTCCCGACCCCCTGTGCTCCCCCCAGGATATTTGGGGCGAGTTCCCCCTTCCCAGGCACCTGCGGGGTGGGAGGCAATTGTTCTCCTGTTGCTGTTTTTGCTCCACCGTTGGAGGCTCTTGGGGGTGGACAGGAGGTGTTTTTTGGGGGGGCTGGGCTGGGTTGGGGGCAGAGCCCTGGCGGTGGGCGGGGGATGTGGGTCCCCCCCACGATGGGGGTTGGTGTTGCTGGGTCAGGCCCCGCCGGCTCCATTGTCAGCTCGGGGCCAGCGGGGGGGACACAGCGGGTTTGGGGCCCCCCGGGAGTGCCGGGGGTGGGTGTGGAGCTTGGGAGCTGCCGAGTGTGGAGGGCAGAGCGGGGCGATGTCAGAGCTGGGGGACCCCCGGCAGCCTGGAGGGGGGAGCACGGAGAGGGAGGAGCCCTGGGACCCCTGGAAGCCTGAAACGGGGGGCGTGGAGAAGGGGAAACCTGGACAGTGGGGACCCCTGGGATCCCTGGAACAACAGAGTGGAGAACCTGGAGAGGGGGAATGTCTGGGAACGTGGCACCCCGAAGGTGAGAGTCAGAGGAGAAGGGACCCCTGGGACCCCCAACACTCCCAGCATTTTTGAGTTGGACCCCCAGCATCCCAGACAGGAGAGACCCCTTGAACCCCAAAGGGAAGAGAACAGAGAGGGGGAACTTCTAGGAGACAGTTTTGGGCCAAGTCTTCATATTTTGGAGTATTTTCTGGCTGAACCTTAACTTTTTGCAGTTTGAGGGGGGGTTCATCTCACTGTTTCTGAGGAGTTTTTTGGCTGAATCTCGATGGTTTGGGTTTTCTGGGCTGAATCTTGGTGTTTTGGAGGTTTTTATGGACACAGGATGCCCGATGTGTTCTAGAGATGGACTTGGGCAGGAGGAACCCTCAAGCCAACACACTCAGGCCTTGTTTTCCCCCCCCCATCAGGATTTCTCCTTCCCAAAGCTTGGCCAGATGAAGGAGGCTGCGAGGAAGAGGAAGATGCCTTGGGCCCCCCAGGCAGGTGAGGAGGAAGTCAGTGTCCCTTTGGGCGGGTGTTGTGCTGGCTCTGTCAGCCGAGCATGGCCCCGGCTGCAGGACAACCCCGCTGGCGCCGCCGTCCTGCCGGGGCCGGAGTTGGGGGGATGTCCTTGGCCTTCCCTGTGGGCCGGAGGCAAATCCCCTCCCTGTCCTTCTTGCTTCCTGCCCCAGGCCCCGAGCTGAGGACGGAGAGCCCGGAGGACAAATCCCCCCGGCAGAGCCTGGTGGGAGAGGCCGTTTTGAAGGGCTCCCCGGCGCAGGAAGGCAGCGGGGAGGAAAAGGGCCGGAGATCCCCCCCCAGGAGGGGCTCCAAAGCCAGCCCAGGGTGCTCTGAGGAGGAAAGAGCCAGCCTGTGCCGGGAAGGCAGCCAGAGCTTGAGCCAGAGCTCTGACCTGGTGGTCCCTGAGCAGCCTCCCAGCAGGGAGAAGCCCTTCAGGTGCCTGGAATGTGGGAAAAGGTTCAGGAAGAGCTCCAGCCTCTTCACTCACCAGCACATCCACACTGGGGCACGACCCTACACGTGTGGGGAATGTGGGAAGAGCTTTAGGCAGAGCTCCTCCCTCGTGAAGCACCAGCACATCCACACTGGGCAGAAGCCCTACAAGTGTGGGGAATGTGGGCAGAGCTTTAGGCAGAGCTTTGAAATGATCCTACACCAGCACATCCACACTGGGGAACGGCCGTACATGTGTGGGGAATGTGGGAAGAGGTTTCAGACCAGCTCACATCTCCTCAGGCATGAGCAGACACAGCACTCACCTTTCGTCAGCAGAAATGGCTCTAGGTTCTCATTCAGGCTCTCCTCATTATCCAGCACAAATTTGAGGATTGATGCCAGCTCAACCTGTGTCAGAGGAGCCATGGGGTCAGCAGCTCTGCTGCTGCTCACAGGAAGCAACCACAGCAGACTTGGGGCAGCAGGCAGCTCCCTTGCCTACCCATGCTGGTGCCCACACTTGCTGCCACAAGCCTTTGACAGACCAAAAACACCGGTGAGCACTGCAGTACCCACTCCACACTGTCTTTTAAGGGGACCCAGAATAGGAGGTCAGGTCTCAGAGCACCCCCTGAAAGCCACCGCTGCTCCTGCTGCACCCCAAGGGAGGGAACCCCAGAGGGATTACCTGGGTCTTGTAGTCAAACTCATGCCAGTCACCAGGGCTCTTGCAGCTCACAGAGGTGTGATACAGGAGCAGCACAGCCACCTGAGCAAGGCAGGGAAAGTGTCACTGACCCCACGCCAGTCATCAGCACCTTGGTGCCAGCCAGGACTAAAGCATGGCACACAGTAACCTTGGCGAGAGCCAGCTCCTCTCCATCCACCAGCTTCTGTGCAGAGACCAGGTTCTCTGCAGCCAATTTGTGCCTGCAGTGCTCTGCAACAAGAAGCAGGATTCCCTCTGCCCGGAGTGCGGGAAGAGCTTCAACCAGAACTCCTACCTCATCAGGCACCGGCACATCCACACCGGGGAGAGGCCCTACAAGTGTGGGGAGTGTGGGAAGAGCTTCACCGAGAGCTCTAACTTGACCACACAGCAATGGACCCACCGGCAAGGGAAGCCCTCGAGTGCCCCGACTGCAGGAAGAACTTTCACCACTGCTTCCACCCCAAATGAACCCCCTGATGGGGAGGCAACCCCTGGAGTCCAGTGACTGTCAGTCCATCCCTTTTGACCACAAAGGGCCAGTCCCCTTTCCCAGGGGCAGCTTCTTCCAACAGAACCCTTCCTGGGGGGGGGTGTGGAGATTCCTGCCTTGGCTGGGGACCCCCCAAGGTCACTACTGGAGGTTGAGAGCAGAGATCTCCCCACGAGCGTTGGTCTGGGGGAGTTCCATCCATCTCTAATTAAGAATTCTTGCTTTAGTGCCAGCTTGAGTAGAATTGCTTCTACAATTGCTTTAGTGTAGAGCACTGTCCTCTCTTCTCCTGTACTCCTGGTAGTTTTAGTGTTTCTCTTGTGCAGTAAATAATTGTGATGAAGATCTTTTGTCTGATCATTTGTAACCCTAAATAATTAATTTCTATCAACAGATCTGATTTGCCATCCTTTAAATCTGGGGGACAGAAGTGGTTCAGTCACAGCTCTGTAATTCCCGTGAACTGAAAGTGTTGGCATAATCCAAGGCTGGGATTGGATCCAGCAGCCCCCAGCACCCCACAGGAAGTTGGGAGCTCTGGGGGGCCACCCCCCTTTGCGAACCCCACTGTGTCCAAAGACCCCCATGGGACTGTTTGACCTGCCAGACCACCCCCCCTTTTCCACCCTTCTCTCTGTTCTTCCCAATTTCCCACTGTCCCCTCAATCCCCAATATCCCCCCCAATCAGTTTTGGGGTCCCAACCCCCAGTTTTTACCCCCTCTCCTGTGGGTGCTGAAGGAGAAAATGAGGCTGCACACACAGAGTTCCATTGCGGGACTTGTCCGCCCATCTTTCCAGTGTCCCTCTTTCATTGAGGTTCCTTTGGAAACAGCGCCTGGGCTTTGTCTTTTAGTCCACTGGAATTCCCAGCATGGCCCCAAAGCAGTGCCCTGATCCCACACATTCCCCTCCCCTCATGTGCTGGCTGTGTTCAGCCACCAGAGAAAAACACAGGCTGCCATGCAGAGCGTTCCAAGTGGTTTCCCCTTTGGCAAACAGCCCTCTCTGGGTGGAAAACACCAGTCAAGGGCAAAACACTCCTGGTTGATCCTGATTAAGTGAATGCAGCTGCTGCTGCCTTAACTTGTTCCCACAGAAATTCTCAGGGTTCCTTTGCTTCCAGGAGGCCCCACATGTCCCAATGGCCCCTGGATTCCATGAGCTTCCAGAGTCTCCAAAGGTTCCTTTAGTTCCATGAGGCCCTGCAGTCCCAAAATGCCCTTTGGATTCCAGGAGATTTCCCATTGTCCCAGGGTCCCTCGTGCTTCAGAAGCAGCTGCAGTGGGACAGTGGCCCCTTGGTTCCGTGAGCTCTGCAGTGTTCCAGGAATCCTTGGGTTCCAGGAGAGCCTGCAGTTTCACAAGGACCACTTGAATGCAGGAGGTTCTGCAGGGTCCCAATGGCCCCTGGATTCTGGGAGGTTCAGAAATATCTCAGGGCTCCCTTGGTTCCAGGAGGACACACATGTCAGCAGGAACCCTTGGTTGCAGGAGGTTTGACAGTGTCCCAGAATTCCTTTGATTTCATGAGGCCCTGGATTGTCCCAATGGACTCCTGATTCCATCAGCCCCCTCAATGTCACAATGGTCCCTTGGTTCCAGGAGTTTCTGCAGCATCCCAGGGTTCCTTTTGTTCCATGTGTGACACCTGCAGTGTCACAATGGGCCCTGAATTCCAGGAGTTTTCCCAGGGTGACAGTGCTGCCTTGATTCCATGAGATTGCCCAGTGTCCCAGGGCTCCAGAAGGCCCTGCAGTGTCACAGTGGTCCTTGGTTCCATGAGGTTACTCATTGCTTTATTTGCCTCAGTCTTTACCACCCAAAGCAGTTGTCCTCAGCATCCCCAGCTCCCAGGGCTGGCAGTTGGTGATGGGGAGCTGAGTGAAGCCCCCAGAATGCAGGAGGAAATGGTCAGTGACCTGCTCTGCCAGTGAGACCCCCCCAAGTGCCTGGGCCCACATGGGATGCAGCCAAGAGTCCTGAGGGAGCTGGAGAAAGAGCTGGCCAAGCCACTCTCACTCATTGCCCAGCAGTGCTGCACAACTGCACAAGTCCCAGCTGACTGGCAACAAGCACATGGGATGCCCATCCCCAGGAAGGGCCAAAAGGAGGATCTGGGCAACTCCTGGCCTGTCCCACTGACCTCAGGACCGGGGAAGTCCATGCAGCAGATCCTCCTCAGTGCCATCCCATGGCACGGGCAGGACAACCAGGGGATCAGGCCCAGCCAGCGTGGGGTTGGGAAAGGCAGGTCCTGCCTGACCAACCTCATCTCCTTCTCTGACAAAGGACCCGCTCAGCAGCTGAGGGAAAGGCTGGGATGTGTCTCTCTGGAATTCCAGAAAGCCTTTGGCACCATCTCCCCCAGCATCTCCTGCACAAACTGGCTGCTCATGGCTTGCCCGGGGACCTGTTTGCTGGGTGACAAAGTGTCTGATGGGCCAGGGAGTGGTGGGGAATGGAAGGAAATCCAGGTGGGGCCGGTCACTAGTGGGGTTCCCAAGGGCTCAGGGTTGGGGCTGCTCCTGTTTAACATCGTTGTGGATGATCTGGGCCAGGGGATCGAGTGCCCCCTCAGTAAAGTCGTGGGCAACACCACATTGGGTGTGAGTGTGGATGTGCTGGAGGGCAGGAAGGCTCTGCAGAGGGATCTGGACAGGCTGGATCAATAAGGCCAAGTGTCAGGGCCTGCCCTTGGCTCCCAACAACCCCCTGGAACGCTCCAGGCTGGGGGCAGAGGGGCTGGAGAGCTGCTCAGCAGGAAGGGACTTGGGGGTGCTGCTTGACAGCAGCTGGATATGAGGCAGAGTGTGCCCAGGGGGGCAAGAAGGCCAAGGGCATCGTGGCCTTTGTGGAGAAGAGTGTGGCCAGCAGGAGCAGAGAACTGATTTCCCCTCTGTGCTGGGCACTGGGGAGGCCCCACCTGGAGTGCTGTGTCCAGTTCTGGCCCCTCAGTGCCAAAAGGCCCTTGAGGGGCTGGAGCGTGTCCAGAGAAGGGAACGGAGCTGGGGAAGGCTCTGGAAAACATGTGTGCTGAGGGACGGCTGAGGGAACTGGGCTGGTTGAGTCTGGAGAAGGGGAGGCTCAGGGGGGACCTCATTGCTCTCTGCAATGCCCTGAAAGGAGGTTTTAGTGGGTGTGGGAGTCAGACTCTTCTGCAAAGCCTTTAGTGACAGGAAGAGAGGAAACAGCCTTAAATTGCAGTAGGTGAGTCTCATATTAGATATTCAAAACCCCTTTTTCCACTGAGAGAGTGTTCAGGCATTGGAACAAGCAGCCCAGGGAGGTGGTGGAGTCTCTGGAAGTGTTCAGGTGTGTGGTGGGTTGACCTTGACTGGACACCAGGTGCCCTCCCAGCCGCTCTATCACTCCCCTTCCCGTAGGGATGGTGGAGAGAGTAAGGTGATAAAAAAAAAACCAACTTGTGGGTTGAGATAAGACAGTTTATTTAAAGCGAAAGACAGCAGGGTTTGTTCTCTACTCCCCATGAGCAGCCATGGTCAGCCACTCCCGAGGAGCAGGGCTTGGGTACCTGTGAGGGTTCCTCAGCAGGCAGCCATTAGACAATGAATGCCCCCCTCCTGCTCTGTGCCTCAGCTTTTAGAGCTGAGCTGACCTCCCATGGTCTGCAATGTCCCTTGGGTCAGTTGGGCTCAGCTGGCCTACTTGGGTCCCCTGCCAGGCTCTTGCCCTCAGCTAAGGAAGGAATGTCCCAGTGTGGGTGCTGTGCTCAGCAGTGCCCAAAACACTGGGGTGTTCTCAATCCCCTTCCAGCTGCCAATGCCAAGCCCAGCCCTGGGAGGGCTGCTGTGGGGAACTGAACTGCAGCTCAGCCAGACCCAACCCAAATATCTCTGGCACATATTCTATAGAATCCATCCTTAGCTGTTGTGTGATAGATCTATAAGATATTACAAATAATAAGCAATAATAAGGCAAGTGTCCTCCTTAGGGACACCCCCCCAAACTCCTGCCCGGGTTTGTTCCCTGGGGGTCTCTGCAGCAGCAAGCACAGCCCCACACTGACTGCTCTGGGCTGTGCAGGCATTTGTGGTTCTGCCTGTCTGACACACCCCCAACCTTGGGATGGATCTGGATGTCACTGGATGTGATGTCACAGGGGAGCTGTGATGTCATAGGATGGATGGGACGTCATAGAGGAGCCCTGATGTCCCAACAAGGATGCGATATCACAAGGGGATGTAATGTCACAACAAGGAGGTGATGTCACAGGAGAGATGTGATGTCACAGGGGAGCTGTTATGTCATGAGGAGGTGTGATGTCATAGGGGAGATGTCGTGTCACAGGGGAGGACGTGATGTCACAGGGATGATATGATATCACAGGAGAGGTGTGATGTCATATGATGGATGTGACATCATAGAGGAGATGTGATGTCACGGGAAGGGTGCGATGTCATATGATGGATGTGACGTCATAAGGGAGATGTGATGTCACATGATGGGTGTGATGTCATAAGGGAGCTGTGATGTCACAGGAAGGATGTAATGTCACAGGGGAGGACATGACATCACAGGAATTATATGATATCACATGTGAGGTGTGATGTCATATGATGGTTGTGACGTCACAGGGGAGATGTGATGTCACTGGGAGCTGTGATGTCATGGGGGAGATGTGATGCCACCACAAGGATGTGATGTCATAGAGGAGCTGTGCTGTCTCGGGAGGATGTGATGTCAGAGGAGAGGACGTGATTTCACAGAGATGATATGACATCACAGGAGAGGTGTGATGTCACAGGGGAGGATGTAATGTCATATGGGAGCTGTGATGCCATTTGCTACCCCGGCTTGGCTCCTCCTCGGAACCGATTAAGGTGAGTGGGAGGGGTCAGGCTCATTAGCAGGTGATAGGGGAGGCATAATAAGAGCCTCCAAGAGAGCGTGAGCGACCTTCGCTCATGCACCCCACACAGGAGCGGGCAAACAGGGGCGTGGCACGTCAGTGAGGGCGTGGCACGGCAGTTTGCACGGCAGTTCCCATAGGCAGGGCAAACAGGCAGGGCAGAAGCCTAAGGTATTTCTGCGGCTTTTTTCTCACAGCTCAAGGCAGTCATGCCTCCCAAAAAAATGAAAGCTGTTGCTCCTATTACCAGTAGAGGGGTGTCAATACAGACAGAACCCTCTAAAAAGGATGCAGCCACTCAGGCCTCTGGCTGCATAGACTGTTTGAGCCTAGAACTGCTACCAGAGGACAGCGTGAGAAACACCTGCATACGATGTGAGCAGGTGGATGATTTGCTATGTCTGGTGGCAGAGCTAAAGGAAGAGGTGGAAAGGCTAAGGAGTATAAGGGAGAGTGAAAGGGAAATTGACTGCTGGAGTCACACCCTTTCGATTCCTAAGGAAGCCCAGCAGGAGGCGGTGAAGCCCAGCCCCCCCTGCCATCAGGCAGACAGAACGGACAATATGGATGGGGAGGAATGGAAACAGGTGCCTGCTCGTAGAGGCAAAAACACCCCTCTCAACCCCTTTCACCTGCCAGGGTGCCCTTAAAAAACAGGTATATGGCCCTGGTTTCAGAAAGTCTGATGGAGGACAGTCAGGAGGAAGATCTGTCTACAAGGTCTTCTGGTTACCCCCAGTCTACTGGATCTGTTACAACTACGGGTAAGAGGAAAAAGAGAAGGGTTATTGTAGTTGGTGACTCCATTTTGAGGGGAACTGAGGGCCCTATATGTCGGCCAGACCCATCCCACAGGGAAGTTTGCTGTCTTCCTGGAGCCAGGGTGAGGGATATTACAAAAACACTTCCTAAGCTTATTCAACCCTCAGACTATTACCCGCTGTTGGTTGTCCAGGTTGGAAGTGAAGACATCAATAATAGGAGTACCAGGGTAATTAAAAAAGATTTTAAGGCTCTGACCCGATCACTTCATGGGACAGGAGCACAGGTAGTAATTGGCTCAGTTCCTGTGCTAGCTGGGATGAATGAGGAGATAAATGAGGATAGGTTTAGGAAAGCACAGCTTACCAATAGGTGGCTTAGAGGATGGTGCTATCGTCAAAATTTTGGGTTTTTTGATCATGGGGCAAACTCCATGTTGCCTGGTCTCGTCAAACCAGATGGGCTTCATCTATATGGGAAGGGCAAAAGAACTGTAGCCCGTAAGTTGGCAGGGTTAGTTAGGAAGGCTTTAAACTAGGTTTGAAGGGGGAAGGGGCGGCACCTGGGCTCTCCAGAAATAAGCCTAAGGGTGTAGAGCCCGAGTTGAGAATAAAATCAGTGGCCCAGCTGAAGTGCATGTACACCAATGCATGCAGTATGGGAAACAAACAAGAGGAGCTGGAAGCCATAGTGCAGCAGCAAAACTATGACATAGTTGCTGTCACAGAAACGTGGTGGGATGACTCACACGACTGGAGTGCTGCTATGGGGGGCTACAAGCTCTTCAGAAAGGACAGGCAGGGAAGGAGAGGTGGAGGGGTGGCTTTATATGTTAGAGAGTCTCTTGACTCTGTTGAAGTTGAGGTCAGCAGTGACAAGGCTGAGTGCCTGTGGACCAGAATCAGGGGGAAGACCAACAAGGCTGACATCCTTGTGGGTGTCTGTTACAGACCGCCCAACCAGGATGATGAAGGAGATGAATTATTCTACAAGCAGCTGGCAGATGTCTCAAAATCTCCAGCCCTTGTGCTTGTGGGTGACTTTAACCTGCCGGATATCTGCTGGGAGCTTCATACTGCAGAGAAGAGGCAGTCAAGGAGGTTCCTGGAGTGTATAGAGGATAATTGTCTGCAACATCAGAGCTCTCTATGACATCACATCCACCTCTGGACATCACATCCTTCTCTGTGATGTCACATGTCTCCTATGACATCACGTTTCCCTCTGTGACATCACACGCTCCTCTGTGATATCACAGCTTCCTGTGACATCACATCCTCCTCTTTGACATCATATCTTCCCTTGTGACATCACATCCTCCTCTGTGACATCACATCCGCCTCTGTGACATCACAGCTCTCCTATGACATCACAGCTCTACTGTGACATCGCATCCTTCCTGTCACATCACATCCTCCTCTGTGAGATCACATCCTTCTCTATGACATCACAACTCCCTCTGATGTCACATCCTCCTTTGTGACATCACAGCTCTCCTATGACATCACATCCTGCTGTGTGACATCACAGCTCTCCTATGACATCACAGCTCTACTGTGACATCACATCCTTTCTGTGACATCACATCCTCCTCTGTGGCATCACAGCTCTCCTATGTCATCACATCCTCCTTGTGACATAGCATGTCTCCTATGACATCACATCCTCCCCTGTGACATCACATCCTTTTCTGTGACATCACATCCCCCTCTGTGAGATCGCATGTCTCCTATGACATCACATCCTCCTCTGTGACATCACACCCTTGACTGTGACATCACAGCTCCCCTGTGACATCACATCCTCCCTGTGACATCACATCATCCTCTGTGACATCACATTATCCTCTGTGAGATAGCATGTCTCCTATGACATCACATCCTCCTCTGTGACATCACATCCTCCTCTCTGACATCACAGTTCTTTTGTGACATCACATCCTCCTCTGTGACATCATAGCTCCACTGTGACATCACATCCTCCTCTGTGACATCCCAGCTCCCGGTGACATCACATCCTCCTCTGTGGCATCACAGTTCTCCTATGTCATCACATCCTCCTTGTGACATCGCATGTCTCCTGTGACATCACAGCTCCCTTTGACATCAAATCCTCCTCTGTGCCATCACATCCCTCTCTGTGACATCGCATGTCTCCTATGATATCACATCCTCCTCTGGACATCAGTTCCTGTTCTCTGACGTCGCATGTCTCCTATGAAATCACATCCTCCTCTGTGACATCACATGTCTCCTATGACATCACATCCTCCTGTGTGACATCGCATGTCTCCTATGACATCACATCCTCCTGTGTGACATCACAGCTCTCCTATGACATCACATCGTCTTTGACATCACCTCTCCTATGACATCACATCCTCCCTGTGACATCACATTCTCTCCTGTGATATCACATCTCCCCTGTTACATCACTGCTCCCCTGTGACATCACATCCTTCACGTTTCTTTTTATAGATTTACACCCTAAATGGCTGTTTTTCAATGTTTTTTATTCCAAAATGCTTTTAAATCTTTGCATGTTTATGTGTTCTCTTATATAAAAATCATCCATAAGGAATCCCTATACATGTGTCATTTGATGTGGTCACTTTTCTGTGTTAAGTTCCCTGCAATACACCCTCCTTAAAATATGACAGCTGATCCATTTGGAAACTCACCAAAGGACAGGTGAGCTTCGTTTCTAGTTTTGTTCATTATCTCCTAAGATTTGATATTCAGGGACTGAAACATTATGGTCTCTCCTTCTGTCCTGATTTGTCTCCTCTAAGCCCTCCTTTTCCTGTTCCCGTGGCTTCCACTACCTTGTTAGCTTGTCATCCCCCCCCAGCTTTACACCCCCAAATAACACGTTTTTCCTCTCCCCCTGTGAGCCATCACTACTTTTCTCTCAACCCTCTTCCATCCAAGCCAGCAGCTCTTCCCTGCCAGTGCTGCTGCCTGGAGAACCAGAAATCCTGGGCTGTCCTTTGCCTGTTGATAAACAAAGCAGTGGCTTCTTCCCCAGGGGACTGAAAGTGTCACCTCCCCCAGACTGGGGCCTGGAATTCCAACCACATTCCTGACCTTGGGTTTCACAGTCACCCATCAGTTTGGGGGAGGGGAAAAGAAAAAAGGTCAAGAGATTAGAGCAGCAAGTAAACTGGGGCTACCTGTACCTTCATTTTCTCAAGCTGTTCTGGAGAAATAAATAAAAATAATACTGGGGGGGGGGAAGATAAAGCAAGTATGAGTTCACTGAATTTGATCAGGGAATACAGAAGAAGAACATGTCTGCAAACACACATCTGCACTAACTTATCAAACTGTACAGTGAAAAATCTGACCCCAAGGAGTCTGTACAAAACAGTGGGAATGGAATCAGAGAGGGGAAGGGAAAAATCGTCAGCAGTGCCTGTCCCAGTCAAGGGGCATCACTGAGCAGCACCTACATTTCCATGGCTCTCTGGGCAGGTCATTTTTCCTGTGTGCCAAACAGCACATCTGGAAGCTTCTTCCCATTGAAATACTACAGACATTTCAGGGCATCTGAACAACCAGATTCTTAAAGCACAACGACCTCAAGGCAAGGGAAGAAGTGAGATTCAGTGGCACTTGGCAGAAGCTGCCCAGTGCATTGTGTCAAATGGGTATTTACCAAAAGGAGTAACAAGCTCAAGCCATCAGGGAAAGAGCCAGATGATGAAAGGGTGTTACCTGCTGACAATTTCTTTGGGAAGAAGTAGACTGTTAACTTGAGATAGAAATTTGCAATATACCATGGAACCTTATTCAAAGTCCAGCTGGAAAATACCTTCTTGTTAAAAGTGTGAAATAAATCCTAAAGTGTCATCAACTATGTGATTTCTCTTTATTCCCAATCACTAATTAAAGAAACATAACTCAGAAGTGATCTCACTCTGTGCTCCAGTGAGATTAACATTAGAACAATATTGTCACTGTCTGTTTGTCTCTTGTGCTCCTCACTGGCAGGCACTTGGTGCACCCCTGGATATCCTGCTAATGAGGTAAATAACTAACCCTTCTAAAGTTCCAGATTTTCCTCACCTGTTTGTACACAGTTGGACAAACTGAACCAAGTTATTACAAGTTATTACTTGAAAGTCACCTGCTGTATTTAGCATTAATTACTCCTTGTTTTGATCGTAGAGGAAAAAAGCTCACACAACACAATCTCTGTGGGCCCAACAGAGAAAACATCCCCAGGGTCTTGTTAGAGCACAAACCTGAAAAAAAGGGATGACAGGTCAGAGAATCACAGAATCATCAACATTGGAAGAGACCTTCCAGATCTTCTAGTCCAACTGTCAACCCAGCACCACCAGAATCACCCCTAAACCCCCTCCCAAACCACTACATCCAGATGCCACCAGAATGCTTCCAGAGACTCCACCACCTGCCTGGGCTACTTGTTCCAATGCCTCAACACTCTCTCAGTGGAAAAAGGGGTTTTGAATATCTAATATGAACCTTGCCTGATGCAATTTAAGGCCGTTTCATCTCTTCCTGTCACTAAAGGCTTTGCAGAAGAGACCAACCCCGACCCCACTAAAAACCTCCTTTCAGGTCATTGCAGAGAGCAATGAGGTCCCCCCTGAGCCTCCCCTTCTCCAGACTCAACCAGCCCAGTTCCCTCAGCCGTCCCTCAGCAGACATGTTTTCCAGAGCCTTCCCCAGCTCCGTTCCCTTCTCTGGACACGCTCCAGCCCCTCAAGGGCCTTTTGGCACTGAGGGGCCAGAACTGGACACAGCACTCCAGGTGGGGCCTTCCCAGTGCCCAGCACAGAGGGGCAATCAGTTCTCTGCTCCTGCTGGCCACACTCTTCTCCACAAAGGCCACGATGCCCTTGGCCTTCTTGCCCCCCTGGGCACACTCTGCCTCATATCCAGTCTCTGTCAAGCAGCACCCCCAAGTCCCTTCCTGCTGAGCAGCTCTCCAGCCCCTCTGCCCCCAGCCTGGAACGTTCCAGGGGGTTGTTGGGAGTCAAGGGCAGGCCCTGACACTTGGCCTTATTGATCCAGCCTGTCCAGATCCCTCTGCAGAGCCTTCCTGCCCTCCAGCACATCCACACCCACACCCAGCTCAGTCAGTCTCCCAAACATAACAAAGTCTGACCACCAGCAGTCCAGGGTGTCAGTTCTGCTGCCCCCTCCTTCCTTCACTCAGAATGGAAAACTCCATCATTTTGGGGTCTCTCTGCCCGTTGGCTCCGACCACCACATCCCCCACCAGTCACAGAATCATGGAATGGTTTGGAAGGGACCTTAAAGAGCATCTCAGTCCAACCCCCTGCCATGGGCAGGGACACCTTCCACTAGACTCAGAGCTCAGAGCCCCATCCAACCTGGCCATGAACACTTCCAGGGATGGGGCAGCCAGAACTTCTCTGAGCAACCTGTGCCAGGATCTCACTACCATCACAGTCCAGAAATGCTTCCTAATATCCCATCTAACCCTTCCCTTTCTCATGTGAAGCCATTCCCCTTGTCCTGTCACTCCAGGCCCTTGTAAATAGTCTCTCTCCATCTTTCTTGTTGGTTCCCTTCAGGCACTGCAAGGCCACAATTAGGTCACCCCAAAGCCTTCTTTTCTCCAGGCTGAACAATCCCAATTCTCTCAGCCTTTCCTCACAGCACAGCTGCTCCATCCCTCTGATCACTTTGATGGTCCCCTCTGGACTCGCTCCAGCAGATCCATGTCCTTCCTGTGCTGGAGCCCAGAGCTGGAGGCAGCTCTGCAGGGGTGACAACATTACAGCCCTGTGTGTTCCAGCAAGGACACTGTGGAACCTCCTGGAGTAAAGGAGTCATGTCACAGTCCGTGCAATGTCAAAGTCCATGGGTGTCACAGTCCGTGGAATACCAGAGTCCGTGGAATGTCACAGTCCGTGGAATGTCACAGGCCGTGGGTGTAAGAGTTCCTGGAATGTCACAGTCCGTGGAATGTCACAGTCCCTGGAATGTCACACTCCCTGGAATGTCACAGTCCGTGGGTGTAAGAGTCCCTGGAATGTCACAGTCCGTGGAATGTCACAATCCGTGGGTGTCACAGTTCATGGGTGTCACAGTCCCTGGAATGTCACAGTCCGTGGAATGTCAGAGTACGTGGGTGTCACAGTCCGTGGAATGTCACAGTCCCTGGAATATCACAGTCCCTGGAATGTCAAAGTCCATTGAATGTCACAGTCCCTGGAATGTTGCAGTCCGTGGAATGTTAGAGTTCCTGGAACGTCACAGTCCCTGGAATGTCACAGTCCGTGGAATGTCACAGTCCCTGGAATGTCACAGTCCGTGGAATGTCACAGTCCGTAGGTGTCACAGTCCCTGGAATGTCACATTCCCTGGAATGTCACAATCTGTGGGTGTCACAGTCCGTGGGTGTCACAGTCTCTAGAATGTCAGAGTCCCTGGAATCTGACAGTCCGTGGAATGTCACAGTCCCTGGAATGTCACAGTCCGTGAGTATCACAGTCCCTGAAATGTAACATCCCATGGAATGTCACAGTCCGTGGAATGTCACAGTCCCTGGAATGTCAAAGTACCTGGAATGTCACAGTCCGTGGAATGTCACGGTCCGTGGGTGTCAGAGTTGCTGGAATGTTACAGTCCCTGGAATGTCACAGTCCGTGGTTGTCACAGTCCATGGAATGTCAAAATCCATGGAATGTCACAGTCCATGGAATGTCACAGTCCCTTGAATGCCACAGTCCCTGGAATGTCAAAATCCCTGGAATGTCACAGTCCATGGAATGTCACAGTCCCTTGAATGTCACAGTCCCTGGAATGTCACAGTCCGTGGAATGTCAAAGTCCCTGGAATGTCACAGTCCTTGGAATGTCACAGTCCGTGGGTGTCACAGTCCCGGGAATGTCACAGTCCATGGAATGTCACAGTCCCTGGAATGTCACAGTCCGTGGGTGTCACAATCCCTGGAATGTCACAGTCCCTGGAATGTCGCAGCTTCTGGAATATCATAGTCCGTGGAATGTCACAGTCCGGGAATGTCACAGTCTCTGGAATGTCACAGTCCGCAAATGTCACTGTCCATGGAATGTCACTGTCCGTTGGTGTCACGATCCGTGTGTGTAACAGTCACTGGAATGTCACAGTCCGTGGAATGTCACAGTCCGTGGAATGTCTCAGTCCCTGCAATGTCACTGTCCCTGGAATGTCACAGGCCGAGGGTGTCACAGTCCCCGGAATGTTACAGTGTGTGGAATGCCACGGTCTATGGAACATAACAGTCCCTGGAATGTCACCATCCTTGTAAGGTGTCAGTCCCTGGAATGTCACAGTCTTTGGATTGTCACAGTCCGTGGAATATCACAGTCCCTGGGATGTCACAGTCCGTGGAATGTCTCAGTCCCTGGAATGTCAGAGTCTGTGGGATGTCAGAGTCCGTGGAATGTCACAGTCTGTGGAATGTCACAGTCCTTGGAATGTCACAGTCCTTGGAATGTCACAGTCCGTGGGTGTCACAGTCCCTGGAATGTCACGGTACGTGAGTGTCACAGTCCGAAGAATGTTAGAGTTCCTGGAACGTCACAGTCCATGGAATGTCACAGTCCTTGGGTGTCAGAGTCCCTGGAATGCGACAGTCTCTGGAATGTCACAGTCCGTGGAATGTAACAGTCCGTGGGTGCCACAGTTTGTGGAATGTCACAGTTCGTGGGTGTCAGAGTCTCTGGAATGTCACAGTCCATGGAATAGCACAGTCCCTGGGATGTCACAGTCCGTGGAATGTTAGAGTTCCTGGAATGTTAAAGTCCATGGGTGTCACAGTCCCGGGAATGTCACAGTCCCTGGAATATCACAGTCCCTGGAATGTCACAGTCCATGAAATTTCACAGTCCATGGAATGTCTGAGTCCCTGGAATGTCAAAGTCAGTGGAATGTCTCAGTCCCTGGAATGTCACAGTCTGTGGAATGTCTCAGTTCCTGGAATGTCACAGTCTGTGGGATTCATTGTCCATAGAAATTCACAGTCCGTGGAATGTCACAGTCCGTGGGTGTTACAGTCCGTGGAATGTCTCAGTCCCTGGAATGTAAGAGTCCGTGGGTGTCACAATCCCTGGAATGTCACAGTCCCTGGAATGTCGCAGCCCCTGGAATATCACAGTCCATGGAATGTCACAGTCCGTGGAATGTCACTGTCCGTGGAATGTCACTGTCCGTGGGTGTCACGATCCGTGTGTGTAACAGTCACTGGAATGTCACAATCCGTGGAATGTCACAGTCCGTGGAATGTCACAATGCATGGAATGTTACAGTACGTGGAATGTCTCAGTCCCTGCAATGTCACAGACGGTGGAAAGTCACCGTCCCTGGAATGTCACAGGCCGTGGGTGTCACAATCCCTGGAATGTTACAGTCCCTAGAATGTCACAGTCCAAGGAATGTCACTGTCCCTGGAATGTCTCAGACCGTGGGGTGTCAGAGTCCGTGGAATGTCACAGTCCATGGAATGTCACAGTCCCTGGAATGTCACAATCCGTGGGTGTCACAGTCTCTGGAATGTCACAATCCGTGGAATGTCACAGTACGTGGAATGTCTCAGTCCCTGCAATGTCACAGACGGTGGAAAGTCACCGTCCCTGGAATGTCACAGGCCGTGGGTGTCACAATCCCTGGAATGTTACAGTCCCTAGAATGTCACAGTCCAAGGAATGTCACTGTCCCTGGAATGTCACAGACCGTGGGGTGTCAGAGTCCGTGGAATGTCACAGTCCATGGAATGTCACAGTCCCTGGAATGTCACAATCCGTGGGTGTCACAGTCTCTGGAATGTCACAGTCCCTGGCATCTGAAAGTCCGTGGAATGTCACAGTCTGTGGAATGTCACAGTCCGTGAGTGTCACAGTCCCTGAAATGTAACATTCCATGGAATGTCACAGTCCGTGGAATGTCACAATCCGTGGAATGTCAAAGTACCTGGAATGTCACAGTCCGTGGAATGTCACAGTCTGTTGGTGTCACAGTCCCTGGAATGTCACAGTCCCTGGAATGTCAAAATCCCTGGAATGTCAAAATCCATGGAATGTCACAGTCCGTGGAATGTCACAGTCCGTGGAATGTCACAGTCTGTGGGTGTCACAGTCCCTGGAATGTCACAGTCCCTGGAATGTCTCAGTCCCTGGAATGTCACAATCTGTGGAATGTAACAGTCTCTGGAATGTCACAGTCCGTGGAATGTCAATGTCCATGGTTGTCACAGTCCCTGGAATGCCAAAGTCCCTGGAATGTCACAGTGCCTGGAATGTTACAATCTGTGGAATGTCACAGTCCGTTGGTGTCACAGGCCCTGGAATGTCACAGTCATTGGAATGTCAGAGTCCTTGGAAAGTCAGAATTCCTGGAATTTCACAGTCCGTGGAATGTCACAATCCCTGGAATGTCACAGTCCATGGAATGTCACAATCCTTTGAATGTCACATTCCCTGGAATGTCGCAGTCTGTGGGAGTCACAGTCCCTGGAATGTCACAGTCTGTGGAATGTCACAATCCTTTGAATGTCACATTCCCTGGAATGTCACAGTCCGTGGGTGTCACAGTCCCTGGAATGTCACAGTCCCTGGAACGTCACAGTCCGTGGAATGTTACAATCCCTGGAATGTCACATTCCCTGGAATGTCACAGTCCCGGGAACGTCACAGTCCGTGGAATGTCACAATTTCTGGAATGTCACATTCCCTGGAATGTCACAGTCTCTGGAATGTCACAGTCTCTGGAATGTCACAGTCTGTGGAATGTCACGGTCCATGGAATGTCCCACTCCGTAGGTGTCACAGCTCCTGGAATGTCACAGTCCCTGGAATGTCAGAGTCTGTGCAATATCACAGTCCGTGGAATGTCACAATCCCTGGAATGTCACAGTCCGTGGAATGTCACAGTCCCTGGAAAGTCAGAGTCTGTGGAATGTCACAGTCCGTGGAATGTCTCTGTTTTTGGAATGTCACAGTCAATGGAATGTCAGAGTCCCTGGAATGTCAAAGTCAATGGAATGTCACAGTCCGTGGAATGTCACAATCCGTGGAATGTTAGAATTCTTGGAACGTCAAAGTCCTTGGATGTCAGAGACCGTGGATGTCACAGTCTATGGAATATCACAGTCCGTGGTCGTCACAGTCCGTGGAATGTCACAGTCCCTGGAATGTCACAGTCACTGGAATGTCAGAGTCTGTGGAATGCCACAGTCCCTGGAATGTCAGAGTCTGTGGAATGTCACAGTCAGTGGAATGTCACAGTCCCAGGAATGTCACAGTCCGTGGGTGTCACAATCCCTGGAATGTCACAGTACCTGGAATGTCGCAGTCCCTGGAATGTCGCAGTTCCTGGAATGTCACAGTCCGTGGAATGTCACACTCCGTGGGTGTCACAGTTCCGGGAATGTCACAGTCCCTGGAATGTCACAGTCCCTGGAATGTCACAGTCCATGG
Source organism: Pseudopipra pipra (assembly GCF_036250125.1). Taxonomy (NCBI): domain Eukaryota; kingdom Metazoa; phylum Chordata; class Aves; order Passeriformes; family Pipridae; genus Pseudopipra; species Pseudopipra pipra. The sequence continues at coordinate 21,397,741 of NC_087580.1, forward strand.
AATGTCACAGTCCTGGAATGTCACAGTCTCTGGAATGTCACAGTCCCGGGAATGTCACAGTCTGCAAGTGTCACAGTCCGTGGAATGTCACTGTCCATGGAATCTCACGGTCCATGGAATGTCACTGTCCGTGGGTGTCACGATCCCTGGAATGTTGCAGTCCCTAGAATGTCACAGTCCAAGGAATGTCACTGTCCCTGGAATGTCACAGACCGTGGGGTGTCACAGTCCGTGGAATGTCACAGTCCCGGGAATGTCACTGTCCCTGGAATGTCACAAGCCGTGCGGTGTCACAGTCCGTGGAATGTCACAGTCCATGGAATGTCACAGTCCCTGGAATGTCACAATCCGTGGGTGTCACAGTCCGTAGGTGTCACAGTCTCTGGAATGTCACAGTCCGTAGGAGTCACAGTCCCTGGAATGTCACAGTCTGTGGAATGTCACAGTCCTTGGAATGTCACAGTCCTTGAAATGTCACAGTCCCTGGAATGTCACAGTCCGTGGGTGTCACAGTCCATGAAATGTCACAGTCCGTGGAATGTCACAGTCTGTGGAATGTCACAGTCCGTGGAATGTCACATTCCCTGGAATTTCACAGTCTCTGCATTATCACAGTCCGTGGAATGTCACGGTCCATGGAATGTCCCACTCTGTGGAATGTCACAGCTCCTGGAATGTCTCAGTCCCTGGAATGTCACAGTCTGTAGAATGTCACAGTCCCTGGAATGTCAGAGTCTGTGGAATGTCACAGTCCGTGGAATGTCACAATCCCTGGAATGTCACAGTCCGTGGAATGTCTGTTTTTGGAATGTCACAGTCAATGGAATGTCACAGTCCCTGGAAAGTCACAGTCAATGGAATGTCACAGTCCGTGGAATGTCACAGTCTGTAGAATGTCACAATCCCTGGAATGTCAAAGTCCTTGGAATGTCAAAGACCGTGGATGTCACAGTCTATGGAATATCACAGTCCGTGGAATGTCACAGTTTGTGGAATGTCACAGTCCGTGGAATGTCAAGTCTCTTGTATGTCACTGTCCGTGGAATGTCACAGTCCGTGGAATGTCACAGTCCATGGAATGTTATAGTCCATGGGTGTCACAGTCCGTAGGTGTCACTCTCCGTTGAATGTCACAGTCCGTGGAATGTCACAGTCCCTGGAATGTCACAGTCTGTGGGTGTCACAGTCCCGGGAATGTCACAGTCCGTGGAATGTCAAAGTCCCTGGAATGTCACAGTCCTTGGAATGTCACAGTCCGTGGGTGTCACAGTCCTTGGAATGTCACAGTCCGTGAGTGTCACAGTCCCTGGAATGTCACGGTCCGTGGGTGTCACAGTCCGAAGAATGTTAGAGTTCCTGGATCGTCACAGTCCATGGAATGTCACAGTCCTTGGGTGTCAGAGTCCCTGGAATGCGACAGTCTCTGGAATGTCACAGTCCCTGGAATGTAACAGTCCGTGGGTGCCACAGTTTGTGGAATGTCACAGTTCGTGGGTGTCAGAGTCTCTGGAATGTCACAGTCCGTGGAATATCACAGTCCCTGGGATGTCACAGTCCGTGGAATGTTAGAGTTCCTGGAATGTTACAGTCCATGGGTGTCACAGTCCCGGGAATGTCACAGTCCCTGGAATATCACAGTCCCTGGAATTTCACAGTCTGGGGAATGTCACAGTCCCTGGAATATCATAGTCCCTGGAATGTCACAGTCTGTGGAACGTCACAGTCCGTGGAATGTCACCATCTGTTTAATGTCACAGTCAGTGGAATGTCACAGTCCGTGGAATGTCACAGTCGCTGGAATGTCTCAGTCCCAGGAATGTCACAGTCCCCGGAATGTCACAGTCCCTGGAATGTCACAATTTGTGGAATGTCACAGTCTGTGGAAAGTCACAGTCCGTGGGTGTCACAGTCCATGGAATGTCACAGTACATTGAAGGTCACAGTCCCTGGAATGTCACAGTCCCTGAAACGTCACAGTCCGTGGAATGTCACAATCCCTGGAATGTCACATTCCCTGGAATGTCACGGTCCATGGAATGTCCCACTCCGTGGAATGTCACAGCCCCTGGAATGTCACAGTTCGTGGAATGTCACAATCCCTGGAATGTCACATTCCCTGGACTTTCAGAGTCTGTGGAATGTCACATTCCCTGCAATTTCACAGTCTCTGGAATGTCACAGTCCGTGGAATGTCACGGTCCATGGAATGTCCCACTCCGTGGAATGTCACAGCCCCTGCAATGTCACAGTCCGTAGGTCTCACAGCTGCTGGAATGTCACAGTCCCTGGAATGTCACAGTCTGTAGAATGTCACAATCCCTGGAATGTCAGAGTCCGTGGAATGTCACAGTCTGTGGAATGTCACAGTCCCTGGAATGTCACAGTCCGTGGAAAGTCACAGTCCGTGGAATGTTACAGTTCTTGGGTGTCACAGTCCGTGGAATGTCACAGTCTGTGGAATGTAACAGTCCGTGGAATGTCACAGTCACTGGAATGTCACAGTCCGTGGGTGTTACTGTCCCTGGAATGTCACAGTCCGTGGAATGTAATCGTCCTTGGGTGTCACAGTCTGTGGAATGTAACAGTCCCTGGATAGTCACAGTTCGTGGAATGTCTACTCCCTGGTATGTCACAGTCCCTGGAATGTCACGGTCCCTGGAATGTCACAGTCCGTGGAATGTCACAGTCCTTGTAATGTCTCAGTCCCTGGAATGTCACAGTCCGTTGAATGTCACAGTCTGTGGAATGTCTCAGTTCCTGGAATGTCACAGTCCGTGGGTGTCGCAGTCCGTGGAATGTCAAAGTCAGTGGAATATCTCAGTCCCTGGAATGTCACAGTCCGTGGAATGTCTCATTTTCTGGAATGTAACAGTCCGTGGGTGTCACAGTCCCTGGAATGTAACAGTCCTTGGATGTCACCGTCTGTGGAATGTCACAGTCCGTGCAATGTCACAGTCCATGGAATGTAACAGTCCCTGGATAGTCACAGTCTGTGGAATGTCTAGTCCCTCGGATGTCACAGTCCGTGGAATGTCACAGTCCACTGAATGTCACAATCCCTGGAATGTCACAGTCCGTGGAATGTCACAGTCCACTGAATGTCACAATCCCTGGAATGTCACAGTCCGTGGAATGTCACAGTCCGTGCAATGTCACAGTCCGTGGAATGTAACAGTCCCTGGATAGTCACAGTCCGTGGAAAGTCTAGTCCCTGGTATGTCACAGTCTGTGGAATGTCACAGTCCCTGGAATGTCACATTCCGTGGAATGTCACAGTCCTCGTAATGTCTCAGTCCCTGGAATGTCACAGTCTCTGGAATGTCACAGTCCGTGGAATGTCACAGTCCATGGAATGTTATAGTCCACGGGTGTCACAGTCCGTAGGTGTCACTCTCCGTTGAATGTCACAGTCCCTGGAATGTCACAGTCCCTGGAATGTAACAGTCCTTGGGTGTCACAGTCTGTGGAATGTCACAGTCCGTGCAATGTCACAGCCCGTGGAATGTAACAGTCCCTGGATAGTCACAGTCTGTGGAATGTCTAGTCCCTGGTATGTCACAGTCCGTGGAATGTCACAGTCCCTGGAATGTCACAGTCCATGGAATGTCACAGTCCATTGAATGTCACAATCTCTGGAATGTCACAGTCTGTGGAATGTCACAGTCCGTGCAATGTAACAGTCCGTGGAATGTCTCAGTCCCTGGAATGTAACAGTCCGTGGGTGTCACAGTCCGTGGGTGCCACAGTCCGTGGGTGTTAAAACCCGTGGAATGTCACACTCCTTGGAAAGTCTCACTCCCTGGAATGTAACAGTCCGTGGGTGTCACAGTCCGTGGAATGTCACAATCCATGGAATGTCTCAGTCCCTGGAATGTCACAGTCCAAGGGTGTCACCGTCCGTGGAATGTCACAGTCTGTGGAATGTCACTGTCCCTGGAATGTCACAGTCCCTGGAATGTCACAGTCCAAGGGTGTCACCATCCGTGGAATGTTACAGTCCATGGAATGTCTTGTCCCAGGAATGTCACAGTCCGTGGAATGTCACAGTCCCTAGAATGTCACAGTCCGTGGGTGTCACAGTCCATGGAATATCACTGTCCGTGGAATGTCTCAGTCCCTGGAATGTCACAGTCCAAGGGTGTCACCGTCCGTGGAATGTCACAGTCTGTGGAATGTCACTGTCCCTGGAATGTCACTGTGCTTGTAATGTATCAGTCCCTGGAATGTCACAGTCTGTTGAATATAACAGCCTGTGGGTGTCACAGTTTGTGGGAGTCACAGTCCGTGGAATGTCACAGTCCGTGGGTGTCACAGTCCGTAGAATGTCACGGTCCGTGGAATGTAACAGTTTGTGGGTGTCACAGTCCCTGGAATGCACAGTCCCTGGAATGTCACAGTCCGTCGGTGTCACAGTCCCTGGAATGTCACAGTATGTGGAATGTCATAATCTGTTGGTGTCAAAGTCCTTGGAATGTAACAGTCCCTGGAATGTCACAGTCCGTGGAATGTCACAGTCTGTGGGTTCCACAGTCACTGGAATGTCACAATCCCTGGAATGTCACAGTCCGTGGGTGTCAGAGTCCCTGGAATGTTACAGTCCATGGAATGTCTAGTCCCAGGAATGTCACAGTCCGTGGAATGTCACAGTCCCTAGAATGTCACAGTCCGTGGGTGTCACAGTCCATGGAATATCACTGTCCGTGGAATGTCTCAGTTCCTGGAATATCACAGTCCGTGGGTGTAGCAGTCCGTGGAAATTCACAGTTCGTGGAATGTCACAGTCCGTGGGTGTCACAGTCCCCGGAATGTCACTGTCTGTGGAATGTTAGAGTTCCTGGAACGTCACAGTCCGTGGAATGTCACAGTCCCTGGAATGTAACAGTCCGTGGGTATCACTGTGCCTGGAATGTCACAGTCCGTGCAATGTCACAGTCCATGGAATGTAACAGTCCCTGGATAGTCACAGTCTGTGGAATGTCTAGTCCCTGGTATGTCACAGTCCGTGGAATGTCACAGTCCCTGGAATGTCACAGTCCATGGAATGTCACAGTCCATTGAATGTCACAATCTCTGGAATGTCACAGTCCGTGGAATGTCACAGTCCGTGCAATGTAACAGTCCGTGGAATGTCACAGTCCGTGGAATGTCACAGTCCTTGTAATGTCTCAGTCCCTGGAATGTCACAGTCCGTTGAATGTCTCAGTCCGTGGAATGTCACAGTCTGTGGGTTTCGTAGTCCATAGAAATTCACAGTCCGTGGAATGTCTCAGTCCCTGGAATGTAACAGTCTGTGGGTGTCACTGTCCGTGGGTGTCACAGTCCGTGGAATGTCTCAGTCCCTGGAATGTAACAGTCCATGCGTGTCACAGTCCGTGGAATGTAACAGTCCTTTGAATGTCACAGTCCGTGGGTGTCAGAGTCTCATTCTGTTGAATATCACAGACTGTGGAATATCACAGTCCCTGGGATGTCGCAGTCCGTGGAATGTTAGAGTTCCTGGAATGTAACAGTCCATGGGTGTCACAGTCCGTGGACTGTAACAGTCTGTGGGTGTCACAGTCCCTGGAATGCACAGTCCCTGGAATGTCACAGACCATGGGTGGCACAGTGAGTGGATGTCAGAGTCCAGGGGTTGTCACAGTTTGTGGCTGTCACAGTCCCTGGAATGTCACAGTCCGTGGAATGTCGCAGACCGTGGGTGTCACAGTCTGTGTAATATCACAGTCCGGGGAATGTCACAGTCCCTGGAATATCACAGTCCCTGGAATGTCACAGTCCGTACAATGTCAGAGTCCCTGAAATGTCAGAGTCCGTGGGTGTTACAGCCCGTGGAATGTATCAGTTTCTGGAATGTCACAGTCTTTGGATTGTCACAGTCCGTGGGTGTCACACTCCCTGGAATGTCACAGTCCGTGGGTGTCACAGTCCCTGGAATGTCACAGTCTGTGGAATGTCACAGTCCATGGAATGTCACATTCCATGGAATGTCACAGTCTCTGGAATGTCACAGTCCCTGGAATGTCAAAGTCCATGGGTGTCACAGTCCCGGGAATGTCACAGTCTGTGGAATGTCACTGTTCCTGCAATGTCACAGTCCGTGGGAGTCACAGTCCGAAGAATGTTAGAGTTCCTGGAACGTCACAGTCCATGGAATGTAACAGTCCGTTGAATGTCCAAGTCCCTGGAATGTCACAGTCCATGGAATATCGGAGTCCCTGGAATGTCACAGTCCGTGGAATGTCACAGTCCGTGGATTGTCACAGTCCGTGGGTGTTACAACCCGTGGAATGTCACACTCCTTGGAAAGTCTCACTCCCTGGAATGTAACAGTCCGTGGGTGTCACAGTCCGTGGAATGTCACAATCCGTGGAATGTCTCAGTCCCTGGAATGTCACAGTCCGTGGGTGTCACAGTCCGTGGAATGTCTCAGTCCCTGGAATGTCACAGTCCAAGGGTGTCACAGTCCGTGGAATGTCACAGTCTGTGGAATGTCACTGTCCCTGGAATGTCACTGTGCTTGTAATGTATCAGTCCCTGGAATGTCACAGTCTGTTGAATATAACAGCCTGTGGGTGTCACAGTTTGTGGGAGTCACAGTCCGTGGAATGTCACAGTCCGTGGAATGTCACGGTCCGTGGAATGTAACAGTTTGTGGGAGTCACAGTCCCTGGAATGTCACAGTCCGTCGGTGTCACAGTCCCTGGAATGTCACAGTATGTGGAATGTCATAATCTGTTGGTGTCAAAGTCCTTGGAATGTAACAGTCCCTGGAATGTCACAGTCCGTGGAATGTCACAGTCTGTGGGTTCCACAGTCACTGGAATGTCACAATCCCTGGAATGTCACAGTCCGTGGGTGTCAGAGTCCCTGGAATGTTACAGTCCATGGAATGTCTAGTCCCAGGAATGTCACAGTCCGTGGAATGTCACAGTCCCTAGAATGTCACAGTCCGTGGGTGTCACAGTCCATGGAATATCACTGTCCGTGGAATGTCTCAGTTCCTGGAATATCACAGTCCGTGGGTGTAGCAGTCCGTGGAAATTCACAGTTCGTGGAATGTCACAGTCCGTGGGTGTCACAGTCCCCGGAATGTCACTGTCTGTGGAATGTTAGAGTTCCTGGAACGTCACAGTCCGTGGAATGTCACCGTTGGTGGAATGTCACAGTCAGTGGAATGTCTCAGGTCTTGGAATGTCACAGTCCGTGGAATGTCACAGTCTGTGGAATGTCACAGTCCATGGAATGTTAGAGTGCCTGGAACGTCACAGTCCATGGAATGTCACAATCCGTGGGTGTCACAGTCCGTGGGTGTCACAGTCCGTGGGTATCACTGTGCCTGGAATGTCACAGTCCATGGAATGTCACAATCCGTGGAATGTCAAAGTACCTGGAATGTCACAGTCTGTGGAATGTCACAGTCAGTGGGTGTCACAGTCCGTGGGTGTCACAGCCCCTGGAATCTCACAGTCCGTGGAATGTCACAGTCCTTGTAATGTCACAGTCCCTGGAATGTCACAGTCCGTTGAATGTCACAGTCTGTGGAATGTCTCAGTTCCTGGAATGTCACAGTCCGTGGGTGTCGCAGTCCGTGGAATGTCAAAGTCAGGGGAATGTCTCAGTCCCTGGAATGTCACAGTCTGTAGAATGTCTCATTTTCTGGAATGTAACAGTCCGTGGGTGTCACAGTCCGTGGAATGTCACAGTCCGTGGAATGTAACAGTCCGTGGAATGTCACAGTCACTGGAATGTCACAGTCGGTGGGTGTTACAGTCCGTGCAATGTCACAATCCCAGGAATGTAACAGTCCTTGGATGTCACCGTCTGTGGAATGTCACAGTCCGTGCAATGTCACAGTCCATGGAATGTAACAGTCCCTGGATAGTCACAGTCTGTGGAATGTCTAGTCCCTCGGATGTCACAGTCCGTGGAATGTCACAGTCCCTGGAATGTCACAGTCCGTGGAAAGTCACAGTCCACTGAATGTCACAATCCCTGGAATGTCACAGTCCGTGGAATGTCACAGTCCGTGCAATGTCACAGTCCGTGGAATGTAACAGTCCCTGGATAGTCACAGTCCGTGGAAAGTCTAGTCCCTGGTATGTCACAGTCTGTGGAATGTCACAGTCCCTGGAATGTCACATTCCGTGGAATGTCACAGTCCTTGTAATGTCTCAGTCCCTAGAATGTCACCGTCTCTGGAATGTCACAGTCCGTGGAATGTCACAGTCCGTGGAATGTCACAGTCCATGGAATGTTATAGTCCACGGGTGTCACAGTCTGTAGGTGTCACTCTCCGTTGAATGTCACAGTCCCTGGAATGTCACAGTCCCTGGAATGTCACAGTCCCTCGGATGTCACAGTCCGTGGAATGTCACAGTCTGTGGGTTTCGTAGTCCATAGAAATTCACAGTCCGTGGAATGTCTCAGTCCCTGGAATGTAACAGTCCGTGGGTGTCACTGTCCGTGGGTGTCACAGTCCGTGGAATGTCTCAGTCCCTGGAATGTAACAGTCCATGCGTGTCACAGTCCGTGGAATGTAACAGTCCTTTGAATGTCACAGTCCGTGGGTGTCAGAGTCTCATTCTGTTGAATATCACAGACTGTGGAATATCACAGTCCCTGGGATGTCGCAGTCCGTGGAATGTTAGAGTTCCTGGAATGTAACAGTCCATGGGTGTCACAGTCCGTGGACTGTAACAGTCTGTGGGTGTCACAGTCCCTGGAATGCACAGTCCCTGGAATGTCACAGACCATGGGTGGCACAGTGAGTGGATGTCAGAGTCCAGGGGTTGTCACAGTTTGTGGCTGTCACAGTCCCTGGAATGTCACAGTCCGTGGAATGTCGCAGACCGTGGGTGTCACAGTCTGTGGAATGTAACAGTCCTTGGGTGTCACAGTCTCCGGAATGTCACAGTCCGTGGAATGTCACAGTCCATGGAATGTCACATTCCATGGAATGTCACAGTCCGTGGAATGTCACAGTCCCTGGAATGTCAAAGTCCATGGGTGTCACAGTCCCGGGAATGTCACAGTCTGTGGAATGTCACTGTTCCTGCAATGTCACAGTCTGTGGGAGTCACAGTCCGAAGAATGTTAGAGTTCCTGGAACGTCACAGTCCATGGAATGTAACAGTCCGTTGAATGTCCAAGTCCCTGGAATGTCACAGTCCATGGAATATCGGAGTCCCTGGAATGTCACAGTCCGTGGAATGTCACAGTCCGTGGATTGTCACAGTCCGTGGGTGTTACAACCCGTGGAATGTCACACTCCTTGGAAAGTCTCACTCCCTGGAATGTAACAGTCCGTGGGTGTCACAGTCCGTGGAATGTCACAATCCGTGGAATGTCTCAGTCCCTGGAATGTAACAGTCCGTGGGTGTCACAGTCCGTGGAATGTCTCAGTCCCTGGAATGTCACAGTCCAAGGGTGTCACAGTCCGTGGAATGTCACAGTCTGTGGAATGTCACTATCCCTGGAATGTCACTGTGCTTGTAATGTATCAGTCCCTGGAATGTCACAGTCTGTTGAATATAACAGCCTGTGGGTGTCACAGTTTGTGGGAGTCACAGTCCGTGGAATGTCACAGTCCGTGGGTGTCACAGTCCGTGGAATGTCACGGTCCGTGGAATGTAACAGTTTGTGGGTGTCACAGTCCCTGGAATGCACAGTCCCTGGAATGTCACAGTCCGTTGGTGTCACAGTCCCTGGAATGTCACAGTATGTGGAATGTCATAATCTGTTGGTGTCAAAGTCCTTGGAATGTAACAGTCCCTGGAATGTCACAGTCCGTGGAATGTCACAGTCTGTGGGTTCCACAGTCACTGGAATGTCACAATCCCTGGAATGTCACAGTCCGTGGGTGTCAGAGTCCCTGGAATGTTACAGTCCATGGAATGTCTAGTCCCAGGAATGTCACAGTCCGTGGAATGTCACAGTCCCTAGAATGTCACAGTCCGTGGGTATCACAGTCCATGGAATATCACTGTCCGTGGAATGTCTCTGTTCCTGGAATATCACAGTCCGTGGGTGTAGCAGTCCGTGGAAATTCACAGTTCGTGGAATGTCACAGTCCGTGGGTGTCACAGTCCCCGGAATGTCACTGTCTGTGGAATGTTAGAGTTCCTGGAACGTCACAGTCCGTGGAATGTCACCGTTGGTGGAATGTCACAGTCAGTGGAATGTCTCAGGTCTTGGAATGTCACAGTCCGTGGAATGTCACAGTCTGTGGAATGTCACAGTCCATGGAATGTTAGAGTGCCTGGAACGTCACAGTCCATGGAATGTCACAATCCGTGGGTGTCACAGTCCGTGGGTGTCACAGTCCGTGGGTATCACTGTGCCTGGAATGTCACAGTCCGTGGAATGTCACAATCCGTGGAATGTCAAAGTACCTGGAATGTCACAGTCTGTGGAATGTCACAGTCAGTGGGTGTCACAGTCCGTGGGTGTCACAGCCCCTGGAATCTCACAGTCCGTGGAATGTCACAGCCTGTGGAATGTCACAGTCTGTTGGTGTCACAGTCCCTGGAATGTCACAGTCTGTGGAATGTCACAGTCCCTGGAGTGTCACAGTCCGTGGGTGTCACAGTCCCTGGAATGTCACAGTCCCTGGAATGTCACAGTCCGTGGAATTTCACAGTCCTTGTAATGTCACAGTCCCTGGAATGTCACAGTCCGTTGAATGTCACAGTCTGTGGAATGTCTCAGTTCCTGGAATGTCACAGTCCGTGGGTGTCGCAGTCCGTGGAATGTCAAAGTCAGGGGAATGTCTCAGTCCCTGGAATGTCACAGTCTGTGGAATGTCTCATTTTCTGGAATGTAACAGTCCGTGGGTGTCACAGTCCGTGGAATGTCACAGTCCGTGGAATGTAACAGTCCGTGGAATGTCACAGTCACTGGAATGTCACAGTCGGTGGGTGTTACAGTCCGTGCAATGTCACAATCCCAGGAATGTAACAGTCCTTGGATGTCACCGTCTGTGGAATGTCACAGTCCGTGCAATGTCACAGTCCATGGAATGTAACAGTCCCTGGATAGTCACAGTCTGTGGAATGTCTAGTCCCTCGGATGTCACAATCCCTGGAATGTCACAGTCCGTGGAATGTCACAGTCCGTGCAATGTCACAGTCCGTGGAATGTAACAGTCCCTGGAATGTCACAGTCCGTGGAAAGTCTAGTCCCTGGTATGTCACAGTCTGTGGAATGTCACAGTCCCTGGAATGTCACATTCCGTGGAATGTCACAGTCCTTGTAATGTCTCAGTCCCTAGAATGTCACCGTCTCTGGAATGTCACAGTCCGTGGAATGTCACAGTCCGTGGAATGTCACAGTCCATGGAATGTTATAGTCCACGGGTGTCACAGTCTGTAGGTGTCACTCTCCGTTGAATGTCACAGTCCCTGGAATGTCACAGTCCCTGGAATGTCACAGTCCTTGGGTGTCACAGTCTGTGGAATGTCACAGTCCGTGCAATGTCACAGTCCGTGGAATGTAACAGTCCCTGGATAGTCACAGTCTGTGGAATGTCTAGTCCCTGGTATGTCACAGTCCGTGGAATGTCACAGTCCCTGGAATGTCACAGTCCATGGAATGTCACAGTCCATTGAATGTCACAATCTCTGAAATGTCACAGTCCGTGGAATGTCACAGTCCGTGCAATGTAACAGTCCGTGGAATGTCACAGTCCGTGGAATGTCACAGTCCTTGTAATGTCTCAGTCCCTGGAATGTCACAGTCCGTTGAATGTCTCAGTCCGTGGAATGTCACAGTCTGTGGGTTTCGTAGTCCATAGAAATTCACAGTCCGTGGAATGTCACAGTCCGTGGAATGTCACAGTCCATGGAATGTTATAGTCCACGGGTGTCACAGTCTGTAGGTGTCACTCTCCGTTGAATGTCACAGTCCCTGGAATGTCACAGTCCCTGGAATGTCACAGTCCTTGGGTGTCACAGTCTGTGGAATGTCACAGTCCGTGCAATGTCACAGTCCGTGGAATGTAACAGTCCCTGGATAGTCACAGTCTGTGGAATGTCTAGTCCCTCGGATGTCACAGTCCGTGGAATGTCACAGTCCCTGGAATGTCACAGTCCATGGAATGTCACAGTCCATTGAATGTCACAATCTCTGAAATGTCACAGTCCGTGGAATGTCACAGTCCGTGCAATGTAACAGTCCGTGGAATGTCACAGTCCGTGGAATGTCACAGTCCTTGTAATGTCTCAGTCCCTGGAATGTCACAGTCCGTTGAATGTCTCAGTCCGTGGAATGTCACAGTCTGTGGGTTTCGTAGTCCATAGAAATTCACAGTCCGTGGAATGTCTCAGTCCCTGGAATGTAACAGTCTGTGGGTGTCACAGTCCGTGGGTGTCACAGTCCGTGGAATGTCTCAGTCCCTGGAATGTAACAGTCCATGCATGTCACAGTCCGTGGAATGTCTCAGTCCCTGGAATGTAACAGTCCGTGGGTGTCACAGTCCGTGGGTGCCACAGTCCGTGGGTGTTACAACCCGTGGAATGTCACACTCCTTGGAAAGTCTCACTCCCTGGAATGTAACAGTCCGTGGGTGTCACAGTCCGTGGAATGTCACAATCCGTGGAATGTCTCAGTCCCTGGAATGTCACAGTCCAAGGGTGTCACCGTCCGTGGAATGTCACAGTCTGTGGAATGTCACTGTCCCTGGAATGTCACTGTGCTTGTAATGTATCAGTCCCTGGAATGTCACAGTCTGTTGAATATAACAGCCTGTGGGTGTCACAGTTTGTGGGAGTCACAGTCCGTGGAATGTCACAGTCCGTGGGTGTCACAGTCCGTGGAATGTCACGGTCCGTAGAATGTAACAGTTTGTGGGTGTCACAGTCCCTGGAATGCACAGTCCCTGGAATGTCACAGTCCATCGGTGTCACAGTCCCTGGAATGTCACAGTATGTGGAATGTCATAATCTGTTGGTGTCAAAGTCCTTGGAATGTAACAGTCCCTGGAATGTCACAGTCCGTGGAATGTCACAGTCTGTGGGTTCCACAGTCACTGGAATGTCACAATCCCTGGAATGTCACAGTCCGTGGGTGTCAGAGTCCCTGGAATGTTACAGTCCATGGAATGTCTAGTCCCAGGAATGTCACAGTCCGTGGAATGTCACAGTCCCTAGAATGTCACAGTCCGTGGGTGTCACAGTCCATGGAATATCACTGTCCGTGGAATGTCTCAGTTCCTGGAATATCACAGTCCGTGGGTGTAGCAGTCCGTGGAAATTCGCAGTTCGTGGAATGTCACAGTCCGTGGGTGTCACAGTCCCCGGAATGTCACTGTCTGTGGAATGTTAGAGTTCCTGGAACGTCACAGTCCGTGGAATGTCACAGTCCCTGGAATGTAACAGTCCTTGGGTGTCACAGTCTGTGGAATGTCACAGTCCGTGCAATGTCACAGTCCGTGGAATGTAACAGTCCCTGGATAGTCACAGTCTGTGGAATGTCTAGTCCCTGGTATGTCACAGTCCGTGGAATGTCACAGTCCCTGGAATGTCACAGTCCATGGAATGTCACAGTCCATTGAATGTCACAATCTCTGGAATGTCACAGTCCGTGGAATGTCACAGTCCGTGCAATGTAACAGTCCGTGGAATGTCACAGTCCGTGGAATGTCACAGTCCTTGTAATGTCTCAGTCCCTGGAATGTCACAGTCCGTTGAATGTCTCAGTCCGTGGAATGTCACAGTCTGTGGGTTTCGTAGTCCATAGAAATTCACAGTCCGTGGAATGTCTCAGTCCCTGGAATGTAACAGTCCGTGGGTGTCACTGTCCGTGGGTGTCACAGTCCGTGGAATGTCTCAGTCCCTGGAATGTAACAGTCCATGCGTGTCACAGTCCGTGGAATGTAACAGTCCTTTGAATGTCACAGTCCGTGGGTGTCAGAGTCTCATTCTGTTGAATATCACAGACTGTGGAATATCACAGTCCCTGGGATGTCGCAGTCCGTGGAATGTTAGAGTTCCTGGAATGTAACAGTCCATGGGTGTCACAGTCCGTGGACTGTAACAGTCTGTGGGTGTCACAGTCCCTGGAATGCACAGTCCCTGGAATGTCACAGACCATGGGTGGCACAGTGAGTGGATGTCAGAGTCCAGGGGTTGTCACAGTTTGTGGCTGTCACAGTCCCTGGAATGTCACAGTCCGTGGAATGTCGCAGACCGTGGGTGTCACAGTCTGTGTAATATCACAGTCCGGGGAATGTCACAGTCCCTGGAATATCACAGTCCCTGGAATGTCACAGTCCGTACAATGTCAGAGTCCCTGAAATGACAGAGTCCGTGGGTGTTACAGCCCGTGGAATGTATCAGTTTCTGGAATGTCACAGTCTTTGGATTGTCACAGTCCGTGGGTGTCACACTCCCTGGAATGTCACAGTCCGTGGGTGTCACAGTCCCTGGAATGTCACAGTCTGTGGAATGTAACAGTCCTTGGGTGTCACAGTCTCCGGAATGTCACAGTCCGTGGAATGTCACAGTCCATGGAATGTCACATTCCATGGAATGTCACAGTCCGTGGAATGTCACAGTCCCTGGAATGTCAAAGTCCATAGGTGTCACAGTCCTGGGAATGTCACAGTCTGTGGAATGTCACTGTTCCTGCAATGTCACAGTCCGTGGGAGTCACAGTCCGAAGAATGTTAGAGTTCCTGGAACGTCACAGTCCATGGAATGTAACAGTCAGTTGAATGTCCAAGTCCCTGGAATGTCACAGTCCATGGAATATCGGAGTCCCTGGAATGTCACAGTCCGTGGAATGTCACAGTCCGTGGATTGTCACAGTCCGTGGGTGTTACAACCCGTGGAATGTCACACTCCTTGGAAAGTCTCACTCCCTGGAATGTAACAGTCCGTGGGTGTCACAGTCCGTGGAATGTCACAATCCGTGGAATGTCACAGTCCCTGGAATGTAACAGTCCGTGGGTGTCACAGTCCGTGGAATGTCTCAGTCCCTGGAATGTCACAGTCCAAGGGTGTCACAGTCCGTGGAATGTCACAGTCTGTGGAATGTCACTGTCCCTGGAAGGTCACTGTGCTTGTAATGTATCAGTCCCTGGAATGTCACAGTCTGTTGAATATAACAGCCTGTGGGTGTCACAGTTTGTGGGAGTCACAGTCCGTGGAATGTCACAGTCCGTGGGTGTCACAGTCCGTGGAATGTCACGGTCCGTGGAATGTAACAGTTTGTGGGTGTCACAGTCCCTGGAATGCACAGTCCCTGGAATGTCACAGTCCGTTGGTGTCACAGTCCCTGGAATGTCACAGTATGTGGAATGTCATAATCTGTTGGTGTCAAAGTCCTTGGAATGTAACAGTCCCTGGAATGTCACAGTCCGTGGAATGTCACAGTCTGTGGGTTCCACAGTCACTGGAATGTCACAATCCCTGGAATGTCACAGTCCGTGGGTGTCAGAGTCCCTGGAATGTTACAGTCCATGGAATGTCTAGTCCCAGGAATGTCACAGTCCATGGAATGTCACAGTCCCTAGAATGTCACAGTCCGTGGGTGTCACAGTCCATGGAATATCACTGTCCGTGGAATGTCTCAGTTCCTGGAATATCACAGTCCGTGGGTGTAGCAGTCCGTGGAAATTCACAGTTCGTGGAATGTCACAGTCCGTGGGTGTCACAGTCCCCGGAATGTCACTGTCTGTGGAATGTTAGAGTTCCTGGAACGTCACAGTCCGTGGAATGTCACCGTTGGTGGAATGTCACAGTCAGTGGAATGTCTCAGGTCTTGGAATGTCACAGTCCGTGGAATGTCACAGTCTGTGGAATGTCACAGTCCATGGAATGTCACAATCCGTGGGTGTCACATTCCGTGGGTGTCACAGTCCGTGGGTATCACTGTGCCTGGAATGTCACACTCCGTGGAATGTCACAATCTGTGGAATGTCAAAGTACCTGGAATGTCACAGTCTGTGGAATGTCACAGTCAGTGGGTGTCACAGTCCGTGGGTGTCACAGCCCCTGGAATCTCACAGTCCGTGGAATGTCACAGCCTATGGAATGTCACAGTCTGTTGGTGTCACATTCCCTGGAATGTCACAGTCTGTGGAATGTCACAATCCTTGGAATGTCACAGTCCGGGGAATGTCACAGTCCCTGGAATATCACAGTCCCTGGAATGTCACAGTCTGTACAATGTCAGAGTCCCTGAAATGTCACAGTCCATGGGTGTTACAGCCCGTGGAATGTATCAGTCCCTGGAATGTCACAGTCTTTGGATTGTCACAGTCCGTGGGTGTCACACTCCCTGGAATGTCACAGTCCGTGGGTGTCACAGTCCCTGGAATGTCGCAGTCTGTGGAATGTCACAGTCCGTGGAATGTCACAGTCCCTGGAATGTCAAAGTCCATGGGTGTCACAGTCCCGGGAATGTCACAGTCTGTGGAATGTCACTGTTCCTGCAATGTCACAGTCCGTGCGAGTCACAGTCCGAAGAATGTTAGAGTTCCTGGAACGTCACAGTCCATGGAATGTAACAGTCCGTTGAATGTCCAGGTCCCTGGAATGTCACAGTCCGTGGAATATCAGAGTCCCTGGAATGTCACAGTCCGTGGAATGTCACAGTCCGTGGATTGTCACAGTCCGTGGGTGTTACAACCCGTGGAATGTCACACTCCTTGGAAAGTCTCACTCCCTGGAATGTAACAGTCCGTGGGTGTCACAGTCCGTGGAATGTCACAATCCGTGGAATGTCTCAGTCCCTGGAATGTAACAGTCCGTGGGTGTCACAGTCCGTGGAATGTCTCAGTCCCTGGAATGTCACAGTCCAAGGGTGTCACAGTCCGTGGAATGTCACAGTCTGTGGAATGTCACTGTCCCTGGAATGTCACTGTGCTTGTAATGTATCAGTCCCTGGAATGTCACAGTCTGTTGAATATCACAGCCTGTGGGTGTCACAGTTTGTGGGAGTCACAGTCCGTGGAATGTCACAGTCCGTGGGTGTCACAGTCCATGGAATGTCACGGTCCGTGGAATGTAACAGTTTGTGGGTGTCACAGTCCCTGGAATGCACAGTCCCTGGAATGTCACAGTCCGTCGGTGTCACAGTCCGTATAATGTCACAGTCCTTGTAATGTCTCAGTCCCTGGAATGTCACAGTATGTGGAATGTCATAATCTGTTGGTGTCAAAGTCCTTGGAATGTAACAGTCCCTGGAATGTCACAGTCCGTGGAATGTCACAGTCCGTGAAATGTCACAGTCTGTGGGTTCCACAGTCACGGGAAAGTCACAATCCCTGGAATGTCACAGTCCGTGGGTGTCAGAGTCCCTGGAATGTTACAGTCCATGGAATGTCTAGTCCCAGGAATGTCACAGTCCGTGGAATGTCACAGTCCCTAGAATGTCACAGTCCGTGGGTGTCACAGTCCATGGAATATCACTGTCCGTGGAATGTCTCAGTTCCTGGAATATCACAGTCCGTGGGTGTAGCAGTCCGTGGAAATTCACAGTTCGTGGAATGTCACAGTCCGTGGTTGTCACAGTCCGTGGAATGTCACAGTCCCCGGAATGTCACTGTCTGTGGAATGTTAGAGTTCCTGGAACGTCACAGTCCGTGGAATGTCACCGTTGGTGGAATGTCACAGTCAGTGGAATGTCTCAGGTCTTGGAATGTCACAGTCTGTGGAATGTCACAGTCCGTGGTTGTCACAGTCCGTGGAATGTCACTGTCCGTGGGTGTCACAGTCCCCGGAATGTCACTGTCTGTGGAATGTTAGAGTTCCTTGAACGTCACAGTCCGTGGAATGTCACCGTTGGTGGAATGTCACAGTCAGTGGAATGTCTAAGGTCTTGGAATGTCACAGTCCGTGGAATGTCACAGTCTGTGGAATGTCACAGTCCATGTAATGATAGAGTACCTGGAACGTCACAGTCCATGGAATGTCACAGTCCGTGGTTTTCACAGTCCGTGGGTGTCACAGTCCCTTGAATGTCACAGTCCCTGGAATGTCACAGGCCATGGAATGTCTCAGTCCCTGGAATGTCACAGTCCATGGAATGTCTCAGTCCCTGGAATGTAACAGTCCGTGGGTGTCACAGTCCCTGGAATGTCACAGTCCCTGGGGTGTCATAGTCTGAGGAATGTCTCAGTTTCTGGAATGTCACAATCCGTTGAATGTAACAGTCTCAGGGTGTCAAAGTCCCTGGAATGCACAGTCCCTGGAATGTCACAGTCACTGGCTGTCACAGTCACTGGGTGTCACAATCCCGGGAATGTAACAGTCCGTTGGTGTCACAGTCTCTGGAATGTCACAGTCCCTGGAATGTCACAGTCTCTGGAATGTCACAGTCCGTGGAATGTCTCAGTCCTTGGAATGTCACAGTCCGTGGGTGTCACAGTCTCCGGAATGTCACAGTCTGTGGAATGTTAGCGTTCATGAAACGTCACAGTCCTTGGATGTCACTGTCCGTGGAATGTCACCATCTATGGAAAGTCACTGTCCCTGGAATGTCACTGTCCTTGTAATGTATCAGTCCCTGGAATGTCACAGTCTGTTGAATATCACAGCCCGTGGGTGTCACAGTTTGTGGGAGTCACAGTCCGTGGAATGTCACAGTCCGTGGAATGTCACAGTCCGTACAATGTAACAGTTTGTTGGTGTCACAGTCCCTGGAATATCACAGTCCATGGTGGTCACAATCCCTGGAATGTCACAGTCCGGGGAATGTCACAGTACTTGTAATATCTCAGTCCCTGGAATGGCACACTATGTCGAATGTCATAATCTGTTGGTGTCAAAGTCCTTGGAATGTAACAGTCCCTGGAATGTCACAGTCCATGGAATGTCACAGTCTGTGAAATGTCACAGTCTGTGGGTTCCACAGTCACTGGAATGTCATAGTCCCTGGGGGTCACAGTCCGTGGAATGTCGCCGTCTGTGGAACGTAACACTCTATAGGATGTCATAGTCCGTGGAATGTCACAGTCCCTGGAATATCACAGTCCCTGGAATGTCTCAGTCCGTGGAATGTCACAGTCCGTGGGAGTCACAGTCCGTGGGAGTCACCGTCCGTTTAATGTTACAGTCCGTGCGTGTGACAGTCCGTGGATTGTTACAGTCTGTGAAATCTCACGGTCCGTGGAATGTCTCAGTCCCTAGAATGTCACAGTCTGCTGCTGTCAGAATCCCTGGAATGTCACAGTCCGTGGAATGTCACACTTCATGGAATGTCACAGTCTATGGAATGTCACAGTCTCTGGAATGTCACAGTCCGTTGAATGTCAAAGTCGTGGAATGTCATAGTCCCTGGAATATCGCAGTCCCTGGAATGTCGCAGTCCCTGGAATTTCACAGTCCCTGTAATGTCACAGTTCGTTGAATGTCACAGTCCATGTGTATCACGGAATGACACACATGTGTCCACAATCCCTGGAATGTCACAGTCCCTGGAATGTCACAGTCCGTAGGTGTCACAGTCCCTGGAATGTCACAGTCAGTGGAATGTAACAGTCCCTGGAATGTCACAGTCCGTGGAATGTCACAGTCCGTAGGTGTCAGAGTTCCTGGAATGTCACAGTCAGTGGAATGTTAAAGTCCCTGGATTGTCACAGTCCGTGGGTGCCACAGTTTGTGGAATGTCACAATCCATGATTGTCACAATCCCCGGAATGTCACAGTCCCTAGAATGTAAGAGTCCATGAAATGTCACAGTCCGTAGGTGTCACAGTCCCTGGGTTTCACAGTCCCTGGAATGTCACAGTCCGTGGGTGTCACAGTCCGTGGAATGTCACAGTCCGTGGGTGTCACAGTCCATGGAATGTCACAGTCCGTGGAATGTTACAGTCTGTGGAATGTCACAGTCCGTGGGTGTCACCGTCCGTTGCTGTCACATTCCCTGGAATGTCACAGTCCGTGGGTGTCACAGTCGGTTGAATGTCGCAGTCCGTTGAATGTCACAGTCCCTGGAATGTCACAGTCCATGGAATGGACCAGTCTGTGGAATGTCACAGTCCCTAGAATGTCACAGTCCGTGGGTTTCACAGTCCCTAGAATGTCACAGTCTGTGGAATGTCTCAGTCCCTGGAATGTCACAATCCGTGGAATGTCAAAATTTTTGGAATGACACAGTCCCTGCAATGTCACAGTCTGTGGAATGTCAGAGTCCGTTGAATGTTATAGTCCGTGAGTGTCACAGGCTGTGGGTGCCACAGTCCCGGGAATGTCACAGTCCATGGTTGTCACAGTTCCTGGAATGTCACAGTCCATGGAATATCGCAGTCCCTGGAATATCACAGTCTGTGGTGTCACAGTCCGTGGAATGTCACAGTCCCTGGAGTGTCACAGTCCGTGGCTATCACAGTCTATGGGTGTCACAGTCCATGGAATATCACAGTCTCTGGAATGTCACAGTCCGTTGAATGTCACTGTCTGTGGGTGTCACAGTCTGTGGAATGTCACAGTCCCTGGATTGTCACAGTCCGTGGGTGTCACAGTCCATGGAATGTCACAGTCCCTGGAATCTCACAATCTGTGGAATGTCACAGTCCGTGGAATGTCACAGTCCCTGGAATGTCACAGTCCGTGGGTGTTGGAGTCGTCGGGAAAAGAATACATGATCATAGAGTTTGATCATGACTTATCCAACTTTATTGCTTCAGGCTTTGTGCTTATGAAGGTTAATAATTAACCTTCTACATATTACAAGCGCTAGCTCATCATTGGCTTCTGATTACCTTAGTTATTGTCATGGTTTGAGATAACCCCAAAATCCAATCCCCTCGCTCCATCCCCCGCCCCACATCTCAACCCAATGTGAGAGGGGTTTTTCCAGACAAAACAAACCAGACTCAAAGTGGAGGGAAAGGGAATATATTACAATGACTGTACAAATAAATACCATATCACATTATACACATGATCACAACTATCTCTACCCTGACATAGAGTCATTTTTTATTAGGGCTGACAACATTTCAATTTTTTGTAAGAGTGTTTTAGACTGTTGTATGCTAGTCGATAGCCATTCTATGACACCTATATCCTCCCCCGTTTCTGTTTGTCACTGTGTAATGGCCCCTAAGACATATCGTTTATCAGCCCAGAAAGTAAGTTCTAAAGGTAAATCCCACTGCCGTCTCCAGACTCGGCCTTGAGTGACACAGTCTAAAATTTGTTGGAGTATGAGTTGTTGGTGTTTTGTTACAGTAATTCTTGTTGCCGGGTCTGTTCCCTTTAATAGGGGTCGCAATTCGGTCAAAAGTTCAGCAGGGATTCCTACTACAGGACGCAGCCACTGTAAATCCCCAAGAAGTTTTTGTGCATCATTCACAGTGTGTAATTTTGATTGAAATATCAATTTCTGTGGGATAACAGCATGTCGGGAGATAGTCCATCCCAAATATCTCCATGGTGCTGTTGTCTGGACTTTTTCATCTGCTATCATTAATTTAAATTGTTCCAAATGTTTGCGAATTATTTGTGTTTGCTGGGGTACAAAATCTTCAGGCTGACAGAATAAAATATCATCCATGTAATGATAGATTATACAATCAGGCCATCTACACCGCAGGGTTTGTAATGCAGTGTCCACATATAGTTGACATAGGGTAGGACTATTTTTCATCCCTTGTGGTAATACTGTCCACTCAAACCGTTGATCAGGTTTTTCTCGATTGATGGCAGGTAATGTAAAAGCAAAACGCTTAGTATCACGAGGATGTAATTGAATTGTAAAGAAACAGTCTTTTAAATCTATAATCAGTAAAGACCAGTCCATAGGAAGCATTGCGGGATTCGGTAGTCCAGGCTGTAAAGCCCCCATGGCTTCCATTTGTGAGTTAACTGCTCGCAGGTCATGCAATAATCGATATTTTCCGGACTTTTTCTTTATTACAAAAATGGGTGTATTACAGGGACTAGTAGAAAGTTTCAAATGTCCTTGATCAAATTGCTCTTGCACTAATTCATGAGCAGCTTTCAGGCTTTCCCGTTTTAGAGGCCATTGCTTAACCCATACCGGGGTATCAACAACCTAAGTAATAGGAATTGGGAAAGACCAAGCAATGGCTATTCCCCCAAACGGTGATCATTGGAGAGTTTCATTCTGATTTGTGTTAAGACATCTCTCCCTATTAAACATTGTACTGTAGTGGAAGTTGTATGACAGACAGGACAACATTAGCTACACGACCTTCCACTTCTATGCTTATAGTAGGAGTTCACATAGCAATTGAGGTACCCCCAATGCCAGTCACAGTTGTAGTAGAAGGTTGCAGAGGCCAATGTTTCGGCCAACAATGAGGTACTATTATACTAGAGTCTGCTCCTGTATCTAGTAAAGCATCTAGTGTTTTTGTTTGATCTTTCCAGATAATTGTAACTTTATGTTTTGGTCGTTCGCTTAAATCTAATGTCAATAAGGTTAGTCCTCTTGTAGAACCAAATCCACGATCTCCACGTTGCATTAATTGTCGGTCATTGGTCAAAGGTTTTGTTAACTGGGGTAAGGGTATTAATTGAGCAATTATGCCATGACCATTATCTGCCCAGTATAATCAGCATCAATAAGTCCAGGCAATACAAATAAGCCAGCAAGACTAGCTGATGATCTTCCTATCAGCAGTGCACCAAACACTTGTTTATTTATTATTAAAGGTTCATAAATTCCGGTGGGAATATTTTGAGGTTGGGTGGATAGCAAGGTGACTTCTACTGCTGTTGCCAAGTCCAATCCGAGACTACTGACTGTGGCAGGTTGCAATCCGAGACTATTAGCTGTGGCAGGTTGCAACTGTTTTCTTGTCCATGAAATGGATTGTTCGGTGAAAAGCTGTTGGTTAGAGTCATCTGTGCTGCTCTTCGCGCTCCGTCGTGAGTTTCCCGAGCGGTTTCAGCAAGCAGAAGTATTGTGAGTGGAACTTTGACATTGTTGGCACCAGACTCCTGTCACTCGGCACTCTTTTCGGATGTGTCCAGTGGCTCCACATCGATAACATCTTAATCAAGCATTTCCTTCTGTAGAATTATGTGCCTTTGCTTGAAGGGGTGCAAGAGCTGCTAAAACCTGAGCTTGGGAACTTTGAGCCTGCTCCTTAAGTCCTTTAGCTAAATCTTGAATAGCATTAACTAAAAATGCGTTTTCTCCTGTGGGAACAACTAATGCTTTTTCTAATAATTCCTCAATAGTCCAATAAGGACCCATCGTACTTATTATTTGTTTAATTGCTGAAGTAGCATTTTGCAACACACACTGCTTTAACATAGTTCCTTTCATATAACCTGGTACCCCTGCTCGAGTGATAGCAGCTGTTAACTTGTCAACATATTCCCCAAATAATTCATTCCTTCCTTGTTTTAAGCTCATATATAAAGGTACCCTCCTGGCTCCTTAACTTTGTCTAAAGCCCTTCTAACGAGATCCATTGCCTCTCTAATCTTATCTGGGCCAAGATGAACTTGTGCCTCAGGGCGTGTATATGGCCCCATACCCATTAATTCATCTATAGTGATGCTGTGCAAAGGGTCTCCGGGTGGCCGATGTTCTGCTACACTTTCATGAACTAACGCTTGCCAATGTGCATTAAATAACAATTGTTGATGTTCAGTCAGTATCATACGAGTTATAGATCAGAGATCAGATGGCAGTAAAAGATGTGTATACAAAAAATAATCTAACATTTGTTTAGTTGGTTCCGCATGTAATCCAAACTCACTGACTGTACTTCGCAACTGTGCCAAGAGTTTCCAATCTAATGGAGTGATAGCAGCGTTCATTCCTCCTTGCCCATCCTGATTATATATAACGGGAAAAGCATGCAAATCTACAGCCTGCAGCCCATGAGAATCACCCTGCTCCATACAGTGCTTAGCAAACACAGCCCAAGTTTCTCTCCGCTCTTTCACCATGGCCTCCACCAGGTCACCGAATGCCCCAGGGACAGGCTCTTTGGTCGAGTGAGCAGGAGGAGGAGGCTTGGGCCAAGGGTCAGTCTGACCACTGGGCACATCGGCCAGGGGAGGTGGTGCAGTAGGAGCTGCAGATGTCTCTGATTCCAGCAACCCGTCTGTATTTATTTTAGAAAGATCAGGGGGCACAGTGGGGAGGTGAACTGTCTGCATAGCTGGGGGAGAAGGCTTATAAGAAAACCAATCAGCATTTTTATACCCTTTGTTCTACTGTCTCACATTTTGAGCCTGTTCTGACGCACGATGTTCTGCCTCATGTTGCAACAATGTATTATAAACCACCCTCCAAAGCTTTCCCAGCTTTTTTGCAACTTTGTCATCATCTAAAACAGCTTCACATATTTTATCACCAAATTTACGCTACTCCTCTAAGGAATGCACAGTATGCGGATTAACAAAGCACCCTTTCTCATAACCATAATCAAGCAACCCAGGGAGTTCCTTTTTTAAATCTAAATCTTTAACCCCTTTTTTCTGTAAAAATTCAGGAAATAAACTATATGCTGCTTGCCTTTCCATACCTACGTCAGCGCTGTTGCAGCCCTTCACGGTCCGGCAGCACGTACGGCAGAGCTTTTCTATACAACGCTCCGGGTCCGAAGTCGCTCTTTATGCCGACTTTTTCCGACCAGCCTCGCTGCTAAGGCTCCGACACCTTGCCATCCAACCGTGATTCCCCCGTTTTCTTTAAGTCGAGAGTCAGGGTCACCATTCGTTGTAGACGACGGGATAAGAACACACAGTTCTGGGCAGAATCATGACTTATCCAACTTTATTGCTGCAGGCTTTGTGCTTATAAAGGTTAATAATTAGCCTCCTACATGTTACAAGCGCTAACTCATCATTGGCTTCTGATTACCTAAGTTATATTTGCGCAAATGCTGTTTCTTTCACATTCTTATGGTTACTTGTTTGCTATTTGCTCTGCTTTCCCATCCGCTTTATTCTATTCTTCTGTCACGTACACAGTTTCACAGATATAGTGACCTTCTAATAGTTTTCCCTTACCGTGGGACCAGAGCTATAGCATCTTTCTCACGTCCTCTTTCTATCAACCACATTTCTGTAATACTTTCCACATATATGTTGGAAGCACAAAAGAGTGAAGCAAATGCCAAGCTAAACACCCAATGGAGCCTGACTTTGTCCCTAAGTGGGGGATGAGAATTGGACACAACATGTGCAGGGACAGAGGGAGGGGTTTGTCCCCCTGGTCCTGCCCACAAGGGACACCTTTCAGGAAGGGTTGTGGCCTTGGCTGTGCTGAGGGTTGCCCCGGGCAATGCAGCTTGGGATTGCAGTGGCACTGTCAGGGCTCTGCAGAGCTCCTGGCAGTTCCTGCCTTTGTCCCCAGCAATGCCAGAGAACTGCAGGGGTTGCAGTCAATCCCTTGTGCTCTTTGGGACCCCAACTGGCTCTGCTGAATGTCAGCAGGCCTGGAGTTCCCAGACTGTTCCTGCATCCAGGGTCGGGCCTGCAGTGACGTTTGTGCAGCATTCAATTGGGGCAGTGGCAGGATGGCCATGGATCCATTCCTGCACAAACACAATGGGGCTCCATCCCAGGCAGGGAGAGAATGGGCCCCCAAATGTTGGAAGGATAAGAAGCAGGGAGTTTTGGCACTGTGGAACCCCATGGAACCAAAGGAACCCTGGGACATGGTGGAACCTCCTGGAATAAAGGGGACATTGTGACCCTGCAGCACCTCATGGAACCAAAGGGAGTCTGGGACGTGGCAGGGCCTGATGGAAACAAAGGAACCTCCTGGGAACAAAGGGACCCTGGACACTTCCCCTCATGGAAGCTCAGGGAAGCAAGGGGTCATTGTTACACTGTGGAACCTCAGAGAATCAAGGGCCCAGTCTGACAGTGCAGGGCCTCATGGAGCCATAGGAATCCAGGGACACTGTGGAACCTCATGGAATGAAGGGGCAAGTGTGACACTGCAGAAACCTCATGGAAGAGTGAGAACAAGGAGATGCTGCAGAACCTTGTGGAAAGAAGGGTTCCTGTGCTTTCATGAGGGCTCGTGTGTCAAATGGCCCCTTGGTTCCACGAGTATCCACAGTGTCCCAGTTTTCCTTTGCTTCCATGAGGCCCTGGAGTGTCACAATGACCCCTTGGTTCCATTAATTTCAGAATGTCTTAGAATCATAGAATCATAGAATCAATTGGGTTGGAAAAGACCTCTGAGATCATTGAGTCCAACCCTTGGTCCAAATCCAGTCCATTTACTAGATCATGGCACTCAGTGCCACGTCTAATCTGTGTTTAAAAATCTCCAGGGATGGTGAATCCACCACCTCTCTGGGCAGCCCATTCCAATGTCTGATTACTCTCTCTGTAAAGAATTTTCTCCTGATATCCAACTTAAATTTCCCCTGGAGGAGCTTAAGCCTGTGCCCCCTTGTCCTATTGCTGAGTGCCTGAGAGAAGAGACCCCTGAACTGAGGGGCCCAGAGCTGAACACAATACTCAAGGTGTGGCCTCACCAATGCAGAGTACAGGGGAAGGATCACTTCCCTGCTCCTGCTGGCCATGCTATTTTTGATACAGGACAAGATTCCATTGGCCTTCTTGGCCACCTGGGCACACTGTTGGCTCATGTTGAGCTTCCTGTCAATTAGTACCCCCAGGTCCCTTTCTGACTGGCTGCTCTCCAGCCACTCTGTCCCCAGCCTGTAGCGCTGCAGGGGGTTGTTGTGGCCAAAGTGCAGGACCCGGCACTTGGCCTTGTTGAACTTCATCCCATTGGAATCAGCCCATCTCTCCAGCCTATCCAGACCCCTCTGCAGAGCCCTCCTGCCTTCCAGCAGGTCGACACTCCCTCCCAATTTGGTGTCATCTGCAAATTTGCTGATGATGGACTCAATCCCCTCATCTAAATCAATAAAGATGTTAAACAGGACTGGACCCAACACTGACCCCTGGGGAACACCACTAGTGACCGGCCGCCAGCTGGATGCAGCTCCATTCACCAGCACTCTCTGGGCCCGACCCTCCAGCCAGCTCCTAATCCAGGAGAGGATACACTTGTCCAAGCCATGGGCTACCAGCTTTTCCAGGAGTATATTATGGGAGACTTCACGTCTCTGAAGTGCCACGTCTTCAACCAGCTGTTCCCCTGAGCGTTAAAGGGGTGAGAATCAGATTCCCAGGAGCTGAGTGACATCCAGGGACACCCCATTGCTTTTCTCCAGGAACTGCTCGGGCCCAGGTGGTGCTGGGTGAGGTTTACAGGGCGGAGCAGCTGCTGTCAGTGGCTGACATTGGTCTGAATGACACCTGTCCCCTCAGTCACCAGGCCACGGGGTCACAGAGGGAGAAACAACAATGGGCTGAATTACCTGGCGCTGCACACTCGGCTCAGTTGGGCTCCTTGTTCTCCTGCAGATCCAGAGGGTGGCTGGTTCTGTGCCGGGAGCCCAGGCAGGAGCACAGGATGGGCTCAGGTGGGGGCACGTGCCTGCCCTTTGCTGCTCCATCAGAAGGACTCAGGGATGGGCTGTCAGTGGGAGGGGTGGTGGGAAGGAGCCTCCACTCAGGGGCTGGAGCTTCAGCTTCTAAAGAAGGCTGTACTTAATCACAGAGCTACAACTCAGGATTTCTCCCAGCATTCCAGAACTTTTCCTTTAGCCAGCTGAGAGTGCCCAGGGCACAGCCAGGTTAATGTTTAACTCTTCCAACACTGGGCTCATCCCGAGGATATCCTGTCATCCTGAGAAGAAGGAAGGGAGATGCTGTGCCTGTTCTCTAGGGCTGTGCAGGAAGCAAAACCTTCAAAGCCGTGGCCCTTCTGAAGGAGTTGATCTTGTGTTATTCCTCAGTAGTCAGCACTGAAAATTCTGTATCCGAGACACTGAATGAAAAGGAGAGTTGCTAAGAGGCTTTTTTGGGGGAGAGTGTTTTTTTGGTTTGTTTTTGTGGGGGTCTTTTAGTGCCAGATGAAGGTTGGATCATGAAAATCAGTCTTGTTACAGACAAAAACTGTAAAGGCATTTAAACACTTTCAGACGCTGTAACCGTTTTCCTTTCTTTCACTTTCTCACCCCTTGCAAATCAGAGACAGTTCCTAGAGGACACGAGAATAAAATAAACAAAAGAAGAAATTATTTTTCTACTCTTGAGGCCTGTGTCAGGTCTGTTTTGAATGCATTTGAATCCTACTGCTTCCATGCTCTTTTTCAAGTAGCACCAGATAAATACCTATGAACTACTGAGATGAGAGTGATCATTCTTACTTCACAAAGTATTTCTCTTTCTCTTTTCCTATCCTGTGGCCCTTTTGTGTTCCGTGCTATGGAGTGACTACATTTTTGTTCTAAGCTAATTCACTGCTGCTGTTTTGGGTACAACTAATGTCAAGCAGCAAACCTGTAACATGCCAGAAACAGGCTACAGTGTGCTGAAGACACAGCTTATGTTTGATGGTGTGTAAATACAGAGAGTTAGTTGGGTTTATCTGATAGCCTGGCAGAAAGAGAGAGGAGCAGGACAAACTGTTTTCAGTAACTGTGCTGTTCAGACACCTGATAAGATTGAGGGTGCTTTGGAACTACTGATGTGCTTTGAATAAGAAAAGAATAATCATGTCCATTGGCACTGGCTTATCAGGAAGGAAGTAAAATGCCAGCACTTCTACATTAGCAAAAGGAAATGTTTTAGGCACTTTGGGCCATTTTTCCATTGAAATTAAATAGCAGGGTACTTTTGAGTGTGCTGTAATGAGTGGAAGGATTTATTACCTTGACAGAATGACAGGTGAATGTGTTCAGAGAGGAGTCCTCAGCAACAAGAACAGCTCTTTGGATAAGTGGCCACATCTATTCCTGCTTTTGGTAGAGATTCAGTAATTCCCTCCTTTCTTTCTCCCTGAAGTGCAGTGGCTCACTTACAATGTGCAGTTTTTCAGAGTGTCACATCCTTGTGCATTTTGTAATATCCTGGCAGCATGTTTGATATTGGGTGTGTAACAGGCTGTTCATAAAATAATGCTGGATCATTGACTGGTGTGTCCTCTGCCTTCAGTCCCTGGGTATTTTCATGTTCCAAAAAGAATATATCTCAGTCTGTGCTGGGAAGGGAAGGTGGGATTCACCATTAACTTACCCCAGCAGGCATGAAACATGCTCAGATGCACTATTATCTTCTCAAAGTTTACTCATTTTTATTTTTGTACCTTTTCAAAATTTATTTCTAGGTTCTTTCACATGCTTACAATTAATTTTGGGATATTCAAATTTGATGAATGGTAGTGCATAAATGTATTTGATTGATTTTGGATTCTAATTGATTCCTGTCAATGAGATCCCTGTGACACTCTGAAATCAATGATATGTGATTCAACCAAGGCACCCTTGTTCTGTACATTAGGTAGCAGTTGGGAATTTAGGAACTAAATGTTCACAAGCTATAAATGGAGAAAATGTTTAGATTTAAATAGCTCTTTGTTTGGCATTTATTCACCAAAATATGTTTCTTGGGAAAGTTAGTTTTCCAAGGTGCAGGCTTTCAGTAAAAGAAAGGTCATTGATTTAAGATTTGTTAAATTTTAGCTAAAAACAACAGGCTCCATTTGGATGTAAAATGATTTAAGTATTTCCTGCAGGCAACCTTCATGCTTTAGAGCTGTTGCTCAAAGGTTTCATTCTTCTATGAAGATCTCAATAAAAATTCCTGCCTAGGGAAAGCACTATAATCAAAATAAAGTGGTCTTCACTTTTTTTTCCTGTGGAGGCTGCACTTGAAAAGAGTGCTTCAAGGCAGCAGGGTTGGTAGGGAATGCCAATTTTTATTTATTTATTTATCTACTCTCCCCCACATATGATGATAGTCCAGCTTTGGAATCAGCAACACACTTCAGACACTAATACAAGGCAGTATGTGAGCTGCTGCTGCTTCCAAAATGCAGTATCCTGGCATTCCAGTCAACTTTGTAATCTGGCAAAAACCCACTTGGCAATATTAAAATCTAGCTTCTGAAGCACTTTTATTTCTGAAAGCTCTTTATGTCTTTTTATATCTTTTTAGCATATATTAAATTTCTTGGGAGCAGTGGCCAGGATGTACACTTGATGGATGACTGGGGGGGGAGTCTCCCCCCACCCCCTGCTTTTTTTTTCCTTGCCTTTAATTTTAAAAAGAGGTGTGATAATTGTGCATTAGGCAATGCTGGAACATGAATCCTGCAGATGCAGCTGTTTGACACCATTAACATGGGGGGTTTGTACCATTGTTAGGGAAGTTAGCAGAGATTTTCCAAGCTGAGAAGGACAGCCTGCTGCCAAACTCTGGCATCTGTTTTAGGAAATCTTTTGTTTCAAGGATGCCCTGAGGGAAATGATGACTGGATGCTTTTCTGAAGGCACAAACAGCCTGTTATCTCTTCCATAGCATTCAGAATGGGACTCCTCGTTCCAGCAGACTCTGCCTGCTCAGGTTTTTGTGGTGCTGGGTTAGGGTTTTCATGGGGTTTTTCTCCTGGGATAAAGTTGTGTACAATGAATATTGATTATCCATCCCATGTCTGGTTCACTGTCTACATCTTGAATTTGACCCAGAGTCTGCGTAAATGAGGAATGCATTGAAACAAAGTCAAGGATCCTTCAGTGACTTGTTTCTCTGAGTTCAATCTTCTGAGACCTCTGATGAGTCTGGCAGGGCAGTGCCTGTGTGCAGAGGGGCAGGGAAACAGAGTCCCAGCACAGCAGCAGTGCCAGGGAGCAGCAGCATTTGGCCTGTTGAGAGCTGCTCTTTTTCTCCTGCCACCCTCCCCTTCTGGGCCTCGGCTGAGGCCTCAGTGCTCTGGGCCTTGGTCCCTGGGCTGGGCCGGGTCAGTCCTGTGGCCATGGCACTGCTGCCATGAGCTGGGCTCCACTGCACTCTTTCCACCACACAAGGGGCTCCATTTGCTCAGGCACAGCCTGAAGCCTCAGCTCTTCTTCTCAAGGGCTCTCAAGAACAAGGCCAAGGCCCAGACTCTCCAGAGGGTCCTTGCCTTGCTGGTTTCTCCCTGGAGTCCGTGTGCTGCCCTCAGGGTCCCACTGTGGGGGCTGGAGGGGCTGAGGCTGCTCCAGCTGATGCTGGTGGTGGCCAGTGCCCCTGGAGATGGCAAATGGGGCCTGAGGAGCCCGGGGTCGATTCTCTGCTGCTGTGCTGGGGAGCGGGGCTGGCCCTGGGGCTGCAGGAGCTGCCTGAGCTGATGATGTGCTGAGCATTGCAGACCCAGAGGGCCTGTCCCTGAGCTCCATGGCCTCCATGTCCTGCTGCAGGGCCAGACCTGAGTGTGCTGTTCTGCTGGGCTGGGGCAGAGGCAGGGAGATGGGGGGACCAGGGAGGGGCTGGACTGGGCAGTGCCAGGGAGGGGAAAACCCCAATGTTGAGCTGAAGTGTGTGAGTGTGCAGGGTGGGGGCTCTGCAGGGCTGAGGGGCCTCCAGGCCCTGGCAGTGGCAGCAGGAGCCAGGCAGACACTGCCCCTGCTGCCAGGAACTGGGGTGTGTGTGCAAGGGAAGGACTCTGCAACCTCATGGAATCAAAGGAACCTGTTGGGACACGGGGACCAAAGGAACCTGGGACTCAGTGGAGCCTCAGGAAATCCAGGGACCATCGTGACACTGGAGAACCACATGGAAACAAGGGCCATCTGACGCTCTGGAACTTCCTGGAACCAAGGGGCCATTGTGTCACTACAAGGACTTCTGGATTCAAAGGAACACAGGGACACTGTGGAATCTCCTGGAACCACAGGGACACTGTGGCATCTGGGGCCTCATGGAACAGAAGGAACCCTGAGACATTTTGGAAGCTCATGGGATGAAAAGGGCCACTGTGACAATACAGGGCCTCAGAAATGCTGAGTGCTGAATCATTTTGGAACCTCGTGGAACCAAGGGGCCATTGTGACACTGCAGGGTCTCATGGAAACAAAGAAACCCTGGGAAACTGCAGAGCCTCCTGAATTTAATGGGCCATTGTGACTCAGGGCAATCTCCTTGAGTCAAGGGGCCACTGTGACACTGCCAAGCCTCATGGAATCAAAGGACTGTGAGGACACTGTGGAATCTCATGGAGCCATGGGGCCGCTGCGACTCCACAGAACTCCATGGAATCAAGCAGACCTGCTGCCTCCCCCCCACCCCTGCCAGCTCTGCCAAAGCTTGGGCACCTCTGGAATCAGCGTTTCCTTTGGCAGCACAACTTATCTCAGACAAGATAGATTTCCAGAGTTGGCTTCTCCCCCTCTTTTCTGTGGTTTTCTTTTTTTTTTTTGTTCCCCTGAGGGGAAAAGGGGGAAGGGAAGCACGTGTTGATCTCTGGTTTTATCTGTATACAAAAGGGAGTTGGGGCGGGGAAGACAAAGCGATTTTTCTCTCAATTCTCTCTCTTTTATCCCATTCCCGCCTCCCTCGCCACACCCCGGGCGACTGTTTCACCACCGCCCCTCCTCGCCCGTCCCGCGGGGCAGCTCTTTTAGCTCCGGGCGGCGGAGACTCCCCCGGCGCGGCCCTTTGGTTTTCCTTGGTTTATTCTCCGGAGCTGATTCCGTTCCGAGCTCGCCCCCCCTCTCTGGCGACCCCCGCCAGGGCCCGTCCCGGGGCGGCTCCTTCAGTGCCACGGGCGGCGGGGACCCCTCGGGGCGGCTCCCCCAGGGCCCCGCCCGCCGCCGCCGCTCCCCGGGGCCCTCCCCGCTTCCTGCCGGGATCGGACACCGCCGGCGGCCCCGGCCCTGCCGGGCTCCATCAGCCTGAGCAATTGCTGCCAAGGAGGGGCCGGGGGCTTCCTCTTGGCCTTCGTCTCCCTGGCGCTGGGGCTCGGCTTCTACCTGCGCCAGAAGGTGAGGGGGGTCCCAGGGGGCCGTGTGTCCCCCCAGAGCGTCTGTGCCCCCCACCCCGGTGTCACCCCCTTTTCTCTCCCCACAGAGCTCCTGAGCCGCCGGCGGCCGCAGCCCCTCCCCAGGACCTCGGGCCCAGCCTGGACCCCTCCTGTCCCCGTGAGGATTTTGGGGGGGTCGTGTGTCCCCCCCCGTCCCCTGTTGTCACTCTGCCTCTGCCCGGCTGCTCCCAGTGATCCCAGGAAAGCTTCTCAGTTCTCCCCAGTCTTGGTTATTCAGGGGCAATGGGGTGGAACCGAGTTTGGGGGGGCAGAACCAGCCCTGCAATCAATGAGGAATTGGGACCCCCCTGTGTTCCCCCAATGTCAACCCCCTCTGGGGGGGCTTTGGGAGGGCACCTGCCCCTCAGTGTGCACCCAGCACACACCAAAAGGTGCTGGGAAACCTCCAAAACCTCCCCACAGCCCCTCAAGGACCCCCAAACACACTCAAAGCCCACCCAGGGTCCCCACCGAATCCCTTTTTCTGGGGACTTCTCTGGGCACTGGTGGTGCTGGGAGCCCCCCCGGCTGTGGGGGAGGAGCTCTTGGGTGAGTGGGGGGTGGGAAGGGGGCAGTTAGTGGGAAAAGGGGGGTCAGAAAGGACAAAAGGGGTGGTGGGACCCCAAACTGAGTGGGAGAGGAGTGGGACCCCTCAAAAGTGGAGAGGGGCAGGGCACTGTAGTTTGGGGGATGATGGGAATAGGATGGGAGAGGTCAGAAGAGGGGGGAAATAAGAGAGTGGGACCCCCAAACTGAGCATGAGGGGGCTGGGGAGTGGGGGGATGATGTGGAAGGGGTGGGAAAGGGAGAAAAAATTAAGGGTTGGGACCCCAAAAGTGATCCTAGGCAGGCTGGGGATTGAGGGACCATGGAAAAGTGGGAGGAACAGGGAGAAGGGTGGAAAAGGGAGGGTGGGTCTGGCAGGTCTGACGGTCCCATGGGGGTCTTTGGGCACAGGGAGGTTGGTAAAGGGGGTGGCCCTCTGAGCTCCCAACTTCCTGTGGGGTGCTGGGGGCTGCTGGATCCAATCTCAGCCTTGGATCATGCCAACAGCTTCAGTTTAAGGGAATTACAGAGCTGTGACTGAAACACTTCTGTCCCCCAGGTTTTAATGATGGCAAATAAAATCTATTGATAGAAATGAATTATTTAGGGTTACAAATGATCAGACAAAAGATCTTCATCAGAATTATTTACTGCACAATACAAACACTAAAACTACCAGGAGTACAGGAGAAGATAGGACAGTGCTCTACACTAAAGCAATTGTTGAAGCAATTCTACTCAAGCTGGCACTAAAGCAATAATTCTTAATTAGAGATGGATGGAACTCCCCCAGACCAACGCTGGTGGGAAGATCTCTGCTCTCAGCCTCCAGCAGTGACCTTGGGGGGTCCCCAGCCAAGGCAGGAATCTCCACACACCCCCAGGAAGGGTTCTGTTGGAAGAAGCTGCCCCTGGGAAAGGGGACTGGCCCTTTGTGGTCAAAAGGGATGGACTGACAGTCACTGGACTCCAGGGGTTGCCTCCCCATCAGGGGGTTCATTCGGGGTGGAAGCAGCAGCTGAAGCTCTTCCCGCAGTCAGGGCACTCGTAGGGGGCCCTTACTGGTGGGTCCGTTGGTGTGAGGTCAAGTTACCGCTCCAGGTGAAGCTCTTCCCACACTCCCCACACTTGTAGGGCCTCTCCCCGCTGTGGATGCGCCGGTGGGTGATGAGGTGGGAGTTCTGCTTGAAGCCCTTCCCGCACTCGGTGCAGCGGAAGGGCCTCTCATCCGTGTGCGTCCGCTGGTGCAGGAGGAGACTGGACTTGGTCTGAAACGTCTTCCCACATTCCAAGCACTTGTAGGGCCGTTTTCCACTGTGGATGCACTGGTGGGTGTGAAGGGTGGAGCTCTGTCTGAAACTCTTCCCACATTCCCTACACGTGTAGGGCCGTTCTCCACTGTGGATGTGCCAGTGTTTGATCAGGTGGGAGCTGACCCTGAAGCTTTTCCCACATTCCCCACATGTGTAGGGTCGTTCCCCAGTGTGGATGTGCTGGTGTTGGATCAGGTTGGAGTTGTAACTGAAGCTCTTCCCACATTCCCCACGTGTAGGGCCGTTCCCCAGTGTGGATGTGCTGGTGTCGGACCAGGTTGGAGTTGTACCTGAAGCTCTTCCCACATTTCCTACATGAGTAGGGCCGTTCCCCAGAGTGGATGTGCTGGTGGGTGAGGAGGTTGGTGCTCTTCCTGAAGCTCTTCCCACATTCCAAGCACCTGAAGGGTTTCTCCCTGCTGGGAGGCTGCTCAGGGACCACCAGGTCAGAGCTCCCCCTCAAGCTCCGGCCGCCTTCCCGGCACAGGCTGGCTCTTTCCTCCTCAGAGCACCCTGGGCTGGCTTTGGAGCCCCTCCTGCGGGGGGATCTCCGGCCCTTTTCCTCCCCGCTGCCTTCCTGCGCCGGGGAGCCCTTCAAAACGGCCTCTCCCACCAGGCTCTGCCGGGGGGATTTGTCCTCCGGGCTCTCTGTCCTCAGCTCGGGGCCTGGGGCAGGAAGCAAGAAGGACAGGGAGGGGATTTGCCTCCGGCCCACAGGGAAGGCCAAGGACATCCCCCCAACTCCGGCCCCGGCAGGACGGCGGCGCCAGCGGGGTTGTCCTGCAGCCGGGGCCATGCTCGGCTGACAGAGCCAGCACAACACCCGCCCAAAGGGACACTGACTGCCTCCTCACCTGCCTGGGGGGCCCAAGGCATCTTCCTCTTCCTCGCAGCCTCCTTCATCTGCCCAAGCTTTGGGAAGGAGAAATCCTGATGGGGGGGGGAAAACAAGGGCTGAGCGCGTTGGCTTGGGGGTTCCTCCTGCCCAAGTCCAGCTCTAGAACTCACCGGGCATCCTGTGACCATAAAAACCTCCAAAACCACCCGGATTCAGCCCAGAAAAACCCAAACAATCAAAATTCAGGCAAAAGCTCCTCAGAAATAGTGAGAAAACTCCTGCCTGTCCAAACTGCAAAAAGTTGAGATTCAGCTAAAAAGTACTCTAAAATATGAAGATTAGCCCCAAAAAAACTCTCCCAGGAGTTCCCCCTCTCTGGTCTCTCCCTTCTGGGGTTCAGAGGGTCTGCCCTGTCTGCGATGCTGGGGGTCCCCCTTAGGGATGCTGGGAGTGTTGGGAGTCCCAAGGGTCCCTTCTCCTCTGACTCTCACCTTCAGGGTGCCACGTTCCCAGACATTCCCCCTCTCCAGGTTCTCCACCTTGCTGTCCCGGGGATCCCAGGGGTCCCCACTGTCCTACTGTGCTGCTCTGAACCAGCAGAGTAGTTGGAGAACAGCTGGTGGTAAAGTGTGGTCTGTGCCAAGTGTTTTAGGGCTCTTTAGCCCAAAGAAATGTCTGTGCCCTGAGAACATTGGATCCAGCAGCCCCAGTACCCCAGAGGAAGTTGGGAGCTCAGGGGGGCCACCTCCCTTTGCCAACCCCCCTGTGCCCAAAGACTCCCATGGGACTGTCAGACTGTCCAGACCACCTCCCCTTTTCCACCCTTCTCCCTGTTCCTTCCACTTTCCATGGTCCCCTCAATTCCCAGCCTGCCCAGGATCACTTCTGGGGTCTCAACCCCCACTTTTTTCCTCCCTCTCTCACATCATCCCCCCACTCCCCAGCCCCCTCATGCTCAGTTTGGGGGTCCCACCCTCCCCTTTCCCCACTCTTCTGACCTCTCCCACCCATTTCCCATCATCACCCAAACCTCACTGCCCCTCCCCCTCCACTTTTGGTGGGTACCCTCCTCTCCCACTCAGTTTGGGGTCCCACCACCCCTTCTGTCCCCTCTGACCCCCCTTTTCCCACCGACCTCCCCCTTCCCATCCCCTGCTCACCCGAGAGCTGCTCGCCCGCAGCCGGGGTGCTCCCAGCACCACCAGTGCCCAGACAAGTCTGCTGACCCATCCCTGTCCAGTTCCAGCAACTGCTCGGCTCCAAGAGGCGCTGGGAGCAGAAGGCAGCCCCCCGTGTCCGTGCGGCTCCGCCTTCGCCGCCTCTTTGTGCCGGGAATTCCGCCGCGCTCCAGCCGCGGCAGCGCCGGGCGGGGAAGGCGCAGGGGCCGGGCGGGGCCCCCGGTTCCCCCGGGCGGTCCCTCGGGCCTTTCCCTGCCCGGGAGGGCGAGCAGCCCCCGCAGCCCCCGCTCCCTCGGGCCGTTCCAGCCCTCGTGGGCAGCGAGGGGCGCTGGATGGTCCCTACGAACCCCCTGCCCTCAGTCCCTCCTGGGCTGGCACATCTCCCAGCCTGTGTCACGGACCCGGCTGCTGCCAAGGGACGGCCCTGCTGCAGTTTGCACTTAAACCCAACAAACTGGGGTGGGGGGGTAGCCCTGGAAATCTGGGTTTTGCTCCCACGGCTCTGCGGGGGCTTCCCATGGGCTCTCAACCTCCTCTGGGCGTCCCCTGGTCCGGTGTGGGCTCCTCCCGGGCTGCAGCTCTGCTCCATCCTGCACTCACCCAGAGCTCCAGCTGGTTCCATGGAGCAGCGATCCCCTGGCCCCTGCCAGTGCAGGCACCTCGCCAGGGCTGTTCCTCAAGCTTATCTGGCCCCCTGCCAGTCTGGGACTCCTTCTCCAAACCACCAATCCAAGTGTGCCTAACGCCCTGGTTGGTCAGTGCCGGCTGGGGCAGCGGGCACTCGCTGAGGGGATGAGAAAACTGCACCCAGGGCTGGGCTGAAAGAGGCTTCAGCACCACTTCTGATGGCCCAGGGGCAGCATCTGGCTTCTCCCAAACAGAGAGAGGGCACTTGTTCCTCTGCAGGGAGTCAAGGGCAGGAGGGTGACTCCTGCTGCATGGATGGAATGGCAGAGGAGCCCTTGGGTCCCCAGGATGGACCAGCACTTGGAGATACAAACTGCCCTGGGGCTCAGGATGCAGCTGCCAGCACAGATTTCCCTGCAAAGTCTGCAGGGAGTCGAGCTCTGCAGAGGAGATTGTGCCCCATGGATGTGGCAGTGGTTGCAGGGGGGGATGGCAGCAGCTTCAGCTCCACGGCACTTCCTGGGGGGAGCTCAGCCCGGGGGGGTGGGCAGGGACCTGATGGGGATGGACAGGGGCCCAGCAGGGACAGCCAGGGCCTGCAGGGGAAGGCACAGGGACAACCTGGCCCCCCACACTGCCAGGGCTGTCTCTGCTCCTCCTTGCAGGCTCCGTGGCCAGGCACAGTTGGTGTTCCTGGGTGCCCACCATCTCAGCACTTGCAGCCGCTCAAATCAGCGCCCGCAGCTCTGCAGCAAAGCCCCAGCTCACCTGGCACACAGGGGATGGACACAGCACCTGCTCGGGGATGGGCACACACAGCTTTGTGCCTTCCCCACCACGGGGCTCTCCTTCCTCAGCAGCACCTCTGCCTTGCACTTATTCTCAGCCTCACCTCAGGGACAGCTCTGGGCTCACCTCCGCGCCACTTCTCAGCCTCACCTCAGGGCCTGGGCTCAAGGACAGGAACCTGCAGGGAGGGGACATCAGGTGCAAGCTGAGGGCTGCCTGCCTGCACTGGGCTGGGGGCTTCTTTCTCCTTCTACAACCAGCCCAGAACTCAGCCTGCTTTGCTAACACCACACATTTACAGACTAACCTTGCAGATAGATATGGACAGACATCTCTATCCCCCTGGGGATGGAGCCTCAAGCATGTGCTGCCACAGGAATGGTAATCAGAGAATCACAGAATCAGCCACGTTGGAAAAGACCTCTGAGATCATCAAGTCCAACCCTGGATCCAACCCCGCCGTGCTTCCCAGACCATGGCACTGAGGCCACATCCACTCTCACCTTCAACACCTCCAGGGATGGGGACTCCACCCCCTCCCTGCCCAGCCCATTCCAAGGCCTCATTACTCCCTCAGCAAAAAACTGCTTCCCAATATCCAACCTAAACCTCCCCTGGCACAGCTCCAGACCCAGCCCTCTTGTCCTACTGCTGCTGCCTGGCAGAACAGCCCCACCCCCACCTGGCTACACCCTCCTGGCAGGGACTTGCAGAGAGTCAGGAGGTCTCCCCTGAGCCTCCTCTTCTCCAGCCTCAACACCCCCAGCTCCCTCAGCCTCTCCTCACACCACTTGTGCTCCACTCCCTTCCCCAGCCTCGCTGCTCTTCTCTGCACCTGCTCCAGCCCCTCCAGGGCCTTCCTCAACTCAGGGCCCAGAGCTGGACACAGCACTCCAGGGGTGGCCTCACCAGCGCTCACTCCAGCCCAACAATCACTTCCCTGCT
This sequence comes from Pseudopipra pipra, assembly GCF_036250125.1. Classification (NCBI taxonomy): domain Eukaryota; kingdom Metazoa; phylum Chordata; class Aves; order Passeriformes; family Pipridae; genus Pseudopipra; species Pseudopipra pipra. The sequence goes on from NC_087580.1 coordinate 21,436,785, forward strand.
CCTGCTGACACACTCTTCCTCAGCCAGGCCACCATCCACTGGCCCTCTTGGCCACCTGGTCACACTGGGGATTGGGGGTACAAACCAGGACAGACCAGGACAGACCAGGACAGACCAAGACAGACCAGTACCTCCTCACTGCTCCCCAGATCTCTCCTGGAGCTGGGCCACGTTGTTGTGGGACACCTGAGCTCCCCCCAGTGTCCTCCCAGTACAGCCCAGTGCCCCCAGTACAGCCCACTGTGTTCCTGTCCCAGGGTGCCGAGTGATCCTTATTTGGGGGGGTTGGAAGGGATTTGAGGGGGGGCTGGGGGAGATTTGGGGGGATCTGGGAGGGGTTGGAAGGTGATTTGAGGGGTTTTGGGTGTAGTTGGGGGAGTTAAAACAGGTTTTGGGGGCATTGGGGCATCAAAGGGATCAGTGGAGGGAGAGGATTAAAGGGAAAAGGGGGGTTAGGGGACATTTGGGGGGCTTAAAGGGGCCTGGGGGGGAGAAGGGGCTGCACCACGAGCAGGTGAGTCCTGAGACCCCCCCGGTGTCCCCAAGACCGACTTGGTGTCCCCAGTTCCGCCCTTGACACCCTGAGACCCCTGTGATGTCTCCAATGTTCCAAGGGACTTCCCACAGCCCCATTTCTCCACTTGGAACCCCCAATTCCACTGTCCCCAAATCCCTCCCCACTGTCCCCAAACCCCATCCCTGATGTCCCCAACCCTCCATCTCACCCCAGCAGCCCCCCCTGGACCCTCTGACCACAAAAACGACCCCCCCACCCCCGCTCACAGAAAGGCCAAGGGCATCTGGGGACACACTGGGGACAGCTGGGGGCTTTGTGGGGCACTAGGTGATTACTGGGGGATACTGGGACACACTGGGGGGAACCAGGGGGCACTGGGAGGAACTAGGGGGTTACTGAGGGATGCTGGGAGGGCAGTGGGAGGGATTAGAGGTGAACTGGGGCACACTGGGGGTCACTGGCAGAGAACTGGGAGTTCCTGGGGGATTACCAGGACACACAGGGGGACACTGGGAGGTTACTGGGCCACACCGGGGGTTACTGGGTGCCCACTGGAGGATCACTGGCCCATACTTGAAAGCAGTGGGAGGTCACTGGGACACACTGGGTGGTCACTGGGGGGTTACTGGGCCATACTGAGGGTCACTGGGAGGTCACTGGGATATACTGGGGGCACTGGGATCCCCTTACCTTGATGTGGTACATCTCCCCCCCCGGATTTTGGGGAGCATCACTAGGACCCCTGGGGGCTGGGGGACCCCATGAACCCCACTGCTGGGCTTTAGAGGACCCCACAGAATCCCCTCAAAACCCCTGAAATCCCCTCAGAAATCCCCCCCTCGACCCGTCGAAACCTCCTCAAGGTCCCCTCAAATCCCCTCAGAGACCTCATCGCTCCTCAGCACCCCCCAAACCCTCTCAGTGACCCGCAAAACCCACCTGGGACCCGCCAAGCCCATTCAGGGACCCCCCAATCCCCCTCAGGGACCCCTTAAACCCCCCAGAGACCCCAAAACTGCCGAAAAGGTCCCCGCAAAGCCCCCCAGGACCCCCAAACCTCCTCACAGACCCCCAAAAGCCCCCCTGGGACCCCCCAAATCTCGTCAGAAAACAAAACTCCCTCAGAGACCCCCAAACCCCTTCAGGGACCTTCAATTTCCCCCCCGAGTCCCCTCAGGACAGCGAATCCCCTCAGGGACCCCTCAAAACGTCCCCGGGACCCCCGAACTCCTCCGCTAAACCCTCCCGAGCCCTCCAACCCACAGCCGCGCTCCCCGCAGCCCCCGAGGGGATCCCCAGACCCCGCTCTCGCCGCCCCCCCCGCCAGACTCACAACGACAAACAGACCCCGCCGCCATCACGGAGTCCCGGCACCCAACATGGCGCTGGCTCTGCGCGCGCACCGCCCGGACTGACCCGCCCTGCAGCCAATCAGCGCGCGGCCACGGCCCCCGCCCGCCCTCTGCCACGCCCCCACCCCGCGCGGGGCGGGTCTCTGAAGGCGGAGGGCGGGCAGAGCCGGCGCCATGTTGGCCGCGTGAGAGCGGCAGGGGAGGGGGTGGCGGTCGCTGCGCTCGCTGTGTGAGCTGGTGGGGGTTTCGGTGAGAGCGGGGCTCTGGGGATCCCCTCGGGGGCTGCGGGGAGCGCGGCTGTGGGTGGAAGGGCTGGAGGTCTCGTGGTGGCTTAGCGGAGGAGTTCGGGGGTTCCCGAGGAGGTTTTGAGGGGTCCCTGAAAGGACTCAGGGGGGAGGTTGAAGGTCCCTGAAGGGGTTCGGGGGTCTCTGAGGGGGTTTTGGTTTCTGAGGAGATTTGGGGGGATCCCAGGTGGGCTTTGGGGGCCTCTGAGAAGGTTTGGTATTCCTGGGGGCTTTGCGCGGACCTTTTCGGCAGTTTTGGGGTCTCTAGCGGAGTTTAAGGGGTCCCAGACGGTTTTGCGGGTCCCTGAGGGGGATTGGGTGGGTCCCTGAATGGGCTTGGGGGTCCCAGGTGGGTTTTGCGGGTCACTGGGAGGGTTTAGGGGGTGCTGGGGAGGGATGAGGTCTCTGAGGGGATTTGAGGGGACCTCGAGGAGGTTTCGACGGGTCGAGGGGTGGATTTCAGGGGTTTTGAGGGGATTTTGTGGAGTCCCCTAAAGCCCAGCAGTGGGTTCATGGGGTCCCCCAGCCCCCCGGGGAGGGGTCCTATGGATGCCGCCCAAAATCCGGGAGGAGATGTACCACATCTGAGTAAGGGGATCCCTAGACCCCCGTATATCCCAGTGACTTCCCAGTGACCCCCTCAGCGACCACCCAGTGTGTCCCAGTGACCTCCCATTGCCCCCCAGTATGGGCCAGTGATCTTCCAGTGAGCACCCAGTAACCCCCAGTATGGCCCAGTAACCTCCCAGTGTCTCCCCGTATGTCTTGGTAATCCCCCAGTAACTCCCCAGTTCTCTGCCAGTGACCCCCAGTGTGCCCCAGTTCCCCCCCAGTCCCTCCCAGTGCCCCCTGGTTCCCCCCAGTGTGTCCCAGTATCCCCCAGTAATGACCCAGTGCCCCCCAAATCCCCCCAACTCTCCCCAAGGTGTCCCCAGATGCCCTTGGCCTTTCTGTGAGGGGGGGGGTGTTTTTGGTCAGAGGGTCCAGGGGGGGCTCCTGGGGTGAGATGGAGGGTTGGGGACATCAGGGATGGGGTTTGGGGACAGTGGGGAGGGATTTGTGGACAGTGGAATTGGGGGTGTCGGGGGGGGATTGGGGCCATGGGGAGGCCCTGGGGACACTGGAGACACCAGGGGGGGTCTCGGGGTGTCAGAGGGGAAATTGGGGACACCCAGAGAGTCTTGGGAACACCAGGAGGGTCTCAGAACTCACCTGCTCATGGTGCAGCCCCTGCCCTCCCCTCCCCCCTCAGGCCTCAATAACCCCTCCAAATGTCCCTAACTCCTGTTTTCCCTTTAATCCCCTCCCCCCACAGATCCTTTTGACTCCCCAAAACCCCTTTTAACTCCCCAAAATGCACCCAAAACCCCCCAAATCCTTATCCAACACCCTCCAGATCCCCCCAAATCTCCCCCCCACCCCTCAAATCCCTTTCAACGCCCCCCCCCTCCCCCCAAAAGAGGGAGCCTGGGACAAGAACACAGTGGGCTGTACTGCGGGCACTGGGCTGTACTGGGAGGGCACTGGGGGGAGCTCAAGTGTCCCACAACAACGTGGCCCAGCTCCAGGAGAGATCTGGGGAGCAGTGAGGAGGTCCTGGTCTGTGCTGGTCTGTACTGGTCTGTCCTGGTCTGTCCTGGTTTGTCCCCCCAATCCCCAAAGCCCCTCCCCAGCTCCCCCAGGACCCTCCCACACCCCAAAGCCCCCCAGGCCCCCCCAGGCCCCTGACTTGGTCCTGCTGCCCCTTGAGCATCTGCAGCTGCTGCAGAACCAGGCATTTCATCAGCAAATGTGCAGGTGACACCAAGCTGGGGGTGTGTTGATGTGCTGGAAGGCAGGAGGGCTCTGCAGAGGGACCTGGCCAAGCTGGATCCATGGGCTGATTGCAAGGGGATGAGGGTCAAGCAGGCCAAGGGCCGGGTCCTGCCCTTTGGCCACAAGAAGCCCCGGCAGCCCCCCGGGCTGGGGCCAGAGTGTCTGGAGAGCAGGCAGGCAGAAAGGGAGCTGGGAGTGGGGATGGGCAGGAAGCTGAACAGGAGGCAGAGTGTGGCCAGGTGGCCAAGAGGGCCAGTGGATGGTGGCCTTGCTGAGGAAGAGTGTGTCAGCAGGAGCAGGGAAGGGATTGTTGGGCTGGAGTGAGCGCTGGTGAGGCCACCCCTGGAGTGCTGTGTCCAGCTCTGGGCCTGAGTTGAGGAAGGCCCTGGAGGGGCTGGAGCAGGTGCAGAGAAGAGCAGCGAGGCTGGGGAAGGGAGTGGAGCACAAGTGGTGTTGAAGGAGAGGCTGAGGGAGCTGGGGGTGTTGAGGCTGGAGAAGAGGAGGCTCAGGGGAGACCTCCTGACTCTCTGCAAGTCCCTGCCAGGAGGGTGTAGCCGGGGGGGGTGGGGCTGTTCTGCCAGGAAGCAGCAGTAGGACAAGAGGGCTGGGTCTGGAGCTGTGCCAGGGGAGGTTTAGGTTGGATATTGGGAAGCAGTTTTTTGCTGAGGGAGTAATGAGGCCTTGGAATGGGCTGGGCAGGGAGGGGGTGGAGTCCCCATCCCTGGAGGTGTTGAAGGTGAGAGTGGATGTGGCCTCAGTGCCGTGGTCTGGGAAGCACGGCGGGGTTGGATCCAGGGTTGGACTTGATGATCTCAGAGGTCTTTTCCAACGTGGCTGATTCTGTGATTCTCTGATTGCCATTCCTGTGGCAGCACATGCTTGAGGCTCCATCCCCAGGGGGATAGAGATGTCTGTCCATATCTGTCTCCAAGGTTAGTCTGTAAATGTGTGGTGTTAGAAAAGCAGGCTGAGTTCTGGGCTGGTTGTAGAAGGAGAAAGAAACCCCCAGACCAGTGCAGGCAGGCAGTCCTCAGCTTGCACCTGATGTCCCCTCCCTGCAGGTTCCTGTCCTTGAGCCCAGGCCCTGAGGTGAGGCTGAGAAGTGGCGCGGAGGTGAGCCCAGAGCTGTCCCTGAGGTGAGCCACTGGGCACGAGGCCGGGGCTGTGCTGAGCAGGCCCAGCCCTCACATCCCCCCAGCCAACGCCGGCTGCCCGGGGGGCTTGGGAGGGACCCCCAGCCCGTGTGCCCCACACTGAGCTGGCAGAGAGAGAGCCAAGGGACAGGGATGTGGGCAGGGCCCCGGGTGAGGGACAGGCAGGGCCATTGCAGGGCCATGGTGAGGGCACAGCCTGTGGCAGCAGAGCTGCCCAGGGCCGGGGGCAGCTGGGGGTGTTGGGACCAGCCAGTGCTGGGGCCGAGCAGAGCACGAGGCCTCTTGCAGAGCCCTGGAGCAGCCTCCCACTTGCCAGCCCTGCCCTGGTGGGGTGACACTGTCCCCTCCCTCCAGGACACTCCCCCAGAAATCTTTGTGGTGACCTTTTGTGTCTATTGCTGGTTGCTGATTCCTGCTGGGGACCTGAGGGACCCTCTGCAATCCCATCCATGGGGCACAATCTCCTCTGCAGAGCTCGACTCCCTTCAGACTTTGCAGGGAAATCTGTGCTGGCAGCTGCATCCTGAGCCCCAGGGCAGTTTGTATCTCCGAGTGCTGATCCATCCTGGGGACCCAAGGGCTCCTCTGCCATTCCATCCATGCAGCAGGAGTCACCCTCCTGCCCTTGACTCCCTGCAGAGGAACAAGTGCCATCTCTCTGTCTGGGAGAAGCCAGATGCTGCCCCTGGGCCATCAGAAGTGGTGCTGAAGCCTCTTTCAGCCCAGCCCCAGGTGCAGTTTTCTCATCCCCTCAGCGAGTGCCCGCTGCCCCAGCCAGCACTGACCAACCAGGGCGTTTGGCACACTTGGATTGGTGGTTTGGAGAAGGAGTCCCAGACTGGCAGGGGACCAGATAAGCTGGAGGAACAGCCCTGGCGAGGTGCCTGCACTGGCAGGGGACCAGGGGATTGCTGTTCCATGGAACCAGCTGGAGCTCTGGGTGAGTGCAGGATGGAGCAGAGCTGCAGCCCAGGAGGAGCCCACACCGGACCAGGGGATGCCCAGAGGAGGTTGAGAGCCCATGGGAAGCCCCCTCAGAGCTGTGGGAGCAAAGCCCTGGTTTCCAGGGCTGCCCCCCACCCCAGTTTATTGGGTTTAAGTGCAAACTGCAGCAGGGCCGTCCCTTGGCAGCAGCCGGTGCCGTGACACAGGCTGGGAGATGTGCCAGCCCAGGAGGGACTGAGGGCAGGGGGTTCGTAGGGACCATCCAGGGCCCCTCGCTGCCCACTGATGGAGAAGAGAAGACAATGCCAGGAGGAAGGAACTGGCTGGCCCAGAGGCACAGGAGGGAAGTCAGGCACTCTGAGCCATACCTGGGGAAAGGAATTGCAGCAGGGGGAGATCGGCACCACCAACTCCTTGAGCACCTCCTCAGAAGGGCCCCCAGACTGCAGTGGAGGAAAGAACTGCAGCTGTGACTGGGGGGCACAGGGAGGAGGGAGACAGCCAGCGTAGAGGGCTGGGAGCGGGAAGGGATAAGCTGAGAAGGTGACGGGATAAAGAACTTGTGTCGAGGTTTCTCAGTCAATTGGAGTGATTTTGTGGCACTGCTCGGCTCCGTGGTGCTGGGGAGGTGGCAGCGGGACACCCTAACCCACAGCCCCCCAAGGACCCCCAAAAACATTCAGAGCCCACCCAGGACCCCACCCAACCCCTTTTCTGGGGGACTTCTCTGGGCACTGGTGGTGCTGGGAGCCCCCCCGGCTGCGGTTGAGGAGCTCTTGGGTGAGCGGGGGGTGGGAAGGGGGAGGTCGGTGAGAAAAGGGGGGTCAGAGGGAATAAAGGGGTGGTGGGACCCCAGACTGAGTGGGAGGGGAGTGGGACCCCCAAGAGTGGAGGGGGGAGGGGCTCTGAGGTTTGGGGGATAATGGAAAATGGATGGAAAGGTCAGAAGAGTGGGGAAAGGGGAGGGTGGGACCCCCAAACTGAGCATGAGGGGACTGGGGAGTGGGGGGATGATGTGGAAGGGGTGGGAGAGGGGGCAAAAAGTTGGGGTCGGGACCCCAAAAGTGATCCTGGGTGGGCTTAGGATTGAGGGGACCATGAAAAGTGGAAGGAACAGGGAAAAGGGTGGAAAAAGGGGGGGTGGTCTGGCAGGTCCGACAGCTCCACAGGGGTCTTTGGGCACAGGGGGGTTGGCAAAGGGAGGTGGCCCCCCTGAGCTCCCAACGTACTGTGGAGTGCTGGGGGCTGCTGGATCCAATGTTCTCAGGGCACAGACATTTCTTTGGGCCAAAGAGCCCTAAAACACTTGGCACAGACCACACTTTACCACCAGCTGTTCTCCAACTACTCTGCTGGTTCAGAGCAGCACAGTAGGACAGTGGGGACCCCTGGGATCCCCAGGACAGCAAGGTGGAAACCCTGGAGAGGGGGAATGTCTGGGAACGTGGCACCCTGAAGGTGAGAGTCAGAGGAGAAGGGACCCTTGGGACCCCCAACACTCCCAGCATCCCTAAATGGGACCCCCAGCATCGCAGACAGGGGAGACCCTCCAAACCCCAGAGGGGAGAGACCAGAGAGGGAACTTCTGGGAGAGATGTTTTGGGCTAATTTTTGTATTTTGGAGTATTTTTTAGCTCAATCTCAACTTTTTGCACTTTGAGTGGGCTGGGGTCTTCTTACTCTTTCTGAGGGGATTTTGCCTGATTCTCAGTAGTTTCAGTTTTTCTGGGCTGAATCTCAGTGTTTTGGAGGTTTTTATGGTCACAGGATGCCTGGTGAGTTCTAGAGATGGACTTGGGCAGGAGGAACCCCCAAGCCAACGCGCTCAGCCCTTGTTTTCCCCCCCCCATCAGGATTTCTCCTTCCCAAAGCTTGGGCAGATGAAGGAGGCTGCGAGGAAGAGGAAGATGCCTTGGGCCCCCCAGGCAGGTGAGGAGGCAGTCAGTGTCCCTTTGGGCGGGTGTTGTGCTGGCTCTGTCAGCCGAGCATGGCCCCGGCTGCAGGACAACCCCGCTGGCGCCGCCGTCCTGCCGGGGCCGGAGTTGGGGGGATGTCCTTGGCCTTCCCTGTGGGCCGGAGGCAAATCCCCTCCCTGTCCTTCTTGCTTCCTGCCCCAGGCCCCGAGCTGAGGACGGAGAGCCCGGAGGACAAATCCCCCCGGCAGAGCCTGGTGGGAGAGGCCGTTTTGAAGGGCTCCATGGCACAGGAAGGCAGCGGGGAGGAAAAGGGCCGGAGATCCCCCCGCAGGAGGGGCTCCAAAGCCAGCCCAGGGTGCTCTGAGGAGGAAAGAGCCAGCCTGTGCCGGGAAGGCAGCCAGAGCTTGAGCCAGAGCTCTGAGCTGGTGGTCCCTGAGCAGCCTCCCAGCAGGGAGAAACCCTTCAGGTGCCTGGAATGTGGGAAGAGGTTCAGGAAGAGCTCGAGCCTCTTCACTCACCAGCACATCCACACTGGGGCACGACCCTACTCATGTGGGGAATGTGGGAAGAGCTTCAACTGCAACCCCAACCTGATCCAACATCAGCGCATCCACACTGGGGCACGGCCCTACACGTGTGGGGAATGTGGGAAGAGATTCAGGCAGAGCTCCTCCCTCGTGAAGCACCAGCACATCCACACTGGGCAGAAGCCCTACAAGTGTGGGGAATGTGGGCAGAGCTTTAGGCAGAGCTTTGAAATGATCCTACACCAGTGCATCCACACTGGGGAACGGCCGTACATGTGTGGGGAATGTGGGAAGAGGTTTCAGACCAGCTCACATCTCAGGCATGAGCAGACACAGCACTCACCTTTCGTCAGCAGAAATGGCTCTAGGTTCTCATTCAGGCTCTCCTCACTATCCAGCACAAATTTGAGGATTGATGCCAGCTCAACCTGTGTCAGAGGAGCCATGGGGTCAGCAGCTCTGCTGCAGCTCACAGGAAGCAACCACAGCAGACTTGGGGCAGCAGGCAGCTCCCTTGCCTACCCATGCTGGTGCCCACACTTGCTGCCACAAGCCTTTGACAGACCAAAAACACCGGTGAGCACTGCAGTACCCACTCCACACTGTCTTTTAAGGGGACCCAGAATAGGAGGGCAGGTCTCAGAGCACGCCCTGAAAGCCACCGCTGCTCCTGCTGCACCCCAAGGGAGGGAACCCCAGAGGGATTACCTGGGTCTTGTAGTCAAACTCATTCCAGTCACCAGGGCTCTTGCAGCTCACAGAGGTGTGATACAGGAGCAGCACAGCCACCTGAGCAAGGCAGGGAAAGTGTCACTGACCCCACGCCAGTCATCAGCACCTTGGTGCCAGCCAGGACTAAAGCATGGCACACAGTAACCTTGGCCAGAGCCAGCTCCTCTCCATCCACCAGCTTCTGTGCAGAGACCAGGTTCTCTGCAGCCAATTTGTGCCTGCAGTGCTCTGCAACAAGAAGCAGGATTCCCTCTGCCCCGAGTGCGGGAAGAGCTTCAACCAGAACTCCTACCTCATCAGGCAGGAAGAGCTTCGGCCGCTGCTTCCACCCCAAATGAACCCCCTGATAGGGAGGCAACCCCTGCAGTCCAGTGACTGTCAGTCCATCCCTTTTGACCACAAAGGCCAGTCCCCTTTCCCAGGGGCAGCTTCTTCCAACAGAACCCTTCCTGGGGGGTGTGTGGAGATTCCTGCCTTGGCTGGGGACCCCCAAGGTCACTGCTGGAGGTTGAGAGCAGAGATCTCCCCACGAGCGTTGGTCTGGGGGAGTTCCATCCATCTCTAATTAAGAATTATTGCTTTGGTGCCAGCTTGAGTGGAAATGCTTCTACAATTGCTTTAGTGTAGAGCACTGTCCTCTCTTCTCCTGTACTCCTGGTAGTTTTAGTGTTTCTGTTGTGCAGTAAATAATTGTGATGAAGATCTTTTGTCTGATCATTTGGAACCCTAAATAATTAATTTCTATCAACTGATCTGATCTGCCATCCTTTAAATCTGGGGGACAAAAGTGTTTCAGTCACAGCTCTGTAATTCCCGTAAACTGAAAGTGTTGGCATAATCCAAGGCTGAGATTGGATCCAGCAGCCCCCAGCACCCCACAGGAAGTTGGGAGCTCCGGGGGGCCACCCCCCTTTGCCAACCCCGGTGTGTCCAAAGACCCCATGGGACTGTTTGACCTGCCAGGCCACCCCCCCTTTTCCACCCTTCTCCCTGTTCTTCCCAATTTCCCACTGTCCCCTCAATCTCCAATATCCCCCCCAATCAGTTTTGGGGTCCCAACCCCCAGTTTTTGCCCCCTCTCCTGTGGATGCTGAAGGAGAAAATGAGGCTGCTCACACTGAGTTCCATTGTGGGACTTGTCCTCCCATCTTTCCAGTGTCCCCCTTTCATTGGGGTTCCTTTGGAAACAGCACCTCGACTTTGTCTTTTAGTCCACTGGAATTCCCAGCATGGCCCCAAAGCAGTGCCCTGATCCCACACATTCCCCTCCCCTCATGTGCTGGCTGTGTTCAACCACCAGAGAAAAACCCAGGCTGCCATGCAGAGCGTTCCAAGTGGTTTCCACTTTGGCAAACAGCCCTCTCTGGATGGAAAACACCAGTCAAGGCCAAAACACTCCTGGTTGATCCTGATTAACTGAATGCAGCTGCTGCTGCCTTAACTTGTTCCCACAGAAATTCTCAGGGTTCCTTTGCTTCCAGGAGGCCCCACATGTCCCAATGGCCCCTGGATTCCATGAGCTTCCACAGTCTCCAAAGGTTCCTTTAGTTCCATGAGGCCCTGCAGTCCCAAAATGCCCTTTGGATTCCAGGAGATTTCCCATTGTCCCAGGGTCCCTTGTGCTTCAGAAGCAGCTGCAGTGGGACAGTGGCCCCTTGGTTCCGTGAGCTCTGCAGTGTTCCAGGAATCCTTGGGTTCCAGGAGAGCCTGCAGTTTCACAAGGAGCACTTGAATGCAGGAGGTTCTGCAGGGTCCCAATGGCCCCTGGATTCTGGGAGGTTCAGAAATATCTCAGGGCTCCCTTGGTTCCAGGAGGACACACATGTCAGCAGGAACCCTTGGTTCCAGGAGGTTTGACAGTGTCCCAGAATTCCTTTGATTTCATGAGGCCCTGATTGTCCCAATGGACTCCTGATTCCATCAGCCCCCTCAATGTCACAATGCTCCCTTGGTTCCAGGAGTTTCTGCAGCATCCCAGGGTTCCTTTTGTTCCATGTGTGACACCTGCAGTGTCACAATGGGCCCTGAATTCCAGGAGTTTTCCCAGGGTGACAGTGCTGCCTTGATTCCATGAGATTGCCCAGTGTCCCAGGGCTCCAGAAGGCCCTGCAGTGTCACAGTGGTCCATCATTCCATGAGGTTACTCATTGCTTTATTTGCCTCAGTCTTTAACACCCAAAGCAGTTGTCCTCAGCATCCCCAGCTCCCAGGGCTGGCAGTTGGTGATGGGGAGCTGAGTGAAGCCCCCAGAATGCAGGAGGAAATGGTCAGTGACCTGCTCTGCCAGTGAGACCCCCCCAAGTGCCTGGGCCCACATGGGATGCAGCCAAGAGTCCTGAGAGAGCTGGAGAAAGAGCTGGCCAAGCCACTCTCACTCATTGCCCAGCAGTGCTGCACAACTGCACAAGTCCCAGCTGACTGGCAACAAGCACATGGGATGCCCATCCCCAGGAAGGGCCAAAAGGAGCATCTGGGCAACTCCTGGCCTGTCCCATTGACCTCAGGACCGGGGAAGTCCATGCAGCAGCTCCTCCTCAGGGCCATCCCATGGCACGGGCAGGACAACCAGGGGATCAGGCCCAGCCAGCGTGGGGTTGGGAAAGGCAGGTCCTGCCTGACCAACCTCATCTCCTTCTCTGACAAAGGACCCGCTCAGCAGCTGAGGGAAAGGCTGGGATGTGTCTCTCTGGAATTCCAGAAAGCCTTTGGCACCATCTCCCCCAGCATCTCCTGCACAAACTGGCCGCTCATGGCTTGCTCAGGGACCTGTTTGCTGGGTGACAAAGTGTCTGATGGCCCAGGGAGTGGTGGGGAATGGAAGGAAATCCAGGTGGGGCCGGTCACTAGTGGGGTTCCCAAGGGCTCAGGGTTGGGGCTGCTCCTGTTTAACATCGTTGTGGATGATCTGGGCCAGGGGATCGAGAGCCCCCTCAGTAAAGTCGTGGGCAACACCACATTGGGTGTGAGTGTGGATGTGCTGGAGGGCAGGAAGGCTCTGCAGAGGGATCTGGACAGGCTGGATCAATAAGGCCAAGTGTCAGGGCCTGCCCTTGGCTCCCAACAACCCCCTGGAACGCTCCAGGCTGGGGGCAGAGGGGCTGGAGAGCTGCTCAGCAGGAAGGGACTTGGGGGTGCTGCTTGACAGAGACTGGATATGAGGCAGAGTGTGCCCAGGGGGGCAAGAAGGCCAAGGGCATCGTGGCCTTTGTGGAGAAGAGTGTGGCCAGCAGGAGCAGAGAACTGATTGCCCCTGTGTGCTGGGCACTGGGGAGGCCCCACCTGGAGTGCTGTGTCCAGTTCTGGCCCCTCAGTGCCAAAAGGCCCTTGAGGGGCTGGAGCGTGTCCAGAGAAGGGAACGGAGCTGGGGAAGGCTCTGGAAAACATGTCTGCTGAGGGACGGCTGAGGGAACTGGGCTGGTTGAGTCTGGAGAAGGGGAGGCTCGGGGGGACCTCATTGCTCTCTACAGTGACCTGAAAGGAGGTTTTAGTGGGGTGGGGGTTGGTCTCTTCTGCAAAGCCTTTAGTGACAGGAAGAGAGGAAATGGCCTTCAGTTGCGTCAGGTGAGGCACAGATTAGATGTTAGAAAAAAACTTTTTCCCCTGAGAGAGTGTTCAGGCACTGGAACAAGTAGCCCAGGGAGGTGGTGGAGTCTCTGGAAGTGTTCAGGTGTGTGGTGGGTTGACCTTGGCTGGACACCAGGTGCCCTCCCAGCCGCTCTATCACTCCCCTTCCCAGCGGGACAGGGGAGAGAGTAAGGTGGAAAAAAAAATAGTGGATTGAGATAAGGCAGTATTTTTAAAGCAAAAAGCAAAGCAAAGCTTGTGCACACAGAAGCCAAAGACAGCAGGGTTTGTTCTCTACTCCTCATGAGCAGCCATGGTCGGCCACTCCCGAGGAGCAGGGCTTGGGTTCCTGTGAGGGTTCCTCAGCAGGCAGCCATTAGACAATGAATGCCCCCCTCCTGCTCTGTGCCTCAGCTTTTAGAGCTGAGCTGACCTCCCATGGTCTGCAATGTCCCTGTGGTCAGTTGGGCTCAGCTGACCTGGCTGTGTCCCTTCCCAGGGTCTTGCCCTCGACTGGGGAGGAATGTGACAGTGCTGATGTTGTGCCAGCCCTGCTCAGCAGTGGCCCAAACACCAGTGTGTTATCAACACCTTTCCAGCTCCCAGTGCAGAGCACAGCACTGGCAGTGCTGCTCTGGGGAACTGAACTGCAGCTCAACCAGGCCCAATACAGTCTCCACCCCTTATTCCACACCATTTTTTTCATACTCAGACTCCGCATAATTTATTTTTCTTCTGACTATTCCATTGTATTTATTCTTCATTACTGAGATCCCTCCTTACCAACACATGCTACTTAAACCACATTCCTAAACTGTCTTTAGACCCAACGTACATATTTATACATTTTCATTAACTGCTATTCCCCGCCCTTTTACAGATAGGTCTTATTTTCCCATTTTCATGGCCTTCTTCCACCCCTCCAGATGCTGGGCTCCATTCCATCAGGATGGGTACTCAGGACAGCAGAAGCAACACAATCGATCGTTGGGCACCGACACCAGCCCGTCCCGGGTCATCATCGCACTCTCCTTCCTCCTCACACAATTGGTTCTTCATTGGTTCATGTCTTCCTGCTACTTTACCTCCTGCAACACACAACTCAGAACACAGATCATCTTTCCCCCAAGGTTAAATCTCCTCGAGGCACACACCAGGTCTCCCCATCTTCCCTCATTACCCACCAGGTACACCCTGGTCCCTCAGCAAAGACAATCCCACGGATGGGTTTGCCTTTTCTCATGGGAGGAGAACCCCACACTGACTTCCCCCCCCACTTCCCCATGTGTAGTACCAGGACTTTATCCCCTCCCACAGTGTGTAGGGGTTTTGTTTGGGCAGGACCAGGGCAGTTGGCAGATCCCCCAGTGTTGACCAGCCAAGTGGCCTCAGCTAAATTTGCCTCCCAATGTTTCCATGTCCCATTACCTAATGCTCTCAACATGGTTTTCAACAGTCCATTATACCTCTCAGTCTTCCCAGAGGCTTGTGGGTGATAAGGGATATGATAGATCCATTCGATGCCATGTTTCTTTGCCCAAGAACTTGTGAGATTATTCCAGAAGTGAGTCCCATTATCTGATTCAGTTCTCTCTGGGGTCCCATGTCACCACAGAATGTGCCTCTCGAGGCCTCAGATGGTGTTTTGAGCAGTGGCCTGGTTTACAGGATATGTTTCCAGCCAGCCAGTTGTTGCCTCCCCCATGGTGAGTCTGTAGCTCTTGCCCTGGTGTGTTTGTGGCAGTGGTCCAATGTAATCAATTTGCCAGACCTCACCATATTGGAAATCCAGCCACCGCCCTCTATTCCAGGCAGATTTTACTTGCATGGCTCCCTTAATTGCTGCACACTTGTCACATTCATGAGTGACCTGTGTGATGGCCTCCATGGTCAGGTCGACCCCTGGATCACGAGCCCACCTGTACCTCGCATCTCTTCCCAGATGTCCTGATGTTCCATGGGCCCATCGGGCTATAAAGAGCTCACCCTTCTGCTCCCAGTCCAAGTCTACCTGGGCCATTCCAATCTTGGCAGCCTCATCCACCTGCTTATTGTTCTGATGTTCTTCAGTGGCACGACCCTTGGGCACGGGAGCATCGACGTGAGGCACTTTCAGAGTCGTGTTTTCCACCCGTGCAGTGATGTCCTGCCACAATGCAGCAGCCCAGATGGCTTTACCCCTGCATTGCCAATTGGCCTTCTTCCATTGCAGCAGTCACCCCCACAGGGCATTAGCCACCATCCAGGAGTCAGTGTAGAGGTGTAGCACAGGCCACTTTTCTCCTTTGGCAATCTTTAGGGCTGGCTGGATGGCTTTCACTTCTGCAAACTGGCTCGACTCGCCCTCTCCTTCAGCAGCTTCAACGCCCCGTCGTGTGGGACTCCACACAGCAGCTTTCCACCTCCCATGGTTTCCTACCACTCGGCAAGATCCATCAGTAAACAGAGCATCCCCTCTTTCATTTTCTGGGAACTCATTATATGGTGGTGCTTCTTGGGCACGAGTCACCTCTTCAGGCAGTGCTCCAAAATCCCTGCCTTCTGGCCAGTCCATAATCTCTTCCAGGATCCCCGGGAAACTGGGTTTTCCCATTCGGGCTCGCTGTGTGATCAAAGCTTGCTCCACTTGCTCCATGGAGCACTGGTTGCATGATGAGTTGAGGGGATGTTCCCTTTGAACATCCAGTGCAGCACAGGCAAACGTGGTGCCAAGAGGAGACACGCTTCTGTTCCAGCAACTTCTGAGGCGGCTCGAACCCCCTCAGAGGCTGCCAGTATCTCCTTTTCAGTTGGCTTCTGATCCTCGATAACCCCGGCTCCAAAACCCTGATGGTCGACCTCGGGTTTCTCCTGGTGTTCTGTGCCAGAGGCTCCAGGTGAGACCATGCTCCCCAGCTGCCTTGTAGAGGATATTTTGCACAGCTGTTCCCGTTCCAACAGGCCCCAGAGCTACTGCACGGGCTGTCTCCTGTTTGATCTGCTCCAAGGCCTGTTGTTGCTCAATGCCCCACTCAAAATGGTTCTTCTGCCGGGTCACTCGACAGAGGGGGCTCACAAGCTGACTGTAACCTGCAATGTGCATCCTCCAGAAACCCACAAGGCCTAGGAAAGCTTGTGTTTCCTTCTTGTTAGCTGGTAAAGACATAGATGCTATTTTGTTTACTACATCCAGGGGCACAGGGCAGCATCCATCCTGCCATTTTATTCCCAAGAACTGAATCTCCCGTGCAGGTCCCTTTATCTTGCTTTGCTTTATGGCAAGACCAGTTCTGAGAAGAATTTGGACTATTTTCCTCCCTTTCTCAAGAACTTCTTCTGCTGTTTTGCCCCATACAGTGATATTTTCAATATACTGCAGGTGCTCTGGAGCTCCCCCTGTTCCAGTGCAGTCTGGATCAGTCCCTGGCAGATGGTTGGGCTGTGCTTCCACCCCTGGGGCACTTGATTCCAGGTGTACTGGACACCCCTCCAGGTGAAGGCAAACCGTGGTCTGCACTCTGTTGCCAGAGGAATGGAGAAAAACACATGGGCAGTATCAGTTGTGGCCCCACTGGGCTGCCTCTGACTCCAGCTCATCTGAAGTTCCAGCACGTCCGGCACAGCAGCACTCAGAGGCAGCGTGACTTCTTTCAGGCCACGATAGTCCACTGTCAGCCCCCACTCCCCATTAGGCTTCCACGCTGGCCATATGGGGCTGGTAAAGGGTGAGGGGGTCCTGCTGGTCCCTCCCTGTTTCTGCAGTCGATGAACTGGTTCCTGAATGGGAATTGTGGAGTCCCAGTTGGTACCATCCTGCCTTCAGGGCACTGTTCTGGTGGCAATGGGCACTTGTTGGTCTTCGACTTGCAGCAATCCCACAACGGGAGGATCCTTTGAGAGGACAGGCAGGGTAGGTAATTGTTTGACCTTCTCTGTAGCCACAGTAGCCACACCAAAAGCCCATCGATACCCCTTGGGATCTTTGAAGTCTCCCCTCCTGAGGTAATCAATGGCAAGGATACAAGGGGCCTCTGGGCCAGTCTCAGTGGGGTGCTTTTCCCAATTGTCCCGTTAAAGTCACTTCAGCCTCCAACACTGACAATTCCTGGCATCCCCTGTCACTCCAGAGATCCAGATGGGTTCTGCACTTCTGTGCCTCGATGGCATCAGTGTGCTCTGTGCACCCTTATCTACATCTGTGGATCCCACGTGCCAGGCCATCCAACCCACCCAGTCCAGCAGACCCGACCATCCCTTTCCTCCTCCTGGCCGAAGGCAGGGACCCTCCATTCCTGTTCCTGGTCAGAGTATTCACTGTCTGACCTTTGTGATGCCAGGCCAGAGGTCCCACCACCACAATCAAAGGAATTGGTCTCAGTCCTCTTATGTCTGAGAGGTCGCTGCTTTCTTTCTTGGGTCTCTGCAGCAACTCCATGGACAGCTTTCCTGGGTGACCCCTTCTTAACAGCTTGGGCACAGTCCTGCTGCGTGTCCGTGCTGGGATCACAGGCAGGGACAGGCCCTGGCACTGCTGGCACAGAGCTGGGCTCCACACCAGCAGCTCCATCAGCCAAGGGCATCTCCTGAGGGCAGGGCAGGAGGGCTTCAGGCTCTTCCTCCACAGTCCCTGTCAGCAATGTGCCCAAGGAATGCCCTGGCAAAGCAAATGCCAGTGCCCAGCTGAGAGTGGGGGTGTGCAGGGTGGGGGCACACAGCAGTGTCCTGGCACAGCCAGAGCTCCTGGCACAGCCCTGAGGGAGCAGCAGAGCAGGGGCTGGGCTGTGTCTTTGTTCCAGGGACAGCCTGGGAAGGTGCCCCAGGGCCACTGTCACAGAGCAGCCCCTGCCACCCCCATTCCCAGCCCTGGCCTCTCACCCCACCTGCAAGAGGTTGGTTGTCTCTCCACAGAGAGATATCAAGTGACCAGGTCAAAAATCCATCTTTGCTTAGTCCTGAGGAGACTTCAGTGTGGGCACTATGTGTGTGTGGGGAGATGAACCCCAGTGAGCACAAACATCAGCTGTTCCTGGGGGGCCATAAATCCAGAGGGACAAGCTCTCACTTGGAGAGTCACATGCCCTGGGAAAGCCTCTGGATGCAGCCCTGGGATGTGCTTCTGTGCACAGAGCTCCTTGTGTCCACCCCTCAGGCCGTGGGGCATCTCAGACAGGGGCAGAGCAGTTGACAGCCCCCAGGGCTGAGGGGCTTCCAGCCCCTGGCAGTGGCAGCAGGAGCCCAGGCAGACACTGCCCTGCTGCCAGGAACTGTGTGCAAGGGAAGGACTCCTGTCTCTGAACAGCCCTGGGGGAGGGGGTGAGCAGGGCGTGACCAAGCTCAGGTGTGGACACCTGACATTTCTGGGGGTGCCTGTAAGAGAAGGTTTGGGCAAGGTGACTGTGGTTAAACCTGTCTGGCCATCCAGTGACAACCAAGTTGCTCCCTCACTTCCCCTCCTCAGTCAGACAACAGGGGGAAAGCAGGGGAAAAATCACTGGTCAACATAAAGGGAGATTAACTGGGGAGGGGGAAGGAAAAAGCAGAGGCCACAGGCAGGAACAAAGAAAACCCCTGGGAGGCAAGAATTCAGTCCATGGAGAGGTTTCTTTGGAAGACAAATGTATTAATAAAGAGCATCCATGTCTCTCCCCCTCCTCCCTGCCCTTTCTCCCTTCCTCTCTCAGTTATTGCTGATCATGCCATCCCATGGAATGGAATATCCCTTGGGTCAGTCCAGCCCAGCTGTCCCAGCCATGTCCCCTGTGAAACACTTGCCCAGCCCAGCCCATTGGGTGGGGTGGTTGCAGAGACGCTTCCTGTGGGGCCAGCACTGCCCAGGGACAGCCAAAGCCTTGGGCTGGGACCAACAGCGCTGCAGCCACGAGCACCAACCCAGCAGGACAGGGGCTGCTCTGGGCAGAGGGAACTGCAGCCCAGCCACAGCCAGGGCAGGGCTGCTCAGGGGGCTCTGCCAGCCTCTGCTATTCTACAGTTCAAGGAATCATTTCCTTGGAGAGCTCTTTGAAAGGAGAATAGAGAGAGAGGCAGAAGTAGAGCTATCAAATGCACCAGTGCAAACACAGCAGTTCCTGTGAGGAACATCTCCCTATGGAAATCCTGGGAATCTACTGGACAATTTTGAGGACACAAGTTTATGTGTGTGTGGTCCTCCACAAGGAGGGGGATGGTTGGGTACAGTATCAAGGGGTCAGTTGTGCCTCAGGAACTCATCACCCAGTAGGAAGCTGGTGGCTGTGAAGGGGCTGTGAGGTCACTTGTGCCCCTGGAGGGGACAGGCCAAGAGCAGGAAGGTGGCTGGGGAAGGGCCTGTGAGGTCCCTTCTCTCAGCAGGAGCTGATGGCTCAGCCTGTGACTCAGGGCTGGGCCAGGGGCTCTCCAGCTGCCCCTGCCCTGGCCTATGACAGCCCAGCACAAGGCCCCTGGCTGGCACAGGCCCTGGGAGATCCCCTGTGCCCGAGGGCCTGGGCTCCCTCCAGCAACGGGGCTTCTCTTTGGGCTGCCCCGTCCCTCGTGCTGAGCGCAGGATGGGACAGCAGCAGGCACAGCTGGGCCCTGTCTGTGCCCACAGCTGAAAGGAGCAGCCTGGGCACAGCACGGGGAGGCTGCTGCTGGCAGGGCACAGCAAAGGGCCCGGGCAGGCTGGGCACTGGCACCCCCTTGTCCTTCCCTCAGCGTCACCCCCCAAGGCAGTGCCCCCGGCAGAGCCCTGAGCCAGGCGGGAGGGACAGGATCTGCCTTCCCCGGGCTGGGGGTCAGGGCTGGGCCTTTCTGCTGCCTCCAACCAAGCCAGGCTGGGCTCAACATCTCAGCTGCCTGCACAGAGCCTTTGCCTCCCTGCACTCACGGCCCCCAAGGATCTGCTGGAGAGTCCCTGGGGAGGCTTTGTCAGGAATGGCCCTTGGGGGCTCCTGAAGGCTTCAAGGGACTGCAGGGTTTTCCAAGGCCTTTGGGTTTTGCTTTGGAATCTCAAGAGAAGTTTGTGCAATCCTGACCTCCAGTTCTCTGCTCTAATGAGTCCCTGAAGAGTCTTGGTCCAGAAGGGCCCTCAATGGGGCTCGTTAATTCTTGAAGGGACTAAAGGTTTATTAAGGTCCTTTGCCTTTCTTTTTGACTCTGAATCTAGGAGAGGTTTGTTCAATCATGTTCTCCAATTATCTGCTTTAATTAGTCCCTTGAGAGGCTCTGTCAGTAGGTACTCCAGGTTTTTTAGGGATTTTTGGTACTTCCTTTGGAAACTGAGCCTTTGAGAGCTTTGTGCAATCATGGCCTCCAATTCTCTCTTCCAGCGAGTCCATGAGGAGCCTGTATTGGGAATGCCCCTCAGTGGGACCCATTAATGCTTTGAGATATTTTGGGTTCTCCTTCTGACTCTGACTAATGGAAAGGTTTGTGCAATCTCCCCTCAGTACCTGAGGTTCAAGGACTCAGCACCAAAAGCCCCACGGGGCTCATTCAGACAAAGCAAGTCCTAACAAACCAGGGCTCTTCCTGTGATTTTCCTCTAGTCTAGACAGTACATTAGGAATGTTGTCTGATGGAATCAGGGGACCATTGTGACACTGCAGGGCCCCATGGAACTGTTTTGCCCACGACGAGGGTCAGCACAAGAGACACCGACACCAACTTTGGAGAACAAGTGTGTAATTTTACTGCAGTGCAAAGCAGCAAAGAATGACAAAGGGCTGAGCTCAGTAACGCACCTCATCGTTCCTACCAAGAGTGCCTGGAGTGAGTAGAAAAGTCCCTGCCCAGTTCCCTCATCTGTTCCCCTCAGCCAGGCCCGCACGGCAGCGGGGGAGCCCCGGTCGCAGCCAAGGGTTGGAGAACCCCTCCCGGGCACGGGAAATCCCACCCAGGGCGTCCACTCCTAGGGGAGGGCTCCATCTCTGCTGGGAGGGGGTCCAGCTTTTCTGGCCTTGCAGAAACAAGCTCACAGAGCTACGAGTGTGCAAAACCATCTGGCTCCCTTCTCCTCCTGGGTTCCACCCAGAGCCTGGCCAGGGCTTAAGGGGAAAACCAAGGCAGTCAACCTGCCCCATCTGCTGCCAAACAAGGCCACACATCCACTGCCATGGCCTTGACCACTCTCTAAAGACAGAAAGATAAAGATCACATTTTGCTCACAATCAGACATAAGATTTGATTAATGAACACATACAAATATCATTCACTAATGAGCTGAGACTCACAGATCTCACTAATAAGCACATTTATTTTGTTCATGGGCAGATACAGGGGTAGTCTTTTCACACAGTACATCTCTGACCAACAAACATACACAGTTTTAGCTAAGGAGCAAATACATGGATAAAGAGACCAGTAGGTTGGAAGGTTCATCTAGAGCTCAGCTTTGGCTCAGGGGCTGTTGTTCAGCC
Source organism: Pseudopipra pipra (assembly GCF_036250125.1). NCBI lineage: Eukaryota > Metazoa > Chordata > Aves > Passeriformes > Pipridae > Pseudopipra > Pseudopipra pipra. Next base: position 21,457,963 of record NC_087580.1, read on the forward strand.
TCAGCACTTCAGGGACAGCAGACAGGGCTTTATATCACACACACACAGTTTCTATATTCCTTAGATATTCTCCCTTACTTTGCTTTACACAGTCACACCCCCTATTGCAAGTCCTTAGTTGGTCCTTTGGGGTCTTCTTCAGGGGTCTCTGGTGGGGTTTTTTGGCATGTGGTGACCCCCAAAGTTGAGGTGTCCACTTCTTGACCTCGGTTCTGAGCAGACACAGTGTCATTACCTTTCACCACAAAGACTGGAACGTTTGGGTTTGATCTTCTCTGGGCCCACAGAGCTCAGCTTCCATCCTGTTTGCTTAGTTACATCCCTGATCGAATTCTCTAGGACCTCTCCAAGATTATGGTTTGCCTTCCTTGGCCATAGAGAAATGTTGGGAGCAGTGTTCCATGTCCCACATCAAATCCCTCCTTTTCTTCAGACAAAGCTCCTGAAGGGATGGAGTGCCTTTGGAGCTTTATTTCATTTTACAGCTCGAGGCATTAGAACAGCTACAGCACTGAGTCATGATGCAAGCTGAAATACAAATGCTCTTCCAGCTTTGGGGCAACCCTTCACAGGTGTTATTTCCACACAGCCAACACCACCCTGTTCCATTGGGGACCGGCCAAGGATCAGTCATTTCCCCAGCAGGAAGGGTTTGAGGACATTGGGGGTGATTTCCCACAAACGTGCCCCTTTCATTAACACAATCCAGTTCTCCTGTCCCTTTAGGGGGTCACAGCTTTGGACACAGGCAGGATTGTCAGAGATGGGGGGGTACTTGCACACTAACTGCTGGGTCTACTTTTTGGGGAACACAAGTGCTCACCCAGTGACCAGGAATCATTTCTGCCAGAATAGGGGAGGCAGAAATGGTGAATGGCTTCTTGTCTTTTCAGGTAAATGAGTGCACACCCAACAATCCCTTGGAGGCAACACTTGGGTCACATTTGAGACTAAAAGGAGATGTAAATTTTGCTCCCAAGTCAAGACCCAATTAACTATTGTCAGGAGAGCAAAACAAGACCAAAGCATTTTGTTTCTTCTCAGACAACCTCTCAATTACCCAAGGGGCTCTGGCCTTTGGAATTCTGGAATAATGCATCCCTGATTTGACTTCTTGTACCACTTCTACAATCAAGTGGGAACCTCTGTCTGATGACATTCCCAAAGGCATCCCAAATACAGGGAGGATTGCATTGAACAGGATTGCAGTCTCTTTCCAAACCTGCTTAGTGCAACAAGGAAAAGCCTCTGGCCACCCAGAGAAGGTATCCCCCAAGACTAGGAGATCTTTACACCCCCCTTTTCTGGGCAATTCAGTCAAATCCATCTGCCAACATTCTCCTGGAACATTTCCACACTTTACATCACCTTTTCCCACTGCATTGGCAGGGGTTGGATCATTTCTCTCACACACCACACTGCTGACTCACTGCTTGTACAACTGGGTCAGTTTTGCACCCCTAACCCACCTGTGCAAATGTTACAGTACAGAGACAAATACAAACACAAAACAATGATCAGTGGAGAAAACAAAGCCAGACACCAAATCGTGGAATACCAAATAACCCACCCAAAGTGCTGGAAGATCCACACATCTTACATGAGCAGGATTCCCCAAAAGAATGCCTTATTATCCAATGGGATCTTCCCCACATCCCAGACTGGGCCAGGGATCTGTGCTCTTCTCCAGGAAAGTCCTGGGGCCGGCGTGAAGATCCAGAGACCCCTCGGATCCACGGGAGATCAGGCACAGGTTCCCACCTGGGGGCCAGAAATGATCCCCACAAGCAGCAGAACCCAAGCCCTTCACCCCAGTTGGGGTGTTAAGAAGCAGGCATTCTTTAGGGCAGCGTGATGGATGCCTGCAGGAGAGTTCTTCTAATCCAGCCTGCTCAGGGACACAGGCAGGGCTTGGGATTACACACACTGATTCCAGAGGCATTGGATATTCTCCCTTACTTAACACATGTCCATTACTTTGCTTTACACAGTCACACCCCTATTGCAAGTACCTGTTTGGTCATTTGGGGTCTTCTCTGGGGGTCTCTGGTGGGTTTTTTGGCATCTGGTGCCCCCCCAAAGTCAGGTGTCCCCTTCTTGACCTCGGTTCTCAGCATCACTGCTTTTCCCCACAGAGACCAGCATGTTTGGTTTGATCTTCTCTGGGTCCCCAGAGCTCAGCTCACATCCTGTTTGCTTGAGTTCCAGCCCTGATCCAATTCTCCAGGACTTCTCTAAGATTCTATTGTTCCTTATTTGGCCAGAGCAGAATACTGGGAGCAATGTTCTACTTCTCCCAAACCAAGGCTCCCCCTGCCCCATCTGCTGCCAAACAAGGCCAGACATCGACTGCCATGGCCTTGACCACTCTCCAGATACAGAAGGATAAAGATCACATTTTGCTCACAATCAGACATATTTCGTTAATGAACAGGTACAAACAGGATTCACTAATGAGCCCAGACTAACAGATCTGACTAATAAGCACACCTGTCTGTTCAGGAGCAGATACACAGGTGGAGTCCCATCACAGCACATTTGTACCAACAAATAGACCCAGTTTTAGCTGATGAGCAGATACATGGAGACACAGCCCATTAGGTTGGAAGGTTCATCTAGAGCTCAGCTTTGGCTCAGGGGCTGTTGTTCAGCCTCAGCACCTCAGTGACAGCCAGACAGGGCTTTACATTACACACACAGTTTACATGTTCATTACAGAGTCTTGCTTACTTAATACAGACACTTTTAGACAACACTTGGATCACATTTGGCACTAAAAAGAGATGTAAATTTTCCTCCCATGTCAACAGTGTTTGAACTGTGTTCAGAAGAGCAAAACAAGAGTGAAGCATTTTGTTTCTGCAGTCAAGTGGGAACCTCTGATGACATTCCCAAAGGCATCCCAAATACAGGGAGGATTGCATTGAACAGGATTGCAGTCTCTTTCCAAACCTGCTTAGTGCAACAAGGAAAAGCCTCTGGCCACCCAGAGAAGGTATCCCCCAAGACTAGGAGATCTTTACACCCCCCTTTTCTGGGCAATTCAGTCAAATCCATCTGCCAACATTCACCTGGAACATTTCCACACTTTACATCACCTATTCCCACTGCATTGGCAGGGGTTGGATCATTTCTCTCACACACCACACTGCTGACTCACTGCTTGTACAATTGGGGGCAGTTTTGGACTTATAACCCACTTGTGCAAATGTTTCAATGATTTGCTTCACTCCAAGGAATACCCTCATGTTCCCCATCCACCAGATCACACCAGATTGGTTCAGGGACTATTATTTGCCCACCTGGGGTAACTGCCCAGCCTCCTGGAGCAAATTTTGCTCCTAAGGTTTCAATGAGTTGACAATCCTTAGCACTAGACTAATTTTTTTCTACTGGGAGAGGTATCTCTGTCAGGGTTATTAAAGACAAAACTTTACTCTCTAAAGTGCCTTTTTCTGTAGCCTCTTTGGCAGAATTATGGGCCAAATGATTCCCCAGTTCTGCTTTGGTCTCCCCCTCTTGGTGCACTCTGCAGTGCAGGACAGCAGCCTCTGTTGGTTTCTGGAGATCTTCAAGCAAGTCCAAGGATTAACTTGTTCTCCTTGACTCAATCCCAAAGCTGGAGTGAGCACAATTGGTTCTGCTTTCTGGGCTGAGGCACTGCAGAGGAGTGCCCCCAGTTCCATGACCTGCTGGGGGAGTTCCTGTGCATCCAGAGAATTGTTTTCCACGCTGGACAAAGCTGCCCCCACTGGGAAACAATTCCCAACCAGGACTTTCCCAGGGGCTGTCTCCTGAGTCAGCTCTGCCCCAATACACTTCTCCTCTAGTCTGGAAGCAATCCCGCTCTGGGCTTCCTTTGCTGGGGCTGGGGCAGTTGACAGGTTGCTTCTTTCCTTCCTGGCCCAGCCTCCCTTGTCCTTGGAGAATTCCAAAGCCCAGGGAGGCTCCTGGGGTCTGGACTACTTGCACTTTGTGTTTGGGACACCCCATATCCACCCAGTCCAAGGAAATTCCATAGTGTCTGATCCCAACATTGCTGCTCAGCATCAGTGGCTATCAAAATATCCACACACTGGAACAAGGCTCCAAGAGGGGTTTGACTTTTCCATTCCTCCAGTTCCTTTGCCAATTGAGTTCCAAATATTGGGGGGATATTTTTAAACCCCTGTGATGCCTTAAGCCCTATTTAGTTTTTTTTTTGACTTTGTTAATTTTTATAAGCTTTATATGTAATTATAGTAGATTTTAGAAGTAGCTATATTGTATTCCTCACCCTTTAGCACCCTTTAGTTTACACATTCCTCAACCCTCCTACCCCATTCCATGCTCCCCATATCAATCCTACCCCTGAATTCAGTAGAAATGTTTAGTCTCTTGTCAAGGCAAGGCCTGTGCTGTTTAGAGAACACTCCTATCTTGGCCTGAACAACAGAACAGAGTCAAGAACTGGGTGACCGTGTACCCTTTGTGCTCTGAGGATGGTGATGGGGATGAAGAGAGGGTCCCGAAATGCACCCCAGACTCAATTCCCAGGGAGTGGGCCCGGAGCAGACCAGAGCAAAGGCTACGGGGTGGAAACACTTGGGATTGGACAGGTAGTATTATAAAATGTAACATCTCAGGCACAGCGGGCATGCATCCTGTAACATCTGTGCCTTGGCACAAATCAAACCCTTTCCTTATCTCACACTCAATTAACTGCTCCTGAGGTTTTTCCTTAGCATCAGCTGAGCTGGCATCACCTGCAGGAGGACCACCAAAGTCAGCTGGGTTTTCCTCCCTGTCTTTGGATTTTCCCATTTGAAAGCAAAAAGCTCTTGACTTTCACAACTCAAAGGGAGACAGAAAAAGGCAGCTTTCAAATCTAATACTGTGAAACATTAAACTTTCATTTAGGGGAGTTAGCAAAGTGTAAGGATTCGCTACAACTGCTTGTATATCTTCTACTCTATTATTTATAGCTCTGAGGTCTTGGACTAACTGGGATAGCCTTCCATTTGCCTGCTTGTCTGGCAAAATTGGAGCATTCCATTTAGATTCACATTCTTTTAACAAGCAAAATTTCATCAGTTTTTCTACAGAGAGTGAGAATCCCTCACAACTTTCCATTTTCAAAGGCTATTGCTTTGGCCTGACCAACCCTGCTCCAGGTTTCACTGGAATTCTCACAGTTCTGCTCTTTTGGATCAGGGGGGCACCTCTCCAGCCCATCCTACTGGAATCACTGCATCCCCAAGGTGACGTTGGCAGATGGATTAGTTCTGCTTTTGGAGACTCTCATGCAAAACTAGAATCTTCCACAGAATTAGGCTCTGCAATAATAACCTATATTTTACCATTTTTCAATTGGATTGTGGCATTTCATTTTGCCAAGAGATCTCTCCCAGGCAGAGGCTTTGGGGAATTGGGGAAATACAAACACTGGGGAGCCAACCACTGTTTTCCCAATTTCAAATCCACAGCATTAAAAATGGCCCAGTTTCCCAGTTCCCTGGCACACCAGACAATTGTTCCAGAATTGTGACTTGAGTTTCATTTTCCCTTATTTAACACAGAGGAACAAGTTCCCACAGCCACAACCAATTGTACTTAGCTTGGCTGGAACCAGATGTTCTGATGGGGAAGAATCCTCTGGTGCCCCCTCAGTCGTCTTCAGTGATGCCAGGAGAGGGTTCGGAGGGTTCTGAAGTTTCAGTTGTGGACAATCCCATTTCCAGTGTCCATCTTTCTTACAGGATGCACAGGGACTGATCCCAAGTCTCCTGGGGGGGATGTTTGAAGTAGGCTGCCCATGCTCTCATCCTCTTCCTCTCCCCGGGGGCACCATTTCCTCAGGGATTTCCTCCAGAACTGCAACTCCTTCCTGCTTAGCTGATTCCTGCTGATTCTCCCAACCTCCAACAATGTCCCTAAATTATCTTGATCTTGTCCCTCAGCTTTTTGTCATTTCCTCCTAACCACATCTGAGGACTGCCCCACAAATATGGGGGCCAGTTGAGTCCTTCCCCCCATGTTTCAGGATGGATATTAGTATATTTTTGTGCTGTTTCTTCCAGATGATTTAAAAATTCAGTAGGCTATTCCCTGTGATCCTGCTTCATTGCAGAGAATTTTGACGTGTTCATTGCCTTTGGCCTGGCATGTTTCATTGCAGACAACATCCACTGCAGCTATCTATTGAACCTTTCTCTAAAAATAGGGATGTTAGGATCCCATTCAGGATCCGCAGTGGGAAAGGGAATGTCCAATGTACCCTGGATATTCCCCACCAAAATCTGCTCTTCCCAAAACCTCTGACTGGTTTTAACAACCATTGCTTTCTCCCTACTACCAAACAACACTTCTAACATAGGATCCTTCTAGCCCGGATCCTGGGTTTGAATCATCATTTTGAAGGCTTTTGCCATTTAGTCTGGGTTCTATCACACAGGGGGGCCACTCCCACCCCTCCTTGTTCAGCTCTAGTTCTTCTTGCAGCTGTACTGAAGCTCTCTGCTCTCTCTCTGACACATTCTCTCTCCCTTTCCTTCTGGACATGCTAAATCTGCCTCTTCACATGCCAGTTCCCCTGCAAGATTGGTTTCTGCATCTTGATTTTCTGTTCCCCCACTCAACCTGCCCGTGGGGCCAACCAGAAGATCTGAGTCCTCCTCCTTATCGGGGAGACAATGAGAACAAAGTTCTCCTGTGCTCCACATTGAACAACAAGGCTTTAACCATTTCCCTTGATTTTCCTTTCCGGGCTCACACCAAGGGCTCTGAGGGTGCTGCATTCACACCACAATCCTTCTGCCATTTCACAGGGTTCTGCAAAGTGAAAAACACATCACCAGACATAACCTCCTTCCACTTCTGTTCCCGTTCTGAAACAGCACCAACTGTAACAATGGATTAGAATTCAATGTTCCAGAACAGCCACCCATTGATTCCAACACTTCATTAAATTCTCCCTGGGAGCTGTTCCTCTGGGGGGGCCGCCAAACTTCATCCAAAATTGCAAAATGCAACAAAATGGGGACCTCTTCACAATTCCCCCTTCAGATTGCCCACTCCCCATCTCTAAAGAGTAGATCCAAAATGTTACAATACAGCAACAAATAAGAACACAACAATATTGATCGATAAAACAAAGCCAAATACCAAATTCCAAAATACCAAATAACCCACCCAAAGGGCTGGAAGATCCATAGGTCTCAGATGAGCAGGATTCCCAAAATACTAAAGAACCCACCCAGTGTGCTGAAAGATCCATACGTTTGACATGGGCAGGATTCCCAAAAAGAATGCCTTATTATCCAGTGGGATCTTACCTGTGTCCCAGACTGGGCTGGGGATCTGTGCTCTTCTCCAGCAAAGTCCTGGTGCTGGTGTGAAGATCCAGTGATCCCTCAGATCCATGGGAGATCAGGCAGAGGTGTCCTGTTGGAGGGTCCAAAAATTACACCCAAAAGCAGCAGAAACAAACTTCTTAACCCCAGTTTGGAGATGTTAAAAAGGGCATTCTTCTTTGTTCAGCATGCTGGACGCTCAGAGGAGAGTTCCTCTAATCCAGTGTGCCAAATGACAGACAGGGTTTTTTATTACACACACTGTTTACATGTGCATTTGATAGCCTTGCTTACTTAATACATATTCATTACTCTGCTTCACATAGTCACACCCCTGTTGGAAGTCCTTTTCTGGTCCTTCCAGGCCTTCTGTGTCATCTGTGCTGCTCAGTTCTTGAGCAGCACAGCACCACTGTGTTTCTTTTATCTGGGTACACAGGGCTTAGTTTACATCCTGCTGGTTTGGGACATCCCTTATCTAATTCTCTAGGACTTCTCCAGGATGACATTGTTCCTCATTTGGGCACTCCAGGGTACTGGGAGTAGAGTTTCTATTTCTTCTATCAGTGGTTTGATGGAGACCATGATGAGCTGGGAACTCGTTGCAGGGAAAAGAGGGAGCAGTTGGGAAGTAACAGGCAGGTGGGGGAGAGAACTGTTCAGAGAACAGCTGAGATACAGCTCGAGCAAGGTGAAAACTAAACTGTCATTTGGGGTCATCCCAGATCGACTGCATTTCAGAAATTACTCAACACAGGTGCCACCTCCTCCAGCCAAGCCCAGGAGATCAACCTCCTCAGCAGCTGCAAGAGCGGGATGTTCATGTGCCTGCTGCCATCTCCCCAAAGCCATTATCCCACTCCTGCTGACAAGATGGGCAAGATGAGGATCTACCTCACAAGATCTGCTGCTGGAAGAAGAGCGTGTCCCAAAGGATGTCCTCAGCCTTCTCAGAGGGGACGTCAGATCCTCTCCAGGGATGGTCCCAGCCCTTCCCAATCCAGACTGGGCACCAGCTCCAACTCTTCCCTCAAAAACAAACAACAAATTCATGACAAGAGATTACAAACAAAAAGTGGAAACAAGACAAAAAGGTAAAATGTTAACATTCTGTCAGGGTTCTGAGGAAGGCCCAACCCCTCCAGGCCAAAGAAAAACCCCACCTCCTCCAGCTCAGGAAAACCCAGGCCTTCTCCCTGCCCTGCTGCATTGGCCCAAAGAAAGGCTCCTAAGCCAAGGCAGCCCAAGCCTTTCCTGGCCTGCAGCCCAAAGCAGCTGGTGTTCTGCAGCCCCACCTTTGCTCCCCCCACGGGGGTTTGTTTTTGGCAGGCTGGCTGCCCCTGCCCCAGCCCCGCCCAGCAAAGGGGCAGTGGCAGAGGCTGGGGGCAGAGCCGGGCTCCCATTTCACACCCAGCCCAGAGCCCAGCCCACCCTCCTGCCAAGAAGCAGCTTGGCAGCCGGCTGAAGAATTCATCGGGTTCCCCGCCAGCAAAGGGGGAACCTTCGGTGCCCAGCCAGGCTGAGCAATGCCCGGGAGCACCCCCTGGGTGTGGACTCATCTGCAAACGGCGTGTGGAGCACGGCTTGGAGGAAGGGGCCAGAATCAAAGTCCATCATCTTCAGCTCGCCGGTGTCCAGGTCAACAACAAAGAGCTTGTCATCCCTGACGTCGTCCTCGATGTCTCCAGCAGCAGCCCCACCCGGCACAGCTTCTCCAGAGGCCCCTTCTCCTTCCCTGGGGGCCAGACCAGGCTGTCAGTGTTCTGCCGAGGGCCCAGCTGTCTGTGAAGCGGGACGAGCAAAACCAGGTTGGATGGTGGCCACCAGCACTTGGGAGACCGGGTCTGCAGCCCAGCTCCAGCACAAAGAGGTGCATGTTCCCATGTGATGATCCCCCCTCAGTGCTACAGGCATGACAAAAAAATCTGGTTTTCTTTGTTTCTTATTGCCAAGAGATGTGTGGAGGTGTTACTTGCCAGGCCCCTGGATCAAAGTGAGCACATGGATCTCTCCTGTCTTCTAGAGCAGGTGAATGCCCTGCACCCAAGGATGGCACAATAGGTCTTCCAGTGATGGCCTGTCCGAGGGGCGGATGGACAAACACCACCTGATAAGGTGCTGGCACCCTGGGGGGAAAATGGCCGGTCAGTTGGAGAAGGATCCTGTCCCTTTGTCCCACTGTCCACGTGCCCAGGCTGTGCTGGCTGTGCTCAGAGCTGTGCCCAAACTTCTCCATTGATTCTCCCTTTTGGAGGAGAGCAGGATGGCAGGACACAGGCCACCTCCTCCAGCCACCCATGGGACACAAACAGCTTCAAGAGCGGCGTCCTCGTGAGCCCGCTGCCCTCTCCCAACACCGTTATTCCCCCCGTGCCACAAAGATTGGTATCCACCTCGAGAGACCCGTGGTGGGAACGGGAGCTGGTCCCAGATGGTGTTGGTGCCTCTGCAGAACGGGTGCTTCCCGCAGACCATCTGGTAGAGCAGGATGCCCAGGGACCAGATCGTGGCCGCCTCGCCGCGGTAGCGTTTGAAGCAGATCCACTCTGGCGGGCTGTATGACGGTGTTCCTACGGAATACAGACAGAGTTCATCAGGTGGATGCTGCCTGCTCCCAGAGCCTCACCCCAGCATCCCTGGCAATGTGGGGCCTGCCCCAGTGGCACACGCTGTGCCCCACTGCCTTCTCACCGGCCCCTGACTCTTGGTTACAAACTTGGGGTTGGAGAAGAAGCCACTGGTGTCCAAGAGGGCAGCAGAAGCCCTGGCAAGGCCCAACCATTACATGCAAGGGAAAAACCCAGCCAGTGGTGAGGAAAAGCCATGCCTTCTCCCCGCCCCACTGCACTGCCCCCAACAATTCATCATAAGCCAAGGCAAACAAGGCGAGTGGAGCAGCCCAAGCCCTTCCTCACCTGCACACCAAGCCAGCTGGTGCACAGTTCTGACCCCCTTCTCTGCTACCCTCACGGGGGTTTTGGTCAGGCTGGCTCCCCCCTGCCCCACACCCAGCCCAGAACAGGGTGGGTGGCACAGGCTGTCAGCAAGGCCAGGGCCCGTCTCACAATCACCCCCCAGCCCCATCCAAAAGCAACTTGGCTGAAGAACTAATCCTATTCCCCCTCAGCAAAAGGGGCAATCTCTGGTGCCACACCCGGGCATGGCCATGCGGTGCCCGGCACCAGGAGCATCCCCCGGCTGTGGGCTCACCTGCAAACTGGGTGTAGACGGTGTCCTGAAGGAAGGTGGCACATCCAAAGTCAAGGAGCTTCGCCTCGCCAGTGGCCAGGTCGAGGAGGATGTTCTGGGGCTTGATGTCCCGGTGCAGGACGCCGCAGCTGGTGCAGTGCCGCACGGCCTTCAGCACCTGGCGGAACAGCCCCCACGCCATCTCCTCCGGCAGGAACCTCCACACCGTGATTACGCGAGAGAGGTCCCGAGAGCGCTCCGGACGCTCCATCACCAACAAGAAACTGTTGGGGAGCTCGAACCACTCCAGGAGCTGGATGACACCACGAAAGCCATTGGACACCTTGTCCAGCAGCACGATCTCCAGGGGTGCCAGGGTGCCGTCGGGCTGCGGGGGGACCACGGAGTCGTCAGTGGGGCTGATGCCGTGCCTGTCTGCCTGCTACCCCTCTGCCAGCCCTGGATGCTCCCCGTCCCCCACCGACCCCACGGCCACTCTCCCTCCAGGTGTCCCGGCGGCTTCCACCCTGCCGGGCCTCGGCTCGTCCCCGCCCGTCCCGCCCCGCTTTCTGCCGCTGGCCCCGCTCGCTCACCAGCTCGCCCCAGCGCCGGATGAGATCCCGGGGCACGGCTTTGATGGCCACCTGCAAGCCAAGGGGAAGGGCGGGTTGAGCTCGCCGCCCGTCCCGCTCTCCTCCTCCTCCTCCTCCTCCTCCTCCTCCTCCTCCTGCACTCACCGGGGCTCCGTCCGCCAGGCGGGTCCCCGCGTAGACGCGGCCGAAGCCGCCGCTGCCCAGCAGCGAACCCAGCCGGTAGCGCTTCTGCAGGGGCCCCTTCGCCTTCCGCGCGGGCGAGACGTGGCCGTCAGCGTTCGGGCCGGGGCCCGGCACGGCCCCCGAGCGCCCCTCGAGCGGCCCGGGCCGGGCTTCCCCACCCGCAGCGGGCAGCGGCGGCGGAGCTCTGCCCGGGGAACCCGCCGAGGAGGCGGCAGCGGCCGCGGCGCCCGCGTCCCCCGCCGGCCCCGGCAGGCGCCGGGCTCGAGCCGGGCGGAGCCAAGGGGCGGCGAGGCCGAGCCCGCCCCACAGCCCGTCCCACAGCCCGTCCCACAGCCCATCCCACAGCCCGTCCCACAGCCCATCCCACAGCCCGTCCCACAGCCCGCCCCAAAACCCGCCCCAAAACCCGCCCCACAGCCCGTCCCTCAGCCCGCCCCACAGCCCGTCCCACAGCCCGTCCCTCAGCCCGTCCCTCAGCCCGCCCCACAGCCCGTCCCACAGCCCGTCCCTCAGCCCGCCCCACAGCCCGTCCCACAGCCCGCCCCAAAACCCGCCCCACAGCCCGCCCCACAGCCCGCCCCACAGGAGCGCCCAGCAGCGCCACAGCCGGCGCGCCGGGAGCCGGGCGAGGGCGGGACCGCGCCGGGCCGCCCAGGGCCGGGGACGGGGCGGCCCCGCCCGGCAGAGGGGAACGGCCGGGGCCATGGCCCGGGCCGGCAAGGGGAGGGGGGACCGGGAACGGGACAGGGACACCAGGACAGGGGCACCGGGACAGGGACACCGGGAGAGGGACACCGGGAGAGGGACACTGGGACAGTGGGACACCGGGAGAGGGAGAGGAGGAAGAAGAGCAAGAGCAGGAGAAAGACCGAGAGCTCGTCTCTAGAGTCGCTGCTGCTGCCGCCGCTGCTGCTGCCGAAGCGCCGGGGCCGTTGGTCCGTTCGTCGGTTCGTCCGTTTGTCCAGTTGTCCGTTCCCCGTTGGCCCCCGCGCGCCCCGGGGGCAGCCCCGGCTGGAGTCACGGAGCTCCCCTTCCTCCCGCACCCATGCCGAGACCACGGGCTTTTTTAGCTGCTTCACTTTATTTTGACTTCTTTGCTGGCAAGTTTGCAACTTCCCGCCGCTGCTCGGACCCCATCCCGCCCGCTCGGCCCGCGCTGCTGTCGCTTCCTCCCAGGCCAGCCGGGGTCTGGACTTGCCCCTGAAGTTTGGGAAGGGGTTTGCTCAGTGAGGAGCCCCGGCACGTCCGGCCAGCGCCAGGCAGAGCCAGCCCCGGGGGAGGGCAGAGCAGGACGATCGGCAGGGGAAATGCAGCCCTTTGGGGTCAGCGCTGCTCCCCGACCACACCAGGGCTGTTCCTGTTTTCCTGCCCTCTTAGAGGGGAAAACCGGCGACTGCAGAGAGGATTAAAAAGAAGAGAATAAGAAGACTATTCTTGCTGCCATTTGGATGCCAGTCCATCCTAATAAATGCAGGCTTAATTTGGAATGGACACGATGTAGCAGCTTTTTCAGCACCCAATATTTAACAGCTCCCTTCAGGGGACAGTGGAAAAAGGGGGGGAGAACGGGAGAAAAGGGGGGGCTGGGACCTCCAAACTGAGCAGGGAAGGGGCTGAGACTCTGAAACCGAGCAGGGTAGAGGGGAAGAAACAGCCCCAAACCGAGCCAGGGAGGGAGCTGAGGACTGTGAGGATGATGAGAAAGGGGTGGGAGAGGGGAGAAAAGGGGTGTTGGACAGTGGGCAGAGGGACAGAGGGAGGGGGGTTCCCATATGGGTCCCCCCTGTCCCCCATCAGTTGGGCCCTGGAGCGGTTCCCTGGGGCTCTGGGAGGGGGCAGATCCGCACTGGGAATGTCCACTGCTTCTGTAACCCTTTCTGTGCTTGCTCTGGTCACGATTCTCCACAGGTCCTGTGGGGCAGAGGGGGGTGGGAAAGGGGGGTCCGGGGTGGCCCCCTGAGCTCCCAACCTGCTGTGGGGACAGAGGGCTGCTGGGGGAGCACCCCCTGACCCGTGTCCCTGCACACACAGGGCTGTTCCAGTTCCTGGGAAATTAGCTCATCCATATTCATTGCACATTTTTACATCTTCCCGAGCTACCCCAGAGTGGGCGGTGTTCCATGTAAATCTCGGGACGCGCCTTCTGGCGCCTGCGCACTTCTCTCTGCTGTTCCTCTCGGGTGGTCGCAGGGGATGAAGGCTCAAAGTCTTCCTCTCCCGCTCGCCCGCTGCCTGGGCGAGACCGCCCGCTGATTGACTGTGGGGGTCTCTCTGGAGGCGGGGAGCGCGCAGAGCGCCATGTTGGCTGGGGGGAAGTGATGGAGGAGGCGGCGGCGGGTGCACTGCACTGTGAGTGGAAAGGCTGGAGGGCTCGGGAGGGTTTAGCGGAGGGGTTCGGGGGTTCCCGAGGGGCAGAGCGCGGGGCCTTGGAGCCCTCTTGGGGGCTGCGGGGCTCGGGGGCTTTTCCAACGCCCTGGCTGCACTGCGCAGGCGCGCCGGCGGAGAGCTCATAAAAGAACTACAACTCCCATGAGGCCCCGCATCACGTGCTGGACCCGCCATTTCTTTTCGGGCCACAGCGCCCCTGCCGGCCCGGCGGACCGACCTCAGGGAAAGGGGATCCTGATGCCCGCCCTGAACCCCAGAGACCGCGAAACTCAGCACACAGAGATCCTACAGGGAGGGTTCAGCAGTGGGGTTCAGGGGGTCCCCCAGCCCCCAGGGGAGGGGGCCTGGTGGTGCCCCCCAAAGTCCAGGGTCGAGATGTACCACATCTGGGTAAGGGGATCCCAGTGTCCCCAGTACAACCCAGTGACCTCCCAGTGACTCTCAGTACGGCCCAGTAACCCCCTCAGTGACCATCCAGTGCATCCCAGTGACCTCCCACTGCCTCCCAGTGTGGCCCAATGATCCTCCAGTGAGCACCCAGAAACCCCCAGTGTGGCCCAGTAACCTCCCAGTGTCCCCCCGTGTGTCCTGGTAATCCCCCAGGAACTCCTCAGTCATCTGCCAGTGTCCCCCAGTGTGCCCCAGTTCACCTCCAGTCCCTCCCAGTGTCCCCCAGTGTGCCCCAGTTCACCTCCAGTCCCTCCCAGTGTCCCCCAGTGTGCCCCAGTTCCCCCCCAGTCCCTCCCAGTGCCCCCTGGTTCCCCCCAGTGTGTCCCAGTATCCCCCAGTAATGACCCAGTGCCCCGCAAAGCCCCCAAACTGTCCCCAACATGTCCCCAAATGCCCCCAAATTGCTACTAGGCAACCCACTTTTATGCTTAAAGTTTGAATCTCTCCTATGTGCCAACCTGTCAACACTAATTTTTAAACTTTCCTAGACATTGGAGGGGAAATGTTTAAAAAATGCATCTTTTTTTCCACCGCCAGCTGAGTCCTGAATATTTCATGTCACTAGGGACAGTTTCACAAAGGTGCAGAAGGAGGGTTTGATGTCCAATTGAAGAGCTGAGTTCAAGGACTGTGGATGCATTTTTGTGGTGCTGGTTGAGCAGCCTGGGTCCATGAGAGTGATGTCAGACAAAATCACTTTGCTCCTGCAGGATTCTGTGTGTGGAATGTGTCAAACGTGGTGGTTCTGGCAGGATAAGAAGCTTTGCCTTCATTGCTGTGTCTAAAATGGGGTCTGGGGCTTGTGTAAACTTCAGTGAAATCCCAACTGAATCCCTCAGGCTCCATGAAACCATCCCACCTTCACCCTGCTGGAGTCTGTCCAGGGGCTCTGGTGCTGTGGCACGGTGTCATCCAGGGAGAATTGGAGCAAGAAGGGACTGGGTACAAGGCAGGTTTACAAAGAGTTTTACAAAACTGCCCCCCCTCCACAAAACCTCAGAAAATAAGTTTGTCATGTGTTACCAGAAGAATCACTGCAAACACCCTTTGTGCCACTCTGTGAACACCAAAATCATGGAATTGCCTGGACTTGGACCGTGAGTAAATCAGAGATTGTTTGTAGGAATCCCCAAATTAGAAGAAAATGCAGATCACTCCTCTGTGGTGAAATGTCCTGTGAGCAGGACTGAAATGTGCTGCACACACACGTGTTAGAGCACATCCTGGAAATGTGGGAGATTGGAAAACCGATTTCAGATTTAATAACATTTCAGTTTTAACAGCTCATTTAAAACTTGAATAAAAATGTAAATCCAAGGAGTTTCCTTTAAAAAATTAATTAAAATGTTGATTTTCTGGGGTTTTTGTAATTCTGTCTTATCTGGGTTTTGTAGAGGACTCGGATATGAATATTCAGTCTGCTGCCTGTGACAGTGCCTGACTTCACTTACAATATTTTTAATGGTTATATACTGTTTAATGTCATTCTCATACCTGTGATCTTAGACTTGTGTGATTCTGCTGTTGTTTGTAACAGAGAATTTCCTTTGATTCACTGTGAGAGCTCTCCATGGAATGATGAACATTAGTAATAATATTAATCATTTATAGAGGGCTTTATATGTTGGAAATACAGGATAATCTTTAAATGAGCTCAGCTTTGCTCTCAGATATGTGAGTGAACTCTTCATTGATTTGAAAAAAATTATGACCTGACATGCAATTTGTTTTTATTTTCTAGTCTTAGTAGGTGTTTTGGAAAGGGTTTCTTTATTTTTGTAGGGCAGAATATTGTCTGATCTTAGGTTTGAGACCTTAAAAGGTTTGCAGAGGACATGGAGGTTCTGTGGTGTCCCCTGATGGTTTCAGCTGATCAGCTGAATGCTTCCAATCCTTTTACCTGTGAGGGGACTGCAGGCCGTGCTGGAAAGCAGGTGTTACTGCAGGGGACTTTCTGCTCTGTGCAATGAGTTAGCTGATAAACTCCTAAGTGAGCATTTTTCTGGTGAATTCAGAAATTGTTACCAGTGTATCAGAGGCACAAGAATTAACAGTAATGTTTGGAATTTGCAGTTATCCCACAGCTTTTCCAGAAGATCAGTAATTTCTGAGAGCTGGCTCCTGTTTGCAGTATAGAGCAGTCAGCTCTGCAGCTGCAGGGTTGCTTCATGGATTGGTTGGGTTATTTTCCAAGGTTTACAGGTACCATAAACTGTTGCCAAAAGCAGGAGAAATGATGAATAATATTTTTTTCTACCCAATAACCAAAATTTCTTGTGTGTTTGTGTGTGTGTTATTGGTATAAACAGCAACTCTTCTTTTGAGTAGGAGTAAGACTTAGTTCCTAAAGACAGTGAATTGTAGCAGACACAAGGTCTAACATTTGTTCTTCTCCCCCTTTCTTGTTTTTTCCTAACAGATAATGCTCATTATTCTGTGGTAAATGACACTCAGATGTTCTGCAGCAGCAGGAAATTCAATGTATTGGTACCATTAAAGGCCTGATTCCATTTTCTAACTCCACAGTGCAAGTGAATGCATCCAACAGCCAGGGCAGCTTGATGAGTGATGCTGTAACAATTGTCAGGCCTCCAGGGGGTGAGTGTGAAAAAGTGCTTTTTCTGTGCCTGGAACAATTCCACAAACACTCTGTTGAACAAAATGTGATTTGTTGTCTCAGCTGAGGACTGGGAGTTCAGAAGAATAGGTTTGCATTAGTAGTTCTCACTACCAAAATTGTTCTTTTTGGCTTCTAATTTGTCACCTGGTTAACTTTAGGAACTAGAGAAAGAAAACAGTTGTATAGTTAACATATTGTGAAGGTGAGAGGTGTATTATGTATTTCATTTCTTTCCTGTGAATGGGGGTGTATTCTATCAGAGACAGCTAATCTAGTCCAGAAAAGGACACAATTTAGATGAAGTATACCATTTTTATATATTCTCAAGGGTATTCATGCTTGGGGTTTTTTTTTGTGTTGGTTTTTCTTTTCATTCTGTGTAAATCAACTGGACTTTTCAGTACTGTAATTAAAGTCAACCTTATTTATGTGACAAATTAGGTTCTTCTGTTGAAGGAATTCTACAATAAAATGACATTGAAATTCCTGGTGAAAACCTACAGAAGACATCTGAAAAATCACACTGTGAATTTTCTCTTTAGAACCATTTCCCAGATATATGTAAGTACAGGAATTGGATCCATTTTTATGTTACTTTACTCCTGTGGTTTGCACTGCTTTTCTAAAGAGCTCCCTTTTTAATATTTTTTATTTTTGACAACTCCTGCCCCTACAGTTTTCAGAATAAAAGGGCATTTTCATTAACTGTCAGCAAAGGCAAATGTCTGTGAGTTGTTTGATGGTTGGTTGGGGTTTTGTTGTCATGTTATTCTGTATTTTCTGCCCTTGAATGCAGATTATGGAAGTGAGCCTGGTCATCACAAAGCACTTGAGTGAAGGGACAGGGTTTGAAGGTTTGAGCCACTTGGCACAGCTGAGGAAGCTTTGAAGTTCCTCTGCTTGCAATGAACTCTGTGTTCCTCCAGCAGAGTTCTGTCACCCTGTGACATTTTCATCACCTTTCCACATTAGGAAACAAAAAAAAAAGCTGAAGTGGGGGAAAATGAAGGTTCTTTTAAGATCTTGCTGAGGCTGAAATGTAGAGGGAATCAAATCACTGCTTTGTTCCCGTCTTTAGCTGGGGACAAAACCAGAGATGATCTTTCTTAAACATGATAGACATAAAAGTGCTTTTGCTTTATTGCTGGTTCCAGTTACAGTTAAAAATTACTCTGTGGGATTTTTCTCTGAGGTTTCAAAAAAGATCTGAAATGGAATTTTAAAAATTTGAAATTTTATATCTGAATTCTTGAAACCCTTTGCATAATTAAAATATTTTTCCTTCCTATAGCTTGTTTCCAAGCAAACATCAGCTTGGCTACCACATAAAAGGGGATATCCTTGTGCTGTAAGGTGTGGAAAATGTAAATACCTGCAAAATTGTGAGACAATGAGACACAAAGGTCACTGAAACTGGAGAGAGAAAAGGAGAGAGAAAGGGAAGATACAGCAGTTTATTCTTTTCCATAGTAATGGTACTTGCCAAACATACCCTAATGTCTGAGATTTCTGATGTTGTTTGTTGGCTTTTTTACTGTCATCAGAGGAGTGAATATGACCTTTATGCAAAGTAAGCCAAGAGTACAAGTTTTTTTCAAACTAAAAATAACCTCTGAATTTTCAACTTGTGTTAAAGAAACCTTTTTGCAGAGTTCTCTGCTGTCTTGCCATAGAATTGAAGTGAGGGAATAAAAAGGTACCCAAATACATCAGTCATGCCAAAGCCAAGGAAATCAAGATTTGGCCTTCTACCTGCATTTCAGAGAGAAACTGTCACAACTGTCTCCCAAATAACTTGGATAGAAGACAAAAGGAAACTGGACTTGAGTTCAGTTCATGTTCCTCTCAGGAGATGTCTTTCCTGACACCGTCCCTGCTCTTCTGCACTCCCAGGCAGCACTGGGACTTCGTTTTTCAGGGTGATTTGCTCCCTCCCAGCCCAGTCTGCAGCCACTTGGCATTTCTGTGTGATCAGAAGTTCTGCTCAGCTTTACTGAACGAGTGAGAAGCAGAACTGGCACACAAACCCTCAGTGGTCTGTGGTGTATTAATCAGTAAAATTCTCCCAGTTTTAAGCAGACAGTTTTGCTATTTATCACAGCAAATAAAGTAAGGAAGAATTAGTCAAAATGGAGCAATGCTTGTAATTCTTCTGCATATCTCTAAAATATTTCTTTGTGTGACTTCTCTTTCATCACTTAATATTTGTGTCTCAGTTGTTTGCCTTTTCTGTGACTGTTTCAGAACGAGGGCTTTTCTGTTCTTGTCTTCCCAGCTCATAACTTTTATTCCTAGGATCAACTCTCTTCTCACATTTTTAAGAAAGCAGATTTTTATGATGTGGTAAGGATTACTGAACACAGTAGGAGTGAAGTCTTGCCAGAGATTTCATTACTACTTCCTTACATTTACATCCTACATTTATAGCACTGTGTTGGCTTTTAAATTTATTCCTAAAGTTGTCTAGACTTTAGAGAAAAAAAAGAAAGAAAAAACAAGAAAAAATGAGAAAAAAAAAACAAACCAAAAGAAAGAACAAAGAAAAAAGAGAAAAAAAGAAAAAAGAAAAAGGAAAAAGGGGACTAAATAAAGAAGAAAGAAAGAAAAAGGAGAAAAAAAAAGAAGATAGAAAAACTAAAAACCAAACTCGTCCTATCGAGTCCCGCTGCAAGGACTCCAACTCCCACAATGCCCCGCGCGGGACGGGGGCGGGCAGGGGCCGTGGCCGCGCGCTGATTGGCTGCGGCGCGGGTCAGTCCAGGCGGTGCGCGCGCGGAGCGAGCGCCATTTTGTCCGCGTGGCCGCGATGGCGGAGGAGGCGGCGGGGCGGCCTCTGCGCTGAACTGTGAGAGCTGGCGGGGGGGCGGCGAGAGCGGGGCTCTGGGGATCCCCTCGGGGGCTGCGGGGAGCGCGGCTGTGGGTGGAAAGGCTGGAGGGCTCGGGAGGGCTTAGCGGAGAAGTTCCGGAGTTCCCGGGGACGTTTTGAGCGGTCCCGGAGGGGATTCAGTGTCTTAAGGGGACTCAGGGGGGAGGTTGAAGGTCCCTGAAAGGTTTTGGGGGGCTCTGATGGGGGTTTCGGTTTCTGAGGAGATTTGGGGGGTCCCAGGTGGGCTTTGAGGGTCTGTGAGGAGGTTTGGAGGTCCTGGGGGGCTTTGCGGGGACCTTTTCGGCAGTTTTGGGGTCTCTGGGGGGTTTAAGGGGTCTCAGACGGTTCTGAGGGTCCGTGAGGGGGATTGGGGGTCCCTGAATGGGCTTAGGGGGTCTCAGTGGGTTTTGCGGGTCACTGAGAGGGTTTAGGGGGTGCTGGGGAGCGATGAGGTCTCTGAGGGGATTTGAGGGGACCTCGAGGAGGTTTCAATGGATCGAGGGGTGGATTTCAGGGGTTTTGAGGGGATTTTGTGGAGTCCCCTAAAGCCCAGCAGTGGGTTCAGGGGGGTCCCTCAGCCTCCAGGGGAGGGGTCCTAGTGATGCCCCCCAAAATCCGTGAGGAGATGTACCACATCTGGGTAAGGGGATCCCAGTGCCCTCAGTATATCCCAGTGACTTCCCAGTGACCCTTTCAGTGACCAGCCAGTGTGTCCCAGTGACCTCCCACTGCTTTCAAGTATGAGCCAGTGATCCTCCAGTGAGCACCCAGTAACCCCCAGTATGGCCCAGTAACCTCCCAGTGTCCCCTTGTGTGTCCTGGTAATCCTCCAGTAACTCCCCAGTTCTCTACCAGTGACCCCAGTGTGCCCCAGTTCTCCCCCAGTCCCTCCCAGTGCCCCATGGTTCCCCCCAGTGTGTCTCAGTACCCCCCAGTAATCCCCCAGTGCCCCCCAAATCCCCCCAACTGTCCCCAGTGTGTCCCCAGATGCCCTTGGCCTTTCTGTGAGCGGGGGGGGGGGGCATTTTTGGTCAGAGGGTCCAGGGGGGGCTCCTGGGGTGAGATGGAGGGTTGGGGACATCAGGGATGGGGTTTGGGGGCAGTGGGGACAGTGGGGAGGGGTTTGGGGACAGTGGAATTGGGGGTGTCGGGGGGGAATTGGGGCCATGGGGAGGCCCTGGGGACACTGGAGACACCAGGAGGGTCTTGGGGTGTCAAGAGGGGAATTAGGGACACCAAGAGGGTCTGGGGGACACCAAGGGGTCTCAGGATTCACCTGCTTGTGGTGCTGCCCCTTCTCTCCCCCCCAAGCCCCATTAACCCCCCCAAATGTCCCCTAACCCCCATTTCCCCTTTAATCCCCTCCCCCACTGATCCCTTTGACCCCCAAGACCTCTCTTAACTTCACTAAATGCACCCAAAGCCTCCCCAAACCCCCCAAATCCCCATCCAAACTCCTCAGATCCCCCCAAATCTCCCCCAGCCCCTCCCTCAAATCCCTTCCAACCCCCCCCAAAGAGGGATCACCCACACCCTGGGACAGGAGCACAGTGGGCTGTACTGGGGGCACTGGGCTGTACTGGGAGGGCACTGGGGGGGCTCAGGTGTCCCACAGCAACGTGGCCCAGCTCCAGGAGAGATCTGGGGAGCAGTGAGGGGGTACTGGTCTGTACTGGTTTGTACTGGTCTGTCCTGGTTTGTACCCCCAATCCCCAAAGCCCCTCCCCAGCTCCCCCAGGACTCTCCTGCACCCCAAAGCCCCCCAGGCCCCCCCAGGCCCCTGACTTGGTCCTGCTGCCCCTTGAGCATCTGCAGCTGCTGCAGAACCAGGCATTTCATCAGCAAATGTGCAGCTGACACCAAGCTGGGGGTGTGTTGATGTGCTGGAAGGCAGGAGGGCTCTGCAGAGGGACCTGGCCCAGCTGGATCCATGGGCTGATTGCAAGGGGATGAGGGTCAAGCAGGCCAAGGGCCGGGTCCTGCCCTTTGGCCACAAGAAGCTCCGGCAGCCCCCTGGGCTGGGGCCAGAGTGTCTGGAGAGCAGGCAGGCAGAAAGGGAGCTGGGAGTGGGGATGGGCAGGAAGCTGAACAGGAGGCAGAGTGTGGCCAGGTGGCCAAGAGGGCCAGTGGATGGTGGCCTGGCTGAGGAAGAGTGTGGCAGCAGGAGCAGGGAAGGGATTGTTGGGCTGGACTGAGCGCTGGTGAGGCCACCCCTGGAGTGCTGTGTCCAGCTCTGGGCCCTGAGTTGAGGAAGGCCCTGGAGGGGCTGGAGCAGGTGCAGAGAAGAGCAGCGAGGCTGGGGAAGGGAGTGGAGCACAAGTGGTGTGAGGAGAGGCTGAGGGAGCTGGGGGTGTTGAGGCTGGAGAAGAGGAGGCTCAGGGGAGACCTCCTGACTCTCTGCAAGTCCCTGCCAGGAGGGTGTAGCCAGGTGGGGGTGGGGCTGTTCTGCCAGGCAGCAGCAGTAGGACAAGAGGGCTGGGTCTGGAGCTGTGCCAGGGGAGGTTTAGGTTGGATATTGGGAAGCAATTTTTTGCTGAGAGAGTAATGAGGCCTTGGAATGGGCTGGGCAGGGAGTGGGTGGAGTCCCCGTCCCTGGAGGTGTTGAAGGTGAGAGTGGATGTGGCCTCAGTGCCATGGTCTGGGAAGCACAGCGGGGTTGGATCCAGGGTTGGACTTGATGATCTCGGAGGTCTTTTCCAACGTGGCTGATTCTGTGATTCTCTGATTGCCATTCCTGTGGCAGCACATGCTTGAGGCTCCATCCCCAGGGGGATAGAGATGTCTGTCCATATCTATCTGCAAGGTTAGTCTGTAAATGTGTGGTGTTAGAAAAGCAGGCTGAGTTCTGGGCTGGTTGTAGAAGGAGAAAGAAGCCCCCAGGCCAGTGCAGGCAGGCAGCCCTCAGCTTGCACCTGATGTCCCCTCCCTGCAGGTTCCTGTCCTTGAGCCCAGGCCCTGAGGTGAGGCTGAGAAGTGGCGCGGAGGTGAGCCCAGAGCTGTCCCTGAGGTGAGGCTGAGAATAAGTGCAAGGCAGAGGTGCTGCTGAGGAAGGAGAGCCCCGTGGTGGGGAAGGCACAAAGCTGTGAGTGCCCATCCCCGAGCAGGTGCTGTGTCCATCCCCTGTGTGCCAGGTGAGCTGGGGCTTTGCTGCAGAGCTGCGGGCGCTGATTTGAGCGGCTGCAAGTGCTGAGATGGTGGGCACCCAGGAACACCAACTGTGCCTGGCCACGGAGCCTGCAAGGAGGAGCAGAGACAGCCCTGGCAGTGTGGGGGGCCAGGTTGTCCCTGTGCCTTCCCCTGCAGGCCCTGGCTGTCCCTGCTGGGCCCCTGTCCATCCCCATCAGGTCCCTGCCCGTCCCCCCGGGCTGAGCTCCCCCCAGGAAGTGCCGTGGAGCTGAAGCTGCTGCCATCCCCCCCTGCAGCCGCTGCCCCAGGCAAGGGAGCAGCAAAGGCAGGGCCAGGAGCAGAGGCAGCAGCAGGGGAGCCCTGGGGGGGCCGGGAAGCTCTTGTGTGGGGCAGGAAAGAGGCTCTGGGCACGAGGCCGGGGCTGTGCTGAGCAGGCCCAGCCCTCACATCCCCCCAGCCAACGCCGGCTGCCCGGGGGGCTTGGGGGGGACCCCCAGCCCGTGTGCCCCACACTGAGCTGGCAGAGAGAGAGCCAAGGGACAGGGATGTGGGCAGGGCCCCGGGTGAGGGACAGGCAGGGCCATTGCAGGGCCACGGTGAGGGCACAGCCTGTGGCAGCAGAGCTGCCCAGGGCCGGGGGCAGCCGGGGGTGTTGGGACCAGCCAGTGCTGGGGCCGAGCAGAGCACGAGGCCTCTTGCAGAGCCCTGGAGCAGCCTCCCACTTGCCAGTCCTGCCCTGGTGGGGTGACACTGTCCCCTCCCCACAGGACACTCCCCCAGAAATCTTCATGAGGCCCTTTTGTGTCTATTCCTGGTTGCTGATTCCTGCTGGGGACCTGAGGGCCCCTCTGCAATCCCATCCATGGGGCACAATCTCCTCTGCAGAGCTCGACTCCCTGCAGACTTTGCAGGGAAATCTGTGCCTGCAGCTGTATCCTGAGCCCCAGGGCAGTTTGTATCCCCGAGTGCTGGTCCATCCTGGGGACCCAAGGGGTCCTCTGCCATTCCATCCATGCAGCAGGAGTCACCCTCCTGCCCTTGACTCCCTGCAGAGGAACAAGTGCCCTCTCTCTGTTAGGGAGAAGCCAGATGCTGCCCCTGGGCCATCAGAAGTGGTGCTGAAGCCTCTTTCAGCCCAGCCCCGGGTGCAGTTTTCTCATCCCCTCAGCGAGTGCCCGCTGCCCCAGCCAGCACTGACCAACCAGGGCGTTTGGCACACTTGGATTGGTGGTTTGGAGAAGGAGTCCCAGGCTGGCAGGGGGCCAGATAAGCTCCAGTAAGAACTCTGGCGAGGTGCCTGCACTGGCAGGGGACCAGGGGATCGCTGCTCCATGGAACCAGCTGGAGCTCTGGGTGAACCTGAGCTGAAGGGCCTGTGACCTGTGGATGAGTCCAGCATGGAGCAGAGACCCCCCTGCAGCCCAGGAGGAGCCCACACTGGACCAGGGGATGCCCAAAGGAGGCCGAGAGCCCATGGGAAGCCCCTGCAGAGCCGTGGGAGCAAAGCCCTGGTTTCCAGGGCTGCCCCCCCGCCCCAGTTTGTTGGGTTTAGGTGCAAACTGCAGCAGGGCCGTCCCTTGGCAGCAGCCGGTGCCGTGACACAGGCTGGGAGATGTGCCAGCCCAGGAGGGACTGAGGGCAGGGGGTTCGTAGGGACCATCCAGGGCCCCTGGCTGCCCACTGATGGAGAAGAGAAGACAATGCCAGGAGGAAGGAACTGGCTGGCCCAGAGGCACAGGAGGGAAGTCAGGCACTCTGAGCCATACCTGGGGAAAGGAATTGCAGCAGGGGGAGATCGGCACCACCAACTCCTTGAGCACCTCCTCAGAAGGGCCCCCAGACTGCAGTGGAGGAAAGAACTGCAGCTGTGACTGATGGGCACAGGGAGGAGGGAGACAGCCAGCGTAGAGGGCTGGGAGCGGGAAGGGATAAGCTGAGAAGGTGACGGGATAAAGAACTTGTGTCGAGGTTTCTCAGTCAATTGGAGTGATTTTGTGGCACTGCTCGGCTCCGCGGGGCTGGGGAGGTGGCAGCGGGACACCCTAACCCACAGCCCCCCAAGGACCCCCAAAAACATTCAGAGCCCACCCAGGACCCCCCCCAACCCCTTTTCTGGGGGACTTCTCTGGGCACTGGTGGTGCTGGGAGCCCCCCCGGCTGCGGGCGAGGAGCTCTCGGGTGAGCAGGGGATGGGAAGGGGGAGGTCGGTGAGAAAAGGGGGGTCAGAGAGGATAAAGGGGTGGTGGGACCCCAGACTGAGTGGGAGGGGAGTGGGACCCCTAAGAGTGGAGGGGGAGGGGCACTGAGGTTTGGGGGATAATGGAAGATGGATGGAGAGGTCAGAAGAGTGGGGAAAGGGGAGGGTGGGACCCCCAAACTGAGCATGAGGGGACTGGGGAGTGGGGGGATGATGTGAGAGAGGGAGGAAAAAAGTGGGGGTTGGGACCCCAGAAGTGATCCTGGGTGGGCTTAGGATTGAGGGGACCATGAAAAGTGGAAGGAACAGGGAAAAGGGTGGAAAAAGGGGGGGTGGTCTGGCAGGTCCGACAGCTCCACAGGGGTCTTTGGGCACAGGGGGGTTGGCAAAGGGAGGTGGCCCCCCTGAGCTCCCAACGTACTGTGGAGTGCTGGGGGCTGCTGGATCCAATGTTCTCAGGGCACAGACATTTCTTTGGGCCAAAGAGCCCTAAAACACTTGGCACAGACCACACTTTACCACCAGCTGTTCTCAAACTACTCTGCTGGTTCAGAGCAGCACAGTAGGACAGTGGGGACCCCTGGGATCCCCGGGACAGCAAGGTGGAGAACCTGGAAAGGGGGAATGTCTGGGAACGTGGCACCCTGAAGGTGAGAGTCAGAGGAGAAGGGACCCTTGGGACCCCCAACACTCCCAGCATCCCTAAGGGGGACCCCCAGCATCGCAGACAGGGGAGACCCTCTGAACCCCAGAGGGGAGAGACCAGAGAGGGAACTTTTGGGAGAGATGTTTTGGGCTAATTTTTGTATTTTGGAGTATTTTTTAGCTCAATCTCAACTTTTTGCACTTTGAGTGGGCTGGGGTCTTCTTACTCTTTCTGAGGGGATTTTGCCTGATTCTCAGTAGTTTCAGTTTTTCTGGGCTGAATCTCAGTGTTTTGGAGGTTTTTATGGACAGAGGATGCCCGATGTGTTCTAGAGCTGGACTTGGGCAGGAGGAACCCCCAAGCCAACACGCTCAGCTCTTGTTTTCCCCCCCATCAGGATTTCTCCTTCCCAAAGCTTGGCCAGATGAAGGAGGCTGCGAGGAAGAGGAAGATGCCTTGGGCCCCCCAGGCAGGTGAGGAGGCAGTCAGTGTCCCTTTGGGCGGGTGTTGTGCTGGCTCTGTCAGCCGAGCATGGCCCCGGCTGCAGGACAACCCCGCTGGCGCCGCCGTCCTGCCGGGGCCGGAGTTGGGGGGATGTCCTTGGCCTTCCCTGTGGGCCGGAGGCAAATCCCCTCCCTGTCCTTCTTGCTTCCTGCCCCAGGCCCCGAGCTGAGGATGGAGAGCCCGGAGGACAAATCCCCCCGGCAGAGCCTGGTGGGAGAGGCCGTTTTGAAGGGCTCCCCGGCGCAGGAAGGCAGCGAGGAAGAAAAGGGCCGGAGATCCCCCCGCAGGAGGGGCTCCAAAGCCAGCCCAGGGTGCTCTGAGGAGGAAAGAGCCAGCCTGTGCCGGGAAGGCGGCCGGAGCTTGAGGGGGAGCTCTGAGCTGGTGGTCCCTGAGCAGCCTCCCAGCAGGGAGAAACCCTTCAGGTGCTTGGAGTGTGGGAAGAACTTCAGCCTGAGCTCCAAACTCCTCATCCACCAACACATCCACACTGGGGAACGTCCCTACACATGTGCGGAATGTGGGAGGAGCTTCAGTGACAGCTCCACCCTCCGCAACCACCAGCGCATCCACACTGGGGAACGACCCTACAAGTGTGGGGAGTGTGGGAAGAGCTTCACGCAGAGCGCCAACCTACGCAACCACCATCGTATCCACAGTGGGGAACTGCCCTACACATGTGGGGAATGTGGGAAGAGCTTCAGGGACAGCTCCACCCTCCTCACCCACCAGCGCATCCACACTGGGGAACGACCCTACACATGTAGAGAATGTGGGAAGAGCTTCAACTGCAGCTCCAACCTACGCAGGCACTGTCGTATCCACACTGGAGAACGGCCCTACGTGTGTCAGGAATGTGGGAAGAGCTTCAGTGACATCTCCACCCTCGTCAAGCACCAGCGCATCCACACCGGGGAGCAGCCCTACACATGTGGGGAGTGTGGGAAGAGCTTCAGTACGAGCTCCAGCCTCCTCACCCACCGGCGCATCCACACCGGAGAACGGCCCTACAAGTGCTTGGAATGTGGGAAGAGATTTCAGACCAGCTCAAATCTCCTCCTGCACCAGCGGACGCACAGGGATGAGAGGCCCTTCCGCTGCACCCACTGCGGGAAGGGCTTCAAGCAGAGCTCTGACCTCAACACCCACCGGCGCATCCACACCGGGGAGCGGCCCTACAAGTGCTTGGAATGTGGGAAGAGGTTTCACACCAGCCCACATCTCCTCCTGCACCATCGGACGCACACGGATGAGAGGCCCTTCCGCTGCACCGACTGTGGGAAGGGCTTCAAGCAGAGCTCCGCCCTTGTCACCCACCGGCGCATTCACACCGGGGAGAGGCCCTACAAGTGTGGGGAGTGTGGGAAGAGCTTTGCCCAGGGCTCTGCCTTAACCTCACACCAACAGACCCACCGTTAAAAGAAGCGCTACGAGTGGCCCGACCCCCATTGGATGATCCATAGGAACTCATTTTGGGCACAGACCTGGTGACCCTTGTTCCAGGTGATCCATGCTGGGCACACACCTGATGACCCCTGTGTCCAGCCCTTGTCCCGACCCCCCTGACAGCGAGAGTGACCCAGGGTCTTGTAACTGATCCCTTGGGGAAGATTACAGTTAGTTTATCTATCTATTTCTCTATCTATCTATCTATATATGTAGGGTTCAGTTTAGATCAGTTTTGTTTCCCTGTAGAGTAGGTTCGGGGCAGTTTTGGCTCCTGTCTATAGTGATCTAAAACCATAAAAATAACACTTCTTCTCTCTGGCTCCAAACCCAACCTGTCCCTTCCAGGGGTGGATGTTCTCCCCCCTTCCCCGGGTGGTTCCTTTGCCCCTGGGCAGCAAAGCCCCCGCTGCTTCTGCAGCTGGAGAGTGTTGGAGCCGTGGACCATTAACATTCCAGTCTCTCCCAGCTCTGCACCCCAAAAGTCGAGCGGGATCAATGTGTCCCCTCAAAGTGGCTCAATCCCGTAGCAGTTCATATTCCAGGAAGAATGCCAAAGGGCATCCTGGGACTCGTAGTCCTTCTGTCTCTGTCGCACGTGCGCAGTGAAGTGCTCGGATGGGAGTGCTTGAGGAGGTCCCATGTCACCGTTTGAAGTGTCTGTATAAGCTTGTGTTGATCTTAATAAAGCTAATTGGGTTACTGCACCCCCGTGTCGACTGGGTTCGTGCAAGACAAATGCTCTAAATGGCCGCCCCAATCAGGACATTCAACAGGCGTCGGTAACCAGAGACCAAAGGCCTTGGGACATCTTGCCATGGCATCTGTCCTGATGGAATTCCAAGGAAAAAGGAAGAGCTCTTCGACAAATCGTGCGCATCAGTCACCTCTGCAGAAACAGGACAAAAAGGGAAAGAGGACGAAAAAGGAGAAAAGAAGAAAAATCCGGCTTCAGCAAACAAGAGGTGACCTATTAGGATGGGAGGGATGTATTCCCACCCACGAGGGGAGGTGTTCCCCAGAAATTAAAGAAGAAGCTGAAGCTGTCAACCAATTCTTAAAAACGCTGGACAAAGACGTAGCAGAAAATAAACTGTTGGTGCTCTTAAATTGGATCATCACAAATGAACCGGCACCTCCATCAACCGGAACCCATCAGATACGATCTTGGCGAGGAATTGGAAACGGACTCATCAAAAAAGCGAGTTCTGGAGGCGTTGGAGGCATTTAAGAACTGGGCTGCATGGAAGGAAATAACGATGGCCTTATATGCTCGCTACAGGGGAGCAAATCCAGCCGCAGCAATGGGCCCTGCTTCCCCTGTCCCTCCTGCAGCCCCTGCTGTAAGGGGGGTACTTTTGAATTAGATGATCAATGGAGCATAGAGGCGTGAGAACGGGATCATATTAGGATGTGAAACCAGCTGGAGTATGGTACAATGTAACTTCATGGCACAGGCTAATTGTAAGGTCCATTGTGCTTTTTAGCAAGTCAGCTTGATATCCCCTATTATCAGAGCTGAGTTCTTCCTTGGTTTTGCTACATATTGCAAGATAGATACATCTACCCTTGAAACACAGTGGTAGGGGTCATCCATAGGGGTGAGAAAGATGATGATGGGAGGAAGATGATGTGGGCAGGGGTCGCTGGCCCCTTGCCCTACAGCAGGGCAGGCACAGACTGTTGCCATGAGGTGATGATCAGGCGGGGTTTGGCTGCCATTCAGGCATCACCTTATACTGTGCCCTGGCCCTACGTGGTGTAATGTGGAACTGATAAAATGGGGTGTCAGAGCTGCTGAGTTGAGCGATCCTCATCCTGCCACCGAGACTGTGTCGCTCCACGGGGACGCCCGCTAAGCTCGGGCACCGACCAGCTGCTGCAGATCCTGACAGCCCTGGCCTGTCTGTGTGGGAAAGCACAGGTTATTGATAGCAATCAACTGAGAGATCATACTTTTTAATATCCCTTTAGTGTCACTTTAATTCCCCTTTCATTATTGAATATTGTCATAGTGTTTCCCTTTAATTTCCCTTTTTACTAACTAATATCATGTTAATAGTTATCCATAATATTGTGTTAAGATCCCTTGTTTGGTATCCCTTTACTATCCCTCCTTTTCACTAGTTAATACAATATTAATGCTGTTCGTAGTATTTGTTTTTAAGGCCACACAATAAGATGGTTATTTTGTATCCTTTTTAGTTCTTGATTCACTTTGCTAAGTTTATTATTATTATTATTCTCACCGTAATAAAAGATATTTTGTGTGTTTGAATATTTCTGGCCCTCGTCTTTATTCCGGACATGTATACAAATGAACTGTTACAGTTATATACAACTGAAATATATATATAGAATTTCACAAGGGAAAGGGAAAGGGAAGGGGTAGGGAAAAAAGGAACAAAACCAAAATAAAATATATATATCCTGATCAATAGCCCAAGATCTAGCAACTAAAAGAATTAGCAAAGAATATCTTACTACTCTCCTTGGGACAATGGAGAGTCATGCTGGATGGACTGCCAGGAAGCTCCATCTCCCAAGGTCAGCAAGGCCTTACCAGGCCTCACTCCCAGCTCAACAGACTCAACAGCAGGGAACCTGCACCTCCAAAGCCACCAGAAGGAAAGAGAGCAAAGGCCTCTCCTCCTTTCTTCTTATAGCCTGGCTTATGTAAAAATCGTAGCGAATACTGGGTAAATCTGGGCACTTCCTTGGTTACAAACTGGTCACCAAGAAAGGCCTAGACCAAACTACCACAACCCACAAGGATCCTCCAGTCCAATTCCTACCCTGCACAGGACCATCCCCAAGGGTCACACCATGAGCCTGAGAGGATCATCCAAACACTTCTTGAGCTCTGTCAGCCTTGGTGCTGTGCCCACTGCCCTGGGGAGCCTGGTCAGTGCCCAACCACCCTCTGGGGGAAGAATCTTTGTCTAAAATCCAACCTAACACAACTTCAGGCCATTCCCTGAGGTTCAGTCCCTGGTCCCCCCAGGGCAGAGCTCAGGGCCTGCCCCTCCTCTGCCCCTCCCCAGGTCTCCCCTCAGTCTCCTCTTCTCCAGCTGAACACACCAAGTGCCCTCAGTGTCCTCACACACCTTCCCCCCAAGGCCCTTCCCCATCTTCCTTGCCCTCCTTTGGACACTCTCTAATGGCTCAATCTCTCCCTTCCATTGTGTCCCCCCAAACTGCCCCAATGTTGCCTGTCAGGTCCCTTCTCTCAGCAGGAGCTGATGGCTCAGCCCGTGACTCAGGGCTGGGCCAGGGGCTCTCCAGCTGCCCCTGCCCTGGCCTGTGACAGCCCAGCACAAGCCCCTTTGGTTCCATGAGGCCCTGCAGTGTCACAATGGCCTCTTGATTCCATGAGGCCCCACGTGTCCCAGTGGC
Source organism: Pseudopipra pipra (assembly GCF_036250125.1). NCBI lineage: Eukaryota > Metazoa > Chordata > Aves > Passeriformes > Pipridae > Pseudopipra > Pseudopipra pipra. The sequence goes on from NC_087580.1 coordinate 21,488,895, forward strand.
CACTTGCTTCCATGTGTTTCTGTAGTTGCCCAGGATTCCTTTTGTTCCAGGAGGCCCCACATGTCACAATGGCCCCTTGATTCCAGGAGGTTCTGCCCTGTTCCAGGTTTCCTTCAGTTCCATGTGGCCCTGACATGTCACAATGTACCCTTGACACCGTGAGGTTCCACAGTCTCCAAGGGCATTTTTGTTCCACGAGGCCCTGCAGTGTCCCAAGGGCCACTTGATTCCAGGTGGTTGCTCAGTGTCACAAAGGCCCCTTGTTTCCACAAGGTTCTGCAGTGTCTCCTTGTTCCCACTGTTCCATGAGGTTTCTGCAGTGTCACACTGGCCCCTTCATTCCATGAGGTTCCACAGTGTCCCTGGATTCCTTTGGCTCCATGAGGCACTGCACTGTCAGACTGGGCCCTTGATTCTCTGAGGTTCCACAGTGTAACAATGGCCCCTTGGTTCCCTGAGCTTCCAAAATGTTTCTGGGTTCCTGTGCTTTCATGAGGGCCCGCGTGTCAAATGGCCCCTTGGTTCCACGAGTATCCACAGTGTCCCAGTTTTCCTTTGCTTCCATGAGGCCCTGGAGTGTCACAATGACCCCTTGGTTCCATGAATTGCAGAATGTCTTGGAGCTCCTTCGGTACCACTGGGAGCTGCATGTCCCAGTGTTCCCTCGTTACCAGGATGTTCTCCACAATTCCTTTAGTTCCATGAGGCTCTGCAGTGTCACAACTGGCCCTTGACTCCATAAGGATCCAAAAAGTCCCAGGGTTCCTTTGACTCCATGAGGCCCTGTAGTGTCACAATGGCCCCTTGTTTCCATGAAGTTCCACAGTGTCCCAGAATTCATATTTTCCATGAGGCCGTGGACTTTTACTCTGGAGCCCTGATTCCCTGCAGCCATGCTGTGTCACAATGGCACCTTGGTTCCATGAGATCCTACAGTGTCCCAGGGTTCCTCCTGGAGCATGAGACCCTGCAGTGTCACAGGTGTCCCTTGATTCCATGATATTCCACAGGGTTCCTCTGATTCCATGAGGCCTCTCACATGTCACAAAGGCCCCTTGATTCCAGGAGGTTCCCCAGTGTCCCAAGGGTCCCTTTAGCTCCGTGGGGCTCTTTGACATCCCGTGACCTCCCGGCTCTTTAGGAGCCCTGAGAACTTCACCAGGGGGAAGTGCCGGATTCTGCCCTGGGATGGGGCAACCCCGCATGGACGGACAGACTGGGAAGGAGAGGCTGGAAAGCAGTGCCGGGAAAGGGCCCTGGGGGTGCTGGTGGGTGGCCAGTTGGCCCTGCGTCAGCAGTGCCCTGGCAGCCAGGAGGGCCAAGCCTGTCCTGGGGGCATCAGGCCCAGCATGGCCGACCGGGCCAGGGAGGGGATTGTCCCGCTCTGCTCTGCCCTGGGGCGGCCTCACCTGCACCATTGGGGCAGTTTGGGGGGACACAATGGAAGGGAGAGATTGAGCCATTAGAGAGTGTCCAAAGGAGGGCAAGGAAGAGGGGGAAGGGCCTTGGGGGGAAGGTGTGTGAGGACACTGAGGGCACTTGGTGTGTTCAGCTGGAGAAGAGGAGACTGAGGGGAGACCTCACTGCAGGTCCAACTTCCTGGGGAGGGGCAGAGGAGGGGCAGGCCCTGAGCTCTGCTCTGGGGGGACCAGGGACAGGACTGAGGGAATGGCCTGGACTTGTGTCACGGGAGGGTCAGGTTGGATTTTAGAAAGAGGCACTGACCATGGGGAAGAAATTTAACTGTACTCCCCCTGAAACCAGCACACCCTTTATGGGCTCTCACAGAAACATCCCCCAGTCCATTTTCCACCTGGAACCAGTGACTCTGAGTTCCTGCTGCCCCAGCCCCAGGGATGGTCTCCTTGTCTGCTCATTCCTCCACACTCTCTTCTCACTGATGGCATCTTAACGACACCCTGGGAATAATTTACTTCTAAGTCTTCATTTCCTTTGTTGTTAATTAGACAGATCTCAGAAGTGCATTCAAATAAACACATATTGTATTAATAAAACCATGAGAAAAGATATCTTTTTTGTGGCCTGTTTCCTTTTTTCCTGTTTTTACATTGATATCAGCAATCCCCAGTCGATATTGATCCCGGGCACTTCCTAATTCAGTCTGAATAGATAAGAAAATCAAGAGCCTTTATGTCTGACAATCCATCAGACTTTATCCCTATCCCCACCCCACCATTCCCTCATCAAACCCCTGGCACTCAAAGCAACCTTGGGCAAATCTGAGCTCCCTCCACTCAAGGCTGGACCTGCAGGTTTCAGCTCCTTGGCACCAACTCCCACCTGCTTGGCTTGGAGAAAGAGCTGCCCAAGACACAGAGGGATGTTCAATTATTGCCAGCAAACTAAACCAAAGGAAGGCACAGCTCAATAAAAAACAACAGTTCTTCCCCTACTGTATATTAAGTTCACTCTGCCTCCACTGAAGTCCACTTTGCACAGCAGATAGTCTCAGTTTTTCCAGCTCCGGGCACAGGACCAGTCCCTAAGCTGGGGCAGCCAGAAAGCTGTTCTCATTTCCTGATCAGTCCTGCTCTGCTCAGGAAAGGAATCTCACACAAAAGGTTATTGCAGGTTCATTTATGTCACTCAAATCCAATAGGAGACTCCCCAGTTAGACTAAGTCTCTGGGACACACAAGATGGGGGCTACTGAAGAAGGAGGGAATGGAAACAGGACATTTTTTTTTTAAGAAAACATCAAAAGCATAGAAAATAAAAAAATGTACATAAGGAAAGCCCTCATTGTTCATGGGATTTCTGGCACACAGTAGGAGCGTCATTGGGCAAACAATATTCTACAATTCAACCTCACGGACTGTTCTGACCCAAAAATCAAATCCCCTTGAGGGACACAGAGTGTTTCCCCATCCCTCTGCATCATCCACCGAGTGCACCCAAGTCCTTGAGAAGAAACAATCCCATGGGTGGCTTTGCCTTTGCTTAAGGCAGGACTAATCCAAACTGTCCTCCCCAACATATTCCTCATACGGACCACAGGGATTTTATCCCCTTCAATGGTAGGGAGAGGTTCTTTTTGGGCAGGGCCAGTTCAAATGGTACAGCTCACTAACAAGGTTTGTGTGATGCCCTAAAGCTTTCTGGATATTTTCTTCTATTATTTTAAAAGTAGTTGTGTAGTAAATGTAGATGTTAATGTAGCTGTATTATATGCCACCCTTTAGCACAGTTCTTTACACAGACCCAACCCTATTACCCCATTTGATATCAAACTTTCTAAATTCCTTTAGCATGTTTACACTTCTTTTCAAGGTCAAATTGTAGAAAAACTCCTCTATTGAACAACATCACACCCTAGGCCTGGACAACAAGATCCCACAACAGACAAAGCAACCTTCCAGCCCAGAACTTTGGAGACGCCCCAAGGACTGTACGTGCTGTGAAGAAGATAAAGATGAGGAAGAAGGGGTCCCAAAACCCCCAAACCCAATTCCCCAAGGGGCGTGTCAGGGGGCAGAACTGGGCAGAACCGGGGGGTGGAGAGTTCTGGCACTGGACGGACCATCTTCTAAAACTGTAGAACCATTGCCTGGGAGGGCGCGTCGTGTGTGTTCCCCTGGGCCTGTGGGCCTGATTAAAGGACCTGCTCTTTTGAGCTGATCTTAGACACTGAACTGGCCTGGAGTTTTCTCTCTTGAGCTTACAGGGTTAACTAACTAGGTGGTTTTGAACAGTCCACTCTACCATTCAACTTTCCCAGAGGCTGGTGCAGGACAGGGAATATGATCCATCCACTCCATGCCGAGCTCTCTGGTCCAGGTGTGCACAAAGTTGTTTTGGAAAAGAGTCCTGCTGTCCAACCCCAGTGTTTCTGGAGGGCTGTGTCTCCACAGGACTTGCTTTTCCAGGCCCAGGAGGGGGTTCTGGGCAGTGGTGGGAGGCACAGGGGGTGTTTCCTGCCATCCAGGGGTTGTGTCCACCATTGTCAGCACGTAGAGCTTGCCTTGGTGGGTTTGGGGAGTGTGCTGGGATCAATCTGCCAGGCCTGCCCACATCTCTATCTCAGCCATCATCCCCCACCCCACAGGGGCTTTACCCTCTTGGCCTCTTTGATGGCAGCACATGTTTCCCAGTTCTGGAGAACCTGGCAGTTGGTGTCCAGGGTTAAATGCAGCCCTGGATCCCAAGCCCAGCTGGATGTTGCAGCTCTTCCCTGAGGCCCTGAGGTGTCCTGGGCCCAGCGAGCCAGGAATAATTCCCCCTTGTGTTGCCAGTCCAGCTCTGCCTGAGACACTTTCATCTGGTCAGTCCCATCCCCCTGTCCATTGTTGGATGTCACTCAGGAGCCCAACTCTTGGCTCCCTGTGCATCTCCAGGATGGACTTTCACAGCCAACCTCTCGACCCGGGTGGCAGGAGGGCCTACCCTGAGAAGGCCTAAAATGCCCTCAGACAGTGCCAACAGTGCCAGCTCTCATGCAAGCTGTCTGTGAGATCTGCCAGTCACCGGTGGCACCATGGGAATGGTTTTGGTGTTGAATGATGCTCAAACCAGCCTGGTTCACCCAACTCCAAACACACATCCTGCTTTTGGAAGTTGGATGGGACAGAGAAGCTGCTCACTGGCCTGTCCATTTGTGAGGAGCAGTCAATCCCTTCCTACTAGAGAAGTCCAGTCCCCTTTCATCCAGGCAGGTTCTTCTAACACAGCCCTTCTTGGGGTAGATGTGTGGAGATTCCTGCCTTGGGTGGGGACGCCCTCCAAGGACACTCCTCAAGGCTGAGCAGAAGAAATCTTCCGATGACCTTTGGTCTGGGTGAGTTCCATCAGATCTCTACATAATAATTATTTCTTTTGGCTAGCTTTAATGTAATTGTTTCAATAATTACTTAAATATAGTGCAGTGTCCTATTTTATACTGTACGACTGTTACTTTTAACATTCGTATTTTGTACTAAATTATTGTGATTTACATCTTTTGCCTGACTATTTCTAAGAATAAAGGATTCATTTTATAGAAATATTCTCATTTTGCCAATCATAAAAACCTGTGGGACAAAAGTGGTTCAATCACACTTCTGTAATTCTTTAAATTTAATTTGTTGACAAAATCTGAGGCAAAGATTGGATCCCTTATTTCTTGAGGCTCCACAGTGGGACAATGGCTCCTTGATTCCATGAGGTTGCACTGTTTCCCAGTGTTCTTGAGCTCCATCAGGCCCTGCAGTGTGACAAAGGCCCACTGATTCCATCATTTTCCCCAGGGTCACAATGGACCCTTGATTCCATGAGGTTCCTCAGTGTCACAATGGTCCCTTTGACTCCAGAAGGCCTTGCAGAATCAGAATGGCCTCTGGATTCTGTGAGGTTCCACAAGGTCACAGTGGACCCTTGATTCCATGAGATTCTGCAATGTCCCGTTGGTTCCCTTTGGTTCCAAAAGGTTCTGGGATGTCACACTGGCCCCTTGATTCCCTGACATTCCACAAAGTCCCGGGGTCCTTTTGGTTCCATGAGGTTCCGCAGTGTCCCATGTTCTCTTTGGTTCCAGGAGGCCCCAGTGTATTCCAATGGCCCCTGGATTCCAGGAGATTCCACAGTGTCCTGGGCTTCCCTTGTCTCCCTGACTTTTGGCAGTGTCCAGGGTCCCTTTGTTCCCAGGAGGTTCCTTTGTTTTCATCAGACCCTGCCACGTCCCAGACTCCCTTTGGTTCCATGAGGTGCTGCAGGGTCACAATGTCCCCTTGATTCCAGGAGGTTCCGCCATGTCCCAGGGTTCCTTTGGTTCCATGGGGTTCCACAGTGCCAAAACTCCCTGCTTCTTATCCTTCCAACATTTGTGGGCCCATTCTCTCCCTGCCTGGGATGGAGCCCCATTGTGTTTGTGCGGGAATGGATCCATGGCCATCCTGCCACTGCCCCAATTGAATGCTGCACAAACGTCACTGCAGGCCCGACCCTGGATGCAGGAACAGTCTGGGAACTCCAGGCCTGCTGACATTCAGCAGAGCCAGTCGGGGGCCCAAAGAGCACAAGGGATTGACTGCAACCCCTGCAGGTCTCTGGCATTGCTGGGGACAAATGCAGGAACTGCCAGGAGCTCTGCAGAGCCCTGACAGTGCCACTGCAATCCCAAGCTGCATTGCCCGGGGCAACCCTCAGCACAGCCAAGGCCACAACCCTTCCTGAAAGGTGTCCCTTCTGAGCAGGGCCAGGGGGACAAACCCCTCCATCTGTCCCTGCACATGTTGGGTCCAATTCTCATCCCCCACTTAGGGACAAAGTCAGGCTACATTGGGTGTTTAGCTTTGCATTTGCTTCACTCTTTTGTGCTTCCAACACACACACCCCCCAGTCTGGGCAGAGTCTGGCCCCCCAAAGAACACAAGACCTGACTAGTTGTGGTTCCCGTTGCAGTGGCTGGAACTTGGGCCACAATCTGTGCCAGGAGCAGAGAGGTCCCTCCCCACAGAAACTTCTTGGCAATGGAGTTCTTAAGAAAACGGGACAGGTTGTGGGGATCACTTGCAGGGCACAACCAGGGACGTGTCTTGAACAGCCTCCTGTTTAACATGACCAGCTTTTTCAGCCTCTTTGCTCTCTCTCTTCTCATGTTTGTTCCTCCAGTGACCACTGTGATCCTGCCCTTTCTTTGATTCTTTCCTAGACATCCCATGACAAGTCTTACCCAGTCCCCAAATCCCCTTTCTGGCTGCCCATCATGAGTCTCAGACCCTAAGGTCGAATCCTCCATCCTCAGCTGCAAGGTCACCCTGAGAGGTTCTGCCATTGACCTACTCGCTTAAAGTTTTCTACAGATACCTTGGAACTTCCTTGGAATTAATTTGTTACCTTTTGGGCTGAAAAGGGTTTCTCCAAAAACATGGTAATTCATGTCCTAGCAATAGAAATTGTTTGAAGAAGGAGTTTGGGACTTTAGACTCAAAGAATCCCAGAATGGTTTGGCTTGGAAGGGAGATAAAAGGTCATCTGGTCCAAACACGTGGACATGGACAGTGACATCTTCACTAATTGAGGCTGCTCAAAGTTCCTGACTTTGAACAAATGCGGGGATGGGAAATCCACTTCTCTGGGAACCTGTTGCAGTTCTTGCCAGCCCCATTGGTAAATATTCCTTCATTTTATCCAATATAAAGCTCCTCTATTTCAGTTTAAAGACATTACCCCTTGTTCTGCCACTCCAGGCCTTGGTAAAACGTATCCCTGTGACTGTCTTAGACTATGAGCACAAAATTTTCATGTGCAAACACCTTGGAGAGTGCTCAGAGTTACAAAAAGTTTATCCCCATCTTTCTTAGAAGCCTCTGTGTTGGTGCATCCTCCCCCCAGTTTCCTCAGGCCTGGTTGATGATCTCAGGAGCTCCTGACAAGCCTTGACCAAACCAGCTGAGCAATGAAGAGCCCCTGGACTGGACCAGGGGTGTGAGGAAGTGTCCCTGGACTGGACCAGGTGCTCCTGGATGATACAGGTGGGAACAATCCGGAGTGGAACAGTTTGGGAACACAGGATAATCAGTCATCCCATGAAAGCCTTGGAACATTCCCTGCCTGAATCACAGCCCAAATGGAACAGTTTGGATACAATTCCCAAATATTTTGGAAACTCCAGTCATTCCTGACCCCAGGATGGAAATTCAGCAGAGAACTAAAGCCAGTCCCCTTGTGAGTCCACACCCAGCAGGGCTGAGGGAGGCCCTGGCAGCTCCCCAGCACCTCCCTCTCAGTGGGACACCTCTGGCAGCCTCTCCCAGCTCGGGAACCCTCCAGTTTGCAACACTCCAAAGAGCGGCGCTGATGCCCAGGACAATTCTGATCCCCCTCCACAAACACTCCTCCAGCTGGGACCCTTGTCTGGTGGCAAACACAAAGGGATTTGGGGGAGTGTTTCCCTGACAACAGGAGAATTTGGGAGAGGGACCTTTCCACCCCCAGCTATTGATGTGTCCACACATCTCTGCCTGGGTGTGGGTGTGAATTGACTGTGGGGTGAATGTTGTTCTTGTCAATCTATAATTCAGTCACTGTTAAAATTGTAGCAAATGCTATTGAATCACTTGATAACTGTTCAACTGGTCAATGATTAAGTGCTACTAATCTCTTTTGCCCTCTTGTCGTTGGGTCCAAATCCTTCGTGTCCTGACCCTCTTGCATCCCAAGGCTCTGTGTAAATCATTCCTTTTCATCAAAAAATATATATTTTTCATGACTTCCCCTTTAAAATCTCCCTCCTTAGCTAAACTACAAAACATCTCCAATTAGCTGTAGAAGTCCTGAAGATAATTAAAGGAAAGGAAAAATTTTGGTTTTCAGTGTTTTGATGGGTCCCACAGTGTGTTTGGAGCTGCAGCAGCTGTCAGTCCAAAATGGGCCATGTCAGAACTGGTGAGGTTGGGGGGTGAGGAGCAAGGTTGATCATCCAGGGTCAGTGTGGATCTCCTGAGGAGACACTCAGCATGAAGATGACTTGGAGAACACCTCTATCACCTCTCCTCTGAACTAAAAAATAGCCATCATTGAATTAAAACAAAAAAAGTACAAACTTTGAAGACTTGTTTTGAAATTGCCTTGAAGACAATTAAAGGAAGACAAAGAGATCCTGAGGGATTTCTGCATTTTAAGGAGCCCCACAGTGTGTTTGCAGCCCAGCCCATGATCCTGAGGTACTGAGAGAAGATTGAAGCAGCTGCTGAAGAAGTCAGAAGCCAAACTGCAAGTGCCTTGAAGCATTGCTGGGCCCCACTGAGGGCAGCACTGCCAAAGCCTCCCCAGGGACTCCTTGGAGCAGCTCCTTGGAGGCCAGGAGTGCAGGCAGACCAAGGCTCTGGGCAGGCCCCTGCAATGCTGAGCAAAGCCTGCCTTGGTTTTGTGGAGCACAAAGGCCAAGGCCTGAGCCCCAGGCCCTGGCCCAGCAGATCCTGTCCCTCCCGGCTGGCTCAGGGCTCTTTGGGGGCACTGGGATGGGAGGGGGAGGAACAACAAAGGCCCAAAACTGGGCAACCCCTGCCAGGCTGCTGAGGGAGGGGCGAGGCAGAACCCAAGGGCAGAACCTGCCAGGCAAGTTGGTTGTGGTGGCCTGAGTGGCAGAGGCAGCTGCCAGAGGCAAGGGGACAAAGGCCTGGGTGCCTTTGGGCCTTGCAGCCCTGCCAGAGCCCTTGGCCATCTCTCCTGCAGGCTGTCCTGCCCTGGCCCTGCTGCTGCTCTGGCCTTGCAGGCTGCACACACCCCTCCTGCTTTCCCACCCCCTCCCAGCAGCATTTCTAGACCCTCCCTGATGGCTCTGCACCAGCTCTGGCTGTTCCCTGGAACACAAAGCCATGGGCTGATCCTGACTCCCTCTGGGTGACCTCTTGCACCACAAGAGTCCTTATTGAGTGGCCTTTCTTTTTCCTCACCTTCAGTCCCAACCTTCCATGCTGCTCTTTGTGGAGATTTCATCCTATTTCCAATACAGAGAAAAGCTCCATCCTGTCAGATCTCCTCTAGACCTTCTCCAGTTCTTCCTCATTCCTCCACAATGGGGAACCTCACAGACAGACAGACCAGTCCAGATGTGGTGACACCAGAGCTGAGTCCAGGGGGGTCACAACTCCCTTGTCTGGGTGCCCACACACCCCTAAGGCAACCCCATGTGCAGTTGGCCTTAAATCAAGGGGCCATTCTGATTCTTTGTAATGTCACAGAATCAAGTGGCCCTGTGACACTGCAGGGCCTCCTGGAACCAAAGGAATGCAGGGACACTGTTCTCATGGAACCAAGGGGCCATTGTGACATGTGGGGTCTCTTTGGAACAAAAGGAATCCTGGGGCATCTCAGAGCCTCATGGAACCAAGGGGCCACTGTAGGGCCTCAGGGAACCCAAGGACCCCTGGGACACTGTGGAATCTACTGAAATCCATGGGCCACTCTGATGCTGCAGAACTGCATGGAATCAGGGTCATTGTGACACTGCAGGGCCTCGTGGAACCAAAGGGATGCAGGGACACTGTGGAATCTCATGGAACCAAGGGGTCACAGTGACACTGAAGAGTCTCATGGCACCCACTGTGCCTCCCCAGAACTCCATGGAATCAAGCAGAGCCGCTGCCTCCCCCCCGCCGCCGCACGGACCGGAGTCGCCGGCTCTGCCCCGCTTGGACACCTCTGGAGTCAGCGTGTTCTTGGGCAGCACAACTGATCTCAGACCAGAGAGTTTCCCCGAGTTTGTTTTGCCCCCTCTTTCCCCTGGTTTGATTTTTGTTTTTTGTTCCCCTGGATGCAAAAGGGAAAGGGAGGCTCATGTTGATCCTGGGTGTTCAGGACAGGTGGGAGAGACAAAGTGATTTCTCTCTCTGTTTTTGAACTGTTCTGTTGGTGTTGCTGGTTTTGCTGCTATATTGTCAGTGAACTGGTTTTTTTTTCACTTATACCTCCTTGTATTTTGTCTCCTTGTACTGGTGGGGAATAAAAGGGGAGTGAGTTCATTTTATGAGAGTTCCCACCTCAATATGTGTCCTTAAACCAGGACAGGTTGCTCAAGGGCTCCCTGAAATTTGGCATCATCCACAAAGGACTTGAAAATACATTTTGTCCAATTATATAGAGAGATCTTCTGCATTGGTGTTCAAGGGCTGGTCACTGAGGGATTTCACCAGGAACTTGCTGCCAAGAGGACTTTGTACCATGGATTTTATTTGACACTCTTCATTCAGCCAACTTCCCACCCACCACATCTTCCACTTCTTCAGTCCAGCTCTCACCAGTCTGGATCTAATCAGACCACAGGAGACCATGTCAAGGGCCTTGATAAAGTCTGGGCACACAACATCCTCTTCTATTCCCTCCCACAGGGGTTCTGCAATCCCTGCCTTGTCCTTCCCATGCCTGGCAATGGCTGCAGCAGGACTTGCCCTATCCCCTTCCCGTCTGAGCCTGAGCAGTCTGGAACTCTGCCAACCCTCCTTGCTGCCCTGTTTGCAGACTGGTTCCAGGTCTGCCTTTGCCAAGGCCCCAGGAAGCTCTGGGATGGCTCTGGCCTTTCCAAGGGTTTGGGAGAGGTCTCCCAGTGACACTGCCCAGCCTTCTCAATATCCCTGACACCAAAACCTTTTCCATAGCCCACAGAGGAGTGCCCAGGACACAACACAGGTTGTCCTGGTGGTTCTGGAGGATGAGAAGGGATTTCTTCCTTGAGGCCAACCCCTCCAATTGGATTTGAATGCAGCTGAAAGGTTCCCTCAGCATTTTCCCCAGGTGCCTCCCTGCCCTGAAGGTTTGTGGCCATCAGGCTGGAGCTGAGGGGGTTGGGCAGGTGCCTGAGGAGGGGGGAGAACAAGGGCTGTGTCCAACTGTGCCAGGAGGGCTGTGCTGGGCAAGGATGAGGAGGCTGCAGGAAACAGTGGCACAGGGGAGGGGAGAGGAGCAGCTCGAGAGACCTTGTGCCTGCCCACGCTGGGCAGGAGCTGCCCCAGGATGGCAGCTCTGAAGCACTCCCAGGATGTCCCTGGGAACAGGAGGGGAAGACTGGATCTGAAAATGGAACCTGGAAAGCAGAGAGCAGGAGTGTCATGGGGACACTACAGGAGAGTCCCAGCCCTGGAGCAAGGTGACAGAAGAAGTGACTGAGAAGTGAAGAAGGCTGACATTGCATCTGTGCTATTCACCTGGGACTTCTTGTAGTCAGCTGCATATTTAATGGAAGGGATTTTGCTGCCTTAGATCTATTTGAAATGTCTACCTGAGAATGAGATGAATGATGCTCTAGCCCTTTTCTGTCTAAACCCACCTACACTGTTCACTCTGTGTTTTTTGGTACCTCATGCATATAAATAATTGTTATTTGTCATTTCTCCTGCTTTACTGAAAGCATTAAATCGGTTGTCCCAGACACTGGGTGTTCTGGAGAGTTTCTTTGCTATTGTCTCAGGCAGAAGTATTCTCACAGCAGTTTGTACTGTGTTCAAGTTTGGGGAAGGCTGAGAGAGGAGGAGAGAGGGATTGAAGCGGATTAAATTAATTATGCAAATAGAAATATATGTTAAACATTTCCTGGGGATAACTACAATTTATTCAGTTCAAAACTGAATGCACATTCATTAAGCTCAAAACTGTGTGCACACATGCACTGCCCTCAGAAGATCCCACAACATCCTGGAGATGCTGGAAGGGAGCCCAGCTCTGCTTCACAAGTTCCCAGGGCCTGTCCCTGCCTGTGCTCCAAGGGCTTCCACCCCCCAGGACTGTGCTCAGAGAGCACTCAGGCCTTACAGCCAGAAAGGGGCTCAGGAGGACAGTGTGGGAGTGGCAAGAGAGCAGCTCTGCAAAGACCAAGCACTGCTGCTCCCTGGCAGTGCTGCTGGGCTGGGATTATTGTCCCCCTTTGCAAATACACCCTGTCCTGCAGTGTGCTGTCCTTTAGGAAGATCTGAGAAGAAGGATTTGGACAAAGAAGGCACTGCAGAGTCCTTTATTTTGTTTAAATAGCCAGAGAGCACAATTCATCATTTTTACATCTCTGAGTCAAATTCAATGGGTAGACATTTAAATAGAAGGCAGATGCATAATAATATTTGATTGCAGAGAAAATTATTGCAAGAAGAACCCAATGACCTCCATGAAAAACCTGAGCAGGAAGGTTGGACCATTAGTGAGTCCCATTCTGAATGCTATGAACCAGAAAACAGGAACTTTATTGCTCCTGAAAAGCATCCAGTCATCATTTTCCTCAGGGCATCCTTGAGCTCCTGGTTCCTGAGGCTGTAGATGAGGGGGTTCAGTGCTGGAGGAACCACTGAGTACAGAACTGATAGGGCCAGATCCAGGGATGGGGAGGAGATGGAGGGGGGCTTCAGGTAGCCAAATGCAGCAGTGCTGAGGAACAGGGAGAGCACGGCCAGGTGAGGGAGGCACGTGGAAAAGGCTTTGTGCCGTCCCTGCTGAGAGGGGATCCTCAGCACAGCCCTGAAGATCTGCACATAGGAGAAAACAATGAAAACAAAACAACCAAACACTAAACAGGCACTAACCCCAATGAGCCCAATTTCCCTGAGGTAGCCTGAGTGTGAGCAGGAGAGCTTGAGGATGTGTGGGAGTTCACAGAAGAACTGGCCCAGAGCATTGCCCTGGCACAGGGGCAGGGAAAATGTATTGGCTGTGTGCAGCAGAGCATTGAGAAAGCCAGTGGCCCAGGCAGCTGCTGCCATGTGGGCACAAGCTCTGCTGCCCAGGAGGGTCCCGTAGTGCAGGGGTTTGCAGATGGCAACGTAGCGGTCGTAGCACATGATGGTGAGGAGGAGATACTCTGATGAGAAGAAGAACAGAAAGAAAAAGAGCTGTGCAGCACATCCCGTGTAGGAGATGGTTGTGGTGTTATGGAGGGAATTGTGCATGGCTTTGGGGACAGTGGTGCAGATGCAGCCCAGGTCTGTGAGGGAGAGGTTGAGCAGGAAGAAGCCCATGGGGGTGTGCAGGTGGTGGTCGCAGGCTACGGCGCTGAGGATGAGGCCGTTGGCCAGGAGGGCAGCCAGGGAGATGGCCAGGAAGAGCCAGAAGTGCAGGAGCTGCAGCTCCCACCTGTCTGCCAATGCCAGCAGGAGGAACTGGGCCATGGAGCTGCTGTTGGACATTTGCTGTTCCTTAGGACAGGGTCTGTTCAGAAAAGGAAAAGACAGGGAACAATTAGGAGATACCCCTCTCAGCAAAGATACTCCATCTTTCATAGTAATCCCCCCAAACCATTTGTATTTCCCTTATGCTGGCTCAGAGTGGTGTGAGCAGCAAGAATTCTGGCCGTGTGCTGCCAAGGGCTCAGCTTTGCTCTGCTACAGTGGTAACATGGAGCTGGTTTGTGACAGCTCTGATGATCACAAGGGATGTCAGATGTAACCCACCTTTAATGGAAAAGCTCCATTTCTGACCCCCCTACTTACAAGAGTGTGGTCTGCAGAACAGAGGTTTCTATTGTCTTTAGAATAATTCTTCTGTTAGATATGTCCCATCATTAAATCTGCAGAGTGTTCTCTTTAGAAGTAAAAATTCTCATTTTTATTGCTAAAAATGTGAAGAAAAGACAAGAGACAAAAGGGCTCATCTCTCTGTGGTTTAAAGCAGAGCCAGGAGAGCTGCAGAGTCCTTTAGCCTGTTTCCCATCTGCCCTGCTCTTTCCCTTGTTCTGCATTCACTTTGATTTCACACAAACAAATATTGAAAACTACATCCACAATGCAGTGATGAGAGCAGGACAATGTTGTTTCCAAGGGCAGCTCTGGGAAGTGTCCCCTGTGCCAGCCCAGAGGTGCAGCTGTGCTGGACAGAGCAGGACAGGAGCCCTCCCGCAGGGAAGCCAAGGGCTGGGACAGGAGAGTGCCCACCCCCAAGGGAAGGCTCAGCACTGCCCAGGATCCTGTGCTCATTTCTGATCCTGCCTGAAATATTCATCTCTGAGAGTAAAAGAGTTGGAATTTCAGTGCAGTCTCCTGACCTGAGAGAACAATGTCTCTGCTACAATGCCTAAGCAGGAAACACACCTCAGCACTAATTCCTTTCCTGTAGCCCCTGTCTTTTGTAAACTTTGCAAAACATTCTCCATTCAATATGGTGTAGTGGTGTGGGGCTGTGAGCAGGTGTGACCCTGCAACAGGGAGACATGGAAAAGATCCTGCATCAGCTGCCAGGTTTGCTCCTTGCCCACAGCCCTTGTGCCCCAGCCCTGGGAGCAGCTCCCCGGGCCGGCTGAGAGCTGCCCCTGGCAGGCAGCAGAGTCCCTGCCCAGCACAGCGCCCTGGGCTGCAGGACCCTGCTCTGCCCCACAGCCCTGGGCACCCCTGGCTGCACCCCCGGCTTCACAGCTCTTCCAAAGTGCCCCAAAACAGCCCCTGCTCCCCCATCCCATCAGCTGGGGCTGGGCCAGCTTTAGGAGATGCCTCCAGGAGCTGCCCCTGCACTGCCCTGCAGCCACAGACTCACCATGTGCAGCCCTGCCAAGGTTCCTCCTGCAGGGAGCTCTCAGCCATCCTGCCAGTGCTGAGCCCCTTGAAGCTGTGTCTGTGCCCTGCTGGTGTCCCTGAGCTGGCCTGGCAGTGCCCTCAGCCCTGCTGGGCTGTGCAGAGGAGCTGCTCCTGGGCAGAGCTGTCTCTTTGAAGCTCTTCTTGCTTGCCAGGAGCTCCCTGTGTGCCAGGAGCCCGGCCCAGCTCAGCAGCACAGCAACAGCCCCAGGTATTTCATGACCCTCCAGGGGGTTTGATGTTGTTTACATGAGACTCAGTCCCTGAGAGGAAGTTCAAACAATTTTTCAACAAGTCAAAGTGAGATGGAAACACTGAAGTTTCTTGTAGTGCTAATGAGTCTCACTGAGGGACACAACTGAGAACGTGTCCCCAGGTTCCAGTCAGAGCAGAAAACTGCAGACAGTGATGACAAGGATGGACAAGCAAGGGAAAGGTGGCTCTGATGCTGAAGAAACATTGACTTCTTTCCTTGATCCAGAGGAACAAGTCCTGAGCCCCAGCCCCTGGGAAGGCAGATCCTGTCCCTGCCTCATTCCTCAGGGCTCTTCCTGGGGCACTGGGATGTGGGATGTGCAATGCCAAGGGCAGGACCATGGGGTGGCACCTGCCAGGCTGCTGAGCAGGGACAAGGAGGCCATGAGGCCCCAGGGCTGCAAGGGGCACTCCCCTCCTCCTGGCATCAGGGGCACAGACAGCAGCCCTGGCCAAAGGCCTGCAGAAGGTGGCTCTTTTGGGGCCTTTCAGCTTCTCCCCCTCCCTGTCTCCTCTCCAGCCCAGGCTGTCCTACGGTGTCCATGCCCTGCCCCTTTCCCTGCAGGCTGTCGTCATCCCCCCGGCTGCCCCACCTGGCTGGCACCTTCCTGCACTGACATCTCTGCATCCTCCCTGGCTCTTCCTGCACACACAAAGCCTTGGGCTCCTCCAGACTCCTTTGTGACATATTGCACCACAACCTTGGCCTTGGAGGGAAATTTCTGACTTCTTGTCACCAGTCCAGGCCACCCCAGCTGCCCTTGGTGGCAGTAGTTCTTTCTTGGGCTGTTTTCTGCCAGGAAGAAAAGCTCCACCAGCTCTGACACCCCCCTTCCAGACCTCTCAGGCTACTCCTCTACTGTCCTCCACTGACCCCTGAGTCCTCAGCCTCTATATACAGGTCATGTGCTTGAGGCCCCAAATTCCTTCCTGGGAGATCTCTGGGACCTCTCCAAGGTTTTGGAAGGTGAAAATAGAGTGCTCTTATCCCAGGAAACACAGAGGGACACTTTTTTCCAAGGGTTGTCTTGGCAGAATGAGGCACAATCTCTTTAAACTTTCTGGCACAAGGGTGCTTTGAGCTCTGGGTACGGAGGGAGCTCCAAGTGCCAACCACTGGAGTGGGAGCTACAAATCATCAGGGCTGGTGTTCTTTGGAGGGCCAGACACTGGTGAGAGTGGGGTGTGTGTGCACATGGAAGGACTTGAAGGGCACAATGAACTGTCTCAAAACACTGTCAAAGCAGGAAAATCCCATAAGGCACCACAGCACATAAGCACTGGTGGCAAACAGGAAGGCCTTTAATTCCAAGGCCTAAAGGGAGGTGAAGCTTTGGAAGTAGCCCCCAGGACAGAATTGCACTGTGCAGAGTGTGGGAAAGAGCAGACAGCCCCAACAGGAAGCCAGGGCTGGTAAGGCAGGTCTGGGGAACCCATCCAGACAAAGATTCCCACCTGCAGACTGGAAGCACACCGGGAAAACTCCCACCGCGGCAAACTGTGGGAAAGGAAGCAAGTCCTTGTCCACGTGCCAGCCCAAGCTGTGGAAACAGCATCTACCCCCCAGAATACCCGGGGCTTGGGCTGTATAAAAGTGATAGCCCAGAAGCACAACTTGGGGACCCTCCACCGAGCAGAGCAGGGTGAAGAAGGACCGGCGGGAGCCTCAGGGATCTCCATGGGGTGATACATTTACTTCATCTCTG
Source organism: Pseudopipra pipra (assembly GCF_036250125.1). Lineage (NCBI taxonomy): Eukaryota > Metazoa > Chordata > Aves > Passeriformes > Pipridae > Pseudopipra > Pseudopipra pipra. The sequence goes on from NC_087580.1 coordinate 21,505,833, forward strand.
TCTCTCTCTCACTGGCTTCCCACCATCCCTTTCTTCTCTCTCTATTTCTTTCTCTCTCTCTCCCTCCTATTTACTGTTAAATCAAAGCTGGACTGCTGACTTTGGCACATGGTCTCCTTTGCAGCTAAATTTGGGCAGAGATGTCTTTTAATAATGAGAACCTGACAGTACCCATGAGGTTTTACAGTGTGGGAATGGCCACTGGATTCCATGAGGTTCCACAGAGTCACAGGGTCCATTTGGCTTCGTAAGGCTCTGTAGTGTGATAATGGACCCTTGATTCCATGAGTTTGCAAAATGTCTCAGGACTCCTTTGGTTCTAGGAGGCCCCACATATCCCAGTGGCCCCTTGGTTCCATGAGATTCCACAGTGTCCCAGGAATCCTTTGGTTCCCTGAGCCCTGCAGTGTCACAGTGGCCTGTTGGTTCCATGAAGTTTCACAGTGTCACAATGGCCCCTCGATTCCATGAGTTTCCACAGTCTCCCAGGGTTCCTTTGGTTCCATGAGGCCTTGCAGAATCACAATGGCCTCTTAATTCCATGAGTTTTCACATTGTCACAATGCTCCCTTGCTTCCATGAGATTCCACAGTGTCCCAGGGTTCCTTTGGCTCCAGAAGGCCCTGCAGTGTCACAATGGCCCCTTTACTCCAGGAGGTTCCACAGTGTCCTTGCTGGAACACACAGGGCTGTAATGTTGTCACCCCTGCAGAGCTGCCTCCAGCTCTGGGCTCCAGCACAGCAAGGACATGGACCTGTTGGAGCGAGTCCAGAGGGGAGCAGCAAGGTTATCAGAGGGCTGGAGCAGCTCTGCTGTGAGGAAAGGCTGAGAGAATTGGGATTGTTCAGGTTGGAGAAAAGAAGGCTTTGGGGTGACCTAATTGTGGCCTTGCAGTGCCTGAAGGGAGCCAACAAGAAAGATGGAGAGAGACTATTTACAAGGGTCTGGAGTGACAGGACGAGGGGAATGGCTTCACATGAGAAAGGGAAGGGTTAGATGGGATATTAGGAAGAATTTCTGGACTGTGATGGTAGAGAGAACCTGGCACAGGTTTCTCAGAGAAGTTCTGGCTGCCCCATCCCTGGAAGTGTTCACGGCCAGGTTGGATGGGGCTCTGAGCTCTGGGTCTAGTGGAAGGTGTCCCTGCCCATGGCAGCGGGTTGGACTGAGATGCTCTTTAAGGTCCCTTCCAACCCAAACCATTCCATGATTCTGGGACTGGTGGGGGATGTGGGGGTCGGAGCTGATGGGCACAGAGACCCCAAAATGATGGAGTTTTCCACTGTAGGTAGAGGAAGGAGGGGGCAGCAGAACTGACAGCCTGGACTGCTGGTGGTCAGACTTTGTTCTGTTTGGGAGACTGACTGAGCTGGGTGTGAGTGTGGATGTGCTGGAGGGCAGGAAGGCTCTGCAGAGGGATCTTGACAGGCTGGATCAATAAGGCCAAGTGTCAGGGCCTGCCCTTGGCTCCCAACAACCCCCTGGAACGTTCCAGGCTGGGGGCAGAGGGGCTGGAGAGCTGCTCAGCAGGAAGGGACTTGGGGGTGCTGCTTGACAGAGACTGGATATGAGGCAGAGTGTGCCCAGGGGGGCAAGAAGGCCAAGGGCATTGTGGCCTTTGTGGAGAAGAGTGTGGCCAGCAGGAGCAGAGAACTGATTGCCCCTCTGTGGTGGGCACTGGGAAGGCCCCACCTGGAGTGCTGTGTCCAGTTCTGGCCCCTCAGTGCAAAAAGGCCCTTGAGGGGCTGGAGCGTGTCCAGAGAAGGGAACGGAGCTGGGGAAGGCTCTGGAAAACATGTCTGCTGAGGGACGGCTGAGGGAACTGGGCTGGTTGAGTCTGGAGAAGGGGAGGCTCAGGGGGGACCTCATTGCTCTCTGCAATGACCTGAAAGGAGGTTTTAGTGGGGTGGGGGTTGGTCTCTTCTGCAAAGCCTTTAGTGACAGGAAGAGAGGAAACGACCTTAAATTGCATCAGACAAGGTTCATATTAGATATTCAAAAACCCTTTTTCCACTGAGAGAGTGTTGAAGCATTGGAACAAGTAACCCAGGGAGGTGGTGGAGTCTCTGGAAGCATTCTGGTGGCATCTGGATGTAGTGCTTTGGGAGGGGGTTTAGGGGTGATTCTGGTGGTGCTGGGTTGACAGTTGGACTAGAAGATCTGGAAGGTCTCTTCCAATGTTGATGATTCTGTGATTCTCTCATCCCTTTTTTTCAGGTTTGTGCTCTAACAAGACCCTGGGGATGTTTTCTCTGTTGGGCTCACAGAGATTGTGTTGTGTGAGCTTTTTTCCTCTACGATCAAAACAAGGAGTAATTAATGCTAAATACAGCAGGTGACTTTCAAGTAATAACTTGTAATAACTTGGTCCAGTTTGTCCAACTGTGTACAAACAGGTGAGGAAAATCTGGAACTTTAGAAGGGTTAGTTTTTTACCTCATTAGCAGGATATCCAGGGGTGCACCAAGTGCCTTCCAGTGAGGAGCACAAGAGACGAGGAGACAGTGACAATATTGTTCTAATGTTAATCTCACTGGAGCACAGAGTGAGATCACTTCTGAGTTATGTTTCTTTAATTTGTGAATAAAGAGAAATCACATAGTTGATGACACTTTAGGATTTATTTCACACTTTTAAGAAGAAGGTATTTTCCAGCTGGACTTTGAATAAGGTTCCATGGTATATTGCAAATTTCTATCTCAAGTTAACAGTCTACTTCTTCCCAAAGAAATTCTCAGCAGCTAACACCCTTTCATCATCTGGCTCTTTCCCTGATGGCTTGAGCTTGTTGCTCCTTTTGGTAAATACCCATTTGACACAATGCACTGGGCAGCTTCTGCCAAGTGCCACTGAATCTCACTTCTTCCCTTGCCTTGAGGTCGCTGTGCTTTAAGAATCTGGCTGTTCAGATGCCCTGAAATGTCTGTAGTATTTCAATGGGAAGAAGCTTCCAGATGTGCTGTTTGGCACCCATGAAAAATGACCTGCCCAGAGAGCCATGGAAATGTAGGTGCTGCTCAGTGATGCCCCTTGACTGGGACAGGCACTGCTGATTTTTTCCTTCCCCTCTCTGATTCCATTCCCACTGTTTCGTACAGACCCCTTGGGGTCAGATTTTGCACTGTACAGTTTGATAAGTTAGTGCAGATGTGTGTTTGCAGGCGTGTTCTTATTCTGTATTCCCTGATAACATTCAGTAAACTGATACCTGGCTTGAACTTTTTCACCCCCATAGTACTACTTTTATTTATTTCTCCAGAACAGCTTGAGAAAATGAAGGTACAGGTAGCCCCAATTTACTTGCTGCTCTAATCTCTTGACCTTTTTTCTTTTCCCCTCCCCCAAACTGATGGGTGACTGTGAAACCCAAGGTCAGGAATGTGGTTGGAATTCCAGGCCCCATTCTGGGGGAGGGGACACTTTCAGTCCCCAGGGGAAGAAGCCACTGCTTTGTTTATCAACAGGCAAAGGACAGCCCAGGATTTCTGGCTCTCCAAGCAGCAGCACTGGCAGGGAAGAGCTGCTGGCTTGGATGGAAGAGGGTTGAGAGAAAAGTAGTGATGGCTCACAGGGGGAGAGGAAACACGTGTTATTTGGGGCTGTAAAGCTGGGGGGGATGACAAGCTAACAAGGTATGGAAGCCACGGGAACAGGAAAAGGAGGGCTTAGAGGAGACAGATCAGGACAGAAGGACAGACCATAATGTTTCAGTCCCTGAATATCAAATCTTAGGAGATAATGAACGAAACTAGAAACGAAGCTCACCTGTCCTTTGGTGAGTTTCCAAATGGATCAGCTGTCATATTTTGAGGAGGGTGTATTGCAGGGAACTTAACACAGAAAAGTGACCATATCAAATGACACATGTATGGGGATTCATTATGGATGATTTTTATATAAGAGAACACATAAACATGCAAAGATTTGAAAGCATTTTGGAATAAAAAACATTGAAAACCAGCCATTTAGGGTGTAAACCTATAAAAAGAAACGTGGAGGATGTGATGTCATAGGAGACATGCGATGTCACAGAGGAGGATGTGATGTCCCAGAGAAGCTGTAATGTCACAGAGGAGGATGTGATTTCATAGGAAACATGCGACGTAAGAGAAGAGGATGTGATATCCAGAGGAGGATGTGATATCATAGGAGACATGCGATGTCACAGAGGAGGATGTGATGTCACAGGAGACATGCGATGTCACAAGGAGGATGTGATGACATAGGAGAGCTGTGATGTCACAGATGAGGTTGGGATGTCACAGAGGAGGATGTGATGTCACAGTGGGGCTGTGATGTCACAGAGGAGGATGTGATGTCATAGGAGACATGCGATGTCACAGAGGGGGATGTGATGTTACAGAGGAGGATGTGACATCATAGGAGACATGTGATGTCTGAGAGGAGGATGTGATGTCACAGGGGAAGATGTTATGTTGCAGAAAGGATGTGATATCACAGGAGTGCTGTGATGTCACAGAGGAGGATGTGATGTCATAGGAGACATGCGATGTCACAGAAGGGGATATGATGTCACAGACGAGGATTTGATGTCATAGTGAGCTGCGATGTTGCTGGGAGGATGTGATGTCTCAGAGGAAGATGTGATGTCACAGAAAGGATGTGATGTCACACTAAACCTATGATGTCACAGGACAGCTGTGATGTCACAGAGGAGGATGTGATGTCACAGAGGAGGATGTGACGTCATAGGGGACATGTGATGTCACAGACAAGGATGTGATGTCATAGTAGACATGCGATGTCACAGAGAAGGATGTGATGTCACAGGAGAGCTGTAATGTCACAGAGGAGGATGTGATGTCATAGGAGACATGCGATGGCACAGGGGGGGTTATGATGTCACAGAGGAGGTTGTGTTGTCCAGAGGTGGATGTGAAGTCACAGGGAGGATGTGAGGTCAAAGGAGACATGTGAGGTCAAAGAGAAGCATTTGATGTCATAGAAAAAGATATGATGTCACAGGAGAGGATGTGATGTCATAGAGAGCTGTGATGTTGCAGGCAGGATGTGATGTTACAGAGGAAGATGGGATGTCACAGAAAGGATGTGATGTCACAGTAGAGCTGTGATGTCACAGGAGAGCTGTTATGTCACAGAGGAGGATGTGAGGTCACAGTGGAGCTGTGATGTCACAGAGGAGGGTGTGATGTCACAGAGGAAGATGTGATGTCATAGGAGACATGCGATGTCACAGAGGAGGATGTGATGTCACAGAGGAGGATATGATGTCACAGAGGAGATTGGGATGTCACAGACAAGGATATGATGTCACAGTGGAGCTGTGATGTCACAGAGGAGTATGTGATGTCACAGAGGAGGATGTGATGTCACAGAGGAGGATGTGATGTCACGGAGAGCTGTGATGTCACAGAGGAGAATGTGATGTCACAGTAAGGATGTGGTGTCACAGAGGGGGTTATGATGTCACAGAGGAGGTTGGGATGCCCAGAGTTGGATGTGATGTCATAGGAGACATGCGATGTCACAGAGGAGGATATGATGTCAGAGAGGATGTTGGGATGTCACAGAGGAGGATGTGATGTCTTAGTGGAGCTGTGATGTCACAGAGGAGGATGTGATGTCATAGGCAGGCAGGATGTGATGTCACAGAGGGGGATGCTATGTCACAGAGGGGAATATGATGTCACAGAGGGGGATGTGATGTCACAGCGGAGGATGTGATGTCACAGAGGAGGATGTGACGCCAAATGGGAGACACATGATGTCTGAGACAAGGATGTGAAGTCATAGGAGACATACGATGTCACAGAGGAGTATGTGATGTCACAGAGGAGGATGTGATGTCTAAGAAAGGATGTGATGTCACAGAGATCTGTGATGTAACAGAGGTTAATGTGATGTCATAGGAGACATGCAATGCCACAGAGGAGGATGTGATGTCAAAGGGGATCTGTGATGTCACAGAGGAGGATGTGACACCATAGAAGACATGCGATGTCACAGAGGGGGTTATGATGTCACAGAGGGGGATGTGATGTCACAGAGGAGGTTGTGACGTAGAGAGGTATATGTGAAGTCGCAGGCAGGATGCGATGTCATAGGAGACGTGATGTCACAGAGGGGGATGTGATGTCACAGAGAAGGATGAGATGTCACATGGAGCTGCAATGTCACAGAGAAGGATGTGATGTCACAGTAGAACTGTAATGTCACAGAGGAGGATGTGATGTCACAGAGAAGGATGTGATGTCACTGGGGATCTGTGATGTCAGAGAGGAGGATGTGATGTCACAGGAAGCATGTGCTGTCACAGAGGAGGATGTGATGTCACAGGGGATCTGTGATGTCACAGAAGAGGATGTGATGTCATAGGAGACATGCGATGTCACAGGGGGGGTTATGATGTCACAGAGGAGGTTGTGATGCCCAGAGTTGGATATGAAGTCACGGGGAGGATGTGATGTCATAGGAGACATGCGATGTCACAGAGAAGCATTTGATGTCATAGAGGAGGATATGATGTCAGAGGAGAGGATGTGACGCCATGGAGTGCTGTCATGTTGCAGGCAGGATGTGATGTCACAGAGGAGGATGTGATGTCACAGTAGAGCTGTGATGTCAAAGGAGAGCTGTGATGTCACAGAGGAGGATGTGAAGTCACAGTGGAGCTGTGATGACACAGAGGAGGAGGATGTGATGTCATAGGAGACATGCGATGTCACAGAGGGGTATCAGATGTCAGAGAGGACGATGTGATGTCATAGAGAACTGTGATGTTGCAGGGAGGATGTGATGTCACAGAGGAGGATGTGATGTCATAGGAGACATGTGATGTCACAGAGGGGGATGTGATGTCACAGAGGAGGATATGATGTCACAGGAGAGCTGTGATGTCACAGAGGACGATGTGATGTCACAGAGGAGGATGTGATGTCACAGACGAGGATGTGATGTCATATGAGACATGCGATGTCACAGAGGAGAAGGTGATGTCACAGAGGAGGATGTGATGTAACAGGGAGCTGCAATGTCACAGAGTTGGATGTGATGTCACAGAGGAGGATGTGATGTCACAGAGGAGGATGTGATGTCATAGGAGACATGCGATGTCACAGAGGAGAAGGTGATGTCACAGAGGAGGATGTGATGTAACAGGGAGCTGCAATGTCACAGAGTTGGATGTGATGTCACAGAGGAGGATGCGATGTCACAGAGGAGGATGTGATGTCACAGAGAGCTGCGATGTCACAGAGGAGGATGTGATGTGGCCAAGGAAGATGTGATGTCACAGAAAGGATGTGATGTCACAGAAAGGATGTGATGTCACAGAGAGCTGTGATGTCACAGAGGTGAATGTGATGTCATAGGAGACATGCGATTTCACAGAGGGGGATGTGATGTCACAGGGGATCTGTGATGTCACAGAGGAGGATGTGATTTCATAGGAGACATGCGATGTCACAGAGGGGGTTATGATGTCACAAAGGAGGTTGGGATGCCCAGAGTTGGATGTGACGTCACAGGGAGGATGTGATGTCATAGGAGACGTGCGATGTCACAGAGGAGGATGTGATGTCACAGAGTTGGATGTGATGTCACAGAGGAGGATGTGATGTCACAGAGGAGGATGTGATGTCATAGGCAGGCAGGATGTGATGGCTCAGAGGGGGATGTGATGTCAGAGAGGAGGATATGATGTCACAGGAGAGGATGTGATGTCACAGCGGAGGATGCAATGTCACAGAGGAGGATGTGATGTCATAGGAGAAATGTGATGTCTGAGACAAGGATGTGATGTCATAGGAGACATGCGATGTCACAGAGGAGTATGTGATACCACAGAGGAGGATGTTATGTCACAAAGAGCTGTGATGTCACAGAGGAGAATGTGATGTCACAGAGGAGGATGTGAAGTCACAGGAGACATGTGATGTCACAGAGGTGGATGTGATGTCACAGAGGAAGACGTGCTGTTACAGGAAGGGATGTTATGTCACAGAGGGGGATGTGATGTCACAGCGGGGGATGTAATTTCACAGAGGAAGATATGATGTCACAGAGGACATGTGATGTCACAGTAGAGCTGTGATGTCATAGGAGTGCTGTGATGCCACAGAGGAGGATGTGATGTCACAGTAGAGCTGTGATGTCACAGAGGAGACCTGCGATGTCACAGAGGAAGATGTGATGTCACAGAAGGGATGTGATGTCACAGAGGAGGATGTGATGTCACAGGAGACATGCGATGTCACAGAGGGTGATGTGATGTCACAGAGGAAGATGTGATGTCATAGAAAGGATGTGATGTCACAGTAGAGCTGTGATGTCACAGAGGACGAGGATGTGATGTCATAGTAGACATGCGATGTCACAGAGGGGGATGTGATGTCACAGAAGAGGATATGATGTCATAGAGAAGGATGCGATGTAACAGAGGAGGATGTGATGTCACAAAGAGGATGTGATGACATAGAAAACAAGCGATGTCACAGAAGAGGATATGATGTCAGAGAGGAGGATGTGATGTCATAGGAGACATGCGATGCCACAGAGGAGGATATGATGTCACCGAGGAGGATGCCATGTCACATGGAGTTGCGATGTCACAGAGAAGGATGTGATGTCACAGGAGAGCTGTAATGTCACAGAGGAGGATGTGATGTCACAAGGAGGATGTGATGTCATAAGAGACATGCGATGTCACAGAAGGGGATATGATGTCACAGAGTAGGATGTGATGTCACAGAGGAGGATGTGACATCATAGGAGACATGTGATGTCTGAGACAAGGATGTGATGTCACAGGAGAGCTGTGATGTCACAGAGGAGGATGTGATGTCACCGGAGAGCTGTGATGTCACAGACAAGGATGTGATGTCATAGGAGACATGCGACATCGCAGAGAGGGGGGGTGATGTCACAGAGGAGGATATGATGTCCAGAGGTGGATGTGAAGTCACAGAGGAGGGTGTGATGTCACAGTAAGCATGTGATGTCATTGAGGAGGATGTGATGCCACAGAGGAGGATGTGATTTCACAGAGGAGGATGTTATGTCACAGAGAGCTGCGATGTCACAGAGGAGGATGTGATGTCACCAAGGAAGATGTGATGTCACAGAAGGGATGTCATGTCACAGAGAGCTTTGATGTCGCAGACGTGAATGTGATGTCATAGGAGACATGCGATGTCACAGGGGGGATGTGATGTCACAGGGGATCTGTGATGTCACAGAGAAGGATGTGATGTCACAGAGGAAGATGTGATGTCACAGAACGGATGTGTTGTCACACTAGAGCTATGATGTCACAGGAGAGCTGTGATGTCACAGAGGTGGATGTGATGTCACAGGAGAGCAGTGATGTCACAGAGGTGGATGTGATGTCATAGGAGACATGCGATGTCACAGAGGAGGATGTGAAGTCACAGGGAGGATGTGATGTCATAGGAGACATGTGATGTCACAGAAAAGCATTTGATGTCATGGAGGAGGATATGATGTCACAGAAGGGATGTGATGTCACAGAGGGGGATGTGATGTCACAGAGGAAGACGTGATGTCACAGAAGGGATGTGATGTCACAGAGGGGGATGTGATCTCACAGAGGAGGATGTGATGTCACAGAGGAAGACGTGATGTCATAGAAAGGATGTAATGTCACAGTAGAGCTGTGATGTCAAAGGAGAGCTGTGATGTCACAGAGGAGGATGTGATGTCACAGAGGACGATGTGATGTCATAGGAGACATGTGATGTCTGAGAGAAGGATGTGATGTCATAGGAGACATGCGATGTCACAGAGGAGAAGGTGATGTCACAGAGGAGGATGTGATGTAACAGGGAGCTGCAATGTCACAGAGTTGGATGTGATGTCACAGAGGAGGATGTGATGTCACAGAGGAGGATGTGATGTCATAGGAGACATGCGATGTCACAGAGGAGGATGTTATGTCACAGGGAGCTGCGATGTCACAGAGGAGGATGTGATGTCGCCAAGGAAGATGTGATGTCACAGAAAGGATGTGATGTCACAGAGAGCTGTGATGTCACAGAGGTGAATGTGATGTCATAGGAGTCATGCGATGTCACAGAGGGGGTTATGGTGTCACAAAGGAGGTTGGGATGCCCAGAGTTGGATGTGACGTCACAGGGAGGATGTGATGTCATAGGAGACGTGCGATGTCACAGAGGAGGATGTGATGTCACAGAGTTGGATGCGATGTCACAGAGGAGGATGTGATGTCACAGAGAAGGATGTGATGTCACAGAGGAGGATATGATGTCAGAGGCAGGCAGGATGTGATGGCCCTGAGGGGGATGTGATGTCACAGAGGAGGATATGAAGTCACAGGAGAGGATGTGATGTCACAGCGGAGGATGCAATGTCACAGAGGAGGATGTGATGTCATAGGAGACATGTGATGTCATAGGAGACATGTGATGTCACAGGAAAGCATTTGATGTCATGGAGGAGGATATGATGTCACAGGAGAGGATATGATGTCACAGAGGAGGATGCGATGTCACAGGGAGCTGTGGTGTCACAGAGAAGGATGTGATGTCACAGAGGAGGATGTGATGTCACAGGAGAGCTGTGGTGTCACAGAGGAGGATGTGATGTCACAGAGGAGGATGTGATGTCACAGGAGACATGTGATGTCACAAGGAGGATGTGATGTCATAAGAGACATGCGATGTCACAGAGGGGGATGTGATGTCACAGAAAGGATGTGATGTCACAGTAAAGCTGTGATGTCACAGGAGAGCTGTGATGCCACAGAGGAGGATGTGACGTCATAGGAGAGCTGTCATGTCACAGAGGAGGATATGATGTCACAGAAGGATATGATGTCATAGGAGACATGAAATTTCACAGGGCAGGATGTGATGTCACAGAGGAGGATGTGATGTCACAGAGGAGGATGTGATGTCACAAGAAAGCTGTGATGTCATAGGAGAGCTGTGATGTCACAGAGAAGGATGTGATGTCACAGGGAGCTGTGATGTCACTGAGGAAGATTTGATGTCACTGATGAAGATGTGATGTCACAGAAGGGGATGTGATGTCACCGGAGAGCTGTGATGTCATTGAGGGGGATGTGATGTCACAGGGGATCTGTGATGTCACAGAGGAGGATGTGACATCATAGGAGACGTGATGTCACAGACAAGGGTGTGATGTCAGAGGAGACATGCGACATCACAGAGGGGGGTGTGATGTCACACAGGAGTATGTGATGTCACAGAGGAGGACGTGATGTCACAGGGGGGATGTGATGTCACAGGGGGGGATGTGAAGTCACAGAGGAGGATGTGATGTCATAGGAGACATGCGATGTCACAGTGGAGGATGTGATGTCACAGAGAGCTGCGATGTCACAGAGGAGGATGTGATGTCGCCAAGGAAGATGTGATGTCACAGAAAGGATGTGATGTCACAGAGAGCTGTGATGTCACAGAGGTGAATGTGATGTCATAAGAGACATGCGATGTCACAGAGGGGGTTATGATGTCACAAAGGAGGTTGGGATGCCCAGAGTTGGATGTGACGTCACAGGGAGGATGTGATGTCATAGGAGACGTGCGATGTCACAGAGGAGGATGTGATGTCACAGAGTTGGATGCGATGTCACAGAGGAGGATGTGATGTCACAGAGAAGGATGTGATGTCACAGAGGAGGATGTGATGTCAGAGGCAGGCAGGATGTGATGGCCCTGAGGGGGATGTGATGTCACAGAGGAGGATATGAAGTCACAGGAGAGGATGTGATGTCACAGCGGAGGATGCAATGTCACAGAGGAGGATGTGATGTCATAGGAGACATGTGATGTCTGAGACAAGGATGTGATGTCATAGGTGACATGCGATGTCACAGAGGGGGATGTGATGTCACAGAGGAGGTTGTGATGTCAGAGAGGAGGATGTGACTTCATAGGAGACATGTGATGTCTGAGACAAGGATGTGATGTCATAGGAGACATGCGATGTCACAGAGGAGTATGTGATGCCACAGAGGAGGATGTTATGTCACAGAGAGCTGTGATGTCACAGAGGAGAATGTGATGTCACAGAGGAAGATGTGATGTCACAGAAGGGATGTGATGTCACAGAGGAGGATGTGATGTCACAGAGGAAGATGTGATGTCATAGAAAGGATGTGATGTCACAGTAGAGCTGTGATGTCACAGAGGAGGAGGATGTGATGTCATAGTAGACATGCGATGTCACAGAGGGGGATAAGATGTCACAGAAGAGGATATGATGTCACAGAGAAGGATGTGATGTCTCAGAGGAGGATGTGATGTCACAGAGGAGGATGTGATGTCACAAGAAAGCTGTGATGTCATAGGAGAGCTGTGATGTCACAGAGAAGGATGTGATGTCACAGGGAGTTGTGATGTCACTGAGGAAGATTTGATGTCACTGATGAAGATGTGATGTCACAGAAGGGGATGTGATGTCACCGGAGAGCTGTGATGTCATTGAGGGGGATGTGATGTCACAGGGGATCTGTGATGTCACAGAGGAGGATGTGACATCATAGGAGACGTGATGTCACAGACAAGGGTGTGATGTCAGAGGAGACATGCGACATCACAGAGGGGGGTGTGATGTCACACAGGAGTATGTGATGTCACAGAGGAGGATGTGATGTCACAGGGGGGATGTGATGTCCAGAGGTGGATGTGAAGTCACAGAAAAGGATGCGATGTCACAGAGGAGGATGTTATGTCACAGAGGAAGATGTGATGTCACAGAGGAGGATGTGATGTCACCAAGGAAGATGTGATGTCACAGAAAGGATGTGATGTCACAGAGAGCTGTGATGTCACAGAGGTGAATGTGATGTCATAAGAGACATGCGATGTCTCAGAGGGGGATGTGATGTCACAGGGGATCTGTGATGTCACAGAGGAGGATGTGATTTCATAGGAGACATGCGATGTCACAGAGGGGGTTATGATGTCACAAAAGAGGTTGGGATGCCCAGAGTTGGATGTGATGTCACAGGGAGGATGTGATGTCATAGGAGACATGTGATGTCACAGAGTTGGATGTGATGTCACAGAGGAGGATATGATGTCACAGGAGAGATGTGATGTCACAGAGGACGATGTGATGTCACAGAGGAGGATGTGATGTCACAGACGAGGATGTGATGTCATAGGAGACATGTGATGTCTGAGAGAAGGATGTGATGTCATATGAGACATGCGATGTCACAGAGGAGAAGGTGATGTCACAGAGGAGGATGTGATGTAACAGGGAGCTGCAATGTCACAGAGTTGGATGTGATGTCACAGAGGAGGATGTGATGTCATAGGAGACATGCGTTGTCACAGTGGAGGATGTGATGTCACAGAGAGCTGCGATGTCACAGAGGAGGATGTGATGTCGCCAAGGAAGATGTGATGTCACAGAAAGGATGTGATGTCACAGAGAGCTGTGATGTCACAGAGGAGGATGTGATGTCACCAAGGAAGATGTGATGTCACAGAAAGGATGTGATGTCACAGAGAGCTGTGATGTCACAGAGGTGAATGTGATGTCATAAGAGACATGCGATGTCACAGAGGGGGATGTGTAGTCACAGGGGATCTGTGATGTCACAGAGGAGGATGTGATTTCATAGGAGACATGCGACGTAAGAGAAGAGGATGTGATATCCAGAGGAGGATGTGATGTCATAGGAGACATGTGATGTCACAGAAAAGCATTTGATGTCATGGAGGAGGATATGATGTCACAGGAGAGGATATGATGTCACAGAGGAGGATGTGATGTCACAGGGAGCTGCAAAGTCGCGGAGAAGGATGTGATGTCACAGGAGAACTGAAATGTCACGAAGGAGGATGTGAAGTCACATGGAGGATGTGATGTCATAGGAGAAATGCGATGAGACATAAGGGGATATGATGTCAGAGAAAAGGATGTGATGTCATAGAGAGCTGTGATTTTGCAGGGAGGATGTGATGTCTCAGAGGAAGATGTGATGTCACAGTAGAGATGTGATGTCGTAGGAGAGTTGTGATGTCTGAGACAAGGATGTGATATCATAGGAGACATGTGATGTCACAGAGGGGGATGTGATGTCACAGAGGAGGTTGTGATGTCACAGAGGAGGATGTGACTTCATAGGAGACATGTGATGTCTGAGATAAGGTTGTGATGTCATAGGAGACATGCGATGTCACAGAGGAGGATGTGAAGTCACAGGGAGGATGTGATGTCATAGGAGACATGTGATGTCACAGAGGAGGATGTAATGTCACAGAGGAGGATGTGATGTCATAGGAGACATGCGATGTCACAGTGGAGGATGTGATGTCACAGTGAGCTGCGATGTCACAGAGGAGGATGTGATGTCACAGGAGACATGCGATGTCACAGAGGAGGATGCGATGTCACAGGATAGGATGTGATGTCATAGGAGACATGTGATGTCACAGAGGAGGATGTAATGTCACAGAGGAGGATGTGATGTCCCAAAGGAGGATGTGATGTCACAGAGTAGGATGTGATATCACAGGATAGGATGTGATGTCATAGGAGACATGCTATGTCACAGAGGAGGATGTGATGGCACAGAGGAGGATGTGATGTCACAGAAGGTGATATGATGTCCTAGAGGAGGATGTGATATCACAGAGAGCTCTGATGTCACAGAGGTGGATGTGATGTCACAGGAGACATGCGATGTCACAGAGGAGGATGCGATGTCACAGGATAGGATGTGATGTCATAGGAGACATGCGATGTCACAGAGGAGGATGCGATGTCACAGAGGAGGATGTGATGTCACAGAGGAGGATGTGATGTCGCAGACGGGGATAGAATCATAGAATCATAGAATCGTTTGGGTTGGAAAAGACCTCAGAGATCGTCGAGTCCAACCCTTGGTCCAAATCCAGTCCATTTACTAGATCATGGCACTCAGTGCTACGTCCAATCTGCGTTTAAAAATCTCCAGGGATGGTGAATCCACCACCTCTCTGGGCAGCCCATTCCAATGTCTGATTACTCTCTCTGTAAAGAATTTTCTCCTGATATCCAACTTAAATTTCCCCTGGCGCAGCTTAAGCCCGTACCCCCTTGTCCTATTGCTGAGTGCCTGAGAGAAGAGACCCCTGAACTGAGGGGCCCAGAACTGAACACAATACTCAAGGTGTGGCCTCACCAACGCAGAGTACAGGGGAAGGATCACTTCCCTGCTCCTGCTGGCCACGCTATTTTTGATACAGGACAAGATCCCATTGGCCTTCTTGGCCACCTGGGCACACTGTTGGCTCATGTTGAGCTTCCTGTCAATTAGTACCCCCAGGTCCCTTTCTGCCTGGCTGCTCTCCAGCCACTCTGTGCCCAGCCTGTAGCGCTGCAGGGGGTTGTTGTGGCCAAAGTGCAGGACCCGGCACTTGGCTTTATTGAACTTCATCCCATTGGAATCAGCCCATCTCTCCAGCCTATCCAGACCCCTCTGCAGAGCCCTCCTGCCTTCCAGCAGGTCGACACTCCCTCCCAATTTGGTGTCATCTGCAAATTTGCTGATGATGGACTCAATCCCCTCATCTAAATCAATAAAGATGTTAAACAGGACTGGACCCAACACAGACCCCTGGGGAACACCACTGGTGACCGGCCGCCAGCTGGATGCAGCTCCATTCACCGGCACTCTCTGGGCCCGACCCTCCAGCCAGCTCCTAATCCAGGAGAGGATACACTTGTCCAAGCCATGGGCTACCAGCTTTTCCAGGAGTATATTATGGGAGACTTCACATCTCTGAAGTGCCACGTCTTCAACCAGCTGTTCCCCTGAGCGTTAAAGGGGTGAGAATCAGATTCCCAGGAGCTGAGTGACATCCAGGGACACCCCATTGCTCTTCTCCAGGAACTGCTCGGGCCCAGGTGGTGCTGGGTGAGGTTTACAGGGCGGAGCAGCTGCTGTCAGTGGCTGACATTGGTCTGAATGACACCTGTCCCCTCAGTCACCAGGCCACGGGGTCACAGGGGGAGAAACAACAATGGGCTGAATTACCTGGCGCTGCACACTCGGCTCAGTTGGGCTCCTTGTTCTCCTGCAGATCCAGAGGGTGGCTGGTTCTGTGCCAGGAGCCCAGGCAGGAGCACAGGATGGGCTCAGGTGGGGGCACGTGCCTGCCCTTTGCTGCTCCATCAGAAGGACTCAGGGATGGGCTGTCAGTGGGAGGGGGTGGTGGGAAGGAGCCTCCACTCAGGGGCTGGAGCTTCAGCTTCTGAAGAAGGCTGTACTTAATCACAGAGCTACAACTCAGGATTTCTCCCAGCATTCCAGAACTTTTCCTTTAGCCAGCTGAGAGCGCCCAGGGCACAGCCAGGTTAATGTTTAACTCTTCCAACACTGCGCTCATCCCGAGGATATCCTGTCATCCTGAGAAGAAGGAAGGGAGATGCTGTGCCTGTTCCCTAGGGCTGGGCAGGAAGCAAAACCTTCAAAGCCGTGGCCCTTCTGAAGGAGTTGATCTTGTGTTATTCCTCAGTAGTTAGCACTGAAAATTCTGTATCCGAGACACTGAATGAAAAGGAGAGTTGCTAAGAGGCTTTTTTGGGGGAGAGTGTTTTTTTGGTTTGTTTTTGTGGGGGTCTTTTAGTGCCAGATGAAGGTTGGATCATGAAAATCAGTCTTGTTACAGACAAAAACTGTAAAGGCATTTAAACACTTTCAGACGCTGTAACCGTTTTCCTTTCTTTCACTTTCTCACCCCTTGCAAATCAGAGACAGTTCCTAGAGGACACGAGAATAAAATAAACAAAAGAAGAAATTATTTTTCTACTCTTGAGGCCTGTGTCAGGTCTGTTTTGAATGCATTTGAATCCTACTGCTTCAGGCTCTTTTTCAAGTAGCACCAGATAAATACCTATGAACTACTGAGATGAGAGTGATCATTCTTACTTCACAAAGTATTTCTCTTTCTCTTTTCCTATCCTGTGGCCTTTTTGTGTTCCGTGCTATGGAGTGACTACATTTTTGTTCTAAGCTAATTCACTGCTGCTGTTTTGGGTACAACTAATGTCAAGCAGAAAACCTGTAACATGCCAGAAACAGGCTACAGTGTGCTGAAGACACAGCTTATGTTTGATGGTGTGTAAATACAGAGAGTTAGTTGGGTTTATCTGATAGCCTGGCAGAAGGAGAGAGGAGCTGGACAAACTGTTTTCAGTAACTGTGCTGTTCAGACACCTGATAAGATTGAGGGTGCTTTGGAACTACTGATGTGCTTTGAATAAGAAAAGAATAATCAGGTCCATTGGCACTGGCTTATCAGGAAGGAAGTAAAATGCCAGCACTTCTACATTAGCAAAAGGAAATGTTTTAGACACTTTGGGCCATTTTTGCATTGACATTAAATAGCAGGGTACTTTTGAGTGTGCTGTAATGAGTGGAAGGATTTATTACCTTGACAGAATGACAGGTGAATGTGTTCAGAGAGGAGTCCTCAGCAACAATAACAGCTCTTTGGATAAGTGGCCACATCTATTCCTGCTTTTGGTAGAGATTCAGTAATTCCCTCCTTTCTTTCTCCCTGAAGTGCAGTGGCTCACTTACAATGTGCAGTTTTTCAGAGTGTCACACACTTGTGCATTTTGTAATATCCTGGCAGCATGTTTGATATTGGGTGTGTAACAGGCTGTGCATAAAATAATGCTGGATCATTGACTGGTGTGTCCTCTGCCTTCAGTCCCTGGGTATTTTCATGTTCCAAAAAGAATATATCTCAGCCTGTGCTGGGAAGGGAAGGTGGGATTCACCATTAACTTACCCCAGCAGGCATGAAACATGCTCAGATGCACTATTATCTTCTCAAAGTTTACTCATTTTTATTTTTGTACCTTTTCAAAATTTATTTCTAGGTTCTTTCACATGCTTACAATTAATTTTGGGATATTCAAATTTGATGAATGGTAGTGCATAAATGTATTTGATTGATTTTGGATTCTAATTGATTCCTGTCAATGAGATCCCTGTGACACTCTGAAATCAATGATATGTGATTCAACCAAGGCACCACTGTTCTGTACATCAGGTAGCAGTTGGGAATTTAGGAACTAAATGTTCACAAGCTATAAATGGAGAAAATGTTTAGATTTAAATAGCTCTTTGTTTGGCATTTATTCACCAAAATATGTTTCTTGGGAAAGTTAGTTTTCCAAGGTGCAGGCTTTCAGTAAAAGAAGGGTCATTGATTTAAGATTTGTTAAATTTTAGCTAAAAACAACAGGCTCCATTTGGATGTAAAATGATTTAAGTATTTCCTGCAGGCAACCTTCATGCTTTAGAGCTGTTGCTCAAAGGTTTCATTCTTCTATGAAGATCTCAATAAAAATTCCTGCCTAGGGAAAGCACTATAATCAAAATAAAGTGGTCTTTACTTTTTTTTCCTGTGGAGGCTGCACTTGAAAAGAGTGCTTCAAGGCAGCAGGGTTGGTAGGGAATGCCAATTTTTATTTATTTATTTATCTACTCTCCCCCACATATGATGATAGTCCAGCTTTGGAATCAGCAATACACTTCAGACACTAATACAAGGCAGTATGTGAGCTGCTGCTGCTTCCAAAATGCAGTATCCTGGCATTCCAGTCAACTTTGTAATCTGGCAAAAACCCACTTGGCAATATTAAAATCTAGCTTCTGAAGCACTTTTATTTCTGAAAGCTCTTTATGTCTTTTTATATCTTTTTAGCATATATTAAATTTCTTGGGAGCAGTGGCCAGGATGTACACTTGATGGATGACTGGGGGGGGAGTCTCCCCCCACCCCCGGCTTTTTTTTTCCTTGCCTTTAATTTTAAAAAGAGGTGTGATAATTGTGCATTAGGCAATGCTGGAACATGAATCCTGCAGATGCAGCTGTTTGACACCATTAACATGGGGGGTTTGTACCATTGTTAGGTAAGTTAGCAGAGATTTTCCAAGCTAAGAAGGACAGCCTGCTGCCAAGCTCTGGCATCTGTTTTAGGAAATCTTTTGTTTCAAGGATGCCCTGAGGAAAATGATGACTGGATGCTTTTCTGAAGGCACAAACAGCCTGTTATCTCTTCCATAGCATTCAGAATGGGACTCCTTGTTCCAGCAGACTCTGCCTGCTCAGATTTTTGTGGTGCTGGGTTAGGGTTTTCATGGGGTTTTTCTCCTGGGATAAAGTTGTGTGCAATGAATATTGATTATTCATCCCATGTCTGGTTCACTGTCTACATCTTGAATTTGACCCAGAATCTGTGTAAATGAGGAATGCATTGAAACAAAGTCAAGGATCCTTCAGTGACTTGTTTCCTCTGAGTTCAATCTTCTGAGACCTCTGATGAGTCTGGCAGGGCAGTGCCTGTGTGCAGAGGGGCAGGGAAACAGAGTCCCAGCACAGCAGCAGTGCCAGGGAGCAGCAGCATTTGGCCTGTTGAGAGCTGCTCTTTTTCTCCTGCCACCCTCCCCTTCTGGGCCTCGGCTGAGGCCTCAGTGCTCTGGGCCTTGGTCCCTGGGCTGGGCTGGGTCAGTCCTGTGGCCATGGCACTGCTGCCATGAGCTGGGCTCCACTGCACTCTTTCCACCACACAAGGGGCTCCATTTGCTCAGGCACAGCCTGAAGCCTCAGCTCTTCTTCTCAAGGGCTCTCAAGAAGAAGGCCAAGGAGCAGACTCTCCAGAGGGTCCTTGCCTTGCTGGTTTCTCCCTGGAGTCCGTGTGCTGCCCTCAGGGTCCCACTGTGGGGGCTGGAGGGGCTGAGGCTGCTCCAGCTGGTGCTGGTGGTGGCCAGTGCCCCTGGAGATGGCAAATGGGGCCTGAGGAGCCCGGGGCCGATTCTCTGCTGCTGTGCTGGGGAGCGGGGCTGGCCCTGGGGCTGCAGGAGCTGCCTGATCTGAGGATGCGCTGAGCATTGCAGACCCAGAGGGCCTGTCCCTGAGCTCCATGGCCTCCATGTCCTGCTGCAGGGCCAGACCTGAGTGTGCTGCTCTGCTGGGCTGGGGCAGGGGCAGGGAGATGGGGGGACCAGGGAGGGGCTGGACTGGGCAGTGCCAGGGAGGGGAAAACCCCAATGTTGAGCTGAAGTGTGTGAGTGTGCAGGGTGGGGGCTCTGCAGGGCTGAGGGGCCTCCAGGCCCTGGCAGTGGCAGCAGGAGCCAGGCAGACACTGCCCCTGCTGCCAGGAACTGGGGTGTGTGTGCAAGGGAAGGACTCTGCAACCTCAGGGAATCAAAGGAACCTGTTGGGACACGGGGACCAAAGGAACCTGGGACTCAGTGGAGCCTCAGGAAATCCAGGGACCATTGTGACACTGGAGAACCACATGGAAACAAGGGCCATCTGACGCTCTGGAACTTCCTGGAACCAAGGGGCCATTGTGTCACTACAAGGACTTCTGGATTCAAAGGAACACAGGGACACTGTGGAATCTCCTGGAACCACAGGGACACTGTGGCATCTGGGGCCTCATGGAACAGAAGGAACCCTGAGACATTTTGGAAGCTCATGGGATGAAAAGGGCCACTGTGACAATACAGGGCCTCAGAAATGCTGAGTGCTGAATCATTTTGGAACCTCGTGGAACCAAGGGGCCATTGTGACACTGCAGGGTCTCATGGAAACAAAGAAACCCTAGGAAACTGCAGAGCCTCCTGAATTTAATGGGCCATTGTGACTCAGGGCAATCTCCTTGAGTCAAGGGGCCACTGTGACACTGCCAAGCCTCATGGAATCAAAGGACTGTGAGGACACTGTGGAATCTCATGGAGTCATGGGGCCACTGCGACTCCCCAGAACTCCATGGAATCAAGCAGACCTGCTGCCTCCCCCCCACCCCTGCCGGCTCTGCCAAAGCTTGGGCACCTCTGGAATCAGCGTTTCCTTTGGCAGCACAACTTATCTCAGACAAGATAGATTTCCAGAGTTGGCTTCTCCCCCTCTTTTCTGTGGTTTTCTTTTTTTTTTTTTGTTCCCCTGAGGGGAAAAGGGGGAAGGGAAGCACGTGTTGATCTCTGGTTTTATCTGTATACAAAAGGGAGTTGGGGCGGGGAAGACAAAGCGGTTTCTCTCTCAATTCTCTCTCTTTTATCCCATTCCCGCCTCCCTCCCCACACCCCGGGCGACTGTTTCACCGCCGCCCCTCCTCGCCCGTCCCGCGGGGCAGCTCTTTTAGCTCCGGGCGGCGGAGACTCCCCCGGCGCGGCCCTTTGGTTTTCCTCGGTTTATTCTCCGGAGCTGATTCCGTTCCGAGCTCGCCCCCCTCTCTGGCGACCCCCGCCAGGGCCCGTCCCGGGGCGGCTCCTTCAGTGCCACGGGCGGCGGGGACCCCTCGGGGCGGCTCCCCCAGGGCCCCGCCCGCCGCCGCCGCTCCCCGGGGCCCTCCCCGCTTCCTGCCGGGATCGGACACCGCCGGCGGCCCCGGCCCTGCCGGGCTCCATCAGCCTGAGCAATTGCTGCCAAGGAGGGGCCGGGGGCTTCCTCTTGGCCTTCGTCTCCCTGGCGCTGGGGCTCGGCTTCTACCTGCGCCAGAAGGTGAGGGGGGTCCCAGGGGGCCGTGTGTCCCCCCAGAGCGTCTGTGCCCCCCCGGGGACCCCCCACCCCGGTGTCACCCCCTTTTCTCTCCCCACAGAGCTCCTGAGCCGCCGGCGGCCGCAGCCCCTCCCCAGGACCTCAGGCCCAGCCTGGACCCCTCCTGTCCCCGTGAGGATTTTGGGGGGGATCGTGTGTCCCCCCCTCCCCTGCTGTCACTCTGCCTCTGCCCGGCTGCTCCCAGTGATCCCAGGAAAGCTTCTCAGTTCTCCCCAGTCTTGGTTATTCGGGGGCAATGGGGTGGAACCGAGTTTGGGGGGGCAGAACCAGCCCTGCAATCAATGAGGAATTGGGACCCCCCTGTGTTCCCCCAATGTCAACCCCCTCTGGGGGGGCTTTGGGAGGGCACCTGCCCCTCAGTGTGCACCCAGCACACACCAAAAGGTGCTGGGAAACCTCCAAAACCTCCCCACAGCCCCTCAAGGACCCCCAAACACACTCAAAGCCCACCCAGGGTCCCCACCGAATCCCTTTTTCTGGGGACTTCTCTGGGCACTGGTGGTGCTGGGAGCCCCCCTGGCTGTGGGGGAGGAGCTCTTGAGTGAGTGGGGGGTGGGAAGGGGGCAGTTAGTGGGAAAAGGGGGGTCAGAAAGGACAAAAGGGGTGGCGGGACCCCAAACTGAGTGGGAGAGGAGTGGGACCCCTCAAAAGTGGAGAGGGGCAGGGCACTGTAGTTTGGGGGATGATGGGAATAGGATGGGAGAGGTCAGAAGAGGGGGGAAATAAGAGAGTGGGACCCCCAAACTGAGCATGAGGGGGCTGGGGAGTGGGGGGATGATGTGGAAGGGGTGGGAAAGGGAGAAAAAATTAAGGGTTGGGACCCCAAAAGTGATCCTAGGCAGGCTGGGGATTGAGGGACCATGGAAAAGTGGGAGGAACAGGGAGAAGGGTGGAAAAGGGAGGGTGGGTCTGGCAGGTCTGACGGTCCCATGGGGGTCTTTGGGCACAGGGAGGTTGGTAAAGGGGGTGGCCCTCTGAGCTCCCAACTTCCTGTGGGGTGCTGGGGGCTGCTGGATCCAATCTCAGCCTTGGATCATGCCAACAGCTTCAGTTTAAGGGAATTACAGAGCTGTGACTGAAGCACTTTTGTCCCCCAGGTTTTAATGATGGCAAATAAAATCTATTGATAGAAATGAATTATTTAGGGTTACAAATGATCAGACAAAAGATCTTCATCACAATTAATTACTGCACAATACAAACACTAAAACTACCAGGAGTACAGGAGAAGATAGGACAGTGCTCTACACTAAAGCAATAGTTGAAGCAATTCTACTAAAGCTGGCACCAAAGCAATAATTCTTAATTAGAGATGGATGGAACTCCCCCAGACCAACGCTCGTGGGGAGATCTCTGCTCTCAACCTCCAGCAGTGACCTTGGGGGGTCCCCAGCCAAGGCAGGAATCTCCACACACCCCTCAGGAAGGGTTCTGTTGGAAGAAGCTGCCCCTGGGAAAGGGGACTGGCCCTTTGTGGTCAAAAGGGATGGACTGACAGTCACTGGACTCCAGGGGTTGCCTCCCCATCAGGGGGTTCATTCGGGGTGGAAGCAGCAGCTGAAGCTCTTCCTGCAGTCGGGGCACTCGTAGGGGGCCCTTACTGGTGGGTCCGTTGATGTTTGGTCAAGTTACCGCTCCGGGTGAAGCTCTTCCCACACTCCCCACACTTGTAGGGCCTCTCCCCGGTGTGGATGCGCCGGTGGGTGATGAGGTGGGAGTTCTGCTTGAAGCCCTTCCCGCACTCGGTGCAGCGGAAGGGCCTCTCATCCGTGTGCGTCCGCTGGTGCAGGAGGAGACTGGACTTGGTCTGAAACGTCTTCCCACATTCCAAGCACTTGTAGGGCCGTTTTCCACTGTGGATGCACTGGTGGGTGTGAAGGGTGGAGCTCTGTCTGAAACTCTTCCCACATTCCCTACACGTGTAGGGCCGTTCTCCACTGTGGATGTGCCAGTGTTTGATCAGGTGGGAGCTGACCCTGAAGCTTTTCCCACATTCCCCACACGTGTAGGGCCGTTCCCCAGTGTGGATGTGCTGGTGTTGGATCAGGTTGGAGTTGTACCTGAAGCTCTTCCCACATTGCCCACACGTGTAGGGCCGTTCCCCACTGTGGATGTGCTGGTGTCGGATCAGGTCAGAGAGCAAGCTGAAGCTCTTCCCACATTTCCCACATGTGTAGGGCCGTTCCCCAGTGTGGATGCGCTGATGTTGGCTCAGGTTGGAGCTGTACTTGAAGCTTTTCCCACATTCCCTACATGTGTAGGGCCGTTCCCCAGTGTGGATGTGCTGGTGTTGGATCAGGTTGGAGTTGTAACTGAAGCTCTTCCCACATTCCCCACACGTGTAGGGCTGCTTCCCAGCGTGGATGTGCTGGTGTCGGACCAGGTTGGAGTTGTACCTGAAGCTCTTCCCACATTTCCTACATGAGTAGGGCCGTTCCCCAGTGTGGATGTGCTGGTGGGTGAGGAGGTAGGAGCTCTTCCTGAAGCTCTTCCCACATTCCAAGCACCTGAAGGGTTTCTCCCTGCTGGGAGGCTGCTCAGGGACCACCAGCTCAGAGCTCCCCCTCAAGCTCCGGCCGCCTTCCCGGCACAGGCTGGCTCTTTCCTCCTCAGAGCACCCTGGGCTGGCTTTGGAGCCCCTCCTGCGGGGGGATCTCCGGCCCTTTTCCTCCCCGCTGCCTTCCTGCGCCGGGGAGCCCTTCAAAACGGCCTCTCCCACCAGGCTCTGCCGGGGGGATTTGTCCTCCGGGCTCTCCGTCCTCAGCTCGGGGCCTGGGGCAGGAAGCAACAAGGACAGGCAGGGGATTTGCCTCCGGCCCACAGGGAAGGCCAAGGACATCCCCCCAACTCCGGCCCCGGCAGGACGGCGGCGCCAGCGGGGTTGTCCTGCAGCCGGGGCCATGCTCGGCTGACAGAGCCAGCACAACACCCGCCCAAAGGGACACTGACTGCCTCCTCACCTGCCTGGGGGGCCCAAGGCATCTTCCTCTTCCTCGCAGCCTCCTTCATCTGCCCAAGCTTTGGGAAGGAGAAATCCTGATGGGGGGGAAAACAAGGGCTGAGCACGTTGGCTTGGGGGTTCCTCCTGCCCAAGTCCATCTCTAGAACACATCGGGCATCTTGTGACCAAAAAAACCTCCAAAACACCAAGATTCAGCCCAGAAAAACAAAAACCACCAAGATTCAGGAAAAAAACCCCTCAGAAATATCGATATGAACCCCCCTCAAACTGCAAAAAGTTAAAGTTTAGCCAGTAAATACTCCAAAATATGAAGATTCAGACAATAAAAAGGTGTTTAATTGGGAGGCTGAGGGGAGTGAGGTCATTTCACGAGCACTTGATTGAGTTACTATATATTAATAAAGAGCTGTATTATTGTAGTTTCACTTAAAACTTGCCAGGGCTGTTCCTCGAGCTTATCTGGCCCCCTGCCAGTCCGGGGCTGTTTCTCCAAACCACCAGTCCAAGTGTGCCAAACGCCCTGGTTGGTCAGTGCCGGCTGGGGCAGTGGGCACTCGCTGAGGGGATGAGAAAACTGCACCCGGGGCTGGGCTGAAAGAGGCTTCAGCACCACTTCTGATGGCCCAGGGGCAGCATCTGGCTTCTCCCAAACAGAGAGAGGGCACTTGTTCCTCTGCAGGGAGTCAAGGGCAGGAGGGTGACTCCTGCTGCATGGATGGAATGGCAGAGGAGCCCTTGGGTCCCCAGGCTGGATCAGAAAACAGGAATATACACAAAAGGTCACCACAAAGATTTCTAGGGCAGTGTCCTGTAGGGAGGGGACAGTGTCACCCCACCAGGGCGGGGCTGGCAAGTGGGAGGCTGCTCCAGGGCTCTGCAAGAGGCCTCGTGCTCTGCTCGGCCCCAGCACTGGCTGGTCCCAACACCCCCGGCTGCCCCCGGCCCTGGGCAGCTCTGCTGCCACAGGCTGTGCCCTCACCATGGCCCTGCAATGGCCCTGCCTGTCCCTCACCCGGGGCCCTGCCCACATCCCTGTCCCTTGGCTCTCTCTCTGCCAGCTCAGTGTGGGGCACACGGGCTGGGGGTCCCTCCCAAGCCCCCGGGCAGCCGACGTTGGCTGGGGGGATGTGAGGGCTGGGCCTGCTCAGCACAGCCCCGGCCTCGTGCCCAGTGCCTCTTTCCTGCCCCACACAAGAGCTTCCCGGCCCCCCCAGGGCTCCCCTGCTGCTGCCTCTGCTCCTGGCCCTGCCTTTGCTGCTCCCTTGCCTGGGGCAGGGGCTGCAGGGGGGGATGGCAGCAGCTTCAGCTCCACGGCACTTCCTGGGGGGAGCTCAGCCCGGGGGGACGGGCAGGGACCTGATGGGGATGGACAGGGGCCCAGCAGGGACAGCCAGGGCCTGCAGGGGAAGGCACAGGGACAACCTGGCCCCCCACACTGCCAGGGCTGTCTCTGCTCCTCCTTGCAGGCTCCGTGGCCAGGCACAGTTGGTGTTCCTGGGTGCCCACCATCTCAGCACTTGCAGCCGCTCAAATCAGCGCCCGCAGCTCTGCAGCAAAGCCCCAGCTCACCTGGCACACAGGGGATGGACACAGCACCTGCTCGGGGATGGGCACACACAGCTTTGTGCCTTCCCCACCACGGGGCTCTCCTTCCTCAGCAGCACCTCTGCCTTGCACTTATTCTCAGCCTCACCTCAGGGACAGCTCTGGGCTCACCTCCGCGCCACTTCTCAGCCTCACCTCAGGGCCTGGGCTCAAGGACAGGAACCTGCAGGGAGGGGACATCAGGTGCAAGCTGAGGGCTGCCTGCCTGCACTGGGCTGGGGGCTTCTTTCTCCTTCTACAACCAGCCCAGAACTCAGCCTGCTTTGCTAACACCACACATTTACAGACTAACCTTGCAGATAGATATGGACAGACATCTCTATCCCCTGGGGATGGAGCCTCAAGCATGTGCTGCCACAGGAATGGCAATCAGAGAATCACAGAATCAGCCACGTTGGAAAAGACCTCCGAGATCATCAAGTCCAACCCTGGATCCAACCCCGCCGTGCTTCCCAGACCATGGCACTGAGGCCACATCCACTCTCACCTTCAACACCTCCAGGGACGGGGACTCCACCCCCTCCCTGCCCAGCCCATTCCAAGGCCTCATTACTCTCTCAGCAAAAAATTGCTTCCCAATATCCAACCTAAACCTCCCCTGGCACAGCTCCAGACCCAGCCCTCTTGTCCTACTGCTGCTGCCTGGCAGAACAGCCCCACCCCCCCCGGCTACACCCTCCTGGCAGGGACTTGCAGAGAGTCAGGAGGTCTCCCCTGAGCCTCCTCTTCTCCAGCCTCAACACCCCCAGCTCCCTCAGCCTCTCCTCACACCACTTGTGCTCCACTCCCTTCCCCAGCCTCGCTGCTCTTCTCTGCACCTGCTCCAGCCCCTCCAGGGCCTTCCTCAACTCAGGGCCCAGAGCTGGACACAGCACTCCAGGGGTGGCCTCACCAGCGCTCAGTCCAGGCCAACAATCACTTCCCTGCTCCTGCTGCCACACTCTTCCTCAGCCAGGCCACCATCCACTGGCCCTCTTGGCCACCTGGCCACACTGGGGATTGGGGGTACAGACCAGGACAGACCAAGACAGACCAAGACAGACCAAGACAGACCAAGACAGACCAGTACCTCCTCACTGCTCCCCAGATCTCTCCTGGAGCTGGGCCACGTTGTTGTGGGACACCTGAGCTCCCCCCAGTGTCCTCCCAGTACAGCCCAGTGCCCCCAGTACAGCCCACTGTGTTCCTGTCCCAGGGTGCCGAGTGATCCTTATTTGGGGGGTTGGAAGGGATTTGAGGGGTGGGGGGGAGATTTGGGGGGATCTGGGAGGGGTTGGAAGGTGATTTGAGGGGTTTTGGGCGTAGTTGGGGGAGTTAAAACAGGTTTTGGGGGCATTGGGGTATCAAAGGGATCAGTGGAGGGAGAGGATTAAAGGGAAAAGGGGGGTTAGGGGACATTTGGGGGGCTTAAAGGGGCCTGGGGGGGAGAAGGGGCTGCACCACGAGCAGGTGAGTCCTGAGACCCCCCCGGTGTCCCCAAGACCGACTTGGTGTCCCCAGTTCCGCCCTTGACACCCTGAGACCCCTGTGATGTCTCCAATGTTCCAAGGGACTTCCCACAGCCCCATTTCTCCACTTGGAACCCCCAATTCCACTGTCCCCAAATCCCTCCCCACTGTCCCCAAACCCCATCCCTGATGTCCCCAACCCTCCATCTCACCCCAGCAGCCCCCCCTGGACCCTCTGATCACAAAAACGACCCCCCCACCCCCGCTCACAGAAAGGCCAAGGGCATCTGGGGACACACTGGGGACAGCTGGGGGCTTTGTGGGGCACTGGGTGATTACTGGGGGATACTGGGACACACTGGGGGGAACCAGGGGGCACTGGGAGGAACTAGGGGGTTACTGAGGGATGCTGGGAGGGCAGTGGGAGGGATTAGAGGTGAACTGGGGCACACTGGGGGTCACTGGCAGAGAACTGGGGAGTTCCTGGGGGATTACCAGGACACACAGGGGGACACTGGGAGGTTACTGGGCCACACCGGGGGTTACTGGGTGCCCACTGGAGGATCACTGGCCCATACTTGAAAGCAGTGGGAGGTCACTGGGACACACTGGGTGGTCACTGGGGGGTTACTGGGCCATACTGAGGGTCACTGGGAGGTCACTGGGATATACTGGGGGCACTGGGATCCCCTTACCTTGATGTGGTACATCTCCCCCCCCGGATTTTGGGGAGCATCACTAGGACCCCTGGGGGCTGGGGGACCCCATGAACCCCACTGCTGGGCTTTAGAGGACCCCACAGAATCCCCTCAAAACCCCTGAAATCCCCTCAGAAATCCCCCCCTCGACCCGTCGAAACCTCCTCAAGGTCCCCTCAAATCCCCTCAGAGACCTCATCGCTCCTCAGCACCCCCCAAACCCTCTCAGTGACCCGCAAAACCCACCTGGGACCCGCCAAGCCCATTCAGGGACCCCCCAATCCCCCTCAGGGACCCCTTAAACCCCCCAGAGACCCCAAAACTGCCGAAAAGGTCCCCGCAAAGCCCCCCAGGACCCCCAAACCTCCTCACAGACCCCCAAAAGCCCCCCTGGGACCCCCCAAATCTCGTCAGAAAACAAAACTCCCTCAGAGACCCCCAAACCCCTTCAGGGACCTTCAATTTCCCCCCGAGTCCCCTCAGGACAGCGAATCCCCTCAGGGACCCCTCAAAACGTCCCCGGGACCCCCGAACTCCTCCGCTAAACCCTCCCGAGCCCTCCAACCCACAGCCGCGCTCCCCGCAGCCCCCGAGGGGATCCCCAGACCCCGCTCTCGCCGCCCCCCCCGCCAGACTCACAACGACAAACAGACCCCGCCGCCATCACGGAGTCCCGGCACCCAACATGGCGCTGGCTCTGCGCGCGCACCGCCCGGACTGACCCGCCCTGCAGCCAATCAGCGCGCGGCCACGGCCCCCGCCCGCCCTCTGCCACGCCCCCACCCCGCGCGGGGCGGGTCTCTGAAGGCGGAGGGTGGGCAGAGCCGGCGCCATGTTGGCCGCGTGAGAGCGGCAGTGGAGGGGGTGGCGGTCGCTGCGCTCGCTGTGTGAGCTGGCGGGGGTTTCGGTGAGAGCGGGGCTCTGGGGATCCCCTCGGGGGCTGCGGGGAGCGCGGCTGTGGGTGGAAGGGCTGGAGGGCTCGTGGTGGCTTAGCGGAGGAGTTCGGGGGTTCCCGAGGAGGTTTTGAGGGGTCCCTGAAAGGACTCAGGGGGGAGGTTGAAGGTCCCTGAAGGGGTTCGGGGGTCTCTGAGGGGGTTTTGGTTTCTGAGGAGATTTGGGGGGATCCCAGGTGGGCTTTGGGGGCCTCTGAGAAGGTTTGGTATTCCTGGGGGCTTTGCGCGGACCTTTTCGGCAGTTTTGGGGTCTCTAGCGGAGTTTAAGGGGTCCCAGACGGTTTTGCGGGTCCCTGAGGGGGATTGGGGGGGTCCCTGAATGGGCTTGGCGGGTCCCAGGTGGGTTTTGCGGGTCACTGGGAGGGTTTAGGGGGTGCTGGGGAGGGATGAGGTCTCTGAGGGGATTTGAGGGGACCTCGAGGAGGTTTCGACGGGTCGAGGGGTGGATTTCAGGGGTTTTGAGGGGATTTTGTGGAGTCCCCTAAAGCCCAGCAGTGGGTTCATGGGGTCCCCCAGCCCCCCGGGGAGGGGTCCTATGGATGCCGCCCAAAATCCGGGAGGAGATGTACCACATCTGAGTAAGGGGATCCCTAGACCCCCGTATATCCCAGTGACTTCCCAGTGACCCCCTCAGCGACCACCCAGTGTGTCCCAGTGACCTCCCATTGCCCCCCAGTATGGGCCAGTGATCTTCCAGTGAGCACCCAGTAACCCCCAGTATGGCCCAGTAACCTCCCAGTGTCTCCCCGTATGTCTTGGTAATCCCCCAGTAACTCCCCAGTTCTCTGCCAGTGACCCCCAGTGTGCCCCAGTTCCCCCCCAGTCCCTCCCAGTGCCCCCTGGTTCCCCCCAGTGTGTCCCAGTATCCCCCAGTAATGACCCAGTGCCCCCCAAATCCCCCCAACTCTCCCCAAGGTGTCCCCAGATGCCCTTGGCCTTTCTGTGAGGGGGGGGGTGTTTTTGGTCAGAGGGTCCAGGGGGGGCTCCTGGGGTGAGATGGAGGGTTGGGGACATCAGGGATGGGGTTTGGGGACAGTGGGGAGGGATTTGTGGACAGTGGAATTGGGGGTGTCGGGGGGGGATTGGGGCCATGGCGAGGCCCTGGGGACACTGGAGACACCAGGGGGGGTCTCGGGGTGTCAGAGGGGAAATTGGGGACACCCAGAGAGTCTTGGGAACACCAGGAGGGTCTCAAGACTCACCTGCTCATGGTGCAGCCCCTGCCCTCCCCTCCCCCCTCAGGCCTCAATAACCCCTCCAAATGTCCCTAACTCCTGTTTTCCCTTTAATCCCCTCCCCCCACAGATCCTTTTGACTCCCCAAAACCCCTTTTAACTCCCCAAAATGCACCCAAAACCCCCCAAATCCTTATCCAACACCCTCCAGATCCCCCCAAATCTCCCCCCCACCCCTCAAATCCCTTTCAACGCCCCCCCCCCCCCCAAAAGAGGGAGCCTGGGACAAGAACAGTGGGCTGTACTGCGGGCACTGGGCTGTACTGGGAGGGCACTGGGGGGAGCTCAAGTGTCCCACAACAACGTGGCCCAGCTCCAGGAGAGATCTGGGGAGCAGTGAGGAGGTCCTGGTCTGTGCTGGTCTGTACTGGTCTGTCCTGGTCTGTCCTGGTTTGTCCCCCCAATCCCCAAAGCCCCTCCCCAGCTCCCCCAGGACCCTCCCACACCCCAAAGCCCCCCAGGCCCCCCCAGGCCCCTGACTTGGTCCTGCTGCCCCTTGAGCATCTGCAGCTCCTGCAGAACCAGGCATTTCATCAGCAAATGTGCAGGTGACCCCAAGCTGGGGGTGTGTTGATGTGCTGGAAGGGAGGAGGGCTCTGCAGAGGGACCTGGCCAAGCTGGATCCATGGGCTGATTGCAAGGGGATGAGGGTCAAGCAGGCCAAGGGCCGGGTCCTGCCCTTTGGCCACAAGAAGCCCCGGCAGCCCCCCGGGCTGGGGCCAGAGTGTCTGGAGAGCAGGCAGGCAGAAAGGGAGCTGGGAGTGTGGATGGACAGGAAGCAGAACAGGAGGCAGAGTGTGGCCAGGTGGCCAAGAGGGCCAGTGGATGGTGGCCTGGCTGAGGAAGAGTGTGTCAGCAGGAGCAGGGAAGTGATTGTTGGGCTGGAGTGAGCGCTGGTGAGGCCACCCCTGGAGTGCTGTGTCCAGCTCTGGGCCCTGAGTTGAGGAAGGCCCTGGAGGGGCTGGAGCAGGTGCAGAGAAGAGCAGCGAGGCTGGGGAAGGGAGTGGAGCACAAGTGGTGTGAGGAGAGGCTGAGGGAGCTGGGGGTGTTGAGGCTGGAGAAGAGGAGGCTCAGGGGAGACCTCCTGACTCTCTGCAAGTCCCTGCCAGGAGGGTGTAGCCGGGGGGGGTGGGGCTGTTCTGCCAGGCAGCAGCAGTAGGACAAGAGGGCTGGGTCTGGAGCTGTGACAGGGGAGGTTTAGGTTGGATATTGGGAAGGAATTTTTTGCTGAGAGAGTAATGAGGCCTTGGAATGGGCTGGGCAGGGAGGGGGTGGAGTCCCCGTCCCTGGAGGTGTTGAAGGTGAGAGTGGATGTGGCCTCAGTGCCATGGTCTGGGAAGCACGGCGGGGTTGGATCCAGGGTTGGACTTGATGATCTCAGAGGTCTTTTCCAACGTGGCTGATTCTGTGATTCTCTGATTGCCATTCCTGTGGCAGCACATGCTTGAGGCTCCATCCCCAGGGGGATAGAGATGTCTGTCCATATCTGTCTCCAAGGTTAGTCTGTAAATGTGTGGTGTTAGCAAAGCAGGCTGAGTTCTGGGCTGGTTGTAGAAGGAGAAAGAAACCCCCAGGCCAGTGCAGGCAGGCAGCCCTCAGCTTGCACCTGATGTCCCCTCCCTGCAGGTTCCTGTCCTTGAGCCCAGGCCCTGAGGTGAGGCTGAGAAGTGGCGCGGAGGTGAGCCCAGAGCTGTCCCTGAGGTGAGCCACTGGGCACGAGGCCGGGGCTGTGCTGAGCAGGCCCAGCCCTCACATCCCCCCAGCCAACGCCGGCTGCCCGGGGGGCTTGGGAGGGACCCCCAGCCCGTGTGCCCCACACTGAGCTGGCAGAGAGAGAGCCAAGGGACAGGGATGTGGGCAGGGCCCCGGGTGAGGGACAGGCAGGGCCATTGCAGGGCCACGGTGAGGGCACAGCCTGTGGCAGCAGAGCTGCCCAGGGCCGGGGGCAGCCGGGGGTGTTGGGACCAGCCAGTGCTGGGGCCGAGCAGAGCACGAGGCCTCTTGCAGAGCCCTGGAGCAGCCTCCCACTTGCCAGCCCTGCCTTTGTGGGGTGACACTGTCCCCTCCCTCCAGGACACTCCCCCAGAAATCTTTGTGGTAACCTTTTGTGTCTATTGCTGGTTGCTGATTCCTGCTGGGGACCTGAGGGACCCTCTGCAATCCCATCCATGGGGCACAATCTCCTCTGCAGAGCTCGACTCCCTTCAGACTTTGCAGGGAAATCTGTGCTGGCAGCTGCATCCTGAGCCCCAGGGCAGTTTGTATCTCCGAGTGCTGATCCATCCTGGGGACCCAAGGGCTCCTCTGCCATTCCATCCATGCAGCAGGAGTCACCCTCCTGCCCTTGACTCCCTGCAGAGGAACAAGTGCCATCTCTCTGTTTGGGAGAAGCCAGATGCTGCCCCTGGGCCATCAGAAGTGGTGCTGAAGCCTCTTTCAGCCCAGCCCTGGGTGCAGTTTTCTCATCCCCTCACCGAGTGCCCGCTGCCCCAGGCAGCACTGACCAACCAGGGCGTTTGGCACACTTGGATTGGTGGTTTGGAGAAGGAGTCCCAGGCTGGCAGGGGGCCAGATAATCTCCAGTAAGAACTCTGGTGAGGTACCTGCACTGGCAGGGGACCAGGGGATCGCTGCTCCATGGAACCAGCTGGAGCTCTGGGTGAACCTGAGTTGAAGGGCCTGTGACCTGTGGATGAGTCCAGCATGGAGCAGAGACCCCCCTGCAGCCCAGGAGAAGCCCACACCGGACCAGGGGATACCCAAAGGAGGCTGAGAGCCCATGGGAAGCCCCCGCAGAGCTGTGGGAGCAAAGCCCTGGTTTCCAGGGCTGCCCCCCACCCCAGTTTGTTGGGTTTAAGTGCAAACTGCAGCAGGGCCGTCCCTTGGCAGCAGCCGGTGCCGTGACACAGGCTGGGAGATGTGCCAGCCCAGGAGGGACTGAGGGCAGGGGGTTCGTAGGGACCATCCAGGGCCCCTCGCTGCCCACTGATGGAGAAGAGAAGACAATGCCAGGAGGAAGGAACTGGCTGGCCCAGAGGCACAGGAGGGAAGTCAGGCACTCTGAACCATACCTGGGGAAAGGAATTGCAGCAGGGAGAGATCGGCACCACCAACTCCTTGAGCACCTCCTCAGAAGGGCCCCCAGACTGTGATGGAGGAAAGAACTGCAGCTGTGACTGATGGGCACAGGGAGGAGGGAGACAGCCAGCGTAGAGGGCTGGGAGCGGGAAGGGATAAGCTGAGAAGGTGACGGGATAAAGAACTTGTGTCGAGGTTTCTCAGTCAATTGGAGTGATTTTGTGGCACTGCTCGGCTCCGTGGTGCTGGGGAGGTGGCAGCGGGACACCCTAACCCACAGCCCCCCAAGGACCCCCAAAAACATTCAGAGCCCACCCAGGACCTCACCCAACCCCTTTTCTGGGGGACTTCTCTGGGCACTGGTGGTGCTGGGAGCCCCCCCGGCTGCGGGCGAGGAGCTCTCGGGTGAGCGGGGGATGGGAAGGGGGAGGTCGGTGAGAAAAGGGGGGTCAGAGAGGATAAAGGGGTGGTGGGACCCCAGACTGAGTGGGAGGGCAGTGGGACCCCCAAGAGTGAAGGGGGGAGGGGCTCTGAGGTTTGGGGGATAATGGAAAATGGATGGAAAGGTCAGAAGAATGGGGAAAGGGGAGGGTGGGACCCCCAAACTGAGCATGAGGGAGCTGGGGAGTGGGGGGATGATGTGGAAGGGGTGGGAGAGGGGGCAAAAAGTGGGGGTCGGGACCCCAAAAGTGATCCTGGGTGGGCTTAGGATTGAGGGGACCATGAAAAGTGGAAGGAACAGGGAAAAGGGTGGAAAAAGGGGGGGTGGTCTGGCAGGTCCGACAGCTCCACAGGGGTCTTTGGGCACAGGGGGGTTGGCAAAGGGAGGTGGCCCCCCTGAGCTCCCAACGTACTGTGGAGTGCTGGGGGCTGCTGGATCCAATGTTCTCAGGGCACAGACATTTCTTTGGGCCAAAGAGCCCTAAAACACTTGGCACAGACCACACTTTACCACCACCTGTTCTCCAACTACTCTGCTGGTTCAGAGCAGCACAGTAGGACAGTGGGGACCCCTGGGATCCCCAGGACAGCAAGGTGGAAACCCTGGAGAGGGGGAATGTCTGGGAACGTGGCACCCTGAAGGTGAGAGTCAGAGGAGAAGGGACCCTTGGGACCCCCAACACTCCCAGCATCCCTAAATGGGACCCCCAGCATCGCAGACAGGGGAGACCCTCTGAACCCCAGAGGGGAGAGACCAGAGAGGGAACTTCTGGGAGAGATGTTTTGGGCTAATTTTTGTATTTTGGAGTATTTTTTAGCTCAATCTCAACTTTTTGCACTTTGAGTGGGCTGGGGTCTTCTTACTCTTTCTGAGGGGATTTTGCCTGATTCTGAGTAGTTTCAGTTTTTCTGGGCTGAATCTCAGTGTTTTGGAGGTTTTTATGGACACAGGATGCCCGGTGAGTTCTAGAGATGGACTTGGGCAGGAGGAACCCCCAAGCCAACACGCTCAGCCCTTGTTTTCCCCCCCATCAGGATTTGTCCTTCCCAAAGCTTGGCCAGATGAAGGAGGCTGCGAGGAAGAGGAAGATGCCTTGGGCCCCCCAGGCAGGTGAGGAGGCAGTCAGTGTCCCTTTGGGCGGGTGTTGTGCTGGCTCTGTCAGCCGAGCATGGCCCCGGCTGCAGGACAACCCCGCTGGCGCCGCCGTCCTGCCGGGGCCGGAGTTGGGGGGATGTCCTTGGCCTTCCCTGTGGGCCGGAGGCAAATCCCCTGCCTGTCCTTCTTGCTTCCTGCCCCAGGCCCCGAGCTGAGGACGGAGAGCCCGGAGGACAAATCCCCCCGGCAGAGCCTGGTGGGAGAGGCCGTTTTGAAGGGCTCCCCGGCGCAGGAAGGCAGCGGGGAGGAAAAGGGCCGGAGATCCCCCCGCAGGAGGGGCTCCAAAGCCAGCCCAGGGTGCTCTGAGGAGGAAAGAGCCAGCCTGTGCCGGGAAGGCGGCCAGAGCTTGAGGGGGAGCTCTGAGCTGGTGGTCCCTGAGCAGCCTCCCAGCAGGGAGAAGCCCTTCAGGTGCTTGGAATGTGGGAAGAGCTTCAGCCTGAGCTCCAAACTCCTCACCCACCAGCACATCCACACCGGGGAACGTCCCTACACATGTGGGGAATGTGGGAGGAGCTTCAGTGACAGCTCCACCCTCCGCAACCACCGGCGCATCCACACCGGGGAACGACCCTACAAGTGTGGGGAGTGTGGGAAGAGCTTCACGCAAAGCGCCAACCTCTGCAAACACCATCGTATCCACAGTGGGGAACTGCCCTACACATGTGGGGAATGTGGGAAGAGCTTCAGGGACAGCTCCACCCTCCGCACCCACCAGCGCATCCACACTGGGGAACGACCCTACACATGTAGACAATGTGGGAAGAGCTTCAACTGCAGCTCCCACCTACGCAGGCACTGTCGTATCCACACTGGAGAACGGCCCTACAAGTGCTTGGAATGTGGGAAGAGCTTCAGTGACATCTCCACCCTCGTCAAGCACCACCGCATCCACACCGGGGAGCAGCCCTACACATGTGGGGAGTGTGGGAAGAGCTTCAGTACAAGCTCCAGCCTCCTCACCCACCGGCGCATCCACACTGGGGAACGGCCCTACAAGTGCTTGGAATGTGGGAAGAGATTTCAGACCAGCTCAAATCTCCTCCAGCACCAGCGGACGCACAGGGATGAGAGGCCCTTCCGCTGCACCGACTGCGGGAAGGGCTTCAAGCAGAGCTCTGACCTCAACACCCACCGGCGCATTCACACTGGGGAACGGCCCTACAAGTGCTTGGAATGTGGGAAGAGGTTTCACACCAGCCCACATCTCCTCCTGCACCATCGGACGCACACGGATGAGAGGCCCTTCCGCTGCACTGACTGTGGGAAGGGCTTCAAGCAGAGCTCCGCCCTTGTCACCCACCGGCGCATCCACAGCGGGGAGAGGCCCTACAAGTGTGGGGAGTGTGGGAAGAGCTTTGCCCAGAGCTCTGCCTTAACCTCACACCAACAGACCCACCGTTAAAAGAAGCGCTACGAGTGGCCCGACCCCCATTGGATGATCCATAGGAACTCATTTTGGGCACAGACCTGGTGACCCTTGTTCCAGGTGATCCATGCTGGGCACAGACCTGATGACCCCTGTGTCCAGCCCTTGTCCCGACCCCCCTGACAGCGAGAGTGACCCAGGGTCTTGTAACTGATCCCTTGGGGAAGATTACAGTTAGTTTATCTATCTATCTATCTATCTATCTCTCTATCTATATGTAGGGTTCACTTTAGATCAGTTTTGTTTCCCTGTAGAGTAGGTTTGGGGCAGTTTTGGCTCCTGTCTATAGTGATCTAAAACCATAAAAATAACACTTCCTCTCTCTGGCTCCAAGCCCAGCCTGTCCCTTCCAGATGTGGGTGTTCTCCCCCCTTCCCCGGGTGGTTCCTTTGCCCCTGGGCAGCAAAGCCCCCACTGCTTCTGCAGCGGGAGAGTGTTGGAGCCGTGGACCATTAACATTCCAGTCTCTCCCAGCTCTGCACCCCAAAAGTCGAGTGGGATCAATGTGTCCCCTCAAAGTGGTTCAATCCCGTAGCAGTTCATATTCCAGGAAGAATGCCAAAGGGCATCCTGGGACTCAGAGTCCTTCGGTCTCTGTCGCATGTGCGCAGTGAAGTGCTCGGATGGGAGTGCTTGAGGAGGTCCCATGTCACCGTTTGAAGTGTCTGTATAAGCTTGTGTTGATCTTAATAAAGCTCATTGGGTTACTGCACCCCCGTGTCGACTGGGTTCGTGCAAGACAAATGCTCTAAATGGCCGCCCCAATCGGGACATTCAACAGGCGTCGGTAACCAGAGGCCAAAGGCCTTGGGACATCTTGCCATGGCATCCGTCCTGATGGAATTCCAAGGAAAAAGGAAGAGCTCTTCGACAAATCGTGCGCATCAGTCACCTCTGCAGAAACAGGACAAAAAGGGAAAAAGGACAAAAAAGCCAAAAGAAGAAAAGTCTGGCTTCGGCAAACAAGAGGTGACCTATTAGGATGGGAGGGATGTATTCCCACCCACGAGGGGAGGTGTTCCCCAGAAATTAAAGAAGAAGCTGAAGCCGTCAGCCAATTCTTAAAAACGCTGGACAAAGACGTAGCAGAAAATAAACCGTTGGCGCTCTTAAATTGGATCATCACAAATGAACCGGCACTTCCATCAACCGGAACCCATCAGATACGATCTTGGCGAGGAATTGGAAACGGACTCATCAAAAAAGCGAGTTCTGGAGGCGTTGGAGGCATTTAAAAACTGGGCTGCATGGAAGGAAATAACGATGGCCTTATATGTTCGCTACGGGGGAGCAAATCCAGCCGCAGCAATGGGCCCTGCTTCCCCTGTCCCTCCTGCAGCCCCTGCTGTAAGGGGGGTACTTTTGAATTAGATGATCAATGGAGCATAGAGGCGTGAGAACGGGATCATATTAGGATGTGAAACCAGCTAGAGTATGGTACAGTGTAACTTCATGGCACAAGCGAATTGGAAGGTCCATTGTGCTTTTTAGCAAGTCAGCTTGATATCCCCTATTATCAGAGCTGAGTTCTTCCTTGGTTTTGCTACATATTGCAAGATAGATACATCTACCCTTGAAACACAGTGGTAGAGGTCATCCATAGGGGTGAGAAAGATGATGATGGGAGGAAGATGATGTGGGCAGGGGTCGCTGGCCCCTTGCCCTACAAGTTGGGCAGGCACAGACTGTTGCCATGAGGTGATGATCAGGCGGGGTTTGGCTGCCCTTCAGGCATCACCTTATACTGGGTACTGGCCCTACGTGGTGTAATGTGGAACTGATAAAATGGGGTGTCAGGACTGCTGAGCTGAGTGATCCTCATCCTGCCACCGAGACTGTGTCGCTCCGCGGGGACGCCCGCTAAGCACGGGCACCGACCAGCTGCTGCAGATCCTGACAGCCCTGGCCTGTCTGTGTGGGTAAGCACAGGTTATTGATAGGAAGCAACTGAGAGATCATACTTTTTAATATCCCTTTAGTGTCACTTTAATTCCCCTTTCATTATTGAATATTGTCATAGTGTTTCCCTTTAATTTCCCTTTTTACTAACTAATATCATGTTAATAGTTATCCATAATATTCTGTTAAGATCCCTTGTTTGGTATCCCTTTACTATCCCTCCTTTTCACTAGTTAATACAATATTAATGCTGTTCGTAGTATTTGTTTTTAAGGCCACACAATAAGATGGTTATTTTGTATCCTTTTTAGTTCTTGATTCACTTTGCTAAGTTTATTATTATTATTATTCTCACCGTAATAAAAGATATTTTGTGTGTTTGAATATTTCTGACCCTCGTCTTTATTCCGGACATGTATCCAAATGAACTGTTACAGTTATATACAACTGAAATATATATATAAAATTTCACAAGGAAAAGGGAAAGGGAAGGGGTAGGGAAAAAAGGAACAAAACCAAAATAAAATATATATATCCTGATCAATAGCCCAAGATCTAGCAACTAAAAGAATTAGCAAAGAATACCTTACTACTCTCCCTGGGACAATGGAGAGTCACGCTGGAGCGACTGCCGGCAACCTCCACCTCCCAAGGTCAGCAAGGCCTTACCAGGCCTCACTCCCAGCACGACAGACTCAACAGCAGGGAACCTGCACCTCCAAAGCTGCCGGAAGGAAAGAGAGCAAAGGCCTCTCCTCCTTTCTTCTTATAGCCTGGCTTATGTAAAAATCGTAGCGAATACTGGGTAAATCTGGGCACTTCCTTGGTTACAAACTGGTCACCAAGAAAGGCCTAGACCAAACTACCACAACCCACAAGGATCCTCCAGTCCAATTCCTGCCCTGCACAGGACCATCCCCAAGGGTCACACCATGAGCCTGAGAGGATCATCCAAACACTCCTTGAGCTCTGTCAGCCTTGGTGCTGTGCCCACTGCCCTGGGGAGCCTGGTCAGTGCCCAACCACCCTCT
Organism: Pseudopipra pipra; assembly: GCF_036250125.1. Lineage (NCBI taxonomy): Eukaryota > Metazoa > Chordata > Aves > Passeriformes > Pipridae > Pseudopipra > Pseudopipra pipra. Next base: position 21,545,329 of record NC_087580.1, read on the forward strand.
GGGGGAAGAATCTTTGTCTAAAATCCAACCTAACACAACTTCAGGCCATTCCCTGAGGTTCAGTCCCTGGTCCCCCAGAGCAGAGCTCAGGGCCTGCCCCTCCTCTGCCCCTCCACAGGTCTCCCCTCAGTCTCCTCTTCTCCAGCTGAACACACCAAGTGCCCTCAGTGTCCTCACACGCCTTCCCCCCAAGGCCCTTCCCCATCTTCCTTGCCCTCCTTTGGACACTCTCTAATGGCTCAATCTCTCCCTTCCATTGTGTCCCCCCAAACTGCCCCAATGTTGCCTGTCAGGTCCCTTCTCTCAGCAGTAGCTGATGGCTCAGCCCGTGACTCATGGCTGGGTCAGGGGCTCTCCAGCTGCCCCTGCCCTGGCCTGTGACAGCCCAGCACAAGCCCCTTTGGTTCAAAGAGGCCCTGCAGTGTCACAATTGCCTCTTGATTCCATGAGGCCCCACGTGTCCCAGTGGCCACTTGCTTCCAAGTGTTTCTGTAGTTGCCCAGGATTCCTTTTGTTCCATGAGGCCCCACATGTCACAATGGCCCCTTGATTCCAGGAGGTTCTGCCCTGTTCCAGGTTTCCATCAGTTCCATGTGGCCCTGACATGTCACAATGGACCCTTGACACCCTGAGGTTCCACAGTCTCCAAGGGCATTTTTGTTCCACGAGGCCCTGCAGTGTCCCAAGGGCCACTTGATTCCAGGTGGTTGCTCAGTGTCACCAAGGCCCCTTGTTTCCACAAGGTTCTGCAGTGTCTCCTTGTTCCCACTGTTCCATGAGGTTCTGCAGTGTCACACTGGCCCCTTCATTCCATGAGGTCCCACAGTGTCCCTAGATTCCTTTGGCTCCATGAGGCCCTGCACTGTCAGACTGAGCCCTTGATTCTCTGAGGTTCCACAGTGTAACAATGGCCCCTTGGTTCCCTGAGCTTCCAAAATGTTTCTGGGTTCCTGTGCTTTCATGAGGGCCCACATGTCAAATGGCCCCTTGGTTCCACGAGTATCCACAGTGTCCCAGTTTTCCTTTGCTTCCATGAGGCCCTGGAGTGTCACAGTGACCCCTTGGTTCCATGAATTCCAGAATGCCTTGGAGCTCCTTTGGTTCCACAGGGAGCTGCATGTCCCAGTGTTCCCTCGTTACTGGGATGTTCTCCACAATTCCTTTAGTTCCATGAGGCTCTGCAGTGTCACAACTGGCCCTTGACTCCATAAGGATCCAAAACGTCCCAGGGTTCCTTTGGCTCCAGGAGGCCCTGTAGTGTCACAATGGCCCCTTGTTTCCATGAGGTTCCATAGGGTCCCAGAATTCATTTTTTCCATGAGGCTGTGGACTTTTACTCTGGAGCCCTGATTCCCTGCAGCCATGCTGTGTCACAATGGCACCTTGGTTCCATGAGATCCTACAGTGTCCCAGGGTTCCTTCTGGAGCAGGAGACCCTGCAGTGTCACAGGTGCCCCTTGATTCCATGATATTCCACAGGGTTCCTCTGATTCCATGAGGCCCCACATGTCACAAAGACCCCTTGATTCCAGGAGGTTCCACAGTGTCCCAAGGGTCCCTTTAGCTCCGTGGGGCTCTTTGACATCCCGTGACCTCCCGGCTCTTTAGGAGCCCTGAGAACTTCACCAGGGGGAAGTGCCGGATTCTGCCCTGGGATGGGGCAACCCCGCATGGACGGACAGACTGGGAAGGAGAGGCTGGAAAGCAGAGCCGGGAAAGGGCCCTGGGGGTGCTGGTGGGTGGCCAGTTGGCCCTGAGTCAGCAGTGCCCTGGCAGCCAGGAGGGCCAAGCCTGTCCTGGGGGCATCAGGCCCAGCATGGCCGGCCGGGCCAGGGAGGGGATTGTCCCGCTCTGCTCTGCCCTGGGGCGGCCTCACCTGCACCATTGGGGCAGTTTGGGGGGGACACAATGGAAGGGAGAGATTGAGCCATTGGAGAGTGTCCAAAGGAGGGCAAGGAAGATGGGGAAGGGCCTTGGGGGAAGGTGTGTGAGGACACTGAGGGCACTTGGTGTGTTCAGCTGGAGAAGAGGAGACTGAGGGGAGACCTCACTGCAGGTCCAACTTCCTGGGCAGGGGCAGAGGAGGGGCAGGCCCTGAGCTCTGCTCTGGGGGGACCAGGGACAGGACTGAGGGAATGGCCTGAAGCTGTGTTAGGCAGGTTTAGGTTGGATCTTAAAAAAAGATTCTTCCCCCAGAGGGTGTTTGGGCACTGACCAGGCTCCCCAGGGCAGTGGGCACAGCACCAAGGCTGACAGAGCTCAAGAAGTGTTTGCATGATCCTCTCAGGCTCATGGTGTGACCCTTGGGGATGGTCCTGTGCAGGGCTAAGGGTTGGACTGGATGATCCTTGTGGGTCCCTTCCAACTCATCCTATTCTGTCATTCTGTGATTATCAACCCTGTGTTCAGCACAAACCAAAACACAGCCCTGCACTGGCCACGGGGAAGAAATTTAACTGTACTCCCCCTGAAACCAGCACACCCTTTAGGGGCTCTCCCAGAAGCATCCCACAGTCCATTTTCACCTGTAACCAGTGACTCTGAGTTCCTGCTTCCCCAACCCCAGGGATGGTCTCCTTGTCTGCTCATTCCTCCACACTCTCTTCTCACTGATGGCATCTTAACCGGACAAGCCCCTGGGAATAATTTACTTGCAAGTCTTCAATTCTTTTGTGGTTAATTAGACAGATCTCAGAAGTGCATTCCAAGTGAATATATTGTATTGAAGAAACAATGAGAAAACATTTCCTTTTTTATGTCCCGTTTATTTTTTTCCCATTTTAACATTAATGTCAGCAATCCCCAGTCAATATTGATCCTGGGCAATTCTTAATTCAGTCTGAATAGATAAGAAAACCACGACCATTTATGTCTGACAATCCACCAGACTTTATCTCTATCCCCACCCCACCATTCCCTCACCAAACTCCTGGGACTCAAAGCAGCCTTGGGCAAATCTGAGCTCCCTCCACTCAAGGCTGGACCTGCAGGTTTCAGCTCCTTGGCACCAACTCCCACCTGCTTGGCTTGGAGAAAGAGCTGCCCGAGACACAGAGGGATGTTCATTTATTGCCAACAAACAAAACCAAAGGAAGGCACAGCTCAATAAAACCCAGAAGTCCTTCCCCTGCTGTATATTAAGTCCACATTGCCTCCACTGAAGTCCACTTTGCACAGTAGATAGTCTTAGACCAATGGCAAACACCTTCTGTGTCAAGCACAGAGCCCAAGATCCCCCAAACACTCCCTGCCCTGGATTCTGTCCATATTTGCCCTTTGCACACAGTGAGTCACACACTGAAGTCACAAGATCCCTTGAACCACAGAGGGAGGAAAAGAGAAAGTGAATGAACTTCTGTGCTTTGAAGAGCTAAATCTGCACTCATCTCAATATTCTGGGCTTACAGGACCTTTATCAAACACCTTCTGCAGCATCTGTTCACTGGGCAAACATCTGTGTGGATGGTCAGGCCCAAGGAGTGGTGGGCAATGGAGTTCCAGCCAGGGGTGTTCCCAGGGCTCAGCACTGGGCTCAGGGCACTTCAGTCTCTCTCTCAATGATCTGCACAAGGGCATCGAGTGCAGCCTCAGGCAGTTCCCAGGGCACACCAAGCTGGGGGGAGTGTTGATGTGCTGGAGGGCAGGAAGGCTCTGCAGAGGGATCTGGACAGGCTGGATCCATGGGCCCAGGCCACTTGGAGGAGGTTCAACAAGGCCAAGTGCCGGGTCCTGCACTGGGGTCACAACCACCCCAAAGCCCTGACCATGCCCTGCAACTGGTCCCCACAGCCTGTCCTGTGTCCTTAATCCCTCCATTTCCAAGGACTCATTGGCACAAGGGAGCTCTGTGCTCTGGGTATGGAGGGAGCTCCATGTGCCACTGGAGTGGGAACCACAACTCCTCAGGTTTGTGTTCTTTGGAAGGGCTGGAACTGGTGAGACTTAGAGCCACAGAAAGTTTCTCTTTATTCCATATAAACAAAAAGTAAACTCAGTACAATTTATAAACATTTCAGCTCTTCCCTCAGCTTTCCTCAGCCACAGTGACCTGGAGAATGCCCGTCCTTGATGTCCTGGTGCCACAGCCCAGGGTGCTCCTGGCCTCCCCTGGTGCCAGGGCACACGGCTGCCTCCTGCCCAGCTCCCTGCCCACCCACAGCTTCTGACAGGGCTGCTCCCAGCCAGGCAGCTCCAGCTGTACCATGGCCAGGCTGAGTCCCCTGCAGGGGCACACACTGCCATTTGTCCCTTGGGGATTTCAGCAGGTTCCTGCCCAGACGTGCTCTCCTCCTCCCTGAAGCCCTTCCCCGAGCACAGAGGCCTGAGAGACCTTTCCAGGAAAGCCTCAGGCAGAGAAGCCATGGAGTCCCTGAGCACCACATCAGTGTCTGCTGCAATTCAACCCCCTCCCCATTGCACAGCAGCCCTGCCTTTCCCTCCTGCAGCCTTGGTGTCCAACACAGCCCTTGAGGCTCTTTGGGCTCTGGACTTTTCCTGCAGCCCCAACTGCAGGGGAGCTTTGCCTTTCCCACAGTCCCCCTGCACAGCCCAGGCCATGCCCAGCAATCCCTTGTCTGTCCCTGGCCTTGCTGTCCCCCCTGGCAGCGGCTCCGTGGCCCCTTTGTGCCCCGCTGCCTCCCAGCTGGTCCCACAGCCCCCTGGGCAGGCCCAGCCCAGCACAGGAGCACTCAGGGTGGGGAAGGGCCCCTCTGACGGGATGCCCAGGGCAGTCCTTGGCCTTGGGCACCCAGGGCCTTCCTGTTCTGCCCCTCTCCAAGCTCCTGGACAGGCCGTGTCCCCTGTGGGGCCTCACAGCCAGCCCTGCTCCAGGCTCTGCCGGGCTCTGGGCCAGCAGAGAGGCCGGGCAGGGCTGGCCATGGCCCTGGCACAGGCCCTGAGCCCAGCAGGAGGATGGAGGGGGCCCAGCAAAACTCACCCCTCACCCTGGGCTGAGCAGCCAGTGCTGGCAATGGCTGGGGAGAGAGGCTGGGGGGGACAACTGTCCTGGGCCACCTTCCTGCTCTGTTTGTGCCACCAAGGGCACAGAGCAGCCTCCTCTTGCTGGCACTTGCATGTTTTCAATCCTTTCAACAGTCAATCACTTGTGCTCTTTGGGACCCCGACTGGCTCTGCTGAATGTCAGCAGGCCTGGAGTTCCCAGACTGTTCCTGCATCCAGGGTCGGGCCTGCAGTGACGTTTGTGCAGCATTCAATTGGGGCAGTGGCAGGATGGCCATGGATCCATTCCTGCACAAACACAATGAGGCTCCATCCCAGGCAGGGAGAGAATGGACCCCCAAATGTTGGAAGGATAAGAACCACGGAGTTTTGTCACTGTGGAACCCCATGGAACCAAAGGAACCCTGGGACATGGCGGAACCTCATGGAATAAAGGGGACATTGTGACACTGGGGAAAATGATGGAATCAGTGGGCCATTGTCACACTGCAAGGCCTTATGGAGCCCAAGAACTCTGGGAAACAGTGCAACCTCATGGAATCAAGTATCCAGTGTGAGTCTGCAGGGCCTTACAAAGCCAAAGGAAGCCTTGCACACTGTGCAACCTCATGGAATCAAGGGACCACTGTGATCTTGCAGGGCCTCATGGAACCAAAGGAACCCTGGGATTCTGCAGAACTTCATGGAATCAGGGGGCCATTGTGACACTGCAGAGCCTCATGGAATCAAATGTCCATTGTGACAGTCTAGGGCCTCAGGGAAGCTAAGGAATCCCAGGACACTGTGGAACCTTATGGAATTATTGGTCATTTGTGACTCTGTACAATCTCATGCAACTGAGGGGCTGTCTTTGCTTAAAGACAAAAATTGGGGTGGGAACTCCAATGAAATGAATCTTTCCCTTTTTATTTCTTACCATTACAGAGAGATAAAACTCTTAAAATTAAGAGTTTACTAGCAAGAGATAGCAGCAACCACAAAGATATACAGGGAACAGCTGACCCACAAGGAGGGGAATTCTTTGCCCCCGTAGCACCCCTTGAATAAAGGGGGGAAATGGTGGAGGGTCCTCCCTGATAACCACCGCCCTGTGGCCCAGCAAGCCAAAGGAACTCTGGGAAATGGGGCCACAAGCAGAAGCACGTTCCTGGGCTCAGGGTCACTCTGGGGCTCTCCCCGGCCGTGGTGCTGAGCGAGCTCAGCGCTCGGGGCGGCAGCAGCAGGGCCCCGGGGCAGGACGGCGCCGTGGGGACTCTCCAGGCACCAACCCGGGGTCCAGGGAGGAGAAAAAGTTCCATTTGCTGCCTGGCATTTTCCTTCTTTCTTCCCCTCCCTGCCAGCCCCAGCGTGGGGCAGGAACTCCTTCTTAAAGAGACAGTCCCTGCAAAGCAGTGTTGGAAAAACGACCTAAAATACTAAAACTCCTGAAACCATGACATTTTCCATCTCTGTATTCTATTCCCTTTTTCATCATGCAGTGTCCCAGGGATCCTGTGGTTCCATGAGGCCCTGCAGTGTCACAATGGCCCCTTGATTCCTTTGTGCCACTGGAGACACCCCATAATCCAGCACAGCCTGTGGGGCTGTTGGTCATGGCCAGACAAGTGATGTCTGCCTGGAAAGAGGCACAGGTTTAATACTTTCACATTTAAATAATATTGAAGCACATTTTCATTACTGGGTCATTGGAGTACTTTTAAGAAATGGCAAAGTTTTCCCACCATGGCAGAACAAGAATTTCCTGGACGTGTACTGATGGCAGGAGAAGAAATACTGATCTGCCCCTCTACCTGTATTACCACTATTCCGTCTATAACTTCATCTCCCTTCAGGTGTTTCCACCTCTCCTGTTTAAATGACCATGTCAAAGGACATCTCTTCAGCAGACTTGCTGGATGTGTGTCCTTCCTGTTGCTCCCTGACTTCCTCCTCCAGTTGCTCTCTGGTCATTCAGTGCTTCTCAATTGACTGGTTTCATGCTTTGAGCTTCAGGGAGCTGCCCAATCTTTCAGAAGATTAAACAGCACATTAGTCAACATCTTAATTGTGTTTGTATCTATCAGAGAACAACCTTTTCTTATGTCTGTGCCAAAAACACTTCCTGTATGGAAATCCCCTGTGAATTGGTGACACATCAGATGCTGCCGGGACGTCTCACAGAGCTGAGGGAAGAGTTTTGATGTTTATTAACATGTATCATCTTTACATTTTTTTTATATTGGCCATGGATAGAAACTTTCTGTGGCTCTAAGTCTCACCAGTTCCAGCCCTCCCAAAGAACACAAACCTGAGGAGTTGGGGTTCCCACTCCAGTGGCACTTGGAGCTCCCTCCGTACCCAGAGCACAGAGCTCCCTTGTCCCACAAAGTCCTTGGAAATGGAGGGATTAAGGACACAGGACAGGCTGTGGGGACCAGTTGCAGGGCATGGTCAGGGATTTGGGGTGGTTGTGAGCCCAGGGCAGGACCCGGCACTTGGCCTTGTTGAACCTCCTCCAAGTGGCCTGGGCCCATGGATCCAGCCTGTCCAGATCCCTCTGCAGAGCCTTCCTGCCCTCCAGCACATCAACACCCCCCCAGCTTGATGTGCCCTGGGAACTGCCTGAGGCTGCACTCGATGCCCTTGTGCAGATCCTTGAGAAAGAGATTGAAGTGCCCTGAGCCCAGTGCTGAGCCCTGGGAACACCCCTGGATTGGAACTCCATTGCCCACCACTCCTTGGGCCTGGCCATCCACACACATGTTTGCCCAGTGAACAGATGCTGCAGAAGGTGTTTGATAAAGGTCCTGTAAGGGCAAAATATTGGGATGACTGCAGATTTAGCTCTGCACAACACAGAAATGTTTTCACTTTCTCCCTTTTCCTCCCTCTGTGGATGGAGGGAACTTGTGACTTCAGTGTGTGACTCACAGTGTGCAAAGGGCAAATATGGACAGAATCCACATGGGCTGGTTGTCTCTGTAGCTCTACATCTCCCCTTTATGTGGCAGAGCACAGAAACTGCCCATCCCTGTGTCTCTTTCTCCACTGGCTGTTCTTTGGTTTGGCCCAGAATCCTCCTGAGGTCCCTTCCAGGATGAGTCCCAGTGCACTGCCCTCCACCCTGGGCCTTCCCTTCCTGATCCAGCATCTGTGGGGCAGCAGAGCTGGGTCAGTGCAGGGACAGGGCTGGCTCTGACAGGGGCCATGAAGCCACTGCCAGGAGGTGACAGCAAGAACAGTTTGCAAAGAACAAATTTAGATTTGGTGACTTTGTTGGAATCAAGGAATTCATTGTGACACCAAAGAAGCTCAGGGAATCAATGAGTTGTTGTGAGACTTCAGGGTCTCCTGGAACCAAAGGAACCCTGGGACAGTTTGGAACCTCATGGAGTCAAGGGCCTATTGAGACCCTGCTAAGCTCATGGAAGCAGAGGAATTCTGGGAGAGTGTGGAACTTGATGGAATCAAAGGGCCATTCTGACACTGGAGGGACTCCTGGATCTGAAGGAAACCTGGGAGACTGCAGAATCTCCTGGAATCAAGTGGCCAGTGTGACACGGGGGACCTCCCAGAAGCAAAGAAACCCTGGGACAGTTTGGAACTTCATGGAATCGATGGGCCATTGGGACACTGGGGAACCTGATGGAATTGTGTGGCCATTGTGACATTGCAGGGCCTCATGGAATAAAATGAAACCTGGGACACTGGGAAACCACATGGGATCAAGGAGTGCTTGTGACCCTACAGGACCTGATGGAACCAAGGGAAGCCTGGGACACTGAGGAAACTCGTGGAACCAAGTGGCCTTTGTGACCCTGCAGAATTGCACAGAATCAACAACCCCTTGTGACACTGCAGGGCTTCATGGAACCAAAGGAATCCTTGGACACTGTGGAACCTCATAGAAACAAAGGGCCACTGTGACACTGAAGAACCTCATGGAATCAAGGGGCCATTGTGACACTCCTGGGCCTTGTGGATCCAAAGGAATCTTGGGATGCTGTGGAACCTCATGGAATCAAGGGGCCATTTTGACACTGTGGAACCTCATGGAATCAACAGTCCATTGTGACTCTGCAGGGCCCAGGGAAGCAAAGGAATCCTGGGACACAGTGGAATCTGACAGAATCAAGGGACCATTGTGACCCTGCAGAGTCTCATGGAGATGAAGAAGCCCTGGGAGACTGGAACCTCATGGAATCAAGGGATCGTTGTGACAGTGCAGGTCCTCATGGAACCAAGGGAAAATGGGGACACTGTGAAACTCATGGCATCAAGGGGCCATTTTGACATGCAGGGCTTCCTAGAACCAAAGGAAGCCTGGGATGTTTGGGATCGTCCTGGAATCGAGGGGCCATCGGGACACTACGGAACCTCATGGAATCAAGGGGCCAAGGCTTCACATCTGGGTCTCATGGAATCAAAGGAAACCTGGGACATTGGGGAAACTCATGGAAGCAGGGAGACCCTGGGACACTGTGGAGCCTCCCGGAATCAAGGGGCCATCGGGACACTGCAGGACCTTGTGGGGTCAAAGGAACCCTGGGCTGCTGCAGACCCTCACGGAGGTGGGAAGCTGCTGTGTGGGGCCCCCACGACGAGTGGCTGAGGCTGCTGCAGGAGAAGGTGAGTGAAGCCAATTTGCAGAAGTGGAAGCCTTGGGCAATGCCACTGAGCCCCCTTGCCACGGTCAGTTACCATGGCAACCCTCATACATTCCCATTGCTATGGTCGGTTACCATGACAACCATCATACAGTTGTGTTGCTAAAGTCAGTTACCATGGCAACCAGTATACATTCCCGTTGTTACGGTCAGTTACCATGGCAACTATCATATGTTCCCGTTGCTATAGTCGGTCACCAAGGCAACCATCATACTTCCCACTGCTACAATCAGTTCCCAGGCCAAACAGCACACATTCCCATTGCTATGCTCAGTTACCATGGCAAACATCATACATTCCCATGGTACAGTCGGTTACCATGGAAACCATCACACATTCCCATTGCTATGGTTGGTTACCATGACAACCATCACAAATTCCCATTGCTATGGTCAGTTACCATGGCAACCATTATACGTTACAATTGTTACGGTCAGTTACCATGGCAACCATCATACTTCCCACTGCTACAATCAGTTAGCGTGGCAAACGGCATACATTCCCATTCCTATGGTCAGTTACCATGGCAACTCTCATAAATTCCCATTGCTACGGTCAGTTACTATGGCAACCATCAAACATTCCCATTGCTACAGTCAGTTACCATGGCAACCATCATAGTTACATTGCTATGGTCAGTTACCATGGGAACCATCAACCATTCCCATTTCTATGGTCAGTTACCAAGGCAACCATCACACATTCCCATTGCTACAGTCGGTTATCATGGCAACCAGCATACATGCTCATGGCCCTGGTTCGTTACCATGGCAACCATCATATATTCCTGCTTATACGGTCAGTTACCATGGCAAACAGCCTAACTCCCAGTGGTACGGTCAGTTACCATGGCAACCGTCATACTTCCCACTGGTACAGTCCGTTACCATGGCAACCATAATCCATTCCTGTTGCTATGATCAGTTACCATGGCAACCATTCTACATTCCAATTGCTACAGTCAGTTACCATGTCAAACATCAGAAATTCCTGTTTCTACGGTCAGTTACCATGGCAACCATCATACATTCCCATTGCTACAGTCTGTTGCCATGGTAACCATCATACGTTTCCATCGCTATGGTCAGTTACCATGGCAACAAACATGCATTCCCATTGCTACAGTTGGTTGCCATGGCAACCATCATACGTTGCCATCGCTACGGTCAGTTACCATGGCAACCATCATAGAGTCCCATTGCTATGGTCAGTTACCATGGCAACCACCATACACTCTACATTCCCATCACTACGATCAGTTTCTATGGCAACCTCTTGGTTCCTCTTGGAGAGCAGCAGATGCAGATGAGCCTCCCTGTTGTCCACCAACCTGCCAGCTGTGCTCTAAAGGCCTGTGTCCCAAGGGGGGTCTTGAACAAGACCCTGCACAAACCTCTGGGACTCTTTGCATCCTGTCCTGGTGCCTTTCCAGTGAATTCCAGGGTTATCAAAGCCAACTGGAATGGGCTCTTTGTCTCACTCCACAAGGTCACCCAAACCAGTCTCTCCTCTGACCCTCACCACAAAAGTTCACCCAATTCCTTCATCCCCCAGAGCAGCTCCACAGGTCCCAGAAGCTCCTCCCACTGAGGACACCTCTCTGCTCTTTCTGTCCTGGGTCTCCTTGGCCTTCTCTCCCAACCCATCACAGCACCAAAACCTGGGAACTGTCTCAGCAGGCCTGGGCTGTTATTGCCTGCAAGTGGAATGAAGAGAGACTTGGGGCTGCAGCTCCTCCTCCTGTGCCCCACACGCAGGGCATTGGGGCCTGTCTGGCTGCAGCCCCTCAGCGGGGGCACCGGGGTCAGAACAGACTTGCAGTGGGGAAAGCTGCTCTGAAAGCCCCGAGAGCTGGGCTGTGCAGAGGCTTTGCTGACAGTGGCCTTGGGGGGGGACGTGCTGGCACTCAGGCCCAGGGGGAAAATCCCAGGCCTGATCCCTGAGGAGATCAGCACATGCTGCTGAAATGCTGGGGGAGAGCAGAGCCAGCAGAGGGAGGAGACAAGTGTGGACAGTCTGGGCTGATGGGATTTGGACTCGTGCCTGGCCCGGCCTTGGCTGGGCAGAGAAGGGACAGCCTTTGTGTCCCTGCAGGGCTGGCATTCACTCCCTGCCCCAAAGGCCCCCAATGTGTCTGAGAAGCCCTGGGTGGTGCCTGTCCCACAACTGCTGGGAATGGGGACGGGGTCCCTGCACAGGCCCTGTGCTGTCCAGGGCAGCTGCTGCCCTTGTGCTGCAGAGCCCTGGCACCTCCCCTGGCACTACAGGTCCCTCTTTGACTGTTCAATCCAGCTCAGCTGCCCTAAGTTAGGTTCAGCATTGAAGGGATGTCCAGGAGACAACTGCCATGGTACTCTGAGGACATGTAGAAAATATCCTGATAAAGAACAGGAGAGAGACCTCTCTCCCTGTGCCACCTGACTCCATTTGGTCACCTGAGCACCTCTAGGGGCTGCCCTGGACAGAAGGAACAGTGACAGGTTCCCCTGTCCTACATGTGGGCCCCTTCTGCCACTGAAGTTGGCCAAAGCAATGTCCCAGCAGCCTCCAAGAAGATCCCACAGCTGCTGCCCTGTCCCTAGGAACTGCTCCATTGGAGCCTGCAGGAATCTCGGTCACCTCTGGCCCCTCAGAAGGAACCAGGGGTTTGTGTCCCAGCAGGTCACTCCTGGCTTTGGTCTTCCTTCATTCCCAAGGGAGCTGGGACAAGGAGTCACCTGCAGGGGCCTGTTTTGGGCCCACTGAGCTGGGGCAGGAGGAATCCCAGCCCATGAGGGTTATGGAGGGAGCTCAGTGTCCTTCTGGCCCCAGGTCTGCAGAGCCACAAGGAGACACCTCTGTTGACTCAGCTGAGTCCCTTCTCTCAGTGGAGGTGAAGGAGATCCCTCCTGGGCACTGTCTGGGTTTCCTGTCTAATGATGGGACATGAAAAGGGGCCTCTTGAACTTAACTCTGTGTCTGTTTGGAGAAATGACAGTGCTGAAAGAAGTGTCTGTGCCCAGCTGAGAGAAGGCACATCATTATTTCCTTCAGCTGTGTGCCAGCAGGTTCCCCTGGAGCCCCAGGGACAGCTGGAGGAGCCCAGAGGGGCAGAGAAAGGGCTGCCTGGGGCTGTTGCTGTGCTGCTGAGCTGGGCCGGGCTCCTGGCACACAGGGAGCTCCTGGCAAGCAAGAAGAGCTTCAAAGAGAGCAGCTCTGCTGGTGAGCAGCTTTTCTGCACAGCCCAGCAGGGCTGAGGGCACTGCCTGCAGCACCCAGGGCACAGGAGAGAAGGCAGAGAGATGAGAGGCAGCCTGGGTTGGGAGGTGACTGAGCTCTCACCACAGGAGAAACCTTCCCAGGATTTCAATGAAGAATTCTCTGGCTGTAGGAAAGTTCAACTTGCCTTTCTGGAGGCATCTCCTAAAGTTGGCACATCCCACAGCTTCCAGGATCTTTCAGCAGGACTCTCCCAGTTGCTGCAGTGCAGGGGAAGTGGCCATATGGCAGAGCAGGGCAGGAGCTGCAGGCAGCAAGGGCAGAGAGGAGAAGGGAGCAGGAGGTTCAAGGGATCTTGGGCTGGGAGGACAGGGCAGAGCTGCTCAGGGCAGGAACCTTGCCAGCCCTTTGCCACGGTCAGGCTGTGGCTGCAGAGCAGTGCAGGTGAGTTCCTGCAAGTGCCTCTGCCAGCTGCCAAACGGCAGCAGTGGCAGGAGCTGTCAGGATGGCTCTGCTGGATTTGCTGGGGTGCAGCAGGAGAAGCTGCTGCAGAGCAGGACTTGCTGCTGCCCCCTCAGAGGCCCAGGGCCAGAAGGTTCCCTGTGGCAGGTCTGGCTGTGGGGTGGGAAGGTGGGGGTGCAGCCAGGGGTGCCCAGGGCTGTGGTGCAGAGCAGGGTCCTGCCCCCAGGGCTCTGTGTGCTGGGGCAGGGACTCTGCTGCCTGCCAGGGGCAGCTCTCAGCCCGGCCAAGGAGCTGCCACGGCCCTGCAGGGAGAAGGGGTGGGGGGAAGGAGTGACCCCTCAGGGCAGGGCAGGGCTGGGCAGGGCTGGGCAGGGCCCTTCAGCTGCAGGCTCAGGGCTCCTCACAGCTTCAGCTCCACCTCCTCCATTTCCAGGGGCCCTTCTCAGGAAGCACATCCCCCCAGAACACCTCCCCCTTCCCAGCCACCGCAGGGGGTCTGGGATCTGCTCTGCAGCCCCTGCCCAGGCAGAGCTGCCCCTGGGCACTGGGCTGGGGATGGCTCTGGCAGCACTGGCAGGGAGCTGAGCTGGGCACAGGCAGGGGCTGCTGGCAGGAACAGCTCCTCACCCAGAGACAGGCAGGCAGGGAGAGGGAGCTGCTGCCACAAGGGCTGGGCAGGGGGATGGGAGCCCCTCCCTGCTGTCCCTGTGGCACAGACCCCTTCCCTGAGCAGCTCCTGCCTGGGCTCCTTTCCCAGCCTAAGCAGAGCCTGTGCCCTCAGGCCCACGGGGGCTGGGCTGTGCATTGCCCTGCAGCAGCCAGAGCCCAGGCAAGGACAGGGCCCTGATTTCCAGCTGTCTCTCTGTGTCCCTCCTCCCTTGGCAGCAGCACTGTGGCATTTCACTGCCATCTCCTGCTACCTGGGCTCTCCTTGTTCTCACCATTGGATTTTCTGAGCCAGTGTGGGGTTTGGGGGGGGGGGGGGCACAGATTCCTGTGCAGACCCAAACCCTTTGGGTGCTGCTGTGGGGATGTGTCTGGGGGAGCCAAGTGCCCAAGTGCCCTCCAGGCACCTTCAGGGTATTCAGCTGTTTGCCTGGGTGTCCTGCAGGGCTGCAGGTGCCCTCCAGAAGGGCACAGCTCTGCCATAGGATCTCTGTGCTGCACAGGATCCCCCTGGAGAAAACTCCTCAGTGCTAAATCCATGGAAATGCTCTGGGCAGCTGCAAGGAGCATTTTGTGTCTCACTCTGAGAGGAGAGAGATGAAAAGGTGAGGAGTGTGTCAGTCTGTTCTTTGGACATGGATTCCTGGATCTCTGGGCAGTTTCTTTGGAGGGGAACAGTTGAGTGTGATGCTCCTCCAGCTCCAAGCTGCCAGCACAGGGCAGCTGAGCCCAGGACTGATGGGCAGAGCAGCTCTTCTCTCTGCACTAAGGGACCGTCCCTGTGCCCCTCAGAACCCACAAGACTTGACCTGCAGTGCAATAGAAATGTCAGGGATTTCAAACCTCCACAACCACTTCTAAGTGTGGCAGGTGCAAGTGGGTGAACAAATCCAAAGAATTCCCTCAGCTCAGTCCTTCATTTGGGCAAATTGCAAACAGCAAACCTGAGAAGCTCTTGGATGTATCACGAGTACATTTAATTTGAGATCACCCTGCATTCCAAGTTCCCTCTCCCAGCAGAGCAAGAAGGAGTCCCTGGGAGCCCATCAGAGAGTTCCTGCTTCCAATGGTCCCCGCAGGCAGCAAAAGCCAGAGCTCAGGGGAGGGAGCTGCAGGGAGGTCTGAGAGAGGAGAGAGAGCCTGAGAGTGGGGTGGCTGAGACGGGTAATGTTTGGCTGAAGAAGCCTGGTCTAACTCAGCAGTGACTTTTCCTCCTCAACAGATCAAAATAGTCTGAGGAAGGAGTAAATGTCCAACAGCAGCTCCATGGCCCAGTTCCTCCTCCTGGCATTGGCAGACAGGCGGGAGCTGCAGCTCCTGCACTTCTGGCTCTTCCTGGGCATCTCCCTGGCTGCCCTCCTGGCCAACGGCCTCATCCTCAGCGCCGTAGCCTGTGACCACCACCTGCACACCCCCATGGGCTTCTTCCTGCTCAACCTCTCCCTCACAGACCTGGGCTGCATCTGCACCACTGTCCCCAAAGCCATGCACAATTCCCTCTGGGACACCACAACCATCTCCTACACTGGATGTGCTGCACAGCTCTTTTTCTTTTATTTCTTCATCTCAGCAGAGTATTATCTCCTCACCATCATGTGCTACGACCGCTACGTTGCCATCTGCAAACCCCTGCACTACGGGACCCTCCTGGGCAGCAGAGCTTGTGCCCACATGGCAGCAGCTGCCTGGGCCACTGGCTTTCTCTATTCTCTGCTGCACACAGCCAATACATTTTCCCTGCCCCTGTGCCAGGGCAATGCTCTGGACCAGTTCTTCTGTGAAGTCCCCCCCATCCTCAAGCTCTCCTGCTCACACTCAGGCTACCTCAGGGAAATTGGGCTCATTGGGGTTGGTGTCTGTTTAGTGTTTGGTTGTTTTGTTTTCATTGTTTTCTCCTATGTGCAGATCTTCAGGGCTGTGCTGAGGACCCCCTCTCAGCAGGGAAGGCACAAAGCCTTTTCCACGTGCCTCCCTCACCTGGCTGTGCTCTCCCTGTTCCTCAGCACTGCCACATTTTCCAACCTTAAGCTCCCCTCCATCTCCTCCCCATCCCTAGATCTTATTGTGTCAGTTCTGTACTCAGTGGTTCCTCCAGCACTGAACCCCCTCATCTACAGCCTCAGGAACCAGGAGCTCAAGGATGCCCTGAGGAAAATGATGACTGGATGGCTTACAGGATCAACAACCTGCATCTTTTCTTCTGCAGGACACTCATTGTGTAACCCTTTACTGGCCAAGCCTGCCTTCTAAAGCTTTTGAGAGTGGCATGGGGGGGGGTCCTACATTTTTTCCTCTTTTAATGTTGGTAACACAGAAATTTATTCTTCATCCCTTGCCTAATTCACTCTCTACCTCTTTGTTTTGACCCCCAATTGTGTAAATGAGGAATCATTCTCTGTGTGCATTTAAACAAAATAAAAGTTCCTGCAGCAACTTCTTTCTCAAACATCCTGCCTTTGTTATTTTGCACAGGAGGAATCACAGTCTCTGAGTATAATAAAGGACTTGAATTCTTTTTTCCTGATTCCCCCTCCAAGAACTTCCCTGAAGCTGGAGGGCAGTGCCTGTGTGCAGAGAAGGGGTAAAGAGTCCTGGTACAGAAGCACTGCCAGGGAGCAGCAGCTCTTGGGCTTTTCAGAGATGCTATTTTTCCACTGCCTCCCTCTCCTTTCTGCTCCTTGCCCAAGGCCTGAGTGCTCTGGCAGCTCAGTCACTGCTGTGTCAGTCCTGTGACCATGGGCAGGGACAGGCCCTGGGCACTGCTGGCACAGAGCTGGGCTCCTTAACATCATTTCCATCAGGAAAGGGGATCCCCCTGGGCAGCTCCCAAAGACTTTGTTCTTTTTGAAAGGTTGGTGTAAAGAACAAGGCCAAGGAATAGACTCTGCAAAGTCTCATTGCTTTGCTTGTTTCCCCATTCAGTCCCTGCAGTGAGAGAAGTGACTCACTGGGGTACTTGAGGGACTGAGGGCTGGTTCAGATGTTCTGTGCTGGTGGCCAGTGGCAAAGGGTCTCCAAGTCACCTGCCTGGGGCTCTTCAGCTTGTGAGGGCTCTGATGGAGGTGAGGACTTGTCTGTAGGAACTCAGGAAGTGCAGGAGAGCACAGAGGATCTGCAGGGAGAGCCCGTCCCATCCAGTCAGCAGGGAATGGAGCCCTGGAGCAGAATCCTGCCCAGGGTGGAGTTACCAGAGCTCAAGTACTAAATGTCCCTGTGAACTGGTAAAGGAGAGTTCTGCAACCCCAGGGGACGCAGCAGGAACAGAGAAAGGACTCTGGCCAGTGACTCGTCTGACCCACAGTGAACTCCCCTTGTGCCTCCCCAGCTCAGGGAGGGCTGTACCAGAGCCAGGGGTGGCTTTCCAGGAGGGTGTCCTGAAGAACTCTCCAGCCCACAGGCTGGATGGAGTGGAGCCCTGCCCTGCCCTTTGTGCCACTGGAAACAGCCCATGGTCCTGCCCAGCCTTGTTCTTGGCTACTGAGCCTTCCAGGATATGGCAGAGGGAGGAGAGGAGTGATCCCCATCCTGCTGGGTCTGCTCCCCACCCTGACCAGCATGGCCAGTGCAGGCTCAGCCCAGGGGGCCACAGCCCCTCCCTGTGCAGAGCAGCACCTCCAGCTCAGGGCCCTGCAGGGATCCCAGGCTGGGATCTGCAACTGGCCAAGGCAGCCTGGACACACTGACCTGGGCAAAGGGATGTCCCTGCAGAAGAGCAAGGCAGCATTTCTGGGCCTGCAGAGAGGAATCCATGACACAGAGACACCTCTTTCTGCAGCCCCCCCCTGGGGACAGGCTGCTCTGTCCCTGGGCCAGGACTCTGGGCTGGGCTGGGCAGAGGGGCTGGCACTGAGGGGCACAGTCAGGCTGTGCTGGGCATCTCCTGGAGGTGACACCAGGGCTCCTGCAGTTTCCCTGCCCTCCATTTCCTCCTGCCATGCTGAGTGTCCAGCCCCTGAGCTGATGGGGATGCTGAGACTCCTCTCTGTGCCCCAGGAGCTGCTGTGCCCTTCAGAGGGGCTGGGGCTGTGGGGGGAGTGCCCAGAGCTCTGCAGCACCCTGGGCTGGGCACTGCTGTGGGGCCAGACCAGACTGGGCTGCTCCCCCAGTTGACCTCTCTGATGAAACCACTTCTAATTTTCTCCTGAAGAACCATGAGAATGTGTGTTGTGTCCTGAGCACTAAACTGGAACTGTGGGACAATAGAAAAGGTTTTGGTGTCAGGGATATTGGGAAGGCTGGGCAGTGTCACTGGGAGACCTCTCCCAAACCCTTGGAAAGGCCAGAGCCATCCCAGAGCTTCCTGGGGCCTTGGCAAAGGCAGACCTGGAACCAGTCTGCAAACAGGGCAGCAAGGAGGGTTGGCAGAGTTCCAGACTGCTCAGGCTCAGCAGGGAAGGGGATAGGGCAAGTCCTGCTGCAGCAAGTCCTGCTGCAGGCATGGGAAGGACAAGGCAGGGATTGCAGAACCCCTGTGGGAGGGAAAAGAAGGGAATGTTGTGTGTCCAGACTTCAGCAAGGCCTTTGACATGGTCTCCTGTGGTCTCCTTAGAGCCAGACTGTCACGGGTGACAGTGGGTCTGTCAGCACCTTGGCACATACTGACGAAGCAATAGATGTTGACCAGATCAAAGTATACCCCTGAGATGGACCGAAAAGAGAGGACTGAAAATGGAGGCCCTGATCCTGACAACATACTGATGCATCCTGAAGAAGCTGTCCTGTGGGAACAGAGAATACTGTCTCATGAGAACAGGAGCACTGTCTCATGAAAACAAGGACCTGTTTTGAAGGAGAGTAGTTGGGAAAAACATCAACATGAGAGAAAAATAAGAGCAGGTGCTCAGGACTGTTGTGGGAAAGAACTGGGCTGTTTTGAGAAAGAGCAAAGTTGTTGTGAGAAAGTAGAGTTTAGAAAATGCACCTATTAGCTGTAAGAATTCTGGTGTGAAAGTTTGAACTGTCCTATCCGTGTGCATTACGTGTGTTCAAAAACTGTACTTATGGGGCTGCACAGCAGCCCCAGCGGTCCCTGCTTTTTTCTTGGAATAAACTTTGCTGGAACCTTTTTTCGTGTCGCTTTGGCCGTTCCGACACTTTCAGCGACACCAGACTGGTGAGAGCTGGACTGGACAAGTGAAACATGGTGAGTGGGAACTTGAATGACTGATGAGGGTCAAAAGTCATGGCACAAATTCCTCTTGGCAGCAACTCCCAGGTGACATCCATCAGGGACCAGCCCTTGACCATTCCTCTGGAACATCTTCATTATGTCTCTGGATGATGGGATGAAATGCACTTCCCACTCCTTTGTGGATGATGCCAAGTTGCAGCGAGTCTGTGAGAAACCTTGTCTAGTTAATGGTGACTTGGACCAAAAATGTGGTCAAGATGACTGAGTTGGATAAACTTGTTTTGCCATCAGGTGCCAGCAAGGGCCAAGACAATGAAGAAAAAGCTCAGGGTCAGAGGAAAGGCAATTCAAAAGGGGAGAAAAAGACCAAACACAACCAAACCAAACCCAACCAAACACAGAATCACAGAATATGCTGAGCTGGAAGGGACCCACAAGGATCATCCAGTCCAACCCAACTCTTCCATTGCCATCTCCCCCACCCCAGCAGGCTCTGGAGCAAAGCACAGCTGAGGAACAGCCCAGCTCTGCTCTGACAGAAAGAACCTGCAGTCAGGAAGAGGGAGAGGACAAAGTCTTGTTTAACCAGCCTGAGGAATAATGGGCTCAATGACCTCCTGTATTCCTGGGCACTTGAATGACCCTGTGGATCAGGTTTGGGAGCAGTGAGGGGGCTGCAGGTTTCCCTTAGAGAAGAGGAGATCTCTGTGTCAGAGAGAGCCAGTTTCAGGAGGCTCCAAAATGGACCAGCCAGTGCCTAAAGCTGAGCCAAAAAGCAATTCCAGAGGCACCTCAGTGATAACCCTTTGGAGAAAGGATAAAATCCAGGGTGCTGGAACCCAGAGAGGAGTGAGAGAAAGGGGGGAGAAACAACCCTGCAGGCACCAAGGGGAGTGGAAAGGGAGTGAGAGAGAGCCTTGGTGAGCACCTGGCAGCCAAAAGCCAACCTCCCAGCCCTGAGAGCCACAGCTGAGCCCAGCACAAAAGCTCCTTTAGGTCTGGAGGTTCTTTGCAGCAGCTTTTTAGCAGAGCTGCCAGATGGGCCATCAAAGCGGATGCTCAGCTGGGTCTGAAACCTGTGTCAGCCTTGGCTCCAGTAAAATGATGGAAGAGTTTTGGTAGGAAGGGACCTTTGAAGTTCTTCTATTCCAGCTCCCCTGTAATGAGATCAGGTTGCTCAGAGTCCCATCCTACCTCACCTTGAATGTTTCCAGGGATGAAGCATCACCTCTCTGGGCAACCTGTGCCAGTGTTTCACCATCCACACTGTAAAAAATTCTTGTTCATGTCTAATTCAAATCTGCCCTCTTTAGTTTAAAACCATCACTTCTTGTCTTATCCCAGCTATGTCTAGGCCCTACAAAAAGTTTGTCTCCATCTTTCTTAGAAGCCTCTGTGGTGGTGCATCCTCCCCCCATTCTCCTCAGGCCTGGTCAATGATCTCAGGAGCTCCTGACAAGCCTTGACCAAACCAGCTGAGCAATGAAGAGCCCCTGGACTGGACCAGGGCTGTGGGGAAGTGTCCCTGGACTGGACCAGGTGTTCCTGGATGATACAGGTGGGAAAAATCCAGAGTGGAACAGTTGGGGAACACAGGATAATCAGTCATCCCATGAAAGCCTTGGAACATTCCCTGCCTGAATCACGGCCCAAATGGAGCAGTTTGGGTACAATTCCCAAATAGTTTGGAAACTCCAGTCATTCCTGACCCCAGGATGGAAATTCAGCAGATAACTAAAGCCAGTCCCCTTGTGAGCCCACACCCAGCAGGGCTGAGGGAGGCCCTGGCAGCTCCCCAGCACCTCCCTCTCAGTGGGACACCTCTGGCAGCCTCTCCCAGCTCGGGAACCCTCCAGTTTGCAACACTCCAAAGAGCGGCGCTGATGGCCAGGACAATTCTGATCCCCCTCCACAAACACTCCTCCAGCTGGGACCCTTGTCTGGTGGGAAACACAAAGGGATTGGTGGGAGTGTTTCCCTGACAACAGGAGAATTTGGGAGAGGGACCTTTCCACAGCCAGCTCTTGATGTGTGCACACATCTCTGCCTGGGTGTGGGTGTGAATTGACTGTGGTGGGAATGTTGTTCTTGTGAATCTCTAATTCAGTCACTGTTAAACTTGTGGCAAATGCTGTTGAACCACTTGATAACTGCTAAACAGGTCAATAATTAAATGATACGAAACTCTTTTGCCCCCTTATCTTTGTGTCTAAATCCTTTGCACCCTGACCCTCTTGCATCCCAAGGCTCTGTGTAAATAATTCTCTTTCATCAAAAAATATATATATTTTTCATGACTTCCACTTTAAAATCTTCCTCCTTACCTAAACTACAAAACAACTCCAATTAGCTGTTCAAGTCTTGAAGACTTGAAGACAATTAAAGGAATGAAAATAATTTGTTTTTCAGTGTTTTAATGGGTCCCACAGTGTGTTTGGAGCTGCCTCAGCTGTCAGTCCAAGATGGGCCATGTCAGAACTGGTGAGGTTGGGGGGTGAGGAGCAAGGTTGATCATCCAGGGTCAGTGTGGATCTCCTGAGGAGACACTCAGCATCAAGATCACTTGGAGAACACCTCTATCACCTCTCCTCTGAAATAAAAAAGAGCCATCATTGAATTAAAACAAAAAAAGTACAAATTCTGAAGACTTGTTTTGAAATTGCCTTGAAGACAATTAAAGGAAGACAAAGAGATCCTGAGGGATTTCTGCATTTTAATGAGCCCCACGGTGTGTTTGCAGCCCAGCCCATGATCCTGAGGTACTGAGAGAAGCTTGAAGCAGCTGCTGAAGAAGTCAGAAGCCAAACTGCAAGTGCCTTGAAGCATTGCTGGGCCCCACTGAGGGCAGGCACTGCCAAAGCCTCCCCAGGGACTCCTTGGAGCAGCTCCTTGGAGGCCAGGAGTGCAGGCAGACCAAGGCTCTGGGCAGGCCCCTGCAATGCTGAGCAAAGCCTGCCTTGGTTTTGTGGAGCACAAAGGCCAAGGGCTGAGCCCCAGGCCCTGGCCCAGCAGATCCTGTCCCTCCCGGCTGGCTCAGGGCTGTTTGGGGGCACTGGGATGGGAGGGGGAGGAACAACAAAGGCCAAAACTGGGCAACCCCTGCCAGGCTGCTGAGGGAGGGGCGAGGCAGAACCCAAGTGCAGAACCTGCCAGGAAAGTGGCTTGTGGTGGCCTGAGTGGCAGAGGCAGCTGCCAGAGGCAAGGGGACAAAGGCCTGGGTGCCTTTGGGCCTTGCAGCCCTGCCAGAGCCCTTGGCCATCTCTCCTGCAGGCTGTCCTGGCCTGGCCCTGCTGCTGCTCTGGCCTTGCAGGCTGCACACACCCCTCCTGCTTTCCCACCCCCTCCCAGCAGCATTTCTAGACCCTCCCTGATGTCTCTGCACCAGCTCTGGCTGTTCCCTGGAACACAAAGCCATGGGATGATCCTGACTCTCTCTGAGTGACCTCTTGCACCACAAGGGTCCTCATTGAGTGACATTTCTTTTTCCTCACCTTCAGTCCCAACCTTCCATGCTACTCTTTGTGGAGATTTCATCCTATTTCCAATATGGAGAAAAGCTCCATCCTGTCAGATCTCCTCTAGATCCTCTCCCGTTCTTCCTCATTCCTCCAGAATGGGGAACCTCACAGACAGACAGACCAGTCCAGATGTGGTGACACCAGGGCTGAGTTCAACTCCCATGTCTGGGGGCCCACATTCCCCCCAAGGCAGCCCCACGTGCAGTTGGTCTTAAATCAAGGGGCCATTCTGATTCTTTGTAACATCACGGAATCAAGTGGCCCTGTGACACTGCAGGGCCTCCTGGAACCAAAGGAATGCAGGGACACTGTGGAATCTCCTGGAACCAAGGGGCCATTGTGACATGTGGGGTCTCCTTGGAACAAAAGGAACTCTGAGATATCTCAGACCCTCCTGGAACCAAGGGGCCACTGTGCCTGCCCAGAACTCCATGGGATCAAGCAGAGCCGCTGCCTCCCCCCCGCCGCCGCACGGACCGGAGTCGCCGGCTCTGCCCCGCTTGGACACCTCTGGAGTCAGCGTGTTCTTGGGCAGCATAACTCATCTCAGATCAGAGAGTTTCCCAGATTTTGCTTTGCCCCCTCTTTCCCCTGGTTTTCTTTTTGTTCTTTGTTCATTGAGGGGAAAAGGGGGAAGGGAGGCACGTGTTGATCCCTGTTTTTATTTGTTTACAAAAGGGAGTTGGGGCAGGGGGGAGGGAGGAGGCAATTTCTCTCTCTGCTGATGCTTTGAACTGTTCTGTTGGTATTGTTGTTTTTGCTGCTATATTTCTTGTCAGTAAACTCTTATTTTTTCAGTTATACCTCCTTGTATTTTGTCTCCTTGTACTGGTGGGGAATAAAAGGGGAGTGAGTTCATTTTATTAGAGTTCCCACCCCAAAATGTGTCTTTAAACCAGGACAGGTTGCTCAGGGGCTCCCTGAAATTTGGCATCATCCACAAAGGACTTGAAAATACATTTTGTCCCATTGTACAGAGAGATAATAAAGTTGTTCTATAGTGGTGTTCAAGGGCTGGTCACTAAAGGATTTCATCAGAAAGTTGCTGCCAAGATGAATTTGTACCATGGATTTTATTTGACACTCTTCATTCAGCCAACTTCCCACCACCAAATCTTCCACTTCTTCAGTCCAGCTCTCACCAGTCTGGCCATAATGAGACCACAGGAGATCATGTCAAGGGCCTTGCTGAAGTCTGGGCACAAAACATCCCCTTCTTTTCCCTCCCACAGGGGTTCTGCAATCCCTGCCTTGTCCTTCCCATGCCTGGCAATGGCTGCAGCAGGACTTGCCCTCTCCCCTTCCCTGCTGAGCCTGAGCAGTGTGGAACTCTGCCAACCCTCCTTGCTGCCCTGTTTGCAGACTGCTTCCAGGTCTGCCTTTGCCAAGGCCCCAGGAAGCTCTGGGGTGGCTCTGGCCTTTTCAAGGGTTTGGAGAGGTCTCCCAGTGACACTGCCCAGCCTTCCCAATATCCCTGACACCAAAACCGTTTCCATAGCCCACAATTCCAGAGGAGTGCCCAGGACACAACACAGGTTGTCCTGGTGGTTCTGGAGAATGAGAAGGGATTTCTTCCTCGAGGCCAACCCCTCCAGTTGGATTTGAGTGCAGCTGAAAGGTTTCCTCAGCATTTTCCCTGGTGCCTCCCTGCCCTGAAGGTTTGTGGCCATCAGGCTGGAGCTGAGGGGGTTGGGCAGGTGCCTGAGGAGGGGGGAGAACAAGGGCTGTGTCCAACTGTGCCAGGAGGGCTGTGCTGGGCAAGGATGAGGAGGCTGCAGAAAACAGTGGCACTGGGGAGGGGAGAGGAGCAGGTGGAGAGACCTTGTGCCTGCCCACGCTGGGCAGGAGCTGCCCCAGGATGGCAGCTCTGAAGCACTCACAGGATGTCCCTGGGAACAGGAGGGGAAGACTGGATCTGAAAATGAAACCTCGAAAGCAGAGAGCAGGAGTGTCATGGTAACACTGCAGGAGAGTTGCAGCCCTGGAGCAAGGTGACAGAAGAAGTGACCCAGTCCATGCAGTGGCCTCAGAAGATCCCACAGCATCCTGGAGATGCTGGAAGGGAGCCCAGCTCTGCTTCACAAGTTCCCAGGGCCTGTCCCTGCCTGTGCTCCAAGGGCTTCCACCCCCCAGGACTGTGCTCAGAGAGCACTCAGGCCTTACAGCGAGAAAGGGGCTCAGGAGGACAGTGTGGGAGTGGCAAGAGAGCAGCTCTGCAAAGACCAGGCACTGCTGCTCCCTGGCAGTGCTGCTGGGCTGGGATTATTGTCCCCTTCCCATTTGCAAAGACACCCTGTCCTGCAGTGTGCTGTCCTTTAGGAACATCTGAGAAGAAGGGTCTTGGACAAAGAAGGCACTGCAGGGTCCTTTATTTTGTTTAAACACTCAGAGAGCACAATTCATCATTTATACATCTCTGGGTCAAATTGAATGTGTAGACACTAAATTAGAAGGCAGAGGCATAATAATATTTCATTGCACAGAAAATTATGGCAAGGAGAACTCGATGACGTCCACAAAAACCTGAGCAGGAAGGCTGGGGAATTATGGAGTCCCATTCTGAATTCTACACAGCAGAACACAGGCACTTTATTGCTCCTGAAAAGCATCCAGTCATCATTTTTCTCAGAGCATCCTTGAGCTCCTGGTTCCTCAGGCTGTAGATGAGGGGGTTCAGTGCTGGAGGCACCACCGAGTACAGAACTGACAGGGCCAGATCCAGGGATGGGGAGGAGATGGAGGGGGGCTTCAGGTAGCCAAATGTGCCAGCGCTGAGGAACAGGGAAACCACAGCCAGGTGAGGGAGGCACGTGGAAAAGGCTTTGTGCCGTCCCTGCTCAGAGGGGATCCTCAGCACAGCCCTGAAGATCTGCACATAGGAGAAAACAATGAAAATGAAACAACCAAGTGCTAAATAGCCACTAACCCCAATGAGCCCAATTTCCCTGAGGTAGCCTGAGTGTGAGCAGGAGAGCTTGAGGATGGGGGGGATTTCACAGAAGAACTGGCCCAGGGCATTGCCCTGGCACAGGGGCAGGGAAAATGTATTGGCTGTGTGCAGCAGAGCATTGAGAAAGCCAGTGGCCCAGGCAGCTGCTGCCATGTGGGCACAAGCTCTGCTGCCCAGGAGGGTCCCGTAGTGCAGGGGTTTGCAGATGGCAACGTAGCGGTCGTAGCACATGATGGTGAGGAGGGAAAACTCTGCTGAGATGAAGAAGTAAAAGAAAAAGAGCTGTGCAGCACATGCTGTGTAGGAGATGGTTGTGGTGTCCCAGAGGGAGTTGTGCATGGCTTTGGGGACAGTGGTGCAGATGCAGCCCAGGTCTGTGAGGGAGAGGTTGAGCAGGAAGAAGCCCATGGGGGTGTGCAGGTGGTGGTCGCAGGCTACAGCGCTGAGGATGAGGCCGTTGGCCAGGAGGGCAGCCAGGGAGATGGCCAGGAAGAGCCAGAAGTGCAGGAGCTGCAGCTCCCGCCTGTCTGTGAATGCCAGGAGGAGGAACTGGGCCATGGAGCTGCTGTTGGACATTTGCTCCTTCCCCAGGGTATTTTGATCTGTTGAGGAGGAAAAGTCACTGCTGAGTTAGACCAGGCTTCTGCAGCCAAACATTACCCGTCTCAGCCACCCCACTCTCAGGCTCTCTCTTCTCACTCAGACCTCCCTGCAGCTCCCTCCCCTGAGCTCTGCCTTTTGCTGCCTGAGGGGACCATTGGAAGCAGGAACTCTGGGATGGGCTCCCAAGGACTCCTTCTTGCTCTGCTGGGAGAGGGAACTTGGAATGCAGGGTGATCTCAAATTAAATGTACTCGTGATACATCCAAGAGCTTCTCAGGTTTGCTGTTTGCAATTTGCCCAAATGAAGGACTGAGCTGAGGGAATTCTTTGGATTTGTTCACCCACTTGCACCTGCCACACTTAGAAGTGGTTGTGGAGGTTTGAAATCCCTGACATTTCTATTGCACTGCAGGTCAAGTCTTGTGGGTTCTGAGGGGCACAGGGACGGTCCCTTAGTGCAGAGAGAAGAGCTGCTCTGCCCATCAGTCCTGGGCTCAGCTGCCCTGTGCTGGCAGCTTGGAGCTGCAGGAGCATCACACTCAACTGTTCCCCTACAGAGAAACTGCTCAGATATCCAGGAATCCATGTCCAAAGACCAGACTGACACACTCCTCACCTTTTCATCTCTCCCCTCCCAGAGTGAGACACAAAATGCTCCTTGCAGCTGCCCAGAGCATTTCCATGGATTTAGCACTGAGGAGTTTTCTCCATGGGGATCCTGTGCAGCACAGAGATCCTATGGCAGAGCTGTGCCCTTCTGGAGGGCACCTGCAGCCCTGCAGGACACCCAGGGAAACAGCTGAATACCCTGAAGGTGCCTGGAGGGCACTTGGGCACTTGGCTCCCACAGACACATCCCCACAGCAGCACCCAAGGGGTTTGTGTCTGGACAGGAATCTGCCCCTCCCAAAACCCCACACTGGCTCAGAAAACCCACTGGTGAGAACAAGGAGAGCCCAGGCAGCAGGGGATGGCAGTGAAATGCCACAGTGCTGCTGCCAAGGGAGGAGGGACACAGAGACAGCTGGAAATCAGGGCCCTGTCCTTGCCTGGGCTCTGGCTGCTGCAGGGCAATGCACAGCCCAGCCCCCGTGGGCCTGAGGGCACAGGCTCTGCTTCGGCTGGGAAAGGAGCCCAGGCAGGAGCTGCTCAGGGAAGGGGTCTGTGCCACAGGGACAGCAGGGAGGGGCCCCCATCCCCCTGCCCAGCCCTTGTGGCAGCAGCTGCCTCTCCCTGCCTGCCTGTCTCTGGGTGAGGAGCTGTTCCTGCCAGCAGCCCCTGCCTGTGCCCAGCTCAGCTCCCTGCCAGTGCTGCCAGAGCCATCCCCAGCCCAGTGCCCAGGGGCAGCTCTGCCTGGGCAGGGGCTGCAGAGCAGATCCCAGACCCCCTGCGGTGGTTGGGAAGGGGGAGGTGTTCTGGGGGGATGTGCTTCCTGAGAAGGGCCCCTGGAAATGGAGGAGGTGGAGCTGAAGCTGTGAGGAGCCCTGACCCTGCAGCTGAAGGGCCCTGCCCAGCCCTGCCCTGCCCTGAGGGGTCACTCCTTCCACCCACCCCTTCTCCCTGCAGGGCCGTGGCAGCTCCTTGGCCGGGCTGAGAGCTGCCCCTGACAGGCAGCAGAGTCCCTGCCCCAGCACACAGAGCCCTGGGGGCAGGACCCTGCTCTGCCCCACAGCCCTGGGCACCCCTGGCTGCACCCCCACCTTCCCACCCCACAGCCAGCCCTGGCACAGGGAACCTTCTGGCCCTGGGCCTCTGAGGGGGCAGCAGCAAGTCCTGCTCTGCAGCAGCTTCTCCTGCTGCACCCCAGCAAATCCAGCAGAGCCATCCTGACAGCTCCTGCCACTGCTGCCATTTGGCAGCTGGGAGAGCCACTTGCAGGAACTCCCCTGCACTGCTCTGCAGCCACAGCCTGACCGTGGCAAAGGGCTGGCAAGGTTCCTGCCCTGAGCAGCTCTGCCCTGTCCTCCCAGCCCAGGATCCCTGGAACCTCCTGCTCCCTTCTCCTCTCTGCCCTTGCTGCCTGCAGCTCCTGCCCTGCTCTGCCATATGGCCACTTCCCCTGCACTGCAGCAACTGGGAGAGTCCTGCTGAAAGATCCTGGAAGCTGTGGGATGCACCAGCTTTAGGAGATGCCTCCAGGAAGGCAAGTTGAACTTTCCTACAGCCAGAGAATTCTTCATTCAAATCCTGGGAAGGTTTCTCCTGTGGTGAGAGCTCAGTCACCTCCCAGCCCAGGCTGCCTCTCATCTCTCTGCCTTCTCTCCTGTGCCCTGGGTGCTGCAGGCAGTGCCCTCAGCCCTGCTGGGCTGTGCAGAGGAGCTGCTCACCAGCAGAGCTGTCTCTTTGAAGCTCTTCTTGCTTGCCAGGAGCTCCCTGTGTGCCAGGAGCCCGGCCCAGCTCAGCAGCACAGCAACAGCCCCAGGCAGCCCTTTCTCTGCCCCTCTGGGCTCCTCCAGCTGTCCCTGGGGCTCCAGGGGAACTTGCTGGCACACAGCTGAAGGAAATAATGATGTTCCTTCTCTCAGCTGGGCACAGACACTTCTTTCAGCACTGTCATTTCTCCAAACAGACACACAGTTAAGTTCAAGAGTCCCCTTTTCATGTCCCATCATTAGACAGGAAACCCAGACAGTGCCCAAGAGGGATCTCCTTCACCTCCACTGAGAGAAGGGACTCACTGAGTCAACAGAGGTGTCTCCTTGTGGCTTTGCAGACCTGGGGCCAGAAGGACACTCAGCTCCCTCCACAACCCCCATGGGCTGGGATTCCTCCTGCCCCACTTCAGTGGGCCCAAAACAGGCCTCTGCAGGTGACTCCTTGTCCCAGCTCCCCTGGGAATGAAGGAAGACCAAAGCCAGGAGTGACCTGCTGGGACACAAACCCCTGGTTCCTTCTGAGGGGCCAGAGGTGACCGAGATTCCTGCTGGGAACTGCAGGCTCCAATAGAGCAGTTCCTAGGGACAGGGCAGCAGCTGTGGGATCTTCTTGGAGGCTGCTGGGACATTGCTTTGGCCAACTTCAGTGGCAGAAGGGGCCCACATGTAGGACAGGGGAACCTGTCACTGTTCCTTCTGTCCAGGGCAGCCCCTAGAGGTGCTCAGGTGACCAAATGAGTCAGGTGGCACAGGGAGAGAGGTCTCTCTCCTGTTCTTTATCAGGGTATTTTCTACATGTCCTCAGAGCACAATGGCAGTTGTCTCCTGGACATCCCTTCAATGCTGAACCTAATTGAGGGCAGCTGAGCTGGATTGAACAGCCAAAGAGGGGCCTGTAGTGCCAGGGGAGGTGCCAGGGCTCTGCAGCACAAGTGCAGCAGCTGCCATGGACAGCACAGGGCCTGTGCAGGAACCCCATCCCCATTCCCAGCAGTTGTGTGACAGGCACCACCCAGGGCTCCTCAGACACATTGGGGGCCTTTGGGGCAGGGAGTGAATGCCAGCCCTGCAGGGACACAAAGGCTGTCCCTTCTCTGCCCAGCCAAGGCCGGGCCAGGCACGAGTCCAAATCCCATCAGCCCAGGCTGTCCACACTTGTTTCCTCCCTCTGCTGGCTCTTCTCTCCCCCAGCATTTCAGCAGCATGTGCTGATCTCCTCAGGGATCAGGCCTGGGATTTTCCCCCTGGGCCTGAGTCCCAGCACGTCCCCCCCAAGGCCATTGTCAGCAAAGCCTCTGCACAGCCCAGCTCTCGGGGCTTTCAGAGCAGCTTTCCCCACTGCAAGTCTGTTCTTACCCCGGTGCCCCCGCTGAGGGGCTGCAGCCAGACAGGCCCCAGTGCCCTGCGTGTGGGGCACAGGAGGAGGAGCTGCAGCCCCAAGTCTCTCTTCCTTCCACTTGCAGGCAATAACAGCCCAGGCCTGCTGAGACAGTTCCCAGGTTTTGGTGCTGTGATGGGTTGGGAGAGAAGGCCAAGGAGACCCAGGACAGAAAGAGCAGAGAGGTGTCCTCAGTGGGAAGGAGCTTCTGGGACCTGTGGAGCTGCTCTGGGGGATGAAGGAATTGGGTGAACTTTTGTGGGTGAGGGTCATAGGAGAGACTGGTTTGGGTGACCTTGTGGAGTGAGACAGAGAGCCCATTCCAGTTGGCTTTGATAACCCTGGAATTCACTGGAAAGGCACCAGGACAGGATGCAAAGAGTCCCAGAGGTTTGTGCAGGGTCTTGTTCAAGACAGCCCTTGGGACACAGGCCTTTAGAGCACAGCTGGCAGGTTGGTGGACAACAGGGAGGCTCATCTGCATCTGCTGCTCTCCAAGGGGAACCAAGAGGTTGCCATAGAAACTGATCGTAGTGATGGGAATGTAGAGTGTATGGTGGTTGCCATGGTAACTGACCATAGCAATGGGACTGTATGGTGGTTGCCATGGTAACTGACCATAGCGATGGCAACATATGATGGTTGCCATGGTAACCAACTGTACAAATGGGAATGTATGATGGTTGCCATGGCAAACAACTGTAGCAATGGGAATGTACGATTGTTGCCATGGTAACTGACTGTAGAAACAGGAATTTCTGATGTTTGACATGGTAACTGACTGTAGCAATTGGAATGTAGAACGGTTGCCATGGTAACTGATCGTAGCAACGGGAATGGATGATGGTTGCCATGGTAACTGGCTGTACCAGTGGGAATTATGACGGTTGCCATGGTAACTGACCATACCACTGGGAGTTAGGCTGTTTGCCATGGTAACTGACCGTATAAACAGGAATATATGATGGTTGCCATGGTAACCAACCATGGCTATAAGGATGTATGCTGGTTGCCATGATAACCAACTGTAGCAATGGGAATGTGTGATGGTTGCCTTGATAACTGACCATAGGAATTGAAATGTTTGATGGTTGCCATGGTAACTGACCATAGCAATGTAACTATGATGGTTGCCATGGTAACTGACCATAGCAATGGGAATGTATGATGGTTGCCATGGTAACTGACTATAACAGCAAGAATGTATGATGGTTGCCATGGTAACTGGCTGTAGTAAAGGGAATGTATGATGGTTGCCATGGTAACCGACTCTACCATCGGGAGGTATGATCGTTGTCATGGTAACTCAGCAAAGGAACAGGAATGTATAATGGCTGTCATGGTAAACAACTGTAGCAACGGGAATCTATGATGGTTGCCATGGTAACTGACCTTAGAAATTGAAATATATGATGGTTACCATGGTAACTGACTGTAGCAACGGAAATATATGCTGACTGCAATGGTAACTGACTGTAGCAACGCAACTGTATGATGGTTGCCATGGTAACTGACCATAGCAACGGGAATGGATGATGGTTGCCATGGTAACTGACTGTGGTAGTGGAACGTATGATGGTTGCCATGGTAACTCAACATAGTAACAGGAATGTATGGTGGTTACCATAATCAACTGTAGAAACGTGAATGTATGGTGGTTGCCATGGTAACCAAATGTAGTAGTGGGAAGTATGATGGTTGCAATGGAAACTGACAATAGCAATGGAAATGTATGCTGTTTGCCATGGTAACTGACTGTAGCAACGCGACTGTATGATGGTTGCCATGGTAACTGATTATACCAACAAGAACTTATGATGTTTGCCATGGTAACCAACAATAGCAATGGGAATGTGTGATCGTTGCCGTGGTAACTGATCATTGCAGTGGGAATGTGTGCTGGTTGCCATGGTAACTGACCGTCGCAATGGGGTTTTATGATGGTTGCCATGGTAACAAACTGTTGCAATGAGACTGTATTATGGTTGCCATGGTAACTGACCAAAGCAATGGGAATGTATGATGGTTGGCATGGTAACCAACCATAGAAATAATAATATGTGCTGGTTGCCATGGTTACTGACCGTAGCAGTGGCAGTGTATAATGGTTGCCTTGGTAACCGACCATAGAAAAGAGAATGTATGATGGTGTCCATGGTAACTGACCAAAGCAATGGGGATGTATGCTGGTTGCCATGGTAACTGAGCATAGCAACAGGTATGTATACTGGTTGCCGTGGTAACTGACTGTAGCAGCACAACTGTATGATGGTTGCCATGGTAACTGACCATAGCAATGGGAATGTATGAGGGTTGCCATGGTAACTGAGCATATCGACAGGAATGTATGATTTTTTTCCATGGTAACTGACTGTAGCAGTACAACTGTATGATGGTTGCCATGGTAACCGACCATAGCAACAGGAATGTATGAGGGTTGCCATGGTAACTGACCATGGCAAGGGGGCTCAGTGGCATTGCCCACGTCTCCCACTTCTGCAAATTGGCTTCACTCACCTTCTCCTGCAGCAGCCTCAGCCACTCGTCGTGGGGGCCCCCACACAGCAGCTTCCCACCTCCGTGAGGGTCTGCAGCAGCCCAGGGTTCCTTTGGCCCCACAAGGTCCTGCAGTGTCCCGATGGCCCCTTGATTCCGGGAGGCTCCACAGTGTCCCAGGGTCTCCCTGCTTCCATGAGTTTCCCCAGTGTCCCAGGTTTCCTTTGATTCCATGAGACCCAGATGTGAAGCCGTGGCCCCTTGATTCCATGAGGTTCCGCAGTGTCCCGATGGCCCCTCGATTCCAGGACGATCCCAAACGTCCCAGGCTTCCTTTGGTTCTAGGAAGCCCTGCATGTCAAAATGGCCCCTTGATGCCATGAGTTTTCACGGTGTCCCCATTTTCCCTTGCTTCCATGAGGACCTGCACTGTCACAACGATCCCTTGATTCCATGAGGTTCCAGTCTCCCAGGGCTTCTTCATCTCCATGAGACTCTGCAGGGTCACAATGGTCCCTTGATTCTGTGAGATTCCACATTGTCCCAAGATTCCTTTGCTTCCCTGGGCCCTGCAGAGTCAGAATGGATTGTTGATTCCATGAGGTTCCACGGTGTCAAAATGGCCCCTTGATTCCATGAGGTTCCACAGCATCCCAAGATTCCTTTGGATCCACAAGGCCCAGGAGTGTCACAATGGCCCCTTTGATTCCATGAGGCTCTTCAGTGTCACAATGGTCTTTGTTTCTATGAGGTTCCACAGTGTCCAAGGATTCCTTTGGTTCCATGAAGCCCTGCAGTGTCACAAGGGGTTGTTGATTCCGTGCAATTCTGCAGGGTCACAAAGGCCACTTGGTTCCACGAGCTTCCTCAGTGTCCCAGGCTTCCCTTGGTTCCATCAGGTCCTGCAGGGTCACAAGCACCCCTTGATCCCATGTGGTTTCCCAGTGTCCTGGGTTTCATTTTATTCCATGAGGCCCTGCAATGTCACAATGGCCACACAATTCCATCAGGTTCCCCAGTGTCCCAATGGCCCATTGATTCCAGGAAGTTCCAAAATGTCCCAGGGTTTCTTTGCTTCCGGGAGGCCCCTGTGTCACACTGGCCACTTGATTCCAGGAGATTCTGCAGTCTCCCAGGTTTCCTTCAGATCCAGGAGTCCCTCCAGTGTCAGAATGGCTCTTTGATTCCATAAAGTTCCACACTCTCCCAGAATTCCTCTGCTTCCATGAGCTTCACAGTGTCTCAATAGGCCCTTGACTCCATGAGGTTCCAAACTGTCCCAGGGTTCCTTTGGTTCCATGAGACCCTGAAGTCTCACAACAGCTCATTGATTCCCTGACTTTCTCTGGTGTCACAATGACCCCCTTGATTCCAACAAAGTCACCATATCTAAATTTGTTCTTTGCAAACTGTCCTTGCTGTCACCTCCTGGCAGTGGCTTCATGGCCCCTGTCAGAGCCAGCCCTGTCCCTGCACTGACCCAGCTCTGCTGCCCCACAGAGGCTGGATCAGGAAGGGAAGGTCCAGGGTGGAGGGCAGTGCACTGGGACTCATCCTGGAAGGGACCTCAGGAGGATTCTGGGCAAAACCAAAGAACAGCCAGTGGAGAAAGGGACACAGGGATGGGCAGTTTGTGTGCTCTCCCACCTCAGGGGAAGATGTAGAGCTACAGAGACAACCAGCCAATGTGGATTCTGTCCATATTTGCCCTTTGCACACTGTGAGTCACACACTGAAGTCACAAGTTCCCTTGATGCACAGAAAGAGCAAAAGGGAGGAAGTGAATGAATTTCTGTGTTGTGCAGAGCTAAATCTGCACTCATCCCAATATTCTGGGCTTACAGGACCTTTATCAAACACCTTCTGCAGCATCTGTTCACTGGGCAAACATGTGTGTGGATGGCCAGGCCCAAGGAGTGGTGGGCAATGGAGTTCCATCCAGGGGTGTTCCCAGGGCTCAGCACTGGGCTCAGGGCACTTCAATCTCTTTCTCAAGGATCTGCACAAGGGCATCGAGTGCAGCCTCAGGCAGTTCCCAGGGCACACCAAGCTGGGGGGAGTGTGGATGTGCTGGAGGGCAGGAAGGCTCTGCAGAGGGATCTGGACAGGCTGGATCCATGGGCCCAGGCCACTTGGAGGAGGTTCAACAAGGCCAAGTGCCGGGTCCTGCCCTGGGCTCACAACCACCCCAAAGCCCTGCCCATGCCCTGCAACTGGTCCCCACAGCCTGTCCTGTGTCCTTAATCCCTCCATTTCCAAGGACTCTGTGGGACAAGGGAGCTGGCAGCTGCTCAGCAGCTTGTCAAGTGCCACCCCATGGTCCTGCCCTTGGCATTGCACATCCCACATCCCAGTGCCCCAGGAAGAGCCCTGAGGAATGAGGCAGGGACAGGATCTGCCTTCCCAGGGGCTGGGGGTCAGGGATTGGCCTGCTGGAATAAGGAAACAAGGTTTCTTCAGCATCAGAGCCACCTTTCCCTTGCTTGTCCATCCTTGGCATCACTGTCTGCAGATTTCTGCTCTAACTGGAACCTGGGGACACGTTCTCAGTTGTGTCCCTCAGTGAGACTCATTAGCACTACAAGAAACTTTAGTGTTTCAATCTCACTTTGACTTGTTGAAAAGTTGTTTGAACTTCCTCTCAGGGACTGAGTCTCATGTAAACAACACCAAACCCCCCTGAGGGTCATGAAGTGCCTGGGGCTGTTGCTGTGCTGCTGAGCTGGGCCGGGCTCCTGGCACACAGGGAGCTCCTGGCAAGCGGGCAGCACTGCAGAGAGACAGCTCTGCCCAGGAGCAGCTCCTCTGCACAGCCCAGCAGGGCTGAGGGCACTGCCTGCAGCACCCAGGGCAGGGGAGTGAGGCAGAGAGAAGTTAAAGGCTGTCAGACGTAGAAAGATGCTGCGACCTCACTGGGGGAGAATTTTTAACAGACCTTTGCACAGGAAGTCTGTTCATGCAGGGCAATGGGACTGCAGGTTTTGGAGTCATCTGGTAAAACTGGCACTGCCCACTAACTACAGATTCTGTAAGTGCAACTCTGAGAGCATGTGGAGTGTAGAGGAGGAGGACATGCTCAGAGCTTCAGCTCCTTCCCAGAATATTTCCAAGACAAAGATTTTTATAAGGTTAAAGAAATTTCCTGAGACTGTTTCCAGTTTCCTACTCTTGAGGAATGGGAAGAAGAAATCATTAAGAAAGTATTAATTTTGACAAGTCCCTGAGACATCTGAACTGTGAGTGCTCGGTCTGTCTGAGCTTCCTAATGTGCTTTCAGCTACTGCTCTGCCTGTGGACAGCACCAGCATCACCTCTGCTGGACCCATCAGGACGAGTCTGAGCTGTCCTTTTTGCACCTGCAAACGGAATATGACCCCTACCAGTGCAGCCTGTGGTGCTGGGGAAGGAGCTGAGTCCCCTTAAATCAAATGCCATCATAAGGACACTTGGCTGTCTCCCTGAGGTTTCCTTCCAAGCTGTGAATTCCGCTCCAGGATGGAAACCTGTCCCATAACATCTCCTTGTGATGTGAAACCCCTATAGCACAGTGATGCTATGACAGTGAAAATGCTGTTGAGTAGGGACCAGCACTGGAGCTGAAGGAAGATCTCTGAGCACATCAAAAGGCTGTCTGTGTGTGACATGGGGAGTGTCTGTGGGATACGGCTTTGACTTTGTTTAGATAAGTCCATGCTAACTGGCGTCTTACTGTCTTCTTCTCCTGTGTTGGAAACAAATACCCAGAGGCAGAAAATGCCCAACAGCAGCTCCCTCACCCAGTTCCTCCTCCTGGCACTGGCAGACAGGCGGGAGCTGCAGCTCCTGCACTTCTGGCTCTTCCTGGGCATCTCCCTGGCTGCCCTCCTGGCCAACGGCCTCATCCTCAGCGCCGTAGCCTGCGACCACCACCTGCACACCCCCATGGGCTTCTTCCTGCTCCACCTCTCCCTCACAGACCTGGGCTGCATCTGCACCACTGTCCCCAAAGCCATGCACAGTTCCCTCTGGGGCACCACAACCATCTCCTACAAGGGATGTGCTGCACAGGGTTTTTTCTTTCTGTTCTTCATGTTTGCAGACTTTTCCCTCCTCACTGTCATGTGCTACGACCGCTACGTTGCCATCTGCAAACCCCTGCACTACGGGACCCTCCTGGGCAGCAGAGCTTGTGCCCACATGGCAGCAGCTGCCTGGGCCACTGGCTTTCTCAATGCTCTGCTGCACACAGCCAATACATTTTCCCTGCCCCTGTGCCAGGGCAATGCCCTGGGCCAGTTCTTCTGTGAAATTCCCCCCATCCTCAAGCTCTCCTGCTCACACTCAGGCTACCTCAGGGAAATTGGGCTCATTGGGGTTACTGCCTGTTTAGTGTTTGGTTGTTTCATTTTCATTGTTTTCTCCTATGTGCAGATCTTCAGGGCTGTGCTGAGGATCCCCTCTGAGCAGGGACGGCACAAAGCCTTTTCCACGTGCCTCCCTCACCTGGCCGTGGTCTCCCTGTTTGTCAGCACTGGCACATTTGCCTACGTGAAGCCCCCCTCCATCTCCTCCCCATCCCTGGATCTGGCCCTGTCTGTTCTGTATTCTGTGGTGCCTCAAGCAGTGAACCCCTTCATCTACAGCCTCAGGAACCAGGAGCTCAAGGATTCCATAAGAAAAATGATGACTGGATGCTTTTCAGGAGCAATAAAGTGTCAGTTTTCTGGTGTGTAGCATTCAGAAGGGGACTCCTTAATGGCCCAGCCTTCCAGCTCAGGTTTTTATTGCAGGTCATCGGCTACTTCTTGCTATAATGTTCTCTGCAATAAAATTTTATTATGCATCTGCCTTCTAATTTAGTGTCTACCCATTGAATTTTACCCAGAGATGTATAAATGATGAATTGTTCTCTCTAAGTATTTAAACAAAATAAAGGACCCTGCAGTGCCTTCTTTGTCCAAGACCCTTCTTCTCAGATGTTCCCAAAGGACAGCACACTGCAGGACAGGGTGTATTTGCAAAGGGGAAGGGGACAATAATCCCAGCCCAGCAGCACTGCCAGGGAGCAGCAGGGCTTGGTCTTTGCAGAGCTGCTCTCTTGCCACTCCCACATTGTCCTCCTGAGCCCCTTTCTCGCTGTAAGGCCTGAGTGCTCTCTGAGCACAGTCCTGGGGGGTGGAAGCCCTTGGAGCACAGGCAGGGACAGGCCCTGGGAACTTGTAACCTCAAGTCCCAACACTACCTAAAATTGCTGCTCCTCTCACTGAGAGGAATCCACTGCTCTAATCCCAACCTCAACCAGACCTCGAAGGCAAAGCCCAAACCCAGAGCTCCAAACTCTTATTTATACTCTAATGCCCACCCCATTCCCAAACCAGTATTACCAGTATGAAAAGCCAAGCTTTAACCCTAACCCAGCCCAAAAAGCTCTTCCCCTAATCATGAACCAGACACTGCCAGCAGAACAACAAACCTCCCAAAGTTCTGCCTAATCCCCACCCTGAGCTCTAAACCCCAAGCCCTGACCATGAAGCACCCCCACAGCCCTTGGGAGCAGGGTAAGGACCTGGAGGGCTCAGAGCAGGCCCAGGGGGTTGGCAGAGGAATGGGAGGTGACCTGGATCTGCTCAGCTCTGCAGTGACCCCCAGGAGAAGGGCCTGGGCTCTGGCAGGGATGTCCTGTGGCACAGGGGCTCAGGATCCAAGGTAAGAAGGCCAAGTGCACATGGCAACAGCCAGAGCTGGTGCAGAGCCATCAGGGAGGGTCTAGAAATGCTGCTGGGAGGGGGTGGGAAAGCAGGAGGGGTGTGTGCAGCCTGCAAGGCCAGAGCAGCAGCAGGGCCAGGCCAGGACAGCCTGCAGGAGAGATGGCCAAGGGCTCTGGCAGGGCTGCAAGGCCCAAAGGCACCCAGGCCTTTGTCCCCTTGCCTCTGGCAGCTGCCTCTGCCACTCAGGCCACCACAAGCAACTTTCCTGGCAGGTTCTGCCCTTGGGTTCTGCCTCGCCCCTCCCTCAGCAGCCTGGCAGGGGTTGCCCAGTTTTGGCCTTTGTTGTTCCTCCCCCTCCCATCCCAGTGCCCCCAAACAGCCCTGAGCCAGCCGGGAGGGACAGGATCTGCTGGGCCAGGGCCTGGGGCTCAGGCCTTGGCCTTTGTGCTCCACAAAACCAAGGCAGGCTTTGCTCAGCATTGCAGGGGCCTGCCCAGGGCCTTTGTCTGCCTGCACTCCTGGCCTCCAAGGAGCTGCTCCAAGGAGTCCCTGGGGAGGCTTTGGCAGTGCCTGCCCTCAGTGGGGCCCAGCAATGCTTCAAGGCACTTGCAGTTTGGCTTCTGACTTCTTGAGCAGCTGCTTCAAGCTTCTCTCAGTACCTCAGGATCATGGGCTGGGCTGCAAACACACCGTGGGGCTCATTAAAATGCAGAAATCCCTCAGGATCTCTTTGTCTTCCTTTAATTGTCTTCGAAGAAAATTTCAAAACAAGTCTTCAAAATTTGTACTTTTTTTCTTTAATTCAATGATGGCTATTTTTTAGTTCAGAGGAGAGGTGATAGAGGTGTTCTCCAAGTGATCTTGATGCTGAATGTCTCCTCAGGAGATCCACACTGACCCTGGATGATCAACCTTGCTCCTCACCCCCCAACGTCACCAGTTCTGACATGGCCCACCTTGGACTGACAGTTGATGCAGCTCCAAACACACTGTGGGACCATTTAAAACACTGAAAAACAAATTATTTCCTTTCCTTTAATTGTCTTCATATCTTCAAGATGTCAACAACTAAATAGAGCTGTTTTGTATTTAGCTATGGAGGAAGATTTTAAAGTGGAAGTCACAAAAAATATATGTTTTTTTATGAAAGAGAATGATTTACACAGAACCTTGGGATGCAAGAGGGTCAGGGCACGAAGGATATGGATCCAAAGACAAGGGAGCAAAAGACATTAGTAGCCCTTAATCATTGACCAATTGAACAATTATCAAGTGATTCAACAGCATTTGCCACAATTTTAACAGCGACTGAATTATAGATTCACAACAACAACATTCACCCCACAGTCAATTCACCCCCACACCCAGGCAGAGATGTGTGCACACATCAAGAGCTGGGTGTGGAAAGGTCCCTCTCCCAAATTCTCCTGTTGTCAGGGAAACACTCCCCCAAATCCCTTTGTGTTTCCCACCAGACAAGGGTCCCAGCTGGAGGAGTGTTTGTGGAGGGGGATCAGAATTGTCCTGGCCATCAGCGCCGCTCTTTGGAGTGTTGCAAACTGGAGGGTTCCCGAGCTGGGAGAGGCTGCCAGAGGTGTCCCACTGAGAGGGAGGTGCTGGGGAGCTGCCAGGGCCTCCCTCAGCCCCGCTGGGTGTGGGCTCACAAGGGGACTGGCTTTAGTTATCTAATTGTGATATATAAATAATTGTGATTCGTGGAACAAATGGGTGATTACATCAAAATAAAACAAACGGATTGTAAAACTTAATTACACCCCCATAAAGAAATAAAACAGACCCTCACAAGGTCAAGAGGCCTAAAACCTCCTTACTATCCTAAGGATAAAATATAGTAGAACTTTAAATCTTTAGGTGCCTGTTCGTCCAAGAATGCATGAATTATGACTGGTTGTAGAGATAACCCTTTTAGCTTTAGTTGTAAGAAAACCAATATATTAAATACTTAGCAAAAACCTGTAGAATGTTTATGTATATGATATAATTAATATGCATGAAGTAGTTAAGATAAATACTAAATGTACCCTGTAGTAGGGGTGTGCAGATTTGGGAAACTGGTCCCATTTCTGTCACCCAGCCGGCTGCTTGCTTTTACCATATAATAAACTATTATTCGAAATTTATAGAAACTCGAGACTTTGTTTATCACATGCTGAATTTCCATCCTGGTGTCAGGAATGACTGGAGTTTCCAAAATATTGGGGGTTTGTATCCAAACTGTTCCATTTGTGCTGCGATTCAGGCAGGGAATGTTCCAAGGCTTTCATGGGATGACTGATTATCCTGTGTTCCCCAGCTCTTACACCCATCCCAGTCAGCTGGATGGTTTATTGACAATGTGTCCCGAGGGGCGGCACCTCCGATGCCACAGAAACCCCTCCCCCTGGATTAGGAAACCTTTGGAATTCAGGAGGTGTTCCAGTGGAGCATGAAAATGAACAGCAATTTTCCTAAAGCCCAGACCCCAGCAGAACAAAGCCAGGCCCATCAGTGGCAGAGCACAGGTCCCCCATCCCTGTGTCCCTGTGGCCGCTGAGGCGGCAGCGCAGGCCCGAGGCGGTGCCGGGTCCCGGTGCAGCCGGGGCAGAGCGGCGGCTGCGCGAGCGGCAACCCCGGCGGTGAGTGCGGCAGCCCCGTGGGAGCGGCGGCTCCGGGCACAGACGCCGGCGGCAGCCGCTGTGGCTCCTGGAACCGAGTGGCCATTGGGACACTGCAGGGCCTCCTGGAATCCAGGGGCCGGTGGGACACTGGGGAGCCTCTTGGAGCCAAGGGAACCCTGGGATATTTTGGAACATGGTGGAATCAAGGAGCCATTGTGACACTGCAGGGTCAAGGAACCAAAGGATCCAAGAGAAACTGTGGAACCTCATGGAATCAAGGAGCCATTGTGACTCTCCCAAGCCTCATGGAACCAAAGGAATCCTGGAGAAGTAGTGGAAACTCATGAAATCATCAGGGCCATTGTGACACTCCAGAACTTCATGGAACCAAGGATCTGTTGTGACACTGAGAGGCCTCATGGAACCAAAGGGACTCTGAGAGTTTTTGCAACCTCATGGAATCAAGAGGCCGTTTCTGGCAGAATGCTCTGCTCTGAAAATATCTAAAAAATGGTCAAAGAATACAAAAAATTTAAGCTCTCTGTGGAGAGTTATTGCTGGTGTCAAGGTGCTGTTTTTAATGTTGAATTATGCTAAACCCAAAATGCTTCCTGAAACTTCAAACACACATCCTGCTTTCTGAAGCAGGACTTGACAGAGAAGCTGCTCCCTGGCCTGCAGTCTGGCAGTCAAACCCTTGATAACTATAAAAGCCCCATCCAACTTTCAGGTGGCAGATTCTTCCCCAGACTTCCTTGAAGTGTGTGGAGCTTCTGCCATGAAGCAGGGACAGCTCTTCATGGTCACTGCCCAGGGGTTAAGTGAAAGAGAGAGAACTACCCCCTGTTGTTGTGGGGTGAGTTACCTCAATCTCTGCTTCAGGATTGTTTCTTTTTGCTGGCTTTGATCCAATTGCTTTAATAGAATGACTTTGATAGACTGCACTGTCCTATCTTACACTGTACTACTAGGAGGTTTTGGCTTTTATATTGTGCAGTAAATAATTCTGTTTAATGTTTTTCCTCTGTTCTCTTGTCTGATCAATTGTCTGTTCATTTATCATAATAAATAATTCATTTCATTTCATAGAAATATTTCTGATTTGCCATTACTAAAACCTACAGGACAAATTTAGAAAGCAAGGGGGTCCTTTCTGCACCTCGTAGCTCAATGAGACGGCTTCTGCCATCAGCTTTGTCTGAGCCTTCCACCCCCCAGCCCCAAGCCGTGACACAGGGGCATGTCTTGTGCATGCAGGGCAAACATGGACTCCTGAGCTGGTCATTTGCTGTCCCTCCTTGGAGGGAAGAACAAACCCAATGGCCTGGGGTGAGAGGCCAGTGCTGGGAGTGGCGCTGGCTGTGCCAGGGCACTGCTGGGTGCCCCCACCCTGAGCACTCCCCCCCTTGTGCTGGTCACTGCTGTTTTCCTCTGCAGGGCATTGTGTTGGGCACATCCTGGAGAGCAAAGTGGAAAGCAGGTTGAAGCTTTGAGGCCCTGCCCTGGGGAGATGCCCCTGCAGGATGGCAGTGCTGCTGCAGAGGTCAGCTCTGTGCCAGCAGTGCCCGTGGCTGTCCCTGCCTGCAGTCCCTGGACAGTCCTGCAGCAGGACTGGCACCGACTGCCAGAGCACTGAGGCCTCCAACAACACAGGGCTCTGCAGGACAGTGTGGAAGGGAAGGGAGAGGAGGCCATGGAGGAGAAGGGCTGCTGCTCCCTGGCAGTGCTGCTCTGCTGGGACTCTTTTCTGGCCCAGCTCTGCACAGAGGCCCCGACCCTGCAGCTGCAGAGAAGTCAGAGAGGAAAGATGTCAGGCAAACAAGTCAAGGCAGAGTTCTTTATTTGGTTTAAGCACACAGTGAGTACAATTTGTACAGCCTCTGGGCCAGGCTAGAAAGGCAAACACTGAATTGAAAATGGTGAGGTTTTATATATATATATATAAAGATATATATATATAAAGATTTTTTGGTATGAAGAAATTCTTACAAAAAATAACAGCCCTACCAGGAGCAAAGAATAGAGAAGCTGTCATGGGCCTTTAATGAAGCACAGAACAGGATTGGCCTTTAATGTGGTCCATAACATGCAAAAGAAAAAGAGTTTATTGCTTCTGAAAAACACCCAGTTATGAGTTTTCTCAGGGCATCCTTAAGGTCCTGGTTCCTCAGACTGTAGATGAAGGGGTTCAGTGCTGGAGGAACCACTGAGTACAGAACTGATAGTGCCAGATCCAGGGATGGGGAGGAGATGGAGGGGGGCTTGAGCTGGGAAAATACACCAGTGCTGAGTAACAGGGAGACCACAGCCAGGTGAGGGAGGCACGTGGAAAAGGCTTTGTGCCGTCCCTGCTGAGAGGGGATCCTCAGCACAGCCCTGAAGATCTGCACATAGGAGAAAACAATGAAAATGAAACAACAGAACACTAAACAGGCACCAACCCCAATGAGCCCAATTTCCCTGAGGTAGCCTGAGTGTGAGCAGGAGAGCTTGAGGATGGGGGGGATTTCACAGAAGAACTGGCCCAGGGCATTGCCCTGGCACAGGGGCAGGGAAAATGTATTGGCTGTGTGCAGCAGAGCATTGAGAAAGCCAGTGGCCCAGGCAGCTGCTGCCATGTGGGCACAAGCTCTGCTGCCCAGGAGGGTCCCGTAGTGCAGGGGTTTGCAGATGGCAACGTAGCGGTCGTAGCACATGATGGTGAGGAGGAAATACTCTGTTGACATGAAGAAATAAAAGAAAAAGAGCTGTACAGCACATCCAGTGTAGGAGATGGTTGTGGTGTTATGGAGGGAATTGTGCATGGCTTTGGGGACAGTGGTGCAGATGCAGCCCAGGTCTGTGAGGGAGAGGTTGAGCAGGAAGAAGCCCATGGGGGTGTGCAGGTGGTGGTCGCAGGCTACGGCGCTGAGGATGAGGCCGTTGGCCAGGAGGGCAGCCAGGGAGATGGCCAGGAAGAGCCAGAA
This sequence comes from Pseudopipra pipra, assembly GCF_036250125.1. Taxonomy (NCBI): domain Eukaryota; kingdom Metazoa; phylum Chordata; class Aves; order Passeriformes; family Pipridae; genus Pseudopipra; species Pseudopipra pipra. The sequence continues at coordinate 21,588,983 of NC_087580.1, forward strand.
GTGCAGGAGCTGCAGCTCCCGCCTGTCTGCCAATGCCAGGAGGAGGAACTGGGCCATGGAGCTGCTGTTGCACATTTGCTGTTCCTTAGGACAGGATCTGTTCAGAACAGGAAAGCACAGGGAACAATTAAGACAGTCCCCTCTCAGCAAAGCCAGGGCAGTTGTCAGGGAAATCCCCTCCAAGTCAAGGCCTTTCTTTTCTCTGGTTTGTGCTCTCTGAGGGTGCTGTGAGGAGCAGGAGCTCTGCCCATGTGCTGCCAAGGACTCAGCTTTGTTCTGCTGCAGTGCAGACATGGAGCTGGTTTGGGACAGCTCTCACGATCCCAGGGGATGTCACATGGAACCCAGCTTTGATGGAAAAGTTCAATTCCTGTACTGTTGTCTTGGAGCAATTTGGGCTGCAGGAGAGAGGAACAGTGTATCCTTAAAATAATTTTGACTGAGTTTTTTGGTTACAATCATAACATCTCAGGGGTGTTTCTTTAGGGGTAAATTTTTCTGATGACAAATCTGAAGAGTGTTGAGCCAGGACAGGCAGAAGGGCTGAGCTCTCCATTGCTTATTGCAGAGCCAGGAGAGCTGCAGTGCCTCTCAGACTGTTCCCCATCTGCCCTGCACTTTCCCTCTTGCTGCCTTGAAGAGGAGTTCACACACAGATTCATCTTTAAAAACCCCACCAAGATCTGTGCTGAGAGCAGGGCAGCACTGCTGGAAAGGGCAGCTCTGGGAAGTGTCCCCTGTGCCAGCCCAGAGGTGCAGCTGTGCTGGACAGAGCAGGACAGGAGCCCTCCAGCAGGGAAGCCAAGGGCTGGCACAGGAGAGTGCCCACCCCCAAGGGAAGGCTCAGCACTGCCCAGCATCCTGTGCTCATTTCTGAGACTGCCTGAAAGATTCATCTCTGAGAGTAAAAGAGTTGGAATTTCAGTGCAGCCTCCTGACCTGAGAGAACAATGTCTCTGCTACAATGCCTAAGCAGGAAACACACCTCAGGACTAATTCCTTTCCTGCAGTCCCTGTCTTTTGTGAGCTTTGCTAAAAATTCTGCATTCAATATGGTGTAGTGGTGTGGGGCTGTGAGCAGGTGTGACCCTGCAACAGGGAGACATGGAAAAGATCCTCCCTCAGCTGCCAGGGTTGCTCCTTGCCCACAGCCCTTGTGCCCCAGCCCTGGGAGCAGCTCCCCGGGCCGGCTGAGAGCTGCCCCTGGCAGGCAGCAGAGTCCCTGCCCAGCACAGCGCCCTGGGCTGCAGGACCCTGCTCTGCCCCACAGCCCCGGGCACCCCTGGCTGCACCCCCGGCTTCACAGCTCTGCCAAAGTGCCCCAAAACAGCCCCTGCTCCCCCATCCCATCAGCTGGGGCTGGGCCAGCTTTAGGAGATGCCTCCAGGAGCTGCCCCTGCACTGCCCTGCAGCCACAGACTCACCATGTGCAGCCCTGCCAAGATTCCTCCTGCAGGGAGTTCTCAGCCCTCCTGCCAGTGCTGAGCCCCTTGAAGCTCTGTCTGTGCCCTGCTGGTGTCCCTGAGCTGGCCTGGCAGTGCCCTCAGCCCTGCTGGGCTGTGCAGAGGAGCTGCTCACCAGCAGAGCTGTCTCTTTGAAGCTCTTCTTGCTTGCCAGGAGCTCCCTGTGTGCCAGGAGCCCGGCCCAGCTCAGCAGCACAGCAGCAGCCCCAGGCATTTCATGACCCTCAGGGGGGTTTGGTGTTGTTTACATGAGACTCAGTCCCTGAGAGGAAGTTCAAAAAACTTCTCAAGAACTCAAAGTGAGATTGAAACACTCAAGTTTCTTGTAGTGCTAATGAGTCTCACTGAGGGACACAACTGAGAATGTGTCCCCAGGTTCCAGTTAGAGCAGAAAACTGCAGACAGTGATGAGAAGGATGGACAAGCAAGGGAAAGGTGGCTCTGATGCTGAATAAACCTTGACTTGTTTTCTTAATCCAAAGGGCCAATCCCTGACCCCCAGACCCTGGGAAGGGACATCCTGTCCCTGCCTCATTCCTCAGGGCTCTTCCTGGGGCCCTGGGATGTGGGATGTGCAATGCCAAGGGCAGGCCCATGGGGTGGCACCTGCCAGGCTGCTGAGCAGGGACAAGGAGGCCATGAGGCCCCAGGGCTGCAAGGGGCACTCCCCTCCTCCTGGCATCAGGGGCACAGACAGCAGCCCTGGCCAAAGGCCTGCAGAAGGTGGCTCTGGCAGGGCCTTTCAGCTTCTCCCCCTCCCTGTCTCCTCTCCAGCCCAGGCTGTCCTACGGTGTCCATGCCCTGCCCCTTTCCCTGCAGGCTGTCGTCATCCCCCCGGCTGCCCCACCTGGCTGGCACCTTCCTGCACTGACATCTCTGCGTCCTCCCTGGCTCTTCCTGCACACACAAAGCCTTGGGCTCATCCACACTCCTCCTGGCTGACGTGTTGCAGCGTTTTCCATGGAAGGAAATTCCTTTTTCCTCATGTCCACTCGGGACCCTCCCAGCTGCACTTGGCATTAATTCTTTCTTTCTCATGCTCTGTTCTGCTCTGACAAAAGGATCCACCAGCTCTAAATCCTCCCTTCAAGCCCTCCCAGGGCTGTCCTGTGCTGTCCTCAGTCTCCACACCTGTGAGGCCACAGCTCCTTAGCCCCTCTCTAGTGCTCCTGTGCTTGAGACCTTTCAAGCCCATCTTGGGAGATCTCTGGGCACTCACAGATGTTTTTGCAGATGAAAATGTCCTGCTCATAGTCTAAGGAAATCACAGAGATACTTTTTACCAAGGCCTGTAGTGGCAGAACACGGGCAATGGCTTTGAACTGAAAGAGAAGTGTTTTATATTGGATAACAGGAGGAAAGATTTAACAATAAGGGCGGCAAGAGCTGGAAGAGGTTTCCAGAGAAGTGGATGTCCATTTGTCTAAGGTTAGAGACTGTGAGTAACCTGAATTAATAAAAAATGTCACTGTTCATGTCCAGGGACTTGGACCAGATGACCTTTTAGCTCCCTTCCAAGCCAAATCATTCTGGGATTCTTTAAAGTCCCAAACTCTTTCTCCAAGAATTTACATCTTTGAGGACATGATTTCCCATGTTTTTGGAAAAACCCTTCTAAACCCAAAAGGTAAAAAATTAGTTCCAAGGAAGTTCCAAGGTATCTGTTGGAAACTGTAACTAAGTGGGTTAATGGTAGAACCTCTCAGTTGAGGATGGGGGATTTGGCCTCGGGCTCTGAGACTCATAAAGGGCAGCCAGAAAGAGTATTTGGGGACTGGGCAAGACTTGTCCTGGGATGTCTAGGAAAGAACCAAAGCAAGGGTAGGGTCACAATGGTCACTGGAGGAACAAGCTTCCCCTTGTGCAGATCACTGAGAAAGAGATTGAAGTGCCCTGAGCCCAGTGCTGAGCCCTGGGAACACCCCTGGATGGAACTCCATTGCCCACCACTCCTTGGGCCTGGCCATCCACACACGTTTGCCCAGTGAACAGATGCTGCAGAATGTGTTTGATAAAGGTCCTGTAAGGCCAGAATATTGGAATTAGTGCAGATTTAACTCTGCACAACACAGAAATTCATTCACTTTCTCTTTTCCTCCCTCTGTGGATAGAAGGAACTTGTGACTTCAGTGTGTGACTCACTGTCAAAGGGCAAATATGGACAGAATGCGGGGCAGGGAGTGTTGAGGTTGATCTTGGGATCTGTGCTTGACACAGAAGGGGGTTACTATTGGTCTAAGACTCTGCAAAGTGGACTTCAGTGGAGGCAATGTGAACTTAATATACAGCAAAGGATTAAGAGTTTCTTTTTTTATTGAGCTGTACCTTCCTTTGGTTTAGTTTGCTGTCCATAAATGAACATCCCTCTGTGTCTCAGGCAGCTCTTTCTCCAAGCCAAGCAGGTGGGAGTTGGTGCCAAGGAGCTGAAACCTGCAGGTCCAGCCTTGAGTGGAGGGAGCTCAGATTTGCCCAAGGCTGCTTTGAGTGCCAGGGGTTTGATGAGGGAATGGTTGGGGTGGGGACAGGGATAAAATCTGATGAATTGTCAGACATAAAGGCTCTTGATTTTCTTATCTATTCAGATTGAATTAGGAGGTGCTTGGGATCAATATCGACTGGGGATTGCTGATATCAATGTAAAAAAAAGGAAAAAAGGAAACAGGCCACAAAAAAGACATCTTTTCTCATGGTTTTATTAATACAATATATTTTCACTTTGAATGCACTTCTGAGATCTGTCTAATTAACCACAAAGGAAATGAAGACTTACAAGTAAACTATTCCCAGGGGCTTGTCTGGTTAAGATGCCATCACTGAGAAGAGAGTGTGGAGGAATGAGCAGACAAGGAGACCATCCCTGGGGCTGGGGAAGCAGGAACTCAAAGTCACTGGTTCCAGGTGGCAAATGGACTGGGGGATGTTTCTGGGAGAGCCCCTAAAGGATGTGCTGGTTTCAGGGGGAGTACAGTTAAATTTCTTCCCCGTGGCTGGTGCAGGGCTGTGTTTTGGCTTTGTGCTCAGCAGAGGGTTGATAATCCCAGAATGACAGAATATGCTGAGTTGGAAGGGACGCTGATATGGTTTGAAGCTGCCTCCCTGCCAAGTCTCCAAACTTTACCACAAGAAGTCCCCTCCCCCACCAAACCTTAGGGAGAAGAGGGAAAAAAACAACCAAGAAAACTGAAACGAGAGAGAGACAGCAAAATCAATATATAAAAATGTATTTACATTTATATTACAGTTATATATAATTGAAATATATATACAATTTCACAAGGAAAAGGGAAAGGGAAGGGAAAAAAGGAACAAAATTAAAATAAAATGTATACATATCCCAATCAAAAGCCCAAGATCTAGCAACTAAAAGAATTAGCAAAGAATATCTTACCACTCTCCTTGGGACAACAGAGAGTCACGCTGGAGCGACTGCCAGCAACCTCCACCTCCCAAGGTCAGCAAGGCCTCACCAGGCCTCACTCCCAGCACGACAGACACAACAGCAGGGAACCTGCACCTCCAAAGCCACCAGAAGGAAAGAGAGCAAAGGCCTCTCCTCCTTTCTTCTTATAGCCCGGCTTATGTAAAAATTGTAGGGAATACTGGGTAAATCTGGGCACTTCCTTGGTTACAAACTGGTCACCAAGGAAGGCCTAGACCAAACTACCACAACCCACAAGGATCCTCCAGTCCAATTCCTACCCTGCACAGGACCATCCCCAAGAATCACACCATGAGCCTGAGAGGATCATCCAAACACTCCTTGAGCTCTGTCAGCCTTGGTGCTGTGCCCACTGCCCTGGGGAGCCTGGTCAGTGCCCAACCACCGGCTGGGGGAAGAATCTCTGTCTAAAATCCAACCTAACACAACTTCAGGCCATTCCCTGAGGTTCAGTCCCTGTTCCCCCCAGAGCAGAGCTCAGGGCCTGCCCCTCCTCTGCCCCTCCACAGGTCTCCCCTCAGTCTCCTCCAGCTGAACACACCAAGTGCCCTCAGTGTCCTCACACGCCTTCCCCCCAAGGCCCTTCCCCATCTTCCTTGCCCTCCTTTGGACACTCTCTAATGGCTCAATCTCTCCCTTCCATTGTGTCCCCCCAAACTGCCCCAATGTTGCCTGTCAGGTCTCTTCTCTCAGCAGGAGCTGATGGCTCAGCCCATGACTCATGGCTGGGTCAGGGGCTCTCCAGCTGCCCCTGCCCTGGCCTGTGACAGCCCAGCACAAGCCCCTTTGGTTCAAAGAGGCCCTGCAGTGTCACAATGGCCTCTTGATTCCATGAGGCCCCACGTGTCCCAGTGGCCACTTGCTTCCAAGTGTTTCTGTAGTTGCCCAGGATTCCTTTTGTTCCATGAGGCGCCACATGTCACAATGGCCCCTTGATTCCAGGAGGTTCTGCCCTGTTCCAGGTTTCCATCAGTTCCATGTGGCCCTGACATGTCACAATGGACCCTTGACACCGTGAGGTTCCACAGTCTCCAAGGGCATTTTTGTTCCATGAGGCCCTGCAGTGTCCCAAGGGCCACTTGATTCCAGGTGGTTGCTCAGTGTCACCAAGGCCCCTTGTTTCCACAAGGTTCTGCAGTGTCTCCTTGTTCCCACTGTTCCATGAGGTTCTGCAGTGTCACACTGGCCCCTTCATTCCATGAGGTTCCACAGTGTCCCTAGATTCCTTTGGCTCCATGAGGCCCTGCACTGTCAGACTGAGCCCTTGATTCTCTGAGGTTCCACAGTGTAACAATGGCCCCTTGGTTCCCTGAGCTTCCAAAATGTTCCTGTGCTTTCATGAGGGCCCACATGTCAAATGGCACCTTGGTTCCACGAGTACCCACAGTGTCCCAGTTTTCCTTTGCTTCCATGAGGCCCTGGAGTGTCACAGTGACCCCTTGGTTCCATGAATTCCAGAATGCCTTGGAGCTCCTTTGGTTCCACAGGGAGCTGCATGTCCCAGTGTTCCCTCGTTACTGGGATGTTCTCCACAATTCCTTTAGTTCCATGAGGCTCTGCAGTGTCACAACTGGCCCTTGACTCCATAAGGATCCAAAACGTCCCAGGGTTCCTTTGGCTCCATGAGGCCCTGTAGTGTCACAATGGCCCCTTGTTTCCATGAGGTTCCACAGTGTCCCAGAATTCATTTTTTCCATGAGGCTGTGGACTTTTACTCTGGAGCCCTGATTCCCTGCAGCCATGCTGTGTCACAATGGCACCTTGGTTCCATGAGATCCTACAGTGTCCCAGGGTTCCTTCTGGAGCATGAGACCCTGCAGTGTCACAGGTGCCCCTTGATTCCATGATATTCCACAGGGTTCCTCTGATTCCATGAGGCCCCACATGTCACAAAGGCCCCTTGATTCCAGGAGGTTCCACAGTGTCCCAAGGGTCCCTTTAGCTCCGTGGGGCTCTTTGACATCCCGTGACCTCCCGGCTCTTTAGGAGCCCTGAGAACTTCACCAGGGGGAAGTGCCGGATTCTGCCCTGGGATGGGGCAACCCCGCCTGGACGGACAGACTGGGAAGGAGAGGCTGGAAAGCAGTGCCGGGAAAGGGCCCTGGGGGTGCTGGTGGGTGGCCAGTTGGCCCTGAGTCAGCAGTGCCCTGGCAGCCAGGAGGGCCAAGCCTGTCCTGGGGGCATCAGGCCCAGCATGGCCGGCCGGGCCAGGGAGGGGATTGTCCCGCTCTGCTCTGCCCTGGGGCGGCCTCACCTGCACCATTGGGGCAGTTTGGGGGGACACAATGGAAGGGAGAGATTGAGCCATTGGAGAGTGTCCAAAGGAGGGCAAGGAAGATGGGGAAGGGCCTTGGGGGAAGGCGTGTGAGGACACTGAGGGCACTTGGTGTGTTCAGCTGGGGAAGAGGAGACTGAGGGGAGACCTCACTGCAGGTCCAACTTCCTGGGGAGGGGCAGAGGAGGGGCAGGCCCTGAGCTCTGCTCTGTGGGGAGCAGGGACAGGACTGAGGGAATGGCCTGGAGTTGGGTCAGGCAGGTTTAGGTTGGATTTTAGACACAGATTCTTCCCCCAGAGGGTGGTTGGGCACTGACCAGGCTCCCCAGGGCAGTGGGCACAGCACCAAGGCTGACAGAGCTCAAGAAGTGTTTGGATCATCCTCTCAGGCCCATGATGTGACTCTTGTTGATGATCCTGTGCAGGGTAGGAATTGGACTGGATGATGCTTCTGGGTACCTTCCAACTCACCATATTCTGTCATTCTGTGATTATCAACCCTGTGTTCAGCACAAACCAAAACACAGTCCTGCACCAGCCACGGGGAAGAAATTTAACTGTACTCCCCCTGAAACCAGCACAACCTTTCTGGGCTCTCACAGAAACATCCCCCAGTCCATTTGCCACCTGGAATCAGTGACTCTGAGTTCCTGCTTCCCCAGCCCCAGGGATGGTCTCCTTGTCTGCTCATTCCTCCACACTCTCTCCTCAGAGATGGCATCTTAATGAGACAAGCCCCTGGGAATAATTGACTTCTAAGTCTTCAATTCTTTTGTGGTTAATTAGTCAGATCTCAGAAGTGCATTCCAAGTGAATATATTGTATTAATAAAACCATGAGAAAAGATGTCTTTTTTGTGGCCTGTTTCCTTTTTTCCTGTTTTTACACTGATATCAACAATTCCCAGTCGATATTGATCCCGGGCACTTCCTAATTCAGTCTGAATAGATAAGAAAATCAAGACCCTTTATGTCTGAGAATCCATCAGACTTTATCCCTATCCCCACCCTACCCTTCCTTCATCAAAGCCCTGGCACTCAAAGCAGCCTTGGGCAAATCTGAGCTTCCTCCACTCAAGGCTGGACCTGCAGGTTTCAGCTCCTTGGCACCAACTCCCACCTGCTTGGCTTGGAGAAAGAGCTGCCCGAGGCACAGAGGGATGTTCATTTATTGCCAGCAAACCAAACCAGAGGAAGGCACAGCTCAATAAAAACCAAAAGTCCTTCTCCTGATGTATATTAAGTCCACATTGCCTCCACTGAAGTCCACTTTGCACAGCAGATAGTCTCAGCTTTTCCAGCTCCAGGCACAGGGCCAGTCCCTAAGCTGGGGCAGCCAGAAAGCTGTTCTCATTTCCTCATCAGTCCTGCTCTGATCAGGAAGGGAATCTCACACAAAAGCTTATTGCAGGTTCATATATGTCACTCAAATCCAATAGGAGACTCCCCAGTTAGACCAAATCTCTGGGACACACAAGATGGGGGCTACTGAAGAAGGAGGGAATGGAAACAGGACTTTTTTTTTTAAAGAAAACATCAAAAGCACAGAAAATAAAAATTTGTACCTAAGGAAAGACCTCATTGTTCATGGGAGTTCTGGCACACAGTGGGAGCGTCATTGGGCAAACAATATTCTACAATTCAACATCATGGACTGTTCTGACCCAAAAATCAAATCCCCTTGAGGTACACAGAGTGTTTCCCCATCCCTCTGCATCATCCACCAAGTGCACCCGAGTCCTTGAGCAGAAACAATCCCATGGGTGGGTTTACGTTCGCTTAAGGCAGGACTAATCCCAACTGTCCTCCCCAACATATTCCTCATATGGACCACAGGGATTTTATCCCCTTCAGTGGTACGGAGAGGTTCTTTTTGGGCAGGGCCAGTTCAACTGGTAGAGTTCATTAACAAGGTTTGTGTGATGCCTTAAAGCTTTCTGGATTTTTTTTGTTTTTTAAATTTAAAAGTAGTTGTGTAGTAACTGTAGATGTTAATGTAGCTGTAGCATAGCAGTTTACACAGACCCAACCCTTTTATCCCATTTTATATCCAACTTTCTAAATTCTTTTAGCGTGTTTAGACTTCTTTTCAAGGTCAAATTGTAGAGAAACACCTCTACTGAACAACTTCACACCCTAGGCCTGGACAACAAGATCCCACAAGAGACAAAGCAACCTTCAACCCAGAACTTTGGAGGCGCTCCAAGGACTGTACATGCTGTGAACAAGAGAAAGATGAGGAAGAAGGGGTCCCAAAGACCCCAAACTCAATTCCCCAAGGGGCGTTTCGGGGGCAGAACTGGGCAGAACTGGGAGGTGGAGATTTCTGGCATTGGATGGACCATCTTCTAAAACTGTAGAACCATTGCCTGGGAGGGTGCGTCGTGTGTGTTCCCCTGGGCCTGTGGGCCTGATTAAAGGACCTGCTCTTTTGAGCTGATCTTGGACACTGAACTGGCCTGGAGTTTTATCTCTTGAGCTTACAGGATTAACTAACTGGGTGGCTTTTGCTAAATGCACATCCCAAGGTTTGAAGGTCCCACTGACCATTGCTTTCCAGGTGGTTTGGAACAGTCCACTCTACCTTTCAACTTTCCCAGAGGCTTGTGCAGGACAGGGAATATGATCTATCCACTCCATGCTGAGCTCTCTGGTCCAGGTGTGCCCAAGGTTGTTTTGGAAAAGAGTCCTGCTGTCCAACTCCAGTGTTTCTGGAGGACCGTGTCTCCACAGGACTTGCTTTTCCAGGCCCAGGATGGTGTTCTGGGCAGTGGTGGGAGGCACAGGGGGTGTCTCCTGCCATCCAGGGGTTGTGTCCACCACTGTCAGCACATAGAGCTTGCCTTGGTGGGTTTGGGGAGTGTGCTGGGATCAATCTGCCAGGCCTGCCCACATCTCTATCTCAGCCATCATCCCGCACCCCACAGGGGCTTTACCCTCTTGGCCTCTTTGATGGCACCACATGTTTCCCAGGTCTGGAGAACCTGGCAGTTGGTGTCCAGGGTTAAATGCAGCCCTGGATCACAAGCCCAGCTGGATGTTGCACCTCTTCCCTGAGGCCCTGAGGTGTCCTGGGCCCAGCGAGCCAGGAATAATTCCCCCTTGTGTTGCCAGTCCAGCTCTACCTGAGACACTTTCATCTGGTCAGTCCCTCCCCCTGTCCATTGTTGGATGTCACTCAGGAGCCCAACTCTTGGCTCCCTGTGCATCTCCAGGATGGACTTTCACAGCCAACCTCTCGACCCGGGTGGCAGGAGGGCCTACCCTGAGAAGGCCTAAAATGCCATCAGACAATGCCAACAGTGCCAGCTCTCATGCAAGCTGTCTGTGAGATCTGCCAGTTACCAGTGGCACCCTGGGAATGGTTTTGGTGTTGAATGATGCTCAAACCAGCCTGGTTCACCCAACTCCAAACACACCTCCTGCTTTTGGAAGTTGGATGGGACAGAGAAGCTGCTCACTGGCCTGTCCACTTGTGAGGAGCAGTCAATCCCTTCCTACTAGAGAAGTCCAGTCCCCTTTCATCCAGGCAGGTTCTTCTAACACAGCCCTTCTTGGGGTAGATGTGTGGAGATTCCTGCCTTGGGTGGGGACGCCCTCCAAGGACACTCCTCAAGGTTGAGCAAAAGAAATCTCCCCACGACCATTGGTCTGGGTGAGTTCCATCAGATCTCTATGTAATAATTATTTCTTTTGGCTAGCTTTAATATAATTGTTTCAAGAATTGCTTCAATATAGTGCACTATCCTATCTCATACTGTACTACTTGTAGTTTTAGCCTTTTTATTGTGTAGTAAATAATTCTGATTAAGATCTTTTGTCTGATCATTTGCAAGAATAAAGGATTATTTTATATAAATATTTTCATTTTGCCAATCATTAAAACCTGTGGGACAAAAGTGGTTCAATCCCACTTCTGCAATTCCTTAAATTTAATTTGTTGACAAACTCTGAGGCAAAGATTGGATCCCTTTTTTCTTGAGGCTCCGCAGTGGGACAATGGCTCCTTGATTCCATAAGATTGCACTGTTTCCCAATGTTCTTTGGCTCTATCAGGCCTTGCAGTGTGACAATGGCCCACTGATTCCATCATTTTCCCCAATGTCACAATGGACCCTTGATTCCGTGAGATTCTACAATGTCCCGTTGGTTCCATTTTGTTCCAAAAGGTTCTGGGATGTCACACTGGCCCCTTGATTCCCTGACCTTCCACAGAGTGCCGGAGTCCTTCTGATTCCATGAGGTTCCACAGTGTCCCATGTTCTCTTTGGTTCCAGGAGGCCCCAGTGTATCCCAATGGCCCCTGGATTCCAGGAGATTCCACAGCATCCTGGGGTTCCCTTGTCTCCCTGACTTTTGGCAGTGTCCAGGGTCCCTTTGTTCCCAGGAGGTTCCTTTGTTTCCATCAGGCCCTGCCACGTCCCAGACTCCCTTTGGTTCCATGAGGTGCTGCAGGGTCACAAGGTCCCCTTGATTCCAGGAGGTTCCGCCATGTCCCAGGGTTCCTTTGGTTCCAGGGGGTTCCACAGTGCCAAAACTCCCTGCTTCTTATCCTTCCAACATTTGGGGGCCCATTCTCTCCCTGCCTGGGATGGAGCCCCACTGTGTTTGTGCAGGAATGGATCCATGGCCATCCTGCCACTGCCCCAATTGAATGCTGCACAAACGTCACTGCAGGCCCGACCCTGGATGCAGGAACAGTCTGGGAACTCCAGGCCTGCTGACATTCAGCAGAGCCAGTCGGGGGCCCAAAGAGCACAAGTGATTGACTGCAACCCCTGCAGGTCTCTGGCATTGCTGGGGACAAAGGCAGGAATTGCCAGGAGCTCTGCAGAGCCCTGACAGTGCCACTGCAATCCCAAGCTGCATTGCCCGGGGCAACCCTCAGCACAGCCAAGGCCACAACCCTTCCTGAAAGGTGTCCCTTCTGGGCAGGGCCAGGGGGACAAACCCCTCCATCTGTCCCTGCACATGTTGGGTCCAATTCTCATCCCCCACTTAGGGACAAAGTCAGGCTACATTGGGTGTTTAGCTTTGCATTTGCTTCACTCTTTTGTACTTCCAACACACACACACCCCCCAGTCTGGGCAGAGTCTGGCCCCCCAAAGAACACAAGACCTGACTAGTTGTGGCTCCTGCTGCAGTGGCTGGAACTTGGGCCACAATCTGTGCCAGGAGCAGAGAGGTCCCTCCCCACAGAAACTTCTTGGCAATGGAGTTCTTAAGAAAAGGGGACAGGCTGTGGGGATCACTTGCAGGGCACAGCCAGGGACGTGTCTTGACCAGCCTCCTGTTTGACATGACCAGCTTTTTCATCCCTTTTCTTTCTGTTTTCTCATGCTTGTTCCTCCACAAAACTCTGTGATCCCACCCTTCCCCTTCCTTTCGTTCTTTTCTAGAAATTCCATGACAAATCTTCCCCAGTCCCCAAATGTGCTTTCTTGTTGCCCGTCATAAGTGTCAGACCCCAAGCATGAAAACCCCACCCACATCGATGAGGTCATCTTGGGAGGTTCTGCCATTGACCCACTTCGGTGAAGCCTTCACAGAGATATTTTGGAACTCTCTTTGAATTATTTTTTTACCTTTTGGGCTTAGAAGGGTTTCTCCAAAAACATGGCAATTCTTTGGAGAAGGAGTTTGAGACTCAAAGGATCACAGAATGGTTTGGTTTGGAAGGGAGCTAAAAGGTCATCTGGTCCAAGTCCCTGGACATGCACAGTGACATCTTTTTCTAAGTGAGGTTGCTCACATTCCCTGACCTTGAACAAATGCAGGGATGGGACATCCATTTCTCTGGAAACCTGTTCCAGTTCTTGTCATCCTCATTGTTAAATATTTCTTCCTATTATCAATAAAAGACTCCAATCTTTCAGTTCAAAGCCATTGCCCTGTGTTCTGCTACTACAGGCCTTGGTAAAACGTATCCCTGTGATATCCTTAGACTATGAGCACCATGTGTTCATCTGCAAACACCTTGGAGAGTACCCAGGGATCTCCCAAGAAAACATTTCGAGGCCTCAAGCCCATGACCACTCTGTAGGGACTAAGGAGCTCTGGGCTCTATGGTGTGGAGACTGAGGACAGTGCAGGAGTAGCCAGAGAGGGCTTGAAGGGGGGTTTCAGAGATGAAGGATCCTTTTGTCAGAGCAGGAAACAGCCTGAGAAATAAAGAAATACTGCCAAGTGCAGCTGGGGAGGTGCAGACTGGAAACAAAGAGAAAGAAGTTTCACTCTGAGGGCAGTTCTGTGATGTAACATGTCACCCAGGAGGAGTCTGGATGAGCCCAAGGCTTTGTGTGTGCAGGAAGAGCCAGGGAGGACGCAGAGATGTCAGTGCAGGAAGGTGCCAGCCAGGTGGGGCAGCCGGGGGGATGACGACAGCCTGCAGGGAAAGGGGCAGGGCATGGACACCGTAGGACAGCCTGGGCTGGAGAGGAGACAGGGAGGGGGAGAAGCTGAAAGGCCCTGCCAGAGCCACCTTCTGCAGGCCTTTGGCCAGGGCTGCTGTCTGTGCCCCTGATGCCAGGAGGAGGGGAGTGCCCCTTGCAGCCCTGGGGCCTCATGGCCTCCTTGTCCCTGCTCAGCAGCCTGGCAGGTGCCACCCCATGGGCCTGCCCTTGGCATTGCACATCCCACATCCCAGTGCCCCAGGAAGAGCCCTGAGGAATGAGGCAGGGACAGGATCTGCCTTCCCAGGGGCTGGGGGTCAGGGCTTGGCCCTTTGGATTAAGGAAACAAGTCAAGGTTTCTCCAGCATCAGAGCCACCTTTCCCTTGCTTGTCCATCCTTGGCATCACTGTCTGCAGATTTCTGCTCTAACTGGAACCTGGGGACACGTTCTCAGTTGTGTCCCTCAAAGAGACTCAGTAGCACGACAAGAAACTTGAGTGTTTCAATCTCACTTTGACTTCTTGAGAAGTTGTTTGAACTTCCTCTCAGGGACTGAGTCTCATGTAAACAACATCAAACCCCCCGAGGGTCATGAAATGCCTGGGGCTGTTGCTCTGCTGCTGAGCTGGGCCGGGCTCCTGGCACACAGGGAGCTCCTGGCAAGCAAGAAGAGCTTCAAAGAGACAGCTCTGCTGGTGAGCAGCTCCTCTGCACAGCCCAGCAGGGCTGAGGGCACTGCCTGCAGCACCCAGGGCACAGGAGAGAAGGCAGAGAGATGAGAGGCAGCCTGGGCTGGGAGGTGACTGAGCTCTCACTACAGAAGAAACCTTCCCAGGATTTGAAGGAAGAATTCTCTGGCTGTAGGAAAGTTCAACTTGCCTTCCTGGAGGCATCTCCTAAAGCTGGCACATCCCACAGCTTCCAGGATCTTTCAGCAGGACTCTCCCAGTTGCTGCAGTGCAGGGGAAGTGGCCACATGGCAGAGCAGGGCAGGAGCTGCAGGCAGCAAGGGCAGAGAGGAGAAGGGAGCAGGAGGTTCAAGGGATCCTGGGCTGGGAGGACAGGGCAGAGCTGCTCAGGGCAGGAACCTTGCCAGCCCTTTGCCATGGTCAGGCTGTGGCTGCAGAGCAGTGCAGGTGAGTTCCTGCAAGTGCCTCTGCCAGCTGCCAAATGGCAGCAGTGGCAGGAGCTGTCAGGATGGCTCTGCTGGATTTGCTGGGGTGCAGCAGGAGAAGCTGCTGCAGAGCAGGACTTGCTGCTGCCCCCTCAGAGGCCCAGGGCAAGAAGGTTCCCTGTGGCAGGGCTGGCTGTGGGGTGGGAAGGTGGGGGTGCAGCCAGGGGTGCCCAGGGCTGTGGTGCAGAGCAGGGTCCTGCCCCCAGGGCTCTGTGTGCTGGGGCAGGGACTCTGCTGCCTGCCAGGGTCAGCTCTCAGCCCGGCCAAGGAGCTGCCACGGCCCTGCAGGGAGAAGGGGTGGGTGGAAGGAGTGACCCCTCAGGGCAGGGCAGGGCTGGGCAGGGCCCTTCAGCTGCAGGCTCAGGGCTCCTCACAGCTTCAGCTCCACCTCCTCCATTTCCAGGGGCCCTTCTCAGGAAGCACATCCCCCCAGAACACCTCCCCCTTCCCAGCCACCGCAGGGGGTCTGGGATCTGCTCTGCAGCCCCTGCCCAGGCAGAGCTGCCCCTGGGCACTGGGCTGGGGATGGCTCTGGCAGCACTGGCAGGGAGCTGAGCTGGGCACAGGCAGGGGCTGCTGGCAGGAACAGCTCCTCACCCAGAGACAGGCAGGCAGGGAGAGGCAGCTGCTGCCACAAGGGCTGGGCAGGGGGATGGGGGCCCCTCCCTGCTGTCCCTGTGGCACAGACCCCTTCCCTGAGCAGCTCCTGCCTGGGCTCCTTTCCCAGCCTAAGCAGAGCCTGTGCCCTCAGGCCCACGGGGGCTGGGCTGTGCATTGCCCTGCAGCAGCCAGAGCCCAGGCAAGGACAGGGCCCTGATTTCCAGCTGTCTCTGTGTGTCCCTCCTCCCTTGGCAGCAGCACTGTGGCATTTCACTGCCATCCCCTGCTGCCTGGGCTTTCCTTGTTCTCACCAGTGGGTTTTCTGAGCCACTGTGTGGGTTTTTATGGTGGCAGATTCCTGTGCAGACACAAACCCTTTGCTGTGGGGATGTGTCTGTGGGAGCCAAGTGCCCAAGTGCCCTCCAGGCACCTTCAGGGTATTCAGCTGTTTGCCTGGGTGTCCTGCAGGGCTGCAGGTGCCCTCCAGAAGGGCACAGCTCTGCCATAGGATCTCTGTGCTGCACAGGATCCCCCTGGAGAAAACTCCTCAGGGCTAAATCCATGCAAATGCTCTGGGCAGCTGCAAGGAGCATTTTGTGTCTCACTCTGGGAGGGGAGAGATGAAAAGGTGAGGAGTGGGTCAATCTGTTCTTTGGACATGGATTCCTGGATCTCTGGGCAGTTTCTTTGGAGGGGAACAGTTGAGTGTGATGCTCCTCCAGCTCCAAGCTGCCAACACAGGGCAGCTGAGCCCAGGACTGATGGGCAGAGCAGCTCTTCTCTCTGTCCCTGTGCCCCTCAGAACCCACAAGACTTGACCTGCAGTGCAATAGAAATGTCAGGGATTTCAAACCTCCACAACCACTCCTAAGTGTGGCAGGTGCAAGTGGGTGAACAAATCCAAAGAATTCCCTCAGCTCAGTCCTTCGTTTGGGCAAATTGCAAACAGCAAAGCTGAGAAGCTCTTGGATGTGTCAAGAGTACATTTAATTAGAGATCACCCTGCATTCCAAGTTCTCTCTCCCAGCAGAGCAAGAAGGAGTCCCTGGGAGCCCATCCCAGAGTTCCTGCTTCCAATGGTCCCCTCAGCCAGCAAAAGGCAGAGCTCAGGGGAGGGAGCTGCAGGGAGGTCTGAGAGAGGAGAGAGAGCCTGAGAGTGGGGTGGCTGAGACAGGTAATGTTTGGCTGCAGAAACCTGGTCTAACTCAGCAGTGACTTTTCCTCCTCAACAGATCAAAACAGTCTGAGGAAGGAGCAAATGTCCAACAGCAGCTCCATGACCCAGTTCCTCCTGCTGGCATTGGCAGACAGGCGGGAGCTGCAGCTCCTGCACTTCTGGCTCTTCCTGGCCATCTCCCTGGCTGCCCTCCTGGCCAACGGCCTCATCCTCAGCGCCGTAGCCTGCGACCACCACCTGCACACCCCCATGGGCTTCTTCCTGCTCAACCTCTCCCTCACAGACCTGGGCTGCATCTGCACCACTGTCCCCAAAGCCATGCACAATTCACTCTGGGACACCACAGCCATCTCCTACACAGGATGTGCTGCCCAGGCCTTTTTCTTTCTGTTCTTCATCTCATCAGAGTATTTCCTCCTCACCATCATGTGCTACGACCGCTACGTTGCCATCTGCAAACCCCTGCACTACGGGACCCTCCTGGGCAGCAGAGCTTGTGCCCACATGGCAGCAGCTGCCTGGGCCACTGGCTTTCTCTATTCACTGCTGCACACAGCCAATACATTTTCCCTGCCCCTGTGCCAGGGCAATGCCCTGGGCCAGTTCTTCTGTGAACTCCCCCATGTCCTCAAGCTCTCCTGCTCACACTCAGGATACCTCAGGGAAATTGGGCTCATTGGGGTTAGTGGCTGTTTAGCACTTGGTTGTTTCGTTTTCATTGTTTTCTCCTATGTGCAGATCTTCAGGGCTGTGCTGAGGATCCCCTCTCAGCAGGGACGGCACAAAGCCTTTTCCACGTGCCTCCCTCACCTGGCCGTGCTCTCCCTGTTTCTCAGCACTGGTGTATTTTCCTACCTGAAGCCCCCCTCCATCTCCTCCCCTTCCCTGGATCTGGCACTATCAGTTCCGTACTCGGTGGTGCCTGAAGCACTGAACCCCCTCATCTACAGCCTCAGGAACCAGGAGCTCAAGGATGCCATTAGGAAAATGATGACTGGGTGCTTTTCAGGAGCAATAAAGTGCCTGTTTTCTGGTGTGTAGCATTCAGAATGGGACTCCTTAATGGCCCAGCCTTCCTGCTCAGGTTTTTCGTGGAGGTCATTGGATTCTTCTTGCAATAATTTTTTCTGCAATGAAATATTATTATGCATCTGTCTTCTAATTTAGTGTCTACCCACTGAATTTGACCCAGTGATGTAAAAATGATGAGTTGTTCTGTTTGGCTATTTAAACAAAATAAAGGACCCTGCAGTGCCTTCTTTGTCCAAGACCCTTCTTCTCAGATGTTCCTAAAGGACAGCACACTGCAGGACAGGGTGTCTTTGCAAACGGGAAGGGGACAATAATCCCAGCCCAGCAGCACTGCCAGGGAGCAGCAGTGCTTGGTCTTTGCAGAGCTGCTCTCTTGCCACTCCCACACTGTCCTCCTGAGCCCCTTTCTCCCTCTAAGGCCTGAGTACTCTCTGAGCACAGTCCTGGGGGGTGGAAGCCCTTGGAGCACAGGCAGGGACAGGCCCTGGGAACTTGTGAAGCAGAGCTGGGCTCCCTTCCAGCATCTCCAGGATGCTCTGGGATCTTCTGAGGGCACTGCATGGACTGGGGCACTTCTTCTGTCACCTTGCTCCAGGGCTGGGACTCTCCTGCAGTGTCCCCATGACACTCCTGCTCTCTGCTTTCCAGGTTCCATTTTCAGATCCAGTCTTCCCCTCCTGTTCCCAGGGACATCCTGGGAGTGCTTCAGAGCTGCCATCCTGGGGCAGCTCCTGCCCAGCGTGGGCAGGCACAAGGTCTCTCCAGCTGCTCCTCTCCCCTCCCCAGGGCCACTGTTTTCTGCAGCCTCCTCATCCTTGCCCAGCACAGCCCTCCTGGCACAGTTGGACACAGCCCTTGTTCTACCCCCTCCTCAGGCACCTGCCCAACCCCCTCAGCTCCAGCCTGATGGCCACAAACCTTCAGGGCAGGGGGGCACAGGGGAAAATGCTGAGGGAACCTTTCAGCTGCACTCCAATCCAATTGGAAGGGTTGGCCTCAA
This sequence comes from Pseudopipra pipra, assembly GCF_036250125.1. Taxonomy (NCBI): domain Eukaryota; kingdom Metazoa; phylum Chordata; class Aves; order Passeriformes; family Pipridae; genus Pseudopipra; species Pseudopipra pipra. The sequence goes on from NC_087580.1 coordinate 21,607,536, forward strand.
GGAAGAAATCACTACTCATTCTCCACAACCACCAGGACAACCTGTGTTGTGTCCTGGGCACTCCTCTGGAAGTGTGGGCTATGGAAAAGGTTTTGGTGTCAGGGATATTGGGAAGGCTGGGCAGTGTCACTGGGAGACCTCTCCCAAACCCTTGGAAAGGCCAGAGCCAGCCCAGAGCTTCCTGGGGCCTTGGCAAAGGCAGACCTGGAAGCAGTCTGCAAACAGGGCAGCAAGGAGGGTTGGCAGAGTTCCACACTGCTCAGGCTCAGCAGGGAAGGGGATAGGGCAAGTCCTGCTGCAGCCATTGCCAGGCATGGGAAGGACAAGGCAGGGACTGCAGAACCCCTGTGGGAGGGAAAAGAAGGGGATGTTGTGTGCCCAGACTTCAGCAAGGCCTTTGACATGGTCTCCTGTGGTCTCCTTAGAGCCAGACTGGTGAGAGCTGGACTGAAAAGGTGGAAGATGTGGTGGGTGGGAAGTTGGCTGAATGAAGAGTGTCTAATAAAATCCATGGTACAAAGTCCTCTTGGCAGCAACTTCCTGGTGAAATCCCTCAGTGACCAGCCCTTGAACACCACTATAGAACATCTTTATTATCTCTCTGTACAATGGGACAAAATGTATTTTCAAGTCCTTTGTGGATGATGCCAAATTTCAGAGAGCACTTGAGCAACCTGTCCTGGTTTAAAGACACATATTGGGGTGGGAACTCCAATAAAATGAACTCACTCCCCTTTTATTCCCCACCAGTACAGGGAGACAAAATACAAGGAGGTATAAGTGAAAAAAGAGCAGTTTACTGACAAGAAATATAGCAGCAGAAACAGCAATACCAAGAGAACAGTTCAAAGCAACAGCAGAGAGAGAAATTGCCTCCTCTCTCCCCCCCCGCCCCAACTCCCTTTTGTAAACAAATAAAAACAGGGATCAACACGTGCCTCCCTTCCCCCTTTTCCCCCTCAATGAACAAAGAACAAAAAACAAAACAGTGGAAAGAGGGGACAAAGCAAACTCTGGGAAACTCTCTGGTCTGAGATCAGTTGTGCTGCCCAAGAACACGCTGACTCCAGAGGTGTCCAAGCGGGGCAGAGCCGGCGACTCCGGTCCGTGCGGCGACGGGGGGGAGGCAGCAGCTCTGCTTGATCCCATGGAGTTCTGGGGAGGCACAGTGGGTGCCATGAGACTCTTCAGTGTCACTAGGGCCCCTTGATTCCATGAGATTCCAAATTCCTTTGGTTGCTGCATTGCTTTGGTTCCATGAGGCCCTGCAGTGTCACAATGACCCTGATTCCATGCGGTTCTGCAGCATCAGAGTGGCCCATGGATTTCAGTAGATTCCACAGTGTTCCAGAGTTTTTTGGGTTCCCTGAGGCCCTGCAGTTGCACAGTGGCCCCTTGATTCCCTTGGTTCCTGTTTTTCCTATGAGGTTCCCCAGGGTCACAATGGCCCCTGAGATCCATGACCTTCCATTATGTCCCAGCGTTCCTGTGTTTCCAGAAGGGCCTGCACTTTCCAAATGGCTGCTTGGATCCATGAGGTTCCAAAGTGTTTTGGGGTTCCTTTCTTGCCACAAGGACCCAAGTGTCTAATGGCCCCTACATTCCACAAGTTTTCACAGTGTCCCTGTTTTCCTTGCTTTCAATGAGGCCCTGCAGTGTCACAACAGCCCCTTTATTTCATGGGGTTGCACAATGTCATCATAAAGCTGACCCCACCCAGATGGAGGTTAGGGGGAAGTGGAACAAAAGGGATAAAATAACTGGGGAAGGGAAGGAAATTGAGGCTTGGTCAACAGAGAGGAAAGATTTTGATGAGGTAAAAACAGGTTCAGGTAATGCTGAGGGTGCTGAAACCCTGACTGTGGAAACACTCCTGACAGGCCTTTACTCTCTTTGTAACCTGAAGCCCCAACACTACCTAAAAGTGCTGCCTGTCCCACTGAGAGGAATCCACTGCTCTAATTACCCAGACACTGCCAGCAGAACAACAAACCTCCCAAAGTTCTGCCTAAGCCCAACCTTGAGCTCTGAACCCCAAGCCCTGACCATTCAGCACCCCCACAGCTCTTGGGAGCAGGGCAAGGACCTGGAGGGCCCAGAGCAGGCCCAGGGGGTTGGCAGAGGAACGGGAGGTGACCTGGATCTGCTCAGCTCTGCAGTGACCCCCAGGAGAAGGGCCTGGGCTCTGGCAGGGATGTCCTGTGGCACAGGGGCTCAGGATCCAAGGTAAGAAGGCCAAGTGCACATGGCAACAGCCAGAGCTGGTGCAGAGCCATCAGGGAGGGTCTAGAAATGCTGCTGGGAGGGGGTGGGAAAGCAGGAGGGGTGTGTGCAGCCTGCAAGGCCAGAGCAGCAGCAGGGCCAGGGCAGGACAGCCTGCAGGAGAGATGGCCAAGGGCTCTGGCAGGGCTGCAAGGCCCAAAGGCACCCAGGCCTTTGTCCCCTTGCCTCTGGCAGCTGCCTCTGCCACTCAGGCCACCACAAGCCACTTTCCTGGCAGGTTCTGCCCTTGGGTTCTGCCTCGCCCCTCCCTCAGCAGCCTGGCAGGGGTTGCCCAGTTTTGGGCCTTTGTTGTTCCTCCCCCTCCCATCCCAGTGCCCCCCAAAGAGCCCTGAGCCAGCCGGGAGGGACAGGATCTGCTGGGCCAGGGCCTGGGGCTCAGGCCTTGGCCTTTGTGCTCCACAAAACCAAGGCAGGCTTTGCTCAGCATTGCAGGGGCCTGCCCAGAGCCTTGGTCTGCCTGCACTCCTGGCCTCCAAGGAGCTGCTCCAAGGAGTCCCTGGGGAGGCTTTGGCAGTGCCTGCCCTCAGTGGGGCCCAGCAATGCTTCAAGGCACTTGCAGTTTGGCTTCTGACTTCTTCAGCAGCTGCTTCAATCTTCTCTCAGTACGTGAGGATGATGGACTCATCTCTAAACACACCGTGGGGCTCATTAAAACACTGAAAAACAATTTCTTTGTCTTCCTTTAATTGTCTTCACGTCTCCAAGACATCAACAACTAATTAGAGTTGTTTTGTAGTTTAGCCAAAAAGGAAGATTTTAAAGTGGACATCATGAAAAATATATTTTTTTTATGAAAGGAAATGATTTACACAGAGCCTTGGGATACAAGAGGGTCAGGACATAAAGGATTTGGATCCAAAAATAAGGGAGCAAATGAGATTAGTAGCATTTAATTATTAACCAGTTCAACAGTTATCAAGTGATTCAATAGCATTTGCTACAATTTTAACAGTGACTGAATTATAGATTCACAAGAACAACATTCACCCCACAGTCAATTCACACCCACACCCAGGCAGAGACGTGTGGACACATCAATAGCTGGGTGTGGAAAGGTCCCTCTCCCAAATTCTCCTTGTTGTCAGGGAAACACTCCCACCAATCCCTTTGTGTTTCCCAACAGACAAGGTTCCATGCGGCCCTGCAGTGTCACAATGACCTCTCGATGCAGTGAGTTTCTGTGCTTCCCATATTACCTTTGGTTCATTGAGAACCTGCATTGTCTCAGTGGGCCTTTGATTCTGTGAGGTTTGACAGTTTCACACTGGCCCCTTCAGCTCCATAAGGCCCTGCAGGGTCACAATGGGCCTTTGACTCCATATGGTCCTGCAGGGTCACAATGTCCTTTGATTCCAAAAGGTTCAGCAGTGTAATAGTGGTCCCTTCATTCCATGAGTTTCCAGTGTCACAATGGCCCCTTGACTCCATATGACCCTGCAGGGTCACAATGGTCTTTTGATTCCAGAAGATTCCTCAGCATGACACCAGCAAGGTGACCATAGAGCCCTGGGACATCCCGTGACCTCCCGGCTCTTTAGGAGCCCTGAGAACTTCACCAGGGGGAAGTGCCGGATTCTGCCCTGGGATGGGGCAACCCCACCTGGACGGACAGACTGGGAAGGAGAGGCTGGAAAGCAGTGCCGGGAAAGGGCCCTGGGGGTGCTGGTGGGTGGCCAGTTGGCCCTGAGTCAGCAGTGCCCTGGCAGCCAGGAGGGCCAAGCCTGTCCTGGGGGCATCAGGCCCAGCATGGCCGGCCGGGCCAGGGAGGGGATTGTCCCGCTCTGCTCTGCCCTGGGGCGGCCTCACCTGCACCATTGGGGCAGTTTGGGGGGACACAATGGAAGGGAGAGATTGAGCCATTGGAGAGTGTCCAAAGGAGGGCAAGGAAGATGGGGAAGGGCCTTGGGGGAAGGCGTGTGAGGACACTGAGGGCACTTGGTGTGTTCAGCTGGAGAAGAGGAGACTGAGGGGAGACCTCACTGCAGGTCCAACTTCCTGGGGAGGGGCAGAGGAGGGGCAGGCCCTGAGCTCTGCTCTGGGGGGACCAGGGACAGGTCTGAGGGAATGGCCTGGAGTTGTGCCAGGGGAGGGTCAGGTTGGATCTTAGAAAAAGATTGTTCCCCCAGGGGGTGGTTGGGCACTGACCAGGCTCCCCAGGGCAGTGGGCACAGCACCAAGGCTGACAGAGCTCAAGAAGTGTTTGGATGATCCTCTCAGGCTCATGGTGTGACCCTTGGGGATGGTCCTGTGCAGGGTAGGGGTTGGACTGGACGATACTTGTGGGTCCCTTCCAACTCAGCATATTCTTTCATTCCGTGTTTGGTTGGATTTGGTCTGGTTGTGTTTGGTCTTTTTGTTCCCCTTTTGGATTTCCTTTCCTCTGACCCATGACTTTTTCCTTCATTGTCGTGGGCCTTGCTGGGCACCTGATGGCAGGACAAGTTTATCCAACTCAGTCATCTTGACCACATTTTTGGTACAAGTCACCATTAACTAGACGAGGTTTCTCACAGACTCGCTGCAACTTGGCCTCATCCACAAAGGAGTGGAAAGTGCATTTCCTCCCATCATCCAGAGACATAATGAAGATGTTCCATAGGAATGGTCAAGGGCTGGTCCCTGATGGATGTCACCTGGGAGTTGCTGCCAAGAGGAATTTGTGTCATGACTTTTGAGCCTCACCAGTCATTCAACTTCCCACCCACCACGTTTCACTTGTCCAGTCCAGCTCTCAGTCCAGTCTGGCTCTAAGGAGACCACAGGAGACCATGTCAAAGGCCCTGCTGAAGTCTGGGGACACAACATCCCCTTCTTTTCCCTCCCATAGGGGTTCTGCAATCCCTGCCTTGTCCTTCCCATGCCTGGCAATGGCTGCAGCAGGACTTGCCCTCTCCCCTTCCCTGCTGAGCCTGAGCAGTCTGGAACTCTGCCAACCCTCCTTGCTGCCCTGTTTGCAGACTGGTTCCATGTCTGCCTTTGCCAAGGCCCCAGGAAGCTCTGGGCTGGCTCTGGCCTTTCCAAGGGTTTGGGAGAAGTCTCCCAGTGACACTGCCCAGCCTTCCCAATATCCCTGACACCAAAACCTTTTCTATTATCCCACAGTTCCAGTTTAGTGCTCAGGACACAACACACATTCTCATGGTTCTTCAGGAGAAAATTAGAAGTGGTTTCATCAGAGAGGTCAACTGGGGGAGCAGCCCAGTCTGGTCTGGCCCCACAGCAGTGCCCAGCCCAGGGTGCTGCAGAGCTCTGGGCACTCCCCCCACAGCCCCAGCCCCTCTGAAGGGCACAGCAGCTCCTGGGGCACAGAGAGGAGTCTCAGCATCCCCATCAGCTCAGGGGCTGGACACTCAGCATGGCAGGAGGAAATGGAGGGCAGGGAAACTGCAGGAGCCCTGGTGTCACCTCCAGGAGATGCCCAGCACAGCCTGACTGTGCCCCTCAGTGCCAGCCCCTCTGCCCAGCCCAGCCCAGAGTCCTGGCCCAGGGACAGAGCAGCCTGTCCCCAGGGGGGGGCTGCAGAAAGAGGTGTCTCTGTGTCATGGATTCCTCTCTGCAGGCCCAGAAATGCTGCCTTGCTCTTCTGCAGGGACATCCCTTTGCCCAGGTCAGTGTGTCCAGGCTGCCTTGGCCAGTTGCAGATCCCAGCCTGGGATCCCTGCAGGGCCCTGAGCTGGAGGTGCTGCTCTGCACAGGGAGGGGCTGTGGCACCCTGGGCTGAGCCTGCACTGGCCATGCTGGTCAGGGTGGGGAGCAGACCCAGCAGGATGGGGATCACTCCTCTCCACCCTCTGCCATAGTCCTGGAAGGCTCAGTAGCCAAGAACAAGGCTGGGCAGGACCATGGGCTGTTTCCAATGGCACAGAGGGCAGGGCAGGGCTCCACTCCATCCAGCCTGTGGGTTGGAGAGTTCTTCAGGACACCCTCCTGGAAAGCCACCCCTGGCTCTGGTACAGCCCCCCCTGAACTGGGGAGGCACAAGGGGAGTTCACTGTGGGTCAGATGAGTCACTGGCCAGAGTCCTTTCCCTGTTCCTGCTGCGTCCCCTGGGGTTGCAGAACTCTCCTTTACCAGTTCACAGGGACATTTAGTACTTGATCTCTGGTAACTTCACCCTGGGCAGGATTCTGCTCCAGGGCTCCATTCCCTGCTGACTGGATGGGACAGGCTGTCCCTGCAGATCCTCTGTGCTCTCCTGCACTTCCTGAGTTCCTACAGACAAGTCCTCACCTCCATCAGAGCCACCACAAGCTGAAGAGCCCCAGGGAGGTGACTTGGAGACCCTTTGCCACTGGTCACCAGCACAGAACATCTGAACCAGCCCTCAGTCCCTCAAGTACCCCAGTGAGTCACTTCTCTCACTGCCGGGACTTTATGGGGAAACAAGCAAAGCAATGAGACTTTGCAGAGTCTATTCCTTGGCCTTGTTCTTTACACCAACCTTTCAAAAAGAACAAAGTCTTCGGGAACTGCCCAGGGGGATCCCCTTTCCTGATGGAAATGATGTTAAGGAGCCCAGCTCTGTGCCAGCAGTGCCCAGGGCCTGTCCCTGCCCATGGTCACAGGACTGACACAGCAGGGACTGAGCTGCCAGAGCACTCAGGCCTTGGGCAAGGAGCAGAAAGGAGAGGGAGGCAGTGGAAAAAGAGCATCTCTGAAAAGCCCAAGAGCTGCTGCTCCCTGGCAGTGCTCCTGTACCAGGACTCTTTGCCCCTTCTCCTCTGCACACAGGCACTGCCCTCCAGCTTCAGGGAAGACCTTGGAGGAGGAATCAGGAAAAAAGAATTCCAGTACTTTATTATACTCAGAGACTGTGATTCCTCATGTACAGAATAACAAAGGCAGGATATTTCACAAAGAAGTTGCTGTAGGAACTTTTATTTTGTTTAAATGCACACAGAGAATGATTCCTCATTTACACAATTGTGGGTCAAAACAAAGAGGTAGAGAGTGAATTAGGTAAGGGATGAAGAATAAATTTCCGTGTTAACAACATTAAAAGAAGAAGAAATATAGGAAAACTCCCCTGCTGCCACTCTCAAAAGCTTTAGAAGGCAGGTTGGGCCAGTAAAGGGTTACACAATGAGTGTTCTGCAGAAGGAATAAGGCAGGTTGTTACTCCTGAGAAGCATCCAGTCATCAGTTTCCTCAGGGCATCCTTGAGCTCCTGGTTCCTGAGGCTGTAGATGAGGGGGTTCAGTGCTGGAGGCACCACTGAGTACAGAACTGACAGGGCCAGATCCAGGGATGGGGAGGACATGGAGGGGGGCTTCAGGTAGGCAAAGAATGAGGTGCTGATAAACAGAGAGACCACGGCCAGGTGAGGGAGGCACGTGGAAAAGGCTTTGTGCTGCCCCTGCTGAGAAGGGATCCTCAGCACAGCCCTGAAGATCTGCACATAGGAGAAAACAATGAAAACAAAACAACCAAGTCCTAAAGAGGCACTAACCCCAATGAGCCCAAGTTCCCTGACATAGGAGTGTGAGCAGGAGAGCTTGAGGATGTGTGGGATTTCACAGAAGAACTGGCCCAGGGCATTGCCCTGGCCCAGGGGCAGGGAAAATGTATTGGCTGTGTGCAGCAGAGAATTGATAAAACCAGTGGCCCAGGCAGCTGCTGCCATGTGGGCACAAGCTCTGCTGCCCAGGAGGGTCCCATAGTGCAGGGGTTTGCAGATGGCAACGTAGCGGTCGTAGCACATGATGGTGAGGAGGAAAAACTCTGCTGAGAAGAAGAACATAAAGAAAAAGAGCTGTGCAGCACATCCCATGTAGGAGATGGTTGTGGTGTTATGGAGGGAGTTGTGCATGGCTTTGGGGACAGTGGTGCAGATGCAGCCCAGGTCTGTGAGGGAGAGGTTGAGCAGGAAGAAGCCCATGGGGGTGTGCAGGTGGTGGTCGCAGGCTACGGCGCTGAGGATGAGGCCGTTGGCCAGGAGGGCAGCCAGGGAGATGGCCAGGAAGAGCCAGAAGTGCAGGAGCTGCAGCTCCCGCCTGTCTGCCAATGCCAGCAGGAGGAACTGGGTCATGGAGCTGCTGTTGGACATTTGCTCCTTTCTCAGGGTATTTTGATCTGTTGAGGAGGAAAAGTCACTGCTGAGTTAGACCAGGTTTCTGCAGCCAAACATTTCCTGTCTCACAGCCACCCCACTCTCAGGCTCTCTCTCCTCTCTCAGACCTCCCTGCAGCTCCCTCCCCTGAGCTCTGCCTTTTGCTGCCTGAGGGGACCATTGGAAGCAGGAACTCTCTGATGGGCTCCCAGGGACTCCTTCTTGCTCTGCTGGGAGAGGGAACTTGGACTGCAGGGTGATCTCAAATTAAACGTACTCGTGATACATCAAAGAGCTTCTCAGCTTTGCTGTTTGCAATTTGCCCAAATGAAGGACTGAGCTGAGGGAATTCTTTGGATTTGTTCACCCACTTGCACCTGCCACACTTAGGAGAGGTTGTGGAGGTTTGAAATCCCTGACATTTCTATTGCACTGCAGGTCAAGTCTTGTGGGTTGTGAGGGGCACAGGGACGGTCCCTTAGTGCAGAGAGAAGAGCTGCTCTGCCCATCAGTCCTGGGCTCAGCTGCCCTGTGCTGGCAGCTTGGAGCTGGAGGAGCATCACACTCAACTGTTCCCCTCCAAAGAGACTGCCCAGAGATCCAGGAATCCATGTCCAAAGAACAGACTGACACACTCCTCACCTTTTCATCTCTCCCCTCCCAGAGTGAGACACAAAATGCTCCTTGCAGCTGCCCAGAGCATTTGCATGGATTTAGCACTGAGGAGTTTTCTCCAGGTGGATCCTGTGCAGCACAGAGATCCTATGGCAGAGCTGTGCCCTTCTGGAGGGCACCTGCAGCCCTGCAGGACACCCAGGCAAACAGCTGAATCCCCTGAAGGTGCCTGGAGGGCACTTGGGCACTTGGCTCCCACAGACACATCCCCACAGCAGCACCCAAAGGGTTTGTGTCTGCACAGGAATCTGCCCCCCAAACCCCCCCACAAATCCCACACTGGCTCAGAAAACCCAGTGGTGAGAACAGAGAGAGCCCAGGCAGCAGGGGATGGCAGTGAAATGCCACAGTGCTGCTGCCAAGGGAGGAGGGACACACAGAGACAGCTGGAAATCAGGGCCCTGTCCTTGCCTGGGCTCTGGCTGCTGCAGGGCAATGCACAGCCCAGCCCCCGTGGGCCTGAGGGCACAGGCTCTGCTTAGGCTGGGAAAGGAGCCCAGGCAGGAGCTGCTCAGGGAAGGGGTCTGTGCCACAGGGACAGCAGGGAGGGGCCCCCATCCCCCTGCCCAGCCCTTGTGGCAGCAGCTGCCTCTCCCTGCCTGCCTGTCTCTGGGTGAGGAGCTGTTCCTGCCAGCAGCCCCTGCCTGTGCCCAGCTCAGCTCCCTGCCAGTGCTGCCAGAGCCATCCCCAGCCCAGTGCCCAGGGGCAGCTCTGCCTGGGCAGGGGCTGCAGAGCAGATCCCAGACCCCCTGCGGTGGCTGGGAAGGGGGAGGTGTTCTGGGGGGATGTGCTTCCTGAGAAGGGCCCCTGGAAATGGAGGAGGTGGAGCTGAAGCTGTGAGGAGCCCTGAGCCTGCAGCTGAAGGGCCCTGCCCAGCCCTGCCCAGCCCTGCCCTGCCCTGAGGGGTCACTCCTTCCACCCACCCCTTCTCCCTGCAGGGCCGTGGCAGCTCCTTGGCCGGGCTGAGAGCTGCCCCTGGCAGGCAGCAGAGTCCCTGCCCCAGCACACAGAGCCCTGGGGGCAGGACCCTGCTCTGCCCCACAGCCCTGGGCACCCCTGGCTGCACCCCCACCTTCCCACCCCACAGCCAGCCCTGCCACAGGGAACCTTCTGGCCCTGGGCCTCTGAGGGGGCAGCAGCAAGTCCTGCTCTGCAGCAGCTTCTCCTGCTGCACCCCAGCAAATCCAGCAGAGCCATCCTGACAGCTCCTGCCACTGCTGCCATTTGGCAGCTGGCAGAGGCACTTGCAGGAACTCACCTGCACTGCTCTGCAGCCACAGCCTGACCATGGCAAAGGGCTGGCAAGGTTCCTGCCCTGAGCAGCTCTGCCCTGTCCTCCCAGCCCAGGATCCCTTGAACCTCCTGCTCCCTTCTCCTCTCTGCCCTTGCTGCCTGCAGCTCCTGCCCTGCTCTGCCATGTGGCCACTTCCCCTGCACTGCAGCAACTGGGAGAGTCCTGCTGAAAGATCCTGGAAGCTGTGGGATGTGCCAGCTTTAGGAGATGCCTCCAGGAAGGCAAGTTGAACTTTCCTGCAGCCAGAGAATTCTTCCTTCAAATCCTGGGAAGGTTTCTCCTGTAGAGAGAGCTCAGTCACCTCCCAGCCCAGGCTGCCTCTCATCTCTCTGCCTTCTCTCCTGTGCCCTGGGTGCTGCAGGCAGTGCCCTCAGCCCTGCTGGGCTGTGCAGAGGAGCTGCTCACCAGCAGAGCTGTCTCTTTGAAGCTCTTCTTGCTTGCCAGGAGCTCCCTGTGTGCCAGGAGCCCGGCCCAGCTCAGCAGCACAGCAACAGCCCCAGGCATTTCATGACCCTCGAGGGGTTTGGTCTTGTTTACATGAGACTTGTCCCTGAGAGGAAGTTCAAACAGCTTTTCAAGAACTCAAAGTGAGATTGAAACACTAAAGTTTATGAAGTGGTAATGAGTCTCACTGAGGGACACAACTGAGAACATGTCCCCAGGTTCCAGTTAGAGCAGAAAACTGCAGACAGGGATGCCAAGGATGGACAAGCAAGGGAAAGGTGGCTCTGATGCTGAAGAAACCTTGACTTGTTTCCTTAATCCAGAGGACCAAGCCCTGACCCCCAGCCCCTGGGAAGGCAGATCCTGTCCCTGCCTCATTCCTCAGGGCTCTTCCTGGGGCACTGGGATGTGGGATGTGCAATGCCAAGGGCAGGCCCATGGGGTGGCACCTGCCAGGCTGCTGAGCAGGGACAAGGAGGCCATGAGGCCCCAGGGCTGCAAGGGGCACTCCCCTCCTCCTGGCATCAGGGGCACAGACAGCAGCCCTGGCCAAAGGCCTGCAGAAGGTGGCTCTGGCAGGGCCTTTCAGCTTCTCCCCCTCCCTGTCTCCTCTCCAGCCCAGGCTGTCCTACGGTGTCCATGCCCTGCCCCTTTCCCTGCAGGCTGTCGTCATCCCCCCGGCTGCCCCACCTGGCTGGCACCTTCCTGCACTGACATCTCTGCGTCCTCCCTGGCTCTTCCTGCACACACAAAGCCTTGGCCTCATCCAGACTCCTCCTGGGTGATGTGTTGCATCACACCATTGCCCTCAGAGTGAAACTTCTTTCTCTTTGTTTCCACTCTGGACATCTCCAGCTGCACTTGGCATTATTTCTTTATTTCTCAGGCTGTTTCCTGCTATGACAAAAGGATCCACCCTCTCTGAAACCACCCTTCAAGCCTTCTCTGGCTACTCCTGCACTGTCCTCAGTCTCCACACCATGGAGCCCAGAGCTCCTTAGTCCCTACAGAGTGGTCATGGGCTTGAGGCCTCTAAATCTTTTCTTGGGAGATCCCTGGGTACTCTCCAAGGTGTTTGCAGATGAACACATGGTGCTCATAGTCTAAGGAAAACACAAGGATACAATTTACCAAGGCCTGTATTGCAGAACACAGGGCAATGGCTTTGAACTGAAAGACTGGAGTATTATATTTATAATAGGAAGAAATATTTAACAATGAGGGTGGCAAGAACTGAAGCAGGTTTCCAGAGAAGTGGATGTCCCATCCCTGCATTTGTCCAAGGTCAGGGAGAGTGAGTAACCTCAATTAGTAAAAGATGTCACTGCCCACATCCACGGACTTGGACCAGATGACCTTTTAGCTCCCTTCCAAGCCGAACCATTCTGGGATTCTTTCAGTCCCAAACTCCTTCTCCAAAGAATTTCCAAGTTGAGGACATGAACTGCCATGTTTTTGGAGAAACCCTTCTCAGCCCAAAAGGTAAAAACATAGTTCAAAGACACTTCCAAAATATCTGTGTGAAGGCTTCACCAAGTGGGTCAATGGCAGAACCTCCCAGGATGACCTCACAAATGTGGGTGGGGTTTTCATGCTTGGGGTCTGAGACTTAGGATGGGCAACAAGAAAGCACATTTGGGGACTGAGGAAGACTTGTCATGGGATGTCGAGGAAAGAACAAATGGAATGGGAAGGATGGGATCACAGTGGTCACTGGAGGAAGAAGCATGAGAAAACAGGGAAAAGAGGCTGAAAAAGCTGGTCATGTTAAACAGGAGGCTGGTCAGGACAATTCCCTGGCTGTGCCCTGCAAGTGATCCCCACAGCCCGTCCCATTTTCTTCAGAACTCCATTGCCAAGAAGTTTCTGTGGGGAGGGACCTCTCTGCTCCTGGCACAGATTGTGGATCAAGTTCCAGCCCCTGCAGCAGGAGCCACAAAGAGTCAGGTCTTGTGTTCTTTGAGGGGCCAGACTCTGCCCAGACTGGGGTGTGTGTGTGTTGGAAGCACAAAAGAGTGAAGCAAATGCAAAGCTAAACACCCAATGGAGCCTGACTTTGTCCCTAAGTGGGGGATGAGAATTGGACCCAACATGTGCAGGGACAGATGGAGGGGTTTGTCCCCCTGGCCCTGCCCAGAAGGGACACCTTTCAGGAAGGGTTGTGGCCTTGGCTGTGCTGAGGGTTGCCCCGGGCAATGCAGCTTGGGATTGCAGTGGCACTGTCAGGGCTCTGCAGAGCTCCTGGCAGTTCCTGCCTTTGTCCCCAGCAATGCCAGAGACCTGCAGGGGTTGCAGTCAATCACTTGTGCTCTTTGGGCCCCCGACTGGCTCTGCTGAATGTCAGCAGGCCTGGAGTTCCCAGACTGTTCCTGCATCCAGGGTCGGGCCTGCAGTGACGTTTGTGCAGCATTCAATTGGGGCAGTGGCAGGATGGCCATGGATCCATTCCTGCACAAACACAGTGGGGCTCCATCCCAGGCAGGGAGAGAATGGGCCCACAAATGTTGGAAGGATAAGAAGCAGGGAGTTTTGGCACTGTGGAACCCCATGGAAGCAAAGGAACCCTGAGACATGGTGGAACCTCATGGAATCAAGGGGACCTTGTGACCCTGCAGCACCTCATGGAACCAAAGGGAGTCTGGGACGTGGCAGGGCCTGATGGAAACAACGGAATCTCCTGGGAACAAAGGGACCCTGGACACTGCCAAAAGTCAGGGAGACAAGGGAACCCCAGGACACTGTGGAATCTCCAGGAATCCAGGGGCCATTGGAATACACTGGGGCCTCCTGGAACCAAAGGGAACATGGGACACTGCGGAACCTCATGGAATCAAAAGAACCCCGGGACTTTGTGGAACATCAGGGAATCAAGGGGCCAGTGTGACATCCCAGAACCTTTTGGAACCAAAGGGAACCAACGGGACATTGCAGAATCTCATGGAATCAAGGGTCCATTGTGACACCGGGGAAAATGATGGAATCAGTGGGCCATTGTCACACTGCAGGGCCTTCTGGAGCCAAAGAACGCTGGGAAACAGTGCAACCTCATGGAATCAAGAAACCATTGTCCCACTGAAGAGCCTCAAGGAATAAGGAATCCAATCTTTGCCTCAGATTTTGTCAACAAATTAAATTCAAAGAATTACAGAAGTGTGATTGAACTACTTTTTTGCCACTGGTTTTAATGATTGGCAAAATGAGAATATTTCTATAAAATGAATCATTTATTCTTACAAAGGATCTAAATCAAAATAATTTACTACACAATACGAATGTTAAAACTACTAGTAGTACAGTATGAGATAGTATAGTGCACTGTATTGAAGCAATTATTAAAACAATTATATTAAAGCTAGCCAAAAGAAATAATTATTACATAGAGATCTGATGGAACTCAACCTGACCAATGCTCGTGGGGAGATTTCTTTTGCTCAGCCTTGAGGAGTGTCCTTGGAGGGCGTCCCCACCCAAGGCAGGAATCTCCACACATCTACCCCAAGAAGGGCTGTGTTAGAAGAACCTGCCTGCATGAAAGGGGACTGGACTTCTCTAGTAGGAAGGGATTGACTGCTCCTCACAAATGGACAGGCCAGTGAGCAGCTTGTCTGTCCCATCCAACTTCCAAAAGCAGGATGTGTGTTTGGAGTTGGGTGAACCAGGCTGGTTTGAGCATCATTCAACACCAAAACCATTCCCAGGGTGCCACTGGTAACTGGCAGATCTCACAGACAGCTTGCATGAGAGCTGGCACTGTTGGCACTGTCTGATGGCATTTTAGGCCTTCTCAGGGTAGGCCCTCCTGCCACCCGGGTCGAGAGGTTGGCTGTGAAAGTCCATCCTGGAGATGCACAGGGAGCCAAGAGTTGGGCTCCTGAGTGACATCCAGCAATGGACAGGGGGATGGGACTGACCAGATGAAAGTGTCTCAGGTAGAGCTGGACTGGCAACACAAGGGGGAATTATTCCTGGCTCGCTGGGCCCAGGACACCTCAGGGCCTCAGGGAAGAGCTGCAACATCCAGCTGGGCTTGTGATCCAGGGCTGCATTTAACCCTGGACACCAACTGCCAGGTTCTCCACAACTGGGAAACATGTGGTGCCATCAAAGAGGCCAAGAGGGTAAAGCCCCTGTGGGGTGCGGGATGATGGCTGAACTAGAGATGTGGGCAGGCCTGGCAGATTGATCCCAGCACACTCCCCAAACCCACCAAGGCAAGCTCTACGTGCTGACAATGGTATACACAACCCTTGGATGGCAGGAGACACCCCCTGTGCCTCCCACCACTGCCCAGAACACCATCCTGGGCCTGGAAAAGCAAGTCCTGTGGAGACATGGCCCTCCAGAAACACTGGGGTTGGACAGCAGGACTCTTTTCCAAAACAACTTTGTGCACACCTGGACCAGAGAGCTGGGCATGGAGTGGATGGATCATATTCCCTGTCAGGCACCAGCCTCTGGGAAAGTTGAATGGTAGAGTGGACTGTTCCAAACCACCTGGAAAGCAATGGGCAGTGGGACCTTCAAACCTTGGGATGTGCATTTAGCAAAAGCCACCTAGTTTGTTAATCCTGTAAGCTCAAGAGATAAAACTCCAGGCCAGTTCAGTGTCTAAGATCAGCTCAAAAGAGCAGGTCCTTTAATCAGGCCCACAGGCCCAGGGGAACACACACGACGCACCCTCCCAGGCAATGGTTCTACAGTTTTAGAAGATGGTCCCTCCAATGCCAGAACTCTCCACTCCCCAGTTCTGCCCAGTTCTGCCCCCCAGCAGCCCCTTGGGGAATTGGGTTTGGGGTCTTTGGGACCCCTTCTTCCTCATCTTTCTCTTCTTCACAGCACGTACAGTCCTTGGAGCGCCTCCAGAGTTCTGGGCTTGAAGGTTGCTTTGTCTCTTGTGGGATCTTGTTGTCCAGGCCTAGGGTGGGATGTTGTTCAATAGAGGAGTTTTTCTACAATTTGACCTTGAAAAGAAGTCTAAACACGCTAAAGGAATTTAGAAAGTTTGATATCAAATGGGATAATAGGGTTGGGTCTGTGTAAACTGCTATGCTACAGCTACATTAACATCTACAGTTACTACACAACTACTTTTAAATTTAAAAAACAAAGAATCCAGAAAGCTTTAAGGCATCACACAAACCTTGTTAATGAACTCTACCAGTTGAACTGGCCCTGCCCAAAAAGAACCTCTCCGTACCATTGAAGGGGATAAAATCCCTGTGGTCCATATGAGTAAGATGTCGGGGAGGACAGTTTGGATTAGTCCTGCCTTAAGCAAAGGCAAAGCCACCCATGGGATTGTTTCTGCTCAAGGACTTGGGTGCACTTGGTGGATGATGCAGAGGGATGGGGAAACACTCTGTGTCCCTCAAGGGGATTTGATTTTTGGGTCAGAACAGTCCGTGATGTTGAATTGTAGAATATTGTTTGCCCAATGACGCTCCCACTGTGTGCCAGAACTCCCATGAACAATGAGGTCTTTCCTTAGGTACATTTTTTTATTTTCTATGCTTTTGAGATTTTATTTTAAAAAAGTCCTGTTTACATTTCCTCCTCCTTCAGTAGCCCCCATCTTGTGTGTCCCAGAGACTTAGTCTAACTGGGGAGTCTCCTATTGGATTTGAGTGACATAAATGAACCTGCAATAAGCTTTTGTGTGAGATTCCTTTCCTGAGCAGAGCAGGACTGATCAGGAAATGAGAACAGCTTTCTGGCTGCCCCAGCTTAGGGACTGGCCCTGTGCCTGGAGCTGGAAGAGCTGAGACTATCTACTGTGCAGAGGGGATTTCAGTGGAGGCAATGTGGACTTAATACGTAGCAGGGGAATGAGTTTTGTTTTTTACTGAGCTGTGCCTTCCTTTGGTTTTGTTTGCTGGCAATAAATGAACATCCCTCAGTGTCTCGGGCAGCTCTTTCTCCAAGCCAAGCAGGTGAGAGTTGGTGCCAAGGAGCTGAAAGCTGCAGGTCCAGCCTTGAGTGGAGGAAGCTTCGATTTGCCCAAGGCTGCTTTGAGTGCCAGGGGTTTGATGAGAGAATGGTGGGGTGGGGATAGGGATAAAGTCTGATGGATTGTGAATCATAAAGTGTCTTAATTTTCTTATCTATTCAGATTGAATTAGGAGGTGCTTGGGATCAATATCGACTGGGGATTGTTGATATCAGTGTAAAAATAGGAAAAAAGTAAACAGACCACAAAAAAGACATCTTTTCTCATGGTTTTAGTAACACAACATATTCACTTTGAATGCACTTCTGAGATCTGTCTAATTAACCACAAAAGAATTGAAGACTTACAAGTAAATTATTCCCAGGGGCTTGTCTGGTTAAGATGCCATCTCTGAGAAGAGAGTTTGGAAAAATGAGCAGACAAGGAGACCATCCCTGGGGCTGGGGAAGCAGGAACTCAAAGTCACTGGTTACAGGTGGCAAATGGACTGGGGGATGTTTCTGGGAGAACCCACAAAGGATGTGCTGGTTTCAGGGGGAGTACAGTTAAATTTCTTCCCCGTGGCCAGTGCAGGGCTGTGTTTTGGCTTTGTGCTCAGCAGAGGGTTGATAATCACAGAATGACAGAATAGGCTGAGTTGGGAGGGACCCACAAGGATCATCCAGTCCAACCCTTAGCCCTGCACAGGACCATCCCCAAGGGTCACACCATGAGCCTGAGAGGATCATCCAAACGCTTCTTGAGCTCTGTCAGCCTTGGTGCTGTGCCCACTGCCCTGGGGAGCCTGGTCAGTGCCCAATCGCCCTCTGGGGGAAGAATCTTCTTCTAAGATTTAACCTAACCCTGCCCTGACACAACTCCAGGCCATTCCCTCAGTCCTGTCCCTGGTCCCCCCAGAGCAGAGCTCAGTCCCTGCCCCTCCTCTGCCCCTCCCCAGGAAGCTGGACCTGCACTGAGGTCTCCCCTCAGTCTCCTCTTCTCCAGCTGAACACACCAAGTGCCCTCAGTGTCCTCACACACCTTCCCCCAAGGCCCTTCCCCATCTTCCTTGCCCTCCTTTGGACACTCTCTAATGGCTCAATCTCTCCCTTCCATTGTGTCCCCCCAAACTGCCCCAATGGTGCAGGTGAGGCCGCCCCAGGGCAGAGCAGAGCGGGACAATCCCCTCCCTGGCCCGGCCGGCCATGCTGGGCCTGATGCCCCCAGGACAGGCTTGGCCCTCCTGGCTGCCAGGGCACTGCTGACTCAGGGCCAACTGGCCACCCACCAGCACCCCCAGGGCCCTTTCCCAGCACTGCTTTCCAGCCTCTCCTTCCCAGTCTGTCCGTCCATGCGGGGTTGCCCCATCCCAGGGCAGAATCCGGCACTTCCCCCTGGTGAAGTTCTCAGGGCTCCTAAAGAGCCGGGAGGTCACGGGATGTCAAAGAGCCCCACGGAGCTAAAGGGACCCTTGGGACACTGTGGAACCTCATGGAAACAAGGGGCCATTGTGACATGTGGGGCCTCATGGAATCAGAGGAACCCTGTGGAATATCATGGAATCAAGGGACACCTGTGACACTGCAGGGTCTCCTGCTCCAGAAGGAACCCTGGGACACTGTAGGATCTCATGGAACCAAGGTGCCATTGTGACACAGCATGGCTGCAGGGAATCAGGGCTCCAGAGTAAAAGTCCACGGCCTCATGGAAAAAATGAATCCTGGGACACTGTGGAACCTCATGGAAACAAGGGGCCATTGTGACACTGCAGGGCCTCATGGAACTAAAGGAATTGTGGAGAACATCCCAGTAACCCAGGAACACTGGGACATGCAGCTCCCAGTGGTACCGAAGGAGCTCCAAGACATTCTGGAATTCATGGAACCAAGGGCTCATTGTGACACTCCAGGGCCTCATGGAAGCAAAGGAAAACTGGGACACTGTGGATACTCGTGGAACCAAGGGGCCATTTGACACGCGGGCCCTCATGAAAGCACAGGAACCCAGAAACATTTTGGAAGCTCAGGGAACCAAGGGGCCATTGTTACACTGTGGAACCTCAGAGAATCAAGGGCCCAGTCTGACACTGCAGGGCCTCATGGAGCCATAGGAATCCAGGGACACTGTGGAACCTCATGGAATGAAGGGGCCAGTGTGACACTGCAGAACCTCATGGAACAGTGGGAACAAGGAGACACTGCAGAACCTTGTGGAAACAAGGGGCCTTGGTGACACTGAGCAACCACATGGAATCAAGTGGCCCTTGGGACACTGCAGGGCCTCATGGAACAAAAATGCCCTTGGAGACTGTGGAACCTCACGGTGTCAAGGGTCCATTGTGACATGTCAGGGCCACATGGAACTGATGGAAACCTGGAACAGGGCAGAACCTCCTGGAATGAAGGGGCCATTGTGATATGTGGGGCCTCATGGAAAAAAAGGAATCCTGGGCAACTACAGAAACACTTGGAAGCAAGTGGCCACTGGGACACGTGGGGCCTCATGGAATCAAGAGGCCATTGTGACACTGCAGGGCCTCTTTGAACCAAAGGGGCTTGTGCTGGGCTGTCATGGGCCAGGGCAGGGGCAGCTGGAGAGCCCCTGGCCCAGCCATGAGTCACGGGCTGAGCCATCAGCTCCTGCTGAGAGAAGGGACCTGACAGGAAACATTGGGGCAGTTTGGGGGGACACAATGGAAGGGAGAGATTGAGCCATTAGAGAGTGTCCAAAGGAGGGCAAGGAAGATGGGGAAGGGCCTTGGGGGGAAGGCGTGTGAGGACACTGAGGGCACTTGGTGTGTTCAGCTGGAGAAGAGGAGACTGAGGGGAGACCTCAGTGCAGGTCCAGCTTCCTGGGGAGGGGCAGAGGAGGGGCAGGCCCTGAGCTCTGCTCTGGGGGGACCAGGGACAGGACTGAGGGAATGGCCTGGAGTTGTGTTAGGTTGGATTTTAGACAAAGATTCTTCCCCCAGAGGGTGGTTGGGCACTGACCAGGCTCCCCAGGGCAGTGGGCACAGCACCAAGGCAGACAGAGCTCAAGAAGTGTTTGGATGATCCTCTCAGGCTCATGGTGTGACCCTTGGCGATGGGCCTCTGCAGGGTAGGAATTGGACTGGAGGATCCTTGTGGGTTGTGGTAGTTTGGTCTAGGCCTTCCTTGATGACCAGTTTGTAACCAAGGAAGTGCCCAGATTTACCCAGTATTCCCTACGATTTTTACATAAGCCGGGCTATAAGAAGAAAGGAGGAGAGGCCTTTGCTCTCTTTCCTTCTGGTGGCTTTGGAGGTGCAGGTTCCCTGCTGTTGAGTCTGTCGGGTTGGGGATTGAGGCCTGGTAAGGCCTTGCTGACCTTGGGAGGGGGAGGTTGCTGGCAGTCGCTCCAGTGTGACTCTCCATTGTCCCAAGGAGAGTGGTAAGATATTCTTTGCTAATTCTTTTAGTTGCTAGATCTTGGGCTTTTGATTGGGATATATATATATTTTATTTTAATTTTGTTCCTTTTTTCCCTTCCCTTTCCCTTTTCCTTGTGAAATTGTATATATATTTCAATTATATATAACTGCAATATAAATGTAAATACATTTATATATATTGATTTTGCTGTCTCTCTCTTGTTTCAGTTTTCTTGGTTGTTTTTTTCCCTCTTCTCCCTAAGGTTTGGTGGGGGAGGGGACTTCTTGTGGTAAAGTTTGGAGACTTGGCAGGGAGCCAGCTTCAAACCATATCAGCGTCCCTTCCAACTCAGCCTATTCTGTCATTCTGGGATTATCAACCCTGTGTTCAGCACAAAGCCAAAACACAGCCCTGCACCAGCCACGGGGAAGAAATTTAACTGTACTCCCCCTGAAACCAGCACATCCTTTAGGGGCTCTCCCAGAAACATCCCCCAGTCCATTTGCCACCTGTAACCAGTGACTTTGAGTTCCTGCTTCCCCAGCCCCAGGGATGGTCTCCTTGTCTGCTCATTCCTCCACACTCTCTTCTCAGTGATGGCATCTTAACCAGACAAGCCCCTGGGAATAATTGACTTCTAAGTCTTCATTTCCTTTGTGGTTAATTAGACAGATCTCAGAAGTGCATTCAAAGTGAAAATATATTGTATTAATAAAACCATGAGAAAAGATGTCTTTTTTGTGGCCTGTTTCCTTTTTTCCTGTTTTTACATTGATATCAGCAATCCCCAGTCGATATTGATCCCAAGCACCTCCTAATTCAATCTGAATAGATAAGAAAATCAAGACCCTTTCTGTCTGACAATTCATCAGATTTTATCCCTGTCCCCACCCCACCATTCCCTCATCAAACCCCTGGCACTCAAAGCAGCCTTGGGCAAATCTGAGCTCCCTCCACTCAAGGCTGGACCTGCAGGTTTCAGCTCCTTGGCACCAACTCCCACCTGCTTGGCTTGGAGAAAGAGCTGCACAAGACACACAGGGATGTTCATTTATGGACAGCAAACTAAACCAAAGGAAGGTACAGCTCAATAAAAAAAGAAACTCTTAATCCTTTGCTGTATATTAAGTTCACATTGCCTCCACTGAAGTCCACTTTGCAGAGTCTTAGACCAATAGTAACCCCCTTCTGTGTCAAGCACAGATCCCAAGATCAACCTCAACACTCCCTGCCCCGCATTCTGTCCATATTTGCCCTTTGACAGTGAGTCACACACTGAAGTCACAAGTTCCTTCTATCCACAGAGGGAGGAAAAGAGAAAGTGAATGAATTTCTGTGTTGTGCAGAGTTAAATCTGCACTAATCCCAATATTCTGGCCTTACAGGACCTTTATCAAACACATTCTGCAGCATCTGTTCACTGGGCAAACGTGTGTGGATGGCCAGGCCCAAGGAGTGGTGGGCAATGGAGTTCCAGCCAGGGGTGTTCCCAGGGCTCAGCACTGGGCTCAGGGCACTTCAATCTCTTTCTCAGTGATCTGCACAAGGGGAAGCTTGTTCCTCCAGTGACCATTGTGACCCTACCCTTGCTTTGGTTCTTTCCTAGACATCCCAGGACAAGTCTTGCCCAGTCCCCAAATACTCTTTCTGGCTGCCCTTTATGAGTCTCAGAGCCCGAGGCCAAATCCCCCATCCTCAACTGAGAGGTTCTACCATTAACCCACTTAGTTACAGTTTCCTACAGATACCTTGGAACTTCCTTGGAACTAATTTTTTACCTTTTGGGTTTAGAAGGGTTTTTCCAAAAACATGGGAAATCATGTCCTCAAAGATGTAAATTCTTGGAGAAAGAGTTTGGGACTTTAAAGAATCCCAGAATGATTTGGCTTGGAAGGGAGCTAAAAGGTCATCTGGTCCAAGTCCCTGGACATGAACAGTGACATTTTTTATTAATTCAGGTTACTCACAGTCTCTAACCTTAGACAAATGGACATCCACTTCTCTGGAAACCTCTTCCAGCTCTTGCCGCCCTTATTGTTAAATCTTTCCTCCTATTATCCAATATAAAACACTTCTCTTTCACTTCAAAGCCATTGCCCGTGTTCTGCCACTACAGGCCTTGGTAAAAAGTATCTCTGTGATTTACTTAGACTATGAGCAGGACATTTTCATCTGCAAAAACATCTGTGAGTGCCCAGAGATCTCCCAAGATGGGCTTGAATGGTCTCAAGCACAGGAGCACTAGAGAGGGGCTAAGGAGCTGTGGCCTCACAGGTGTGGAGACTGAGGACAGCACAGGACAGCCCTGAGAGGGCTTGAAGGGAGGATTTAGAGCTGGTGGATCCTTTTGTCAGAGCAGAACAGAGCATGAGAAAGAAAGAATTAATGCCAAGTGCAGCTGGGAGGGTCCCGAGTGGACATGAGGAAAAAGGAATTTCCTTCCATGGAAAACGCTGCAACACGTCAGCCAGGAGGAGTCTGGATGAGGCCAAGGCTTTGTGTGTGCAGGAAGAGCCAGGGAGGACGCAGAGATGTCAGTGCAGGAAGGTGCCAGCCAGGTGGGGCAGCCGGGGGGATGACGACAGCCTGCAGGGAAAGGGGCAGGGCATGGACACCGTAGGACAGCCTGGGCTGGAGAGGAGACAGGGAGGGGGAGAAGCTGAAAGGCCCTGACAGAGCCACCTTCTGCAGGCCTTTGGCCAGGGCTGCTGTCTGTGCCCCTGATGCCAGGAGGAGGGGAGTGCCCCTTGCAGCCCTGGGGCCTCATGGCCTCCTTGTCCCTGCTCAGCAGCCTGGCAGGTGCCACCCCATGGGCCTGCCCTTGGCATTGCACATCCCACATGCCAGTGCCCCAGGAAGAGCCCTGAGGAATGAGGCAGGGACAGGATGTCCCTTCCCAGGGGCTGGGGGTCAGGGCTTGGCCCTTTGGATTAAGAAAACAAGTCAAGGTTTATTCAGCATCAGAGCCACCTTCCCCTTGCTTGTCCATCCTTCTCATCACTGTCTGCAGTTTTCTGCTCTAACTGGAACCTGGGGACACGTTCTCAGTTGTGTCCCTCAGTGAGACTCATTAGCACTACAAGAAACTTGAGTGTTTCAATCTCACTTTGAGTTCTTGAGAAGTTTTTTGAACTTCCTCTCAGGGACTGAGTCTCATGTAAACAACATCAAACCCCCCGAGGATCATGAAATGCCTGGGGCTGCTGCTGTGCTGCTGAGCTGGGCTGGGCTCCTGGCACACAGGGAGCTCCTGGCAAGCAAGAAGAGCTTCAAAGAGACAGCTCTGCCCAGGAGCAGCTCCTCTGCACAGCCCAGCAGGGCTGAGGGCACTGCCAGGCCAGCTCAGGGACACCAGCAAGGCACACACAGAGCTTCAAGGGGCTCAGCACTGGCAGGATGGCTGAGAGCTCCCTGCAGGAGGAACCTTGGCAGGGCTGCACATGGTGAGTCTGTGGCTGCAGGGCAGTGCAGGGGCAGCTCCTGGAGGCATCTCCTAAAGCTGGCCCAGCCCCAGCTGATGGGATGGGGGAACAGGGGCTGTTTTGGGGCACTTTGGCAGAGCTGTGAAGCCGGGGGTGCAGCCAGGGGTGCCCAGGGCTGTGGGGCAGAGCAGGGTCCTGCAGCCCAGGGCGCTGTGCTGGGCAGGGACTCTGCTGCCTGCCAGGGGCAGCTCTCAGCCGGCCCGGGGAGCTGCTCCCAGGGCTGGGGCACAAGGGCTGTGGGCAAGGAGCAAACCTGGCAGCTGAGGGAGGATCTTTTCCATGTCTCCCTGTTGCAGGGTCAGACCTGCTCACAGCTCCACACCACTACACCATATTGAATGCAGAATTTTTTGCAAAGCTCACAAAAGACAGGGACTGCAGGAAAGGAATTAGTCCTGAGGTGTGTTTCCTGCTTAGGCATTGTAGCAGAGACATTGTTCTCTCAGGTCAGGAGGCTGCACTGAAATTCAAATTCTTTTATTCTCAGAGATGAATATTTCAGGTAGTCTCAGAAATGAGCACAGGATCCTGGGCAGTGCTGAGCCTTCCCTTGGGGGTGGGCACTCTCCTGTCCCAGCCCTTGGCTTCCCTGCTGGAGGGCTCCTGTCCTGCTCTGTCCAGCACAGCTGCACCTCTGGGCTGGCACAGGGGACACTTCCCAGAGCTGCCCTTTCCAGCAGTGCTGCCCTGCTCTCAGCACAGATCTTGGTGGGGTTTTTAAAGATGAATCCGTGTGTGAACTCCTCTTCAAGGCAGCAAGAGGGAAAGTGCAGGGCAGATGGGGAACAGTCTGAGAGGCACTGCAGCTCTCCTGGCTCTGCAATAAGCAAGGGAGAGCTCAGCCCTTCTGCCTGTCCTGGCTCAACACTCTTCAGATTTGTCATCAGAAAAATTTACCCCTAAAGAAACACCCCCGAGGTGTTACGATAGTAACCAAAACCCCAGTCAAAATTATTTTAAGGATACACTGTTCCTCTCTCCTGCAGCCCAAATTGCTCCAAGACAACAGAACAGGAATTGAACTTTTCCATCAAAGCTGGGTTCCATGTGACATCCCCTGGGATCATGAGAGCTGTCCCAAAGCAGCTCCATGTCTGCACTGCAGCAGAGCAAAGCTGAGTCCTCGGCAGCACATGGGCAGAGCTCCTGCTCCTCACAGCACCCTCAGAGAGCACAAACCAGAGAAAAGAAATGCCTTGACTTGGAGGGGATTTCCCTGAAAACTGCCCTGGCTTTGCTGAGAGGGGACTGTCTTAATTGTTCCCTGTGCTTTCCTTTTCTGAACAGATCCTGTGCTATGGAACAGCAAATGTGCAACAGCAGCTCCATGTCCCAGTTCCTCCTCCTGGCATTGGCAGACAGGCGGGAGCTGCAGCTCCTGCACTTCTGGCTCTTCCTGGGCATCTCCCTGGCTGCCCTCCTGGCCAACGGCCTCATCCTCAGCGCCGTAGCCTGCGACCACCACCTGCACACCCCCATGGGCTTCTTCCTGCTCAACCTCTCCCTCACAGACCTGGGCTGCATCTGCACCACTGTCCCCAAAGCCATGCACAATTCCCTCCATAACACCACAACCATCTCCTACACAGGATGTGCTGCACAGCTCTTTTTCTTTGTCTTCTTCATCTCAGCAGAGTTTTATCTGCTCACCATCATGTGCTACGACCGCTACGTTGCCATCTGCAAACCCCTGCACTACGGGACCCTCCTGGGCAGCAGAGCTTGTGCCCACATGGCAGCAGCTGCCTGGGCCACTGGCTTTCTCTATTCACTGCTGCACACAGCCAATACAATTTCCCTGCCCCTGTGCCAGGGCAATACCCTGGGCCAGTTCTTCTGTGAAATCTCCCACATCCTCAAGCTCTCCTGCTCACACTCCAACACCAGGGAAATTGGGCTCATTGTGGTTAGTGCTTCTTTTTGTTTTGGCTGTTTTGTTTTCATTGTTTTCTCCTATGTGCAGATCTTCAGGGCTGTGCTGAGGATCCCCTCTCAGCAGGGAAGGCACAAAGCCTTTTCCACGTGCCTCCCTCACCTGGCTGTTGTCTCCCTGTTCCTCAGCACTGGCACTTTTGCCCACCTGAGGCCCTCCTCCATCTCCTCCCCATCCCTGGATCTGGCACTATCAGTTCTGTACTCGGTGGTACCTCCAGCACTGAACCCCCTCATCTACAGCCTGAGGAACCAGGAGCTCAAGGATGCCCTTAGGAAACTGATAACTGGGTGTTTTTCAGAAGCAATAAACTCCTTCTTCTGCATGTTATGTTCCTCATTAAAGGCCAATACTGTTCTGTGCTTCATTAAAGGCCCACGACAGCTTCTCTATTTTTTGTTCCTGGTAGAGGTGTTATTTTTGTAAGAATTTCTTCACACCAAAAAATCTTTATATATAAAAATATATACGTATAAAGATAGATAGATAGATATATCTTTATATATATAAAACCCCACCATTTTCAATTCAGTGTTTGCCTTTCTAGCCTGGCCCAGAGGCTGTACAAATTGTACTCACTGTGTGCTTAAACCAAATAAAGAACTCTGCATTGACTTGTTTGCCTGACATCTTTCCTCTCTGACTTCTCTGCAGCTGCAGGGTCGAGGCCTCTGTGCAGAGCTGGGCCAGAAAAGAGTCCCAGCAGAGCAGCACTGCCAGGGAGCAGCAGCCCTTCTCCTGCATGGCCTCCTCTCCCTTCCCTTCCACACTGTCCTGCAGAGCCCTGTGCTGTTGGAGGCCTCAGTGCTCTGGCAGTCGGTGCCAGTCCTGCTGCAGGACTGTCCAGGGACTGCAGGCAGGGACAGCCACGGGCACTGCTGGCACAGAGCTGACCTCTGCAGCAGCACTGCCATCCTGCAGGGGCATCTCCCCAGGCCAGGGCCTCAAAGCTTCCATCTGCTTTCCACTTTGCTCTCCAGGATGTGCCCAACGCAACGCCCTGCAGAGGAAAACAGCAGTGACCAGCACAAGGGGGGGAGTGCTCAGGGTGGGGGCACCCAGCAGTGCCCTGGCACAGCCAGCGCCGCTCCCAGCACTGGCCTCTCACCCCAGGCCATTGGGCTTGTTCTTCCCTCCAAGGAGGGACAGCAAATGACCAGCTCAGGAGTCCATGTTTGCACTGCATGGACAAGACATGCCCCTGTGTCACGGCTTGGGGCTGGGGGGTGGAAGGCTCAGACAAAGCTGATGGCAGAAGCCGTCTCGTTGAGCTACGAGGGGCAGAAAGGACCCCCTTGCTTTCTAAATTTGTCCTGTAGGTTTTAGTAATGGCAAATCAGAAATATTTCTATGAAATGAATTATTTATTATGACAAATGAACAGACAATTGATCAGACAAGAGAACAGAGGAAAACATTAAACAGAATTATTTACTGCACAATATAAAAGCCAAAACCTCCTAGTAGTACAGTGTAAGATAGGACAGTGAAGTCTATCAAAGTCATTCTATTAAAGGAATTGGATCAGAGCCAGCAAAAAGAAACAATCCTGAAGCAGAGATTGAGGTAACTCACCCCACAACAACAGGGGGTAGTTCTCTCTCTTTCACTTAACCCCTGGGCAGTGACCATGAAGAGCTGTCCCTGCTTCATGGCAGAAGCTCCAAACACTTCAAGGAAGTCTGGGGAAGAATCTGCCACAGGAAAGTTGGACGGGGCTTTTATAGTTATCAAGGGTTTGACTGCCAGACATATTTGCAGGCCAGGGAGCAGCTTATCTGTCAAATCCTGCTTCAAAAAGCAGGATATGAGTTTGAAGTTCCATGAAGCATTTTGGGTTTAGCATAATTCAACATTAAAAACAGCACCTTGACACCAGCAGTAACTCACCACAGAGAGCTTGAATTGTTTGCATTCTCTGACCATTGTTTAGGTATTCTTAGAGCAGAGCATCCTGCCAGAAATGGCCCCTTGATTCTGTGAGAAACAGAAACCCAATCGGGCAATTTCCAATCAGAATTTTATTATATGATAAAAGCAAATTCAGCGCTGGGTGATCAGGGAAGGGGTCCAACAACTCCCAACGCCTGTCACACCCAAAGAAGACAGTTGTTCTACATTTATTTACAGCTACTTCATGAATATTCATTATACATAAGCATAAACATTACACATTGTTAAGTCAGACATTCAACAGATGTTTTTCTTAACAAGAATGTTATCTATAAGCATCCATAATATATTGTCAAATCAGACATTCAGCAGATGTTTGCTTGCTATCTATACAAAGTTATAAATTTTAAGAAAGGTGCTATTATCTATCTAACTAAACAAAATTGTCTCACTATAAATCCTACACAAGGTAAAAGGGAGGTAACTTGTTTTATCTCTTTATAGGGGCCCAATTAAGTTTTACGACTTGTTTTTCTTTTCTCTCCAGGTCATATTGACCTTACACTGTTTCCTCTTAATAAGCTCGAATTATTTTCTCAGTTTATCACAATTCCATGAGGTTGCAAAAACTCTCAGGGTTCCTTTAGTTCCATGGGGCCCTGCAGTGTCACAGTGGATTCCTTGAGGTTCCAGAGTGTCTCTTGGATCCTTTGGTTCCATGAGGCCCTGCAGTGTCACAATGGCTCCTTGATTCCATGAGGTT
Source organism: Pseudopipra pipra (assembly GCF_036250125.1). Taxonomy (NCBI): domain Eukaryota; kingdom Metazoa; phylum Chordata; class Aves; order Passeriformes; family Pipridae; genus Pseudopipra; species Pseudopipra pipra. The sequence continues at coordinate 21,635,670 of NC_087580.1, forward strand.
CCAGAGTGTCTCTTGGATCCTTTGGTTCCTCAAGGCCTCACAGTGTCACAATGGCTCCTTGACTCCACCATGTTCCAAAATATCCCAGGGTTCCCTTGGCTCCAAGAGGCTCCCCAGTGTCCCACCTTGATTCCAGGAGGCCCTGCAGTGTCCCAATGGCCACTCGGTTCCAGGAGCTCCTGTTGCGGTTGAGCTCAATTTCCCCATCCCCTGCTGTGCTCCGATGCCGTGAGAACTGCAGAGAAGCGAGCTGAGAACACGGCGGGCCCTGGTCCTCTTTGGTGCCCGGGGCTGCCCCGAGAGGGAGTCCCCGGCCCTGCCCCCGGAGCCGCCGCGCCGTCCCCTGAGCGCCGCTGAGGCGGCAGCGCTGGAGCGGGGCCGTGTCTGCCCGGAGCCGCCGCTGCCACGAGGCTGCCGCCGCTGCCGCTTTTGGCCTGCGCTGCCCCGCAGCCGCCCGGGACCGGCTTCCCAACACTGCCGGCGCCTGCGAGCGGAGCCGGCGCTCCTGCAGCGCCTCGGAGTCGCTGCTCCGCCGCCACAGCGGCTGCCGCCGGCGTCTGTGCCCGGAGCCGCCGCTCCCACGGGGCTGCCGCACTCACCGCCGGGGTTGCCGCTCGCGCAGCCGCCGCTCTGCCCCGGCTGCACCGGGACCCGGCACCGCCTCGGGCCTGCGCTGCCGCCTCAGCGGCCACAGGGACACAGCGATGGGGGACCTGTGCTCTGCCACTGATGGGCCTGGCTTTGTTCTGCTTGGCTCTGGGCTTTAGGAAAGCTGCTGTTCATTGTCATGCTCCACTGGAACACCTCGTGAATTCCAAAGGTTTCCTAATCCAGGGGGAGGGGTTTCTATGGCACTGGAGGTGCCGCCCCTCGGGACACATTGTCAATAAACCATCCAGCTGACTGGGATGGGTGTAAGAGCTGGGGAACACAGGATAATCAGTCATCCCCTGAAAACTTGGGAAAATTCCCAGACTGAATGGTAACCCAAATGGAACAGTTTGGATACAATTCCCAAATATTTTGGAAACTCCAGTCATTCCTGACCCCAGGATGGAAATTCAGCAGATAACTAAAGCCAGTCCCCTTGTGAGCCCACACCCAGCGGGGCTGAGGGAGGCTCTGGCAGCTCCCCAGCATGCAGCCCTGCCAGAGCCCTTGGCCATCTCTCCTGCAGGCTGTCCTGCCCTGGCCCTGCTGCTGCTCTGGCCTTGCAGGCTGCACACACCCCTCCTGCTTTCCCATCCCCTCCCAGCAGCATTTCTAGACCCTCCCTGATGGCTCTGCACCAGCTCTGGCTGTTGCCATGTGCTCTTGGCCTTCTGAACTTGGATCCTGAGCCCCTGTGCCACAGGACATCCCTGCCAGAGCCCAGGCCCTTCTCCTGGGGGTCACTGCAGAGCTGAGCAGATCCAGGTCACCTCCCATTCCTCTGCAAAACCCCTGGGTCTGCTCTGGGCCCTCCAGGTCCTTGCCCTGCTCCCAAGGGCTGTGGGGGTGGTTACTGGTCAGGGCTTGGGGTTTAGAGCTCAGGGTGGGCATTAGGCAGAACTTTGGGAGGTTTGTTGTTCTGCTGGCAGTGTCTGGTTCATGATTTAGGACAGTTTTGGGCTGGGTTAGGATTAAAGCTTGGCTTTTCATACTGCTAATACAGGTTTGAGAGTGGGGTGATGATTAGAGTACCAATAAGAGTCTGGAGTTCTGGGTTTGGGCTTTTTCTGGCTTGGAATTAGAGCAGTGGATTCCTTCCAATGGGAGGGGCAGCACTTTCGGATACTGTTGGGGCTTGAGGTTACAAAGTGCACAAAGGTCCATCAGGAATGTTTGCACAGTCAGTGTTTCAGCACCCTCAACATTCGTTGAACCTGGTTTTACCTCATTAAAATCTTTCCTCTCTGTTGGCCAAGCCCCTCTTTCCTTCCCCAGTTATTTTATCCCTTTTGTCCCAGTTCCTCCCAACCTCCTCAGAACTTTCATCAGGATGAGCTCAGCTGTGTGATGATGCTGTGCAACCTCCTGGACTCAAGGAGCCACTGTGAAACTGCAGAACCTCATGGAATTACGGGGCCATTGTTACCCCTGGGGAAAGTCATGGAATCAAGAGGTCACTGGGACACTCCAGGGCCCCAAGGAGCCAAAGGAACCCAGGGCCAGTGGGCAACCTCCTGAAATAAAGGGGCCACTGTGACACTGCAGAAACCCATGGAATCAGGAGGCCATTGTGGCACTGCAGGGCCTCTTGGAAACAAAGAAACCCTGGGCCACAGTGGAATGTCATGGAATCCAGAGGCCATTGTGACACTGGGGAACCTCATGGAACAAAAGGAATCCAGGGACACTGTGGGACTTCATGGAATCAAGGGGCAGTTGTAACACTATAGAGCCTTATGGATCCAAAAGAACACAGGGAAATTGTGGAATCTCACGGAAACAAGGGACATGCGGGGCCTCATGGAACAAAGGAACCCTGAGACATTTTGGAAGCTCAAGGGAAAAAAAGGACCATTGTGGCACTGCAGGGCCCCATGGAAACAAAGGAACACAGGGACACTGAAATCTGGTCGAACCAAAGGGCCATTTTGACATGAGGGGCCTCATGGGAGAAAAGGAACCCTGAAACCTTTTGGAACCTCATGGAAGCAAGGGGCCATTCTGACCCTGAGGAACCTCATAGACTCAAGGGGCCACTGTGACACTGCAGGGCCTCATGGAACCAAATGAACCCTGAGACATCTCAGAACCTCCTGGAACCACAAGGGGCCACTGTGCCTCCCCAGAACTCCATGGAATCAAGCAGAGCCGCTGCCTCCCCCCCGCCGCCGCACGGACCGGAGTCGCCGGCTCTGCCCCGCTTGGACACCTCTGGGGTCAGCGTGTTCTTGGGCAGCACAACTGATCTCAGACCAGAGAGTTTTCCACATTTTGCTTTGCCCCCTCTTTTCCCCAGGGCCAGGGCAGCCTCTTCCCATGACCCCTCTGCTCACACAGGGTGTGCTGCTCTTCTCCTGGCACATCCCACCTCCCCACAGAGCCTTTCCCCAGGGGAACACGTCTGTGCTGGCCTGAGCAGCCCTTCCTGCACCCCCTGCCCGTGCTCCCCACAGCCCCTGAGCTGGGGGGGCTGCTCTGCAGAGCACAGGGGCTGTGGGGCCTGGGGCCATGGGGAACTCTGTTGGGCTGTGCTGCTCCAGCTGGGAGGCAGAGCCAGCTGATGGTGCTCCCTGCACTGACCACCTCCCACAGACCCTCCTGTGTGGCCATGGAGGGGGCTCAGAGGGGCCCTGCCTTGTTGCAGAGCTGGGACATGGCTTTGGGGCTGCTCTTGATTGACCTGTGGAAGTTCACTGAGGGGAATACAAGTCCTCTGTGCTCTCCTGCACTTCCTGAGTTCCTACAGACAAGTCCTCACCTGCCATCAGAGCCCTCACAAGCTGCAGAGCCCCAGGCAGGTGACTTGGAGATCATTTGTCACCTCCATTGGCCATCGGCCACCAACACACAACATCTGAACCAGCCCTCAGTCCCTGAGGTCCCAGAGGGTCCCTGACCTCACTGCACTGTCTCCATGGAGAAACAAGCAAAGCAACAAGACTTTGGAGAGTCTATTCCTTGGACTTCTTCCCGATACCAGTGTTGGGAAGAGAGCTTAGCCTTCAGGAAGTGCCTGGAGGGGAACCCCTTTGCTGCTGGAACTGCTGTTGTGGAGCCCAGCCCTGTCCCAGCAGTGCCCAGGGCCTGTCCCTGCCTGTGCTCACAGGCCTGACCCACAGCAGGACAGTGACTGAGCTGCCAGAGCACTCAGGCCTTGGGCACGGACAGGAAAGGAGAGGGTGGGAGTGCAAAGAGAGCAGCTCTGAACAGACCCAGTGCTGGGGCTCCCTGGCAGTGCTGGGACTCTTTTCCCCTCCACATCTGCAAACATGGAAATGCCCTCCAGCTTCAGGGGAGGTCTTGGAGGAAGGATCGGGGAAAAAGAACTTGTGTCCTTTCTTACACTCAGAGATTGTGATTCCTCATGTACAAACTAACACAGGGAGGATGTTTGACAAATACCTTACTGCACAAATTTTTATGTTGTTTAAATGCACACAGAGCATGATTCCTGATTTGTTTATTTTGTGGGTCAAAAAAGAGAGGTAGAGAGTGAATTATATGGGATGAAGAACAAAATTTCAGTGTTAATGACATGAACAGATGAAAAAAACAGGAAAGCCCCCCACCACTATCAAAAGCTTTAGAAGGCAGGCTGGGCCCAAAATGAGTTACACAATGAGTGTTCTGCAGAACAAAAGATGCAGTTGATTGCTCCTGAAAAACATCATCACCATTTTCCTTATGACATCCCTGAGCTCCTGGTTCCTCAGGCTGTAGATGAGGGGGTTCAATGCTGGAGGCACCACCGAGTACAGAACTGACACCACCAGATCCAGAGATGGGAAGGAGATGGAGGGGGGCTTCAGATGGGAAAACAACACAGTGCTGAGGAACAGGGAGACCACGGCCAGGTGGGGGAAGCAAGTGGAAAAGGCTTTTTGCCGTCCCTGCTCAGAGGGGATCCTCAGCACAGCCCTGAAGATCTGCACATAGGAGAAAACAATGAAAATGAAACAACCGAACAGTAAACAGGCACTAAAAACCATGAGCCCAAGTTCCCTGAGGTAGCCTGAGTGTGAGCAGGAGAGCTTGAGGATGTGTGGGATTTCACAGAAGAACTGGCCCAGGGCATTGCCCTGGCACAGGGGCAGGGAAAATGTATTGGCTGTGTGCAGCAGTGAATAGAGAAAGCCAGTGGCCCAGGCAGCTGCTGCCATGTGGGCACAAGCTCTGCTGCCCAGGAGGGTCCCGTAGTGCAGGGGTTTGCAGATGGCAACGTAGCGGTCGTAGCACATGATGGTGAGGAGGGAAAACTCTACTGACATGAAGAAGTAAAAGAAAAAGAGCTGTGCAGCACATCCCTTGTAGGAGATGGTTGTGGTGTTATGGAGGGAATTGTGCATGGCTTTGGGGACAGTGGTGCAGATGCAGCCCAGGTCTGTGAGGGAGAGGTTGAGCAGGAAGAAGCCCATGGGGGTGTGCAGGTGGTGGTCGCAGGCTACGGCGCTGAGGATGAGGCCGTTGGCCAGGAGGGCAGCCAGGGAGATGGCCAGGAAGAGCCAGAAGTGCAGGAGCTGCAGCTCCCGCCTGTCTGCCAATGCCAGGAGGAGGAACTGGGTCATGGAGCTGCTGTTGGACATTTACTCCTTCCTCAGAGTATTTTGATCTGTTGAGGAGGAAAAGCCACTGCTGAGTTAGACCAGGCTTCTGCAGCCAAACATTTCCTGTCTCACAGCCACCCCACTCCCAGACTCTCTCTCCTCTCTCAGACCTCCCTGCAGCTCCCTCCCCTGAGCTCTGCCTTTTGCTGCCTGAGGGGACCATTGGAATCAGGAACTCTCTGATGGGCTCCAAAGGCCTCCTTTCTTTGCTGGGAGAGGGACCTTGGACTGCAGGGTGATCTCACATTAAATGTATTCATGATACATCAAAGAGCTTCTCAGCTTTGCTGTTTGCAATTTGCCCAAATGAAGGACTGAGCTGAGGGAATTCTTTGGATTTGTTCACCCACTTACACCTGCCACACTTAGGAGTGGTTGTGGAGGTTTGAAATCCCTGATATTTCTATTGCACTGCAGGTCAACTCTTGTGGGTTGTGAGTGGCACAGGGACGGTCCCTTAGTGCAGAGAGAAGAGCTGCTCTGCCCATCAGTCCTGGGCTCAGCTGCCCTGTGCTGGCAGCTTGGAGCTGGAGGAGCATCACACTCAACTGTTCCCCTACAGAGAAACTGCCCAGAGATCCAGGAATCCATGTCCAAAGAACAGACTGACACACTCCTCACTTTTTCATCTCTCCCCTCCCAGAGTGAGACACAAAATGCTCCTTGCAGCTGCCCAGAGCATTTGCATGGATTTAGCACTGAGGAGTTTTCTCCATGGGGATCCTGTGCAGCACAGAGATCCTATGGCAGAGCTGTGCCCTTCTGGAGGGCACCTGCAGCCCTGCAGGACACCCAGGCAAACAGCTGAATCCCCTGAAGGTGCCTGGAGGGCACTTGGGCACTTGGCTCCCACAGACACATCCCCACAGCAGCACCCAAAGGGTTTGGGTCTGCACAGGAATCTGTGCCCAACCCCAAACCCCACACTGGCTCAGAAAATCCAATGGTGAGAACAAGGAGAGCCCAGGCAGCAGGGGATGGCAGGGAAATGCCACAGTGCTGCTGCCAAGGGAGGAGGGACACAGAGACAGCTGGAAATCAGGGCCCTGTCCTTGCCTGGGCTCTGGCTGCTGCAGGGCAATGCACAGCCCAGCCCCCGTGGGCCTGAGGGCACAGGCTCTGCTTAGGCTGGGAAAGGAGCTCAGGCAGGAGCTGCTCAGGGAAGGGGTCTGTGCCACAGGGACAGCAGGGAGGGGCCCCCATCCCCCTGCCCAGCCCTTGTGGCAGCAGCTCCCTCTCCCTGCCTGCCTGTCTCTGGGTGAGGAGCTGTTCCTGCCAGCAGCCCCTGCCTGTGCCCAGCTCAGCTCCCTGCCAGTGCTGCCAGAGCCATCCCCAGCCCAGTGCCCAGGGGCAGCTCTGCCTGGGCAGGGGCTGCAGAGCAGATCCCAGACCCCCTGCGGTGGCTGGGAAGGGGGAGGTGTTCTGGGGGGATGTGCTTCCTGAGAAGGGCCCCTGGAAATGGAGGAGGTGGAGCTGAAGCTGTGAGGAGCCCTGAGCCTGCAGCTGAAGGGCCCTGCCCTGCCCTGCCCTGCCCTGAGGGGTCACTCCTTCCACCCACCTCTTCTCCCTGCAGGGCCGTGGCAGCTCCTTGGCCGGGCTGAGAGCTGCCCCTGGCAGGCAGCAGAGTCCCTGCCCCAGCACACAGAGCCCTGGGGGCAGGACCCTGCTCTGCCCCACAGCCCTGGGCACCCCTGGCTGCACCCCCACCTTCCCACCCCACAGCCAGCCCTGGCACAGGGAACCTTCTGGCCCTGGGCCTCTGAGGGGGCAGCAGCAAGTCCTGCTCTGCAGCAGCTTCTCCTGCTGCACCCCAGCAAATCCAGCAGAGCCATCCTGACAGCTCCTGCCACTGCTGCCATTTGGCAGCTGCCAGAGGCACTTGCAGGAACTCACCTGCACTGCTCTGCAGCCACAGCCTGACCGTGCCAAAGGGCTGGCAAGGTTCCTGCCCTGAGCAGCTCTGCCCTGTCCTCCCACCCCAGGATCCCTTGAACCTCCTGCTCCCTTCTCCTCTCTGCCCTTGCTGCCTGCAGCTCCTGCCCTGCTCTGCCATATGGCCACTTCCCCTGCACTGCAGCAACTGGGAGAGTCCTGCTGAAAGATCCTGGAAGCTGTGGGATGTGCCAGCTTTAGGAGATGCCTCCAGGAAGGCAAGTTGAACTTTCCTACAGCCAGAGAATTCTTCCTTCAAATCCTGGGAAGGTTTCTCCTGTAGTGAGATCTCAGTCACCTTCCAGCCCAGGCTGCCTCTCACCTCTGTCCCTTCTCTCCTGTGCCCTGGGTGCTGCAGGCAGTGCCCTCAGCCCTGCTGGGCTGTGCAGAGGAGCTGCTCACCAGCAGAGCTGTCTCTTTGAAGCTCTTCTTGCTTGCCAGGAGCTCCCTGTGTGCCAGGAGCCCGGCCCAGCTCAGCAGCACAGCAACAGCCCCAGGCATTTCATGACCCTCGAGGGGTTTGGTCTTGTTTACATGAGACTTGTCCCTGAGAGGAAGTTCAAACAGCTTTTCAAGAACTCAAAGTGAGATTGAAACACTAAAGTTTATGAAGTGGTAATGAGTCTCACTGAGGGACACAACTGAGAACATGTCCCCAGGTTCCAGTTAGAGCAGAAAACTGCAGACAGTGATGACAAGGATGGACAAGCAAGGGAAAGGTGGCTCTGGTGCTGAACAAACCTTGACTTGTTTCCTTAATCCAGAGGACCAAGCCCTGACCCCCAGCCCCTGGGAAGGCAGATCCTGTCCCTGCCTCATTCCTCAGGGCTCTTCCTGGGGCACTGGGATGTGGGATGTGCAATGCCAAGGGCAGGCCCATGGGGTGGCACCTGCCAGGCTGCTGAGCAGGGACAAGGAGGCCATGAGGCCCCAGGGCTGCAAGGGGCACTCCCCTCCTCCTGGCATCAGGGGCACAGACAGCAGCCATGGCCAAAGGCCTGCAGAAGGTGGCTGTGGCAGGGCCTTTCAGCTTCTCCCCCTCCCTGTCTCCTCTCCAGCCCAGGCTGTCCTACGGTGTCCATGCCCTGCCCCTTTCCCTGCAGGCTGTCGTCATCCCCCCGGCTGCCCCACCTGGCTGGCACCTTCCTGCACTGACATCTCTGCGTCCTCCCTGGCTCTTCCTGCACACACAAAGCCTTGGGCTCATCCAGACTCCTCCTGGGCGACGTGTTGCATCACACCATTGCCCTCAGAGTGAAACTTCTTTCTCTTTGTTTCCAGTCTGGACATCTCCAGCTGCACTTGGCATTATTTCTTTATTTCTCAGGCTGTTTCCTGCTATGACAAAAGGATCCACCATCTCTGAAACCACCCTTCAAGCCTTCTCTGGCTACTCCTGCACTGTCCTCAGTCTCCACACCATGGAGCCCAGAGCTCCTTAGTCCCTACAGAGTGGTCATGGGCTTGAGGCCTCTAAATCTTTTCTTGGGAGATCCCTGGGTACTCTCCAAGGTGTTTGCAGATGAACACATGGTGCTCATAGTCTAAGGAAAACACAAGGATACAATTTACCAAGGCCTGTATTGGCAGAACACAGGGCAATGGCTTTGAACTGAAAGACTAGAGTATTATATTTATAATAGGAAGAAATATTTAACAATGAGGGTGGCAAGAACTGAAGCAGGTTTCCAGAGAAGTGGATGTCCCATCCCTGCATTTGTCCAAGGTCAGGGAGAGTGAGTAACCTCAATTAGTAAAAGATGTCACTGCCCACATCCAGGGACTTGGACCAGATGACCTTTTAGCTCCCTTCCAAGCTGAACCATTCTGGGATTCTTTCAGTCCCAAACTCCTTCTCCAAAGAATTGCCATTTTTGAGGACATGGACTGCCATGTTTTTTGAGAAACCCTTCTAAGCCCAAAAGGTAAAAACATAATTCAAAGACACTTCCAAAATATCTGTGTGAAGGCTTCACCAAGTGGGTCAATGGCAGAACCTCCCAGGATGACCTCACAAATGTGGGTGGGGTTTTCATGCTTGGGGTCTGAGACTTATGATGGGCAACAAGAAAGCACATTTGGGGACTGAGCAAGACTTGTCATGGGATGTTGAGGAAAGAACAAATGGAATGGGAAGGATGGGATCACAGTGGTCACTGGAGGAAGAAGCATGAGAAAACAGGGAAAAGAGGCTGAAAAAGCTGGTCATGTTAAACAGGAGGCTGGTCAGGACAAGTCCCTGGCTGTGCCCTGCAAGTGATCCCCACAGCCCGTCCCATTTTCTTCAGAACTCCATTGCCAAGAAGTTTCTGTGGGGAGGGACCTCTCTGCTCCTGGCACAGATTGTGGATCAAGTTCCAGCCCCTGCAGCAGGAGCCACAAAGAGTCAGGTCTTGTGTTCTTTGAGGGGCCAGACTCTGCCCAGACTGAGGTGTGTGTGTTGGAAGCACAAAAGAGTGAAGCAAATGCAAAGCTAAACACCCAATGTAGCCTGACTTTGTCCCTAAGTGGGGGATGAGAATTGGACACAACATGTGCAGGGACAGAGGGAGGGGTTTGTCCCCCTGGCCCTGCCCAGAAGGGACACCTTTCAGGAAGGGTTGTGGCCTTGGCTGTGCTGAGGGTTGCCCCGGGCAATGCAGCTTGGGATTGCAGTGGCACTGTCAGGGCTCTGCAGAGCTCCTGGCAGTTCCTGCATTTGTCCCCAGCAATGCCAGAGACCTGCAGGGGTTGCAGTCAATCACTTGTGCTCTTTGGGCCCCCGACTGGCTCTGCTGAATGTCAGCAGGCCTGGAGTTCCCAGACTGTTCCTGCATCCAGGGTCGGGCCTGCAGTGACGTTTGTGCAGCATTCAATTGGGGCAGTGGCAGGATGGCCATGGATCCATTCCTGCACAAACACAGTGGGGCTCCATCCCAGGCAGGGAGAGAATGGGCCCACAAATGTTGGAAGGATAAGAAGCAGGGAGTTTTGGCACTGTGGAACCCCATGGAAGCAAAGGAACCCTGAGACATGGTGGAACCTCATGGAATCAAGGGGACCTTGTGACCCTGCAGCACCTCATGGAACCAAAGGGAGTCTGGGACGTGGCAGGGCCTGATGGAAACAACGGAATCTCCTGGGAACAAAGGGACCCTGGACACTGCCAAAAGTCAGGGAGACAAGGGAACCCCAGGACACTGTGGAATCTCCAGGAATCCAGGGGCCATTGGAATACACTGGGGCCTCCTGGAACCAAAGGGAACATGGGACACTGCGGAACCTCATGGAATCAAAAGAACCCCGGGACTTTGTGGAACATCAGGGAATCAAGGGGCCAGTGTGACATCCCAGAACCTTTTGGAACCAAAGGGAACCAACGGGACATTGCAGAATCTCATGGAATCAAGGGTCCATTGTGACACCGGGGAAAATGATGGAATCAGTGGGCCATTGTCACACTGCAGGGCCTTCTGGAGCCAAAGAACGCTGGGAAACAGTGCAACCTCATGGAATCAAGAAACCATTGTCCCACTGAAGAGCCTCAAGGAATAAGGAATCCAATCTTTGCCTCAGATTTTGTCAACAAATTAAATTCAAAGAATTACAGAAGTGTGATTGAACTACTTTTTTGCCACTGGTTTTAATGATTGGCAAAATGAGAATATTTCTATAAAATGAATCATTTATTCTTACAAAGGATCTAAATCAAAATAATTTACTACACAATACGAATGTTAAAACTACTAGTAGTACAGTATGAGATAGTATAGTGCACTGTATTGAAGCAATTATTAAAACAATTATATTAAAGCTAGCCAAAAGAAATAATTATTACATAGAGATCTGATGGAACTCAACCTGACCAATGCTCGTGGGGAGATTTCTTTTGCTCAGCCTTGAGGAGTGTCCTTGGAGGGCGTCCCCACCCAAGGCAGGAATCTCCACACATCTACCCCAAGAAGGGCTGTGTTAGAAGAACCTGCCTGGATGAAAGGGGACTGGACTTCTCTAGTAGGAAGGGATTGACTGCTCCTCACAAATGGACAGGCCAGTGAGCAGCTTGTCTGTCCCATCCAACTTCCAAAAGCAGGATGTGTGTTTGGAGTTGGGTGAACCAGGCTGGTTTGAGCATCATTCAACACCAAAACCATTCCCATGGTGCCACCGATAACTGGCAGATCTCACAGACAGCTTGCATGAGAGCTGGCACTGTTGGCATTGTCTGAGGGGATTTTAGGCCTTCTCAGGGTAGGCCCTCCTGCCACCCGGGTCGAGAGGTTGGCTGTGAAAGTCCATCCTGGAGATGCACAGGGAGCCAAGAGTTGGGCTCCTGAGTGACATCCAGCAATGGACAGGGGGATGGGACTGACCAGATGAAAGTGTCTCAGGTAGAGCTGGACTGGCAACACAAGGGGGAATTATTCCTGGCTCGCTGGGCCCAGGACACCTCAGGGCCTCAGGGAAGAGCTGCAACATCCAGCTGGGCTTGGGATCCAGGGCTGCATTTAACCCTGGACACCAACTGCCAGGTTCTCCACAACTGGGAAACATGTGCTGCCATCAAAGAGGCCAAGAGGGTAAAGCCCCTGTGGGGTGCGGGATGATGGCTGAACTAGAGATGTGGGCAGGCCTGGCAGATTGATCCCAGCACACTCCCCAAACCCACCAAGGCAAGCTCTACGTGCTGACAATGGTATACACAACCCTTGGATGGCAGGAGACACCCCCTGTGCCTCCCACCACTGCCCAGAACACCATCCTGGGCCTGGAAAAGCAAGTCCTGTGGAGACATGGCCCTCCAGAAACACTGGGGTTGGACAGCAGGACTCTTTTCCAAAACAACTTTGTGCACACCTGGACCAGAGAGCTGGGCATGGAGTGGATGGATCATATTCCCTGTCAGGCACCAGCCTCTGGGAAAGTTGAATGGTAGAGTGGACTGTTCCAAACCACCTGGAAAGCAATGGGCAGTGGGACCTTCAAACCTTGGGATGTGCATTTAGCAAAAGCCACCTAGTTAGTTAATCCTGTAAGCTCAAGAGAGAAAACTCCAGGCCAGTTCAGTGTCTAAGATCAGCTCAAAAGAGCAGGTCCTTTAATCAGGCCCACAGGCCCAGGGGAACACACACGACGCACCCTCCCAGGCAATGGTTCTACAGTTTTAGAAGATGGTCCCTCCAATGCCAGAACTCTCCACTCCCCAGTTCTGCCCAGTTCTGCCCCCCAGCAGCCCCTTGGGGAATTGGGTTTGGGGTCTTTGGGACCCCTTCTTCCTCATCTTTCTCTTCTTCACAGCACGTACAGTCCTTGGAGCGCCTCCAGAGTTCTGGGCTTGAAGGTTGCTTTGTCTCTTGTGGGATCTTGTTGTCCAGGCCTAGGGTGGGATGTTGTTCAATAGAGGAGTTTTTCTACAATTTGACCTTGAAAAGAAGTCTAAACACGCTAAAGGAATTTAGAAAGTTTGATATCAAATGGGATAATAGGGTTGGGTCTGTGTAAACTGCTATGCTACAGCTACATTAACATCTACAGTTACTACACAACTACTTTTAAATTTAAAAAACAAAGAATCCAGAAAGCTTTAAGGCATCACACAAACCTTGTTAATGAACTCTACCAGTTGAACTGGCCCTGCCCAAAAAGAACCTCTCCGTACCATTGAAGGGGATAAAATCCCTGTGGTCCATATGAGTAAGATGTCGGGGAGGACAGTTTGGATTAGTCCTGCCTTAAGCAAAGGCAAAGCCACCCATGGGATTGTTTCTGCTCAAGGACTTGGGTGCACTTGGTGGATGATGCAGAGGGATGGGGAAACACTCTGTGTCCCTCAAGGGGATTTGATTTTTGGGTCAGAACAGTCCGTGATGTTGAATTGTAGAATATTGTTTGCCCAATGACGCTCCCACTGTGTGCCAGAACTCCCATGAACAATGAGGTCTTTCCTTAGGTACATTTTTTTATTTTCTATGCTTTTGAGATTTTATTTTAAAAAAGTCCTGTTTACATTTCCTCCTCCTTCAGTAGCCCCCATCTTGTGTGTCCCAGAGACTTAGTCTAACTGGGGAGTCTCCTATTGGATTTGAGTGACATAAATGAACCTGCAATAAGCTTTTGTGTGAGATTCCTTTCCTGAGCAGAGCAGGACTGATCAGGAAATGAGAACAGCTTTCTGGCTGCCCCAGCTTAGGGACTGGCCCTGTGCCTGGAGCTGGAAGAGCTGAGACTATCTACTGTGCAGAGGGGATTTCAGTGGAGGCAATGTGGACTTAATACGTAGCAGGGGAATGAGTTTTGTTTTTTACTGAGCTGTGCCTTCCTTTGGTTTTGTTTGCTGGCAATAAATGAACATCCCTCAGTGTCTCGGGCAGCTCTTTCTCCAAGCCAAGCAGGTGAGAGTTGGTGCCAAGGAGCTGAAAGCTGCAGGTCCAGCCTTGAGTGGAGGAAGCTTCGATTTGCCCAAGGCTGCTTTGAGTGCCAGGGGTTTGATGAGAGAATGGTGGGGTGGGGATAGGGATAAAGTCTGATGGATTGTGAATCATAAAGTATCTTAATTTTCTTATCTATTCAGATTGAATTAGGAGGTGCTTGGGATCAATATCGACTGGGGATTGTTGATATCAGTGTAAAAATAGGAAAAAAGTAAACAGACCACAAAAAAGACATCTTTTCTCATGGTTTTAGTAACACAACATATTCACTTTGAATGCACTTCTGAGATCTGTCTAATTAACCACAAAAGAATTGAAGACTTACAAGTAAATTATTCCCAGGGGCTTGTCTGGTTAAGATGCCATCTCTGAGAAGAGAGTTTGGAAAAATGAGCAGACAAGGAGACCATCCCTGGGGCTGGGGAAGCAGGAACTCAAAGTCACTGGTTACAGGTGGCAAATGGACTGGGGGATGTTTCTGGGAGAACCCACAAAGGATGTGCTGGTTTCAGGGGGAGTACAGTTAAATTTCTTCCCCGTGGCCAGTGCAGGGCTGTGTTTTGGCTTTGTGCTCAGCAGAGGGTTGATAATCACAGAATGACAGAATAGGCTGAGTTGGAAGGGACCCACAAGGATCATCCAGTCCAACCCTTAGCCCTGCACAGGACCATCCCCAAGGGTCACACCATGAGCCTGAGAGGATCATCCAAACGCTTCTTGAGCTCTGTCAGCCTTGGTGCTGTGCCCACTGCCCTGGGGAGCCTGGTCAGTGCCCAATCGCCCTCTGGGGGAAGAATCTTCTTCTAAGATTTAACCTAACCCTGCCCTGACACAACTCCAGGCCATTCCCTCAGTCCTGTCCCTGGTCCCCCCAGAGCAGAGCTCAGTCCCTGCCCCTCCTCTGCCCCTCCCCAGGAAGCTGGACCTGCAGTGAGGTCTCCCCTCAGTCTCCTCTTCTCCAGCTGAACACACCAAGTGCCCTCAGTGTCCTCACACACCTTCCCCCAAGGCCCTTCCCCATCTTCCTTGCCCTCCTTTGGACACTCTCTAATGGCTCAATCTCTCCCTTCCATTGTGTCCCCCCAAACTGCCCCAATGGTGCAGGTGAGGCCGCCCCAGGGCAGAGCAGAGCGGGACAATCCCCTCCCTGGCCCGGCCGGCCATGCTGGGCCTGATGCCCCCAGGACAGGCTTGGCCCTCCTGGCTGCCAGGGCACTGCTGACTCAGGGCCAACTGGCCACCCACCAGCACCCCCAGGGCCCTTTCCCAGCACTGCTTTCCAGCCTCTCCTTCCCAGTCTGTCCGTCCATGCGGGGTTGCCCCATCCCAGGGCAGAATCCGGCACTTCCCCCTGGTGAAGTTCTCAGGGCTCCTAAAGAGCCGGGAGGTCACGGGATGTCAAAGAGCCCCACGGAGCTAAAGGGACCCTTGGGACACTGTGGAACCTCATGGAAACAAGGGGCCATTGTGACATGTGGGGCCTCATGGAATCAGAGGAACCCTGTGGAATATCATGGAATCAAGGGACACCTGTGACACTGCAGGGTCTCCTGCTCCAGAAGGAACCCTGGGACACTGTAGGATCTCATGGAACCAAGGTGCCATTGTGACACAGCATGGCTGCAGGGAATCAGGGCTCCAGAGTAAAAGTCCACGGCCTCATGGAAAAAATGAATCCTGGGACACTGTGGAACCTCATGGAAACAAGGGACCATTGTGACACTGCAGGGCCTCATGGAACTAAAGGAATTGTGGAGAACATCCCAGTAACCCAGGAACACTGGGACATGCAGCTCCCAGTGGTACCGAAGGAGCTCCAAGACATTCTGGAATTCATGGAACCAAGGGCTCATTGTGACACTCCAGGGCCTCATGGAAGCAAAGGAAAACTGGGACACTGTGGATACTCGTGGAACCAAGGGGCCATTTGACACGCGGGCCCTCATGAAAGCACAGGAACCCAGAAACATTTTGGAAGCTCAGGGAACCAAGGGGCCATTGTTACACTGTGGAACCTCAGAGAATCAAGGGCCCAGTCTGACACTGCAGGGCCTCATGGAGCCATAGGAATCCAGGGACACTGTGGAACCTCATGGAATGAAGGGGCCAGTGTGACACTGCAGAACCTCATGGAACAGTGGGAACAAGGAGACACTGCAGAACCTTGTGGAAACAAGGGGCCTTGGTGACACTGAGCAACCACATGGAATCAAGTGGCCCTTGGGACACTGCAGGGCCTCATGGAACAAAAATGCCCTTGGAGACTGTGGAACCTCACGGTGTCAAGGGTCCATTGTGACATGTCAGGGCCACATGGAACTGATGGAAACCTGGAACAGGGCAGAACCTCCTGGAATGAAGGGGCCATTGTGATATGTGGGGCCTCATGGAAAAAAAGGAATCCTGGGCAACTACAGAAAAACATGGAAGCAAGTGGCCACTGGGACACGTGGGGCCTCATGGAATCAAGAGGCCATTGTGACACTGCAGGGCCTCATGGAACCAAAGGGGCTTGTGCTGGGCTGTCACAGGCCAGGGCAGGGGCAGCTGGAGAGCCCCTGGCCCAGCCCTGAGTCACGGGCTGAGCCATCAGCTCCTGCTGAGAGAAGGGACCTGACAGGAAACATTGGGGCAGTTTGGGGGGACACAATGGAAGGGAGAGATTGAGCCATTAGAGAGTGTCCAAAGGAGGGCAAGGAAGATGGGGAAGGGCCTTGGGGGGAAGGCGTGTGAGGACACTGAGGGCACTTGGTGTGTCCAGCTGGAGAAGAGGAGACTGAGGGGAGACCTCAGTGCAGGTCCAGCTTCCTGGGGAGGGGCAGAGGAGGGGCAGGCCCTGAGCTCTGCTCTGGGGGGACCAGGGACAGGACTGAGGGAATGGCCTGGAGTTGTGTTAGGTTGGATTTTAGACAGAGATTCTTCCCCCAGCCGGTGGTTGGGCACTGACCAGGCTCCCCAGGGCAGTGGGCACAGCACCAAGGCTGACAGAGCTCAAGAAGTGTTTGGATGATCCTCTCAGGCTCATGGTGTGACCCTTGGCGATGGGCCTCTGCAGGGTAGGAATTGGACTGGAGGATCCTTGTGGGTTGTGGTAGTTTGGTCTAGGCCTTCCTTGATGACCAGTTTGTAACCAAGGAAGTGCCCAGATTTACCCAGTATTCCCTACAATTTTTACGTAAGCCGGGCTATAAGAAGAAAGGAGGAGAGGCCTTTGCTCTCTTTCCTTCTGGTGGCTTTGGAGGTGCAGGTTCCCTGCTGTTGAGTCTGTCGGGTTGGGGATTGAGGCCTGGTAAGGCCTTGCTGACCTTGGGAGGGGGAGGTTGCTGGCAGTCGCTCCAGTGTGACTCTCCATTGTCCCAAGGAGAGTGGTAAGATATTCTTTGCTAATTCTTTTAGTTGCTAGATCTTGGGCTTTTGATTGGGATATATATATATTTTATTTTAATTTTGTTCCTTTTTTCCCTTCCCTTTCCCTTTTCCTTGTGAAATTGTATATATATTTCAATTATATATAACTGCAATATAAATGTAAATACATTTATATATATTGATTTTGCTGTCTCTCTCTTGTTTCAGTTTTCTTGGTTGTTTTTTTCCCTCTTCTCCCTAAGGTTTGGTGGGGGAGGGGACTTCTTGTGGTAAAGTTTGGAGACTTGGCAGGGAGGCAGCTTCAAACCATATCAGCGTCCCTTCCAACTCAGCCTATTCTGTCATTCTGGGATTATCAACCCTGTGTTCAGCACAAAGCCAAAACACAGCCCTGCACCAGCCACGGGGAAGAAATTTAACTGTACTCCCCCTGAAACCAGCACATCCTTTAGGGGCTCTCCCAGAAACATCCCCCAGTCCATTTGCCACCTGTAACCAGTGACTTTGAGTTCCTGCTTCCCCAGCCCCAGGGATGGTCTCCTTGTCTGCTCATTCCTCCACACTCTCTTCTCAGTGATGGCATCTTAACCAGACAAGCCCCTGGGAATAATTGACTTCTAAGTCTTCATTTCCTTTGTGGTTAATTAGACAGATCTCAGAAGTGCATTCAAAGTGAAAATATATTGTATTAATAAAACCATGAGAAAAGATGTCTTTTTTGTGGCCTGTTTCCTTTTTTCCTGTTTTTACATTGATATCAGCAATCCCCAGTCGATATTGATCCCAAGCACCTCCTAATTCAATCTGAATAGATAAGAAAATCAAGACCCTTTCTGTCTGACAATTCATCAGATTTTATCCCTGTCCCCACCCCACCATTCCCTCATCAAACCCCTGGCACTCAAAGCAGCCTTGGGCAAATCTGAGCTCCCTCCACTCAAGGCTGGACCTGCAGCTTTCAGCTCCTTGGCACCAACTCCCACCTGCTTGGCTTGGAGAAAGAGCTGCACAAGACACACAGGGATGTTCATTTATGGACAGCAAACTAAACCAAAGGAAGGTACAGCTCAATAAAAAAAGAAACCCTTAATCCTTTGCTGTATATTAAGTTCACATTGCCTCCACTGAAGTCCACTTTGCAGAGTCTTAGACCAATAGTAACCCCCTTCTGTGTCAAGCACAGATCCCAAGATCAACCTCAACACTCCCTGCCCCGCATTCTGTCCATATTTGCCCTTTGACAGTGAGTCACACACTGAAGTCACAAGTTCCTTCTATCCACAGAGGGAGGAAAAGAGAAAGTGAATGAATTTCTGTGTTGTGCAGAGTTAAATCTGCACTAATCCCAATATTCTGGCCTTACAGGACCTTTATCAAACACATTCTGCAGCATCTGTTCACTGGGCAAACATCTGTGTGGATGGCCAGGCCCAAGGAGTGGTGGGCAATGGAGTTCCAGCCAGGGGTGTTCCCAGGGCTCAGCACTGGGCTCAGGGCACTTCAATCTCTTTCTCAGTGATCTGCACAAGGGGAAGCTTGTTCCTCCAGTGACCATTGTGACCCTACCCTTGCTTTGGTTCTTTCCTAGACATCCCAGGACAAGTCTTGCCCAGTCCCCAAATACTCTTTCTGGCTGCCCTTTATGAGTCTCAGAGCCCGAGGCCAAATCCCCCATCCTCAACTGAGAGGTTCTACCATTAACCCACTTAGTTACAGTTTCCTACAGATACCTTGGAACTTCCTTGGAACTAATTTTTTACCTTTTGGGTTTAGAAGGGTTTTTCCAAAAACATGGGAAATCATGTCCTCAAAGATGTAAATTCTTGGAGAAAGAGTTTGGGACTTTAAAGAATCCCAGAATGATTTGGCTTGGAAGGGAGCTAAAAGGTCATCTGGTCCAAGTCCCTGGACATGAACAGTGACATTTTTTATTAATTCAGGTTACTCACAGTCTCTAACCTTAGACAAATGGACATCCACTTCTCTGGAAACCTCTTCCAGCTCTTGCCGCCCTTATTGTTAAATCTTTCCTCCTATTATCCAATATAAAACACTTCTCTTTCACTTCAAAGCCATTGCCCGTGTTCTGCCACTACAGGCCTTGGTAAAAAGTATCTCTGTGATTTACTTAGACTATGAGCAGGACATTTTCATCTGCAAAAACATCTGTGAGTGCCCAGAGATCTCCCAAGATGGGCTTGAATGGTCTCAAGCACAGGAGCACTAGAGAGGGGCTAAGGAGCTGTGGCCTCACAGGTGTGGAGACTGAGGACAGCACAGGACAGCCCTGAGAGGGCTTGAAGGGAGGATTTAGAGCTGGTGGATCCTTTTGTCAGAGCAGAACAGAGCATGAGAAAGAAAGAATTAATGCCAAGTGCAGCTGGGAGGGTCCCGAGTGGACATGAGGAAAAAGGAATTTCCTTCCATGGAAAACGCTGCAACACGTCACCCAGGAGGAGCCTGGATGAGCCCAAGGCTTTGTGTGTGCAGGAAGAGCCAGGGAGGACGCAGAGATGTCAGTGCAGGAAGGTGCCAGCCAGGTGGGGCAGCCGGGGGGATGACGACAGCCTGCAGGGAAAGGGGCAGGGCATGGACACCGTAGGACAGCCTGGGCTGGAGAGGAGACAGGGAGGGGGAGAAGCTGAAAGGCCCTGCCAGAGCCACCTTCTGCAGGCCTTTGGCCAGGGCTGCTGTCTGTGCCCCTGATGCCAGGAGGAGGGGAGTGCCCCTTGCAGCCCTGGGGCCTCATGGTCTCCTTGTCCCTGCTCAGCAGCCTGGCAGGTGCCACCCCATGGGCCTGCCCTTGGCATTGCACATCCCACATGCCAGTGCCCCAGGAAGAGCCCTGAGGAATGAGGCAGGGACAAGATGTCCCTTCCCAGGGGCTGGGGGTCAGGGCTTGGCCCTTTGGATTAAGAAAACAAGTCAAGGTTTATTCAGCATCAGAGCCACCTTCCCCTTGCTTGTCCATCCTTCTCATCACTGTCTGCAGTTTTCTGCTCTAACTGGAACCTGGGGACACGTTCTCAGTTGTGTCCCTCAGTGAGACTCATTAGCACTACAAGAAACTTGAGTGTTTCAATCTCACTTTGAGTTCTTGAGAAGTTTTTTGAACTTCCTCTCAGGGACTGAGTCTCATGTAAACAACATCAAACCCCCCGAGGATCATGAAATGCCTGGGGCTGCTGCTGTGCTGCTGAGCTGGGCTGGGCTCCTGGCACACAGGGAGCTCCTGGCAAGCAAGAAGAGCTTCAAAGAGACAGCTCTGCTGGTGAGCAGCTCCTCTGCACAGCCCAGCAGGGCTGAGGGCACTGCCAGGTCAGCTCAGGGACACCAGCAAGGCACACACAGAGCTTCAAGGGGCTCAGCACTGGCAGGAGGGCTGAGAGCTCCCTGCAGGAGGAACCTTGGCAGGGCTGCACATGGTGAGTCTGTGGCTGCAGGGCAGTGCAGGGGCAGCTCCTGGAGGCATCTCCTAAAGCTGGCCCAGCCCCAGCTGATGGGATGGGGGAACAGGGGCTGTTTTGGGGCACTTTGGCAGAGCTGTGAAGCCGGGGGTGCAGCCAGGGGTGCCCAGGGCTGTGGGGCAGAGCAGGGTCCTGCAGCCCAGGGTGCTGTGCTGGGCAGGGACTCTGCTGCCTGCCAGGGGCAGCTCTCAGCCGGCCCGGGGAGCTGCTCCCAGGGCTGGGGCACAAGGGCTGTGGGCAAGGAGCAAACCTGGCAGCTGAGGGAGGATCTTTTCCATGTCTCCCTGTTGCAGGGTCAGACCTGCTCACAGCTCCACACCACTACACCATATTGAATGCAGAATTTTTTGCAAAGCTCACAAAAGACAGGGACTGCAGGAAAGGAATTAGTCCTGAGGTGTGTTTCCTGCTTAGGCATTGTAGCAGAGACATTGTTCTCTCAGGTCAGGAGGCTGCACTGAAATTCAAATTCTTTTATTCTCAGAGATGAATATTTCAGGTAGTCTCAGAAATGAGCACAGGATCCTGGGCAGTGCTGAGCCTTCCCTTGGGGGTGGGCACTCTCCTGTCCCAGCCCTTGGCTTCCCTGCTGGAGGGCTCCTGTCCTGCTCTGTCCAGCACAGCTGCACCTCTGGGCTGGCACAGGGGACACTTCCCAGAGCTGCCCTTTCCAGCAGTGCTGCCCTGCTCTCAGCACAGATCTTGGTGGGGTTTTTAAAGAGGAATCTGTGTGTGAACTCCTCTTCAAGGCAGCAAGAGGGAAAGTGCAGGGCAGATGGGGAACAGTCTGAGAGGCACTGCAGCTCTCCTGGCTCTGCAATAAGCAAGGGAGAGCTCAGCCCTTCTGCCTGTCCTGGCTCAACACTCTTCAGATTTGTCATCAGAAAAATTTACCCCTAAAGAAACACCCCCGAGGTGTTACGATAGTAACCAAAACCCCAGTCAAAATTATTTTAAGGATACACTGTTCCTCTCTCCTGCAGCCCAAATTGCTCCAAGACAACAGAACAGGAATTGAACTTTTCCATCAAAGCTGGGTTCCATGTGACATCCCCTGGGATCATGAGAGCTGTCCCAAAGCAGCTCCATGTCTGCACTGCAGCAGAGCAAAGCTGAGTCCTCGGCAGCACCTGGGCAGAGCTCCTGCTCCTCACAGCACCCTCAGAGAGCACAAACCAGAGAAAAGAAATGCCTTGACTTGGAGGGGATTTCCCTGAAAACTGCCCTGGCTTTGCTGAGAGGGGGCTGCCTTAATTGTTCCCTGTGCTTTCCTTTTCTGAACAGATCCTGTGCTATGGAACAGCAAATGTGCAACAGCAGCTCCATGACCCAGTTCCTCCTCCTGGCATTGGCAGACAGGCGGGAGCTGCAGCTCCTGCACTTCTGGCTCTTCCTGGGCATCTCCCTGGCTGCCCTCCTGGCCAACGGCCTCATCCTCAGCGCCGTAGCCTGCGACCACCACCTGCACACCCCCATGGGCTTCTTCCTGCTCAACCTCTCCCTCACAGACCTGGGCTGCATCTGCACCACTGTCCCCAAAGCCATGCACAATTCCCTCTGGGACACCACAACCATCTCCTACACAGGATGTGCTGCACAGCTCTTTTTCTTTGTCTTCTTCATCTCAGCAGAGTTTTATCTGCTCACCATCATGTGCTACGACCGCTACGTTGCCATCTGCAAACCCCTGCACTACGGGACCCTCCTGGGCAGCAGAGCTTGTGCCCACATGGCAGCAGCTGCCTGGGCCACTGGCTTTCTCTATTCACTGCTGCACACAGCCAATACAATTTCCCTGCCCCTGTGCCAGGGCAATACCCTGGGCCAGTTCTTCTGTGAAATCTCCCACATCCTCAAGCTCTCCTGCTCACACTCCAACACCAGGGAAATTGGGCTCATTGTGGTTAGTGCTTCTTTTTGTTTTGGCTGTTTTGTTTTCATTGTTTTCTCCTATGTGCAGATCTTCAGGGCTGTGCTGAGGATCCCCTCTCAGCAGGGAAGGCACAAAGCCTTTTCCACGTGCCTCCCTCACCTGGCTGTTGTCTCCCTGTTCCTCAGCACTGGCACTTTTGCCCACCTGAGGCCCTCCTCCATCTCCTCCCCATCCCTGGATCTGGCACTATCAGTTCTGTACTCGGTGGTACCTCCAGCACTGAACCCCCTCATCTACAGCCTGAGGAACCAGGAGCTCAAGGATGCCCTTAGGAAACTGATAACTGGGTGTTTTTCAGAAGCAATAAACTCCTTCTTCTGCATGTTATGTTCCTCATTAAAGGCCAATACTGTTCTGTGCTTCATTAAAGGCCCACGACAGCTTCTCTATTTTTTGTTCCTGGTAGAGGTGTTATTTTTGTAAGAATTTCTTCACACCAAAAAATCTTTATATATAAAAATATATACGTATAAAGATAGATAGATAGATATATCTTTATATATATAAAACCCCACCATTTTCAATTCAGTGTTTGCCTTTCTAGCCTGGCCCAGAGGCTGTACAAATTGTACTCACTGTGTGCTTAAACCAAATAAAGAACTCTGCATTGACTTGTTTGCCTGACATCTTTCCTCTCTGACTTCTCTGCAGCTGCAGGGTCGAGGCCTCTGTGCAGAGCTGGGCCAGAAAAGAGTCCCAGCAGAGCAGCACTGCCAGGGAGCAGCAGCCCTTCTCCTGCATGGC
Source organism: Pseudopipra pipra (assembly GCF_036250125.1). NCBI lineage: Eukaryota > Metazoa > Chordata > Aves > Passeriformes > Pipridae > Pseudopipra > Pseudopipra pipra. The sequence goes on from NC_087580.1 coordinate 21,658,780, forward strand.
CTCCTCTCCCTTCCCTTCCACACTGTCCTGCAGAGCCCTGTGCTGTTGGAGGCCTCAGTGCTCTGGCAGTCGGTGCCAGTCCTGCTGCAGGACTGTCCAGGGACTGCAGGCAGGGACAGCCACGGGCACTGCTGGCACAGAGCTGACCTCTGCAGCAGCACTGCCATCCTGCAGGGGCATCTCCCCAGGCCAGGGCCTCAAAGCTTCCATCTGCTTTCCACTTTGCTCTCCAGGATGTGCCCAACACAACGCCCTGCAGAGGAAAACAGCAGTGACCAGCACAAGGGGGGGAGTGCTCAGGGTGGGGGCACCCAGCAGTGCCCTGGCACAGCCAGCGCCGCTCCCAGCACTGGCCTCTCACCCCAGGCCATTGGGCTTGTTCTTCCCTCCAAGGAGGGACAGCAAATGACCAGCTCAGGAGTCCATGTTTGCACTGCATGGACAAGACATGCCCCTGTGTCACGGCTTGGGGCTGGGGGGTGGAAGGCTCAGACAAAGCTGATGGCAGAAGCCGTCTCGTTGAGCTACGAGGGGCAGAAAGGACCCCCTTGCTTTCTAAATTTGTCCTGTAGGTTTTAGTAATGGCAAATCAGAAATATTTCTATGAAATGAATTATTATGACAAATGAACAGACAATTGATCAGACAAGAGAACAGAGGAAAAACATTAAACAGAATTATTTACTGCACAATATAAAAGCCAAAACCTCCTAGTAGTACAGTGTAAGATAGGACAGTGCAGTCTATCAAAGTCATTCTATTAAAGGAATTGGATCAGAGCCAGCAAAAAGAAACAATCCTGAAGCAGAGATTGAGGTAACTCACCCCACAACAACAGGGGGTAGTTCTCTCTCTTTCACTTAACCCCTGGGCAGTGACCATGAAGAGCTGTCCCTGCTTCATGGCAGAAGCTCCAAACACTTCAAGGAAGTCTGGGGAAGAATCTGCCACAGGAAAGTTGGACGGGGCTTTTATAGTTATCAAGGGTTTGACTGCCAGACATATTTGCAGGCCAGGGAGCAGCTTATCTGTCAAATCCTGCTTCAAAAAGCAGGATATGAGTTTGAAGTTCCATGAAGCATTTTGGGTTTAGCATAATTCAACATTAAAAACAGCACCTTGACACCAGCAGTAACTCACCACAGAGAGCTTGAATTGTTTGCATTCTCTGACCATTGTTTAGGTATTCTTAGAGCAGAGCATCCTGCCAGAAATGGCCCCTTGATTCTGTGAGAAACAGAAACCCAATCGGGCAATTTCCAATCAGAATTTTATTATATGATAAAAGCAAATTCAGCGCTGGGTGATCAGGGAAGGGGTCCAACAACTCCCAACGCCTGTCACACCCAAAGAAGACAGTTGTTCTACATTTATTTACAGCTACTTCATGAATATTCATTATACATAAGCATAAACATTACACATTGTTAAGTCAGACATTCAACAGATGTTTTTCTTAACAAGAATGTTATCTATAAGCATCCATAATATATTGTCAAATCAGACATTCAGCAGATGTTTGCTTGCTATCTATACAAAGTTATAAATTTTAAGAAAGGTGCTATTATCTATCTAACTAAACAAAATTGTCTCACTATAAATCCTACACAAGGTAAAAGGGAGGTAACTTGTTTTATCTCTTTATAGGGGCCCAATTAAGTTTTACGACTTGTTTTTCTTTTCTCTCCAGGTCATATTGACCTTACACTGTTTCCTCTTAATAAGCTCGAATTATTTTCTCAGTTTATCACAATTCCATGAGGTTGCAAAAACTCTCAGGGTTCCTTTAGTTCCATGGGGCCCTGCAGTGTCACAGTGGATTCCTTGAGGTTCCAGAGTGTCTCTTGGATCCTTTGGTTCCATGAGGCCCTGCAGTGTCACAATGGCTCCTTGATTCCATGAGGTTCCAGAGTGTCTCTTGGATCCTTTGGTTCCTCAAGGCCTCACAGTGTCACAATGGCTCCTTGACTCCACCATGTTCCAGAATATCCCAGGGTTCCCTTGGCTCCAAGAGGCTCCCCAGTGTCCCACCTTGATTCCAGGAGGCCCTGCAGTGTCCCAATGGCCACTCGGTTCCAGGAGCTCCTGTTGTGGTTGAGCTCAATTTCCCCATCCCCTGCTGTGCTCAGATGCCGTGAGAACTGCAGAGAAGCGAGCTGAGAACACGGCGGGCCCTGGTCCTCTTTGGTGCCCGGGGCTGCCCCGAGAGGGAGTCCCCGGCCCTGCCCCCGGAGCCGCCGCGCCGTCCCCTGAGCGCCGCTGAGGCGGCAGCGCTGGAGCGGGGCCGTGTCTGCCCGGAGCCGCCGCTGCCACGAGGCTGCCGCCGCTGCCGCTTTTGGCCTGCGCTGCCCCGCAGCCGCCCGGGACCGGCTTCCCAACACTGCCGGCGCCTGCGAGCGGAGCCGGCGCTCCTGCAGCGCCTCGGAGTCGCTGCTCCGCCGCCACAGCGGCTGCCGCCGGCGTCTGTGCCCGGAGCCGCCGCTCCCACGGGGCTGCCGCACTCACCGCCGGGGTTGCCGCTCGCGCAGCCGCCGCTCTGCCCCGGCTGCACCGGGACCCGGCACCGCCTCGGGCCTGCGCTGCCGCCTCAGCGGCCACAGGGACACAGGGATGGGGGACCTTTGCTCTGCCCCTGATGGGGCCTGGCTTTGTTCTGCTGGGGTCTGGGCTTTAGGAAAGTTGCTGTTCATTTTCATGCTCCACTGGAACACCTCGTGAATTCCAAAGGTTTCCTAATCCAGGGGGAGGGGTTTCTATGGCACTGGAGGTGCCGCCCCTCGGGACACATTGTCAATAAACCATCCAGCTGACTGGGATGGGTGTAAGAGCTGGGGAACACAGGATAATCAGTCATCCCCTGAAAACTTGGGAAAATTCCCAGACTGAATGGTAACCCAAATGGAACAGTTTGGATACAATTCCCAAATATTTTGGAAACTCCAGTCATTCCTGACCCCAGGATGGAAATTCAGCAGATAACTAAAGCCAGTCCCCTTGTGAGCCCACACCCAGCGGGGCTGAGGGAGGCTCTGGCAGCTCCCCAGCATGCAGCCCTGCCAGAGCCCTTGGCCATCTCTCCTGCAGGCTGTCCTGCCCTGGCCCTGCTGCTGCTCTGGCCTTGCAGGCTGCACACACCCCTCCTGCTTTCCCATCCCCTCCCAGCAGCATTTCTAGACCCTCCCTGATGGCTCTGCACCAGCTCTGGCTGTTGCCATGTGCACTTGGCCTTCTTACCTTGGATCCTGAGCCCCTGTGCCACAGGACATCCCTGCCAGAGCCCAGGCCCTTCTCCTGGGGGTCACTGCAGAGCTGAGCAGATCCAGGTCACCTCCCATTCCTCTGCAAAACCCCTGGGTCTGCTCTGGGCCCTCCAGGTCCTTGCCCTGCTCCCAAGGGCTGTGGGGGTGGTTACTGGTCAGGGCTTGGGGTTTAGAGCTCAGGGTGGGCATTAGGCAGAACTTTGGGAGGTTTGTTGTTCTGCTGGCAGTGTCTGGTTCATGATTTAGGACAGTTTTGGGCTGGGTTAGGATTAAAGCTTGGCTTTTCATACTGCTAATACAGGTTTGAGAGTGGGGTGATGATTAGAGTACCAATAAGAGTCTGGAGTTCTGGGTTTGGGCTTTTTCTGGCTTGGAATTAGAGCAGTGGATTCCTTCCAATGGGAGGGGCAGCACTTTCGGATACTGTTGGGGCTTGAGGTTACAAAGTGCACAAAGGTCCATCAGGAATGTTTGCACAGTCAGTGTTTCAGCACCCTCAACATTCGTTGAACCTGGTTTTACCTCATTAAAATCTTTCCTCTCTGTTGGCCAAGCCCCTCTTTCCTTCCCCAGTTATTTTATCCCTTTTGTCCCAGTTCCTCCCAACCTCCTCAGAACTTTCATCAGGATGAGCTCAGCTGTGTGATGATGCTGTGCAACCTCCTGGACTCAAGGAGCCACTGTGAAACTGCAGAACCTCATGGAATTACGGGGCCATTGTTACCCCTGGGGAAAGTCATGGAATCAAGAGGTCACTGGGACACTCCAGGGCCCCAAGGAGCCAAAGGAACCCAGGGCCAGTGGGCAACCTCCTGAAATAAAGGGGCCACTGTGACACTGCAGAAACCCATGGAATCAGGAGGCCATTGTGGCACTGCAGGGCCTCTTGGAAACAAAGAAACCCTGGGCCACAGTGGAATGTCATGGAATCCAGAGGCCATTGTGACACTGGGGAACCTCATGGAACAAAAGGAATCCAGGGACACTGTGGGACTTCATGGAATCAAGGGGCAGTTGTAACACTATAGAGCCTTATGGATCCAAAAGAACACAGGGAAATTGTGGAATCTCACGGAAACAAGGGACATGCGGGGCCTCATGGAACAAAGGAACCCTGAGACATTTTGGAAGCTCAAGGGAAAAAAAGGACCATTGTGGCACTGCAGGGCCCCATGGAAACAAAGGAACACAGGGACACTGAAATCTGGTCGAACCAAAGGGCCATTTTGACATGAGGGGCCTCATGGGAGAAAAGGAACCCTGAAACCTTTTGGAACCTCATGGAAGCAAGGGGCCATTCTGACCCTGAGGAACCTCATAGACTCAAGGGGCCACTGTGACACTGCAGGGCCTCATGGAACCAAATGAACCCTGAGACATCTCAGAACCTCCTGGAACCACAAGGGGCCACTGTGCCTCCCCAGAACTCCATGGAATCAAGCAGAGCCGCTGCCTCCCCCCCGCCACCGCACGGACCGGAGTCGCCGGCTCTGCCCCGCTTGGACACCTCTGGGGTCAGCGTGTTCTTGGGCAGCACAACTGATCTCAGACCAGAGAGTTTTCCACATTTTGCTTTGCCCCCTCTTTTCCCCAGGGCCAGGGCAGCCTCTTCCCATGACCCCTCTGCTCACACAGGGTGTGCTGCTCTTCTCCTGGCACATCCCACCTCCCCACAGAGCCTTTCCCCGGGGGAACACGTCTGTGCTGGCCTGAGCAGCCCTTCCTGCACCCCCTGCCCGTGCTCCCCACAGCCCCTGAGCTGGGGGGGCTGCTCTGCAGAGCACAGGGGCTGTGGGGCCTGGGGCCATGGGGAACTCTGTTGGGCTGTGCTGCTCCAGCTGGGAGGCAGAGCCAGCTGATGGTGCTCCCTGCACTGACCACCTCCCACAGACGCTCCTGTGTGGCCATGGAGGGGGCTCAGAGGGGCCCTGCCTTGTTGCAGAGCTGGGACATGGCTTTGGGGCTGCTCTTGATTGACCTGTGGAAGTTCACTGAGGGGAATACAAGTCCTCTGTGCTCTCCTGCACTTCCTGAGTTCCTACAGACAAGTCCTCACCTGCCATCAGAGCCCTCACAAGCTGCAGAGCCCCAGGCAGGTGACTTGGAGATCATTTGTCACCTCCATTGGCCATCGGCCACCAACACACAACATCTGAACCAGCCCTCAGTCCCTGAGGTCCCAGAGGGTCCCTGACCTCACTGCACTGTCTCCATGGAGAAACAAGCAAAGCAACAAGACTTTGGAGAGTCTATTCCTTGGACTTCTTCCCGATACCAGTGTTGGGAAGAGAGCTTAGCCTTCAGGAAGTGCCTGGAGGGGAACCCCTTTGCTGCTGGAACTGCTGTTGTGGAGCCCAGCCCTGTCCCAGCAGTGCCCAGGGCCTGTCCCTGCCTGTGCTCACAGGCCTGACCCACAGCAGGACAGTGACTGAGCTGCCAGAGCACTCAGGCCTTGGGCACGGACAGGAAAGGAGAGGGTGGGAGTGCAAAGAGAGCAGCTCTGAACAGCCCCAGTGCTGGGGCTCCCTGGCAGTGCTGGGACTCTTTTCCCCTCCACATCTGCAAACATGGAAATGCCCTCCAGCTTCAGGGGAGGTCTTGGAGGAAGGATCGGGGAAAAAGAACTTGTGTCCTTTCTTACACTCAGAGATTGTGATTCCTCATGTACAAACTAACACAGGGAGGATGTTTGACAAATACCTTACTGCACAAATTTTTATGTTGTTTAAATGCACACAGAGCATGATTCCTGATTTGTTTATTTTGTGGGTCAAAAAAGAGAGGTAGAGAGTGAATTATATGGGATGAAGAACAAAATTTCAGTGTTAATGACATGAACAGATGAAAAAAACAGGAAAGCCCCCCACCACTATCAAAAGCTTTAGAAGGCAGGCTGGGCCCAAAATGAGTTACACAATGAGTGTTCTGCAGAACAAAAGATGCAGTTGATTGCTCCTGAAAAACATCATCACCATTTTCCTTATGACATCCCTGAGCTCCTGGTTCCTCAGGCTGTAGATGAGGGGGTTCAATGCTGGAGGCACCACCGAGTACAGAACTGACACCACCAGATCCAGAGATGGGAAGGAGATGGAGGGGGGCTTCAGATGGGAAAACAACACAGTGCTGAGGAACAGGGAGACCACGGCCAGGTGGGGGAAGCAAGTGGAAAAGGCTTTTTGCCGTCCCTGCTCAGAGGGGATCCTCAGCACAGCCCTGAAGATCTGCACATAGGAGAAAACAATGAAAATGAAACAACCGAACAGTAAACAGGCACTAAAAACCATGAGCCCAAGTTCCCTGAGGTAGCCTGAGTGTGAGCAGGAGAGCTTGAGGATGTGTGGGATTTCACAGAAGAACTGGCCCAGGGCATTGCCCTGGCACAGGGGCAGGGAAAATGTATTGGCTGTGTGCAGCAGTGAATAGAGAAAGCCAGTGGCCCAGGCAGCTGCTGCCATGTGGGCACAAGCTCTGCTGCCCAGGAGGGTCCTGTAGTGCAGGGGTTTGCAGATGGCAACGTAGCGGTCGTAGCACATGATGGTGAGGAGGGAAAACTCTACTGACATGAAGAAGTAAAAGAAAAAGAGCTGTGCAGCACATCCCTTGTAGGAGATGGTTGTGGTGTTATGGAGGGAATTGTGCATGGCTTTGGGGACAGTGGTGCAGATGCAGCCCAGGTCTGTGAGGGAGAGGTTGAGCAGGAAGAAGCCCATGGGGGTGTGCAGGTGGTGGTCGCAGGCTACGGCGCTGAGGATGAGGCCGTTGGCCAGGAGGGCAGCCAGGGAGATGGCCAGGAAGAGCCAGAAGTGCAGGAGCTGCAGCTCCCGCCTGTCTGCCAATGCCAGGAGGAGGAACTGGGCCATGGAGCTGCTGTTGGACATTTACTCCTTCCTCAGAGTATTTTGATCTGTTGAGGAGGAAAAGCCACTGCTGAGTTAGACCAGGCTTCTGCAGCCAAACATTACCCGTCTCAGCCACCCCACTCTCAGGCTCTCTCTCCTCTCTCAGACCTCCCTGCAGCTCCCTCTCCCTGAGCTCTGCCTTTTGCTGCCTGAGGGGACCATTGGAATCAGGAACTCTCTGATGGGCTCCAAAGGCCTCCTTTCTTTGCTGGGAGAGGGACCTTGGAATGAAGGGTGATCTCACATTAAATGTATTCATGATACATCAAAGAGCTTCTCAGCTTTGCTGTTTGCAATTTGCCCAAATGAAGGACTGAGCTGAGGGAATTCTTTGGATTTGTTCACCCACTTACACCTGCCACACTTAGGAGTGGTTGTGGAGGTTTGAAATCCCTGATATTTCTATTGCACTGCAGGTCAACTCTTGTGGGTTGTGAGTGGCACAGGGACGGTCCCTTAGTGCAGAGAGAAGAGCTGCTCTGCCCATCAGTCCTGGGCTCAGCTGCCCTGTGCTGGCAGCTTGGAGCTGGAGGAGCATCACACTCAACTGTTCCCCTACAGAGAAACTGCCCAGAGATCCAGGAATCCATGTCCAAAGAACAGACTGACACACTCCTCACTTTTTCATCTGTCCCCTCCCAGAGTGAGACACAAAATGCTCCTTGCAGCTGCCCAGAGCATTTGCATGGATTTAGCACTGAGGAGTTTTCTCCATGGGGATCCTGTGCAGCACAGAGATGCTATGGCAGAGCTGTGCCCTTCTGGAGGGCACCTGCAGCCCTGCAGGACACCCAGGCAAACAGCTGAATCCCCTGAAGGTGCCTGGAGGGCACTTGGGCACTTGGCTCCCACAGACACATCCCCACAGCAACACCCAAAGGGTTTGGGTCTGCACAGGAATCTGTGCCCAACCCCAAACCCCACACTGGCTCAGAAAATCCAATGGTGAGAACAAGGAGAGCCCAGGCAGCAGGGGATGGCAGGGAAATGCCACAGTGCTGCTGCCAAGGGAGGAGGGACACAGAGACAGCTGGAAATCAGGGCCCTGTCCTTGCCTGGGCTCTGGCTGCTGCAGGGCAATGCACAGCCCAGCCCCCGTGGGCCTGAGGGCACAGGCTCTGCTTAGGCTGGGAAAGGAGCCCAGGCAGGAGCTGCTCAGGGAAGGGGTCTGTGCCACAGGGACAGCAGGGAGGGGCCCCCATCCCCCTGCCCAGCCCTTGTGGCAGCAGCTGCCTCTCCCTGCCTGCCTGTCTCTGGGTGAGGAGCTGTTCCTGCCAGCAGCCCCTGCCTGTGCCCAGCTCAGCTCCCTGCCAGTGCTGCCAGAGCCATCCCCAGCCCAGTGCCCAGGGGCAGCTCTGCCTGGGCAGGGGCTGCAGAGCAGATCCCAGACCCCCTGCGGTGGCTGGGAAGGGGGAGGTGTTCTGGGGGGATGTGCTTCCTGAGAAGGGCCCCTGGAAATGGAGGAGGTGGAGCTGAAGCTGTGAGGAGCCCTGAGCCTGCAGCTGAAGGGCTCTGCCCAGCCCTGCCCAGCCCTGCCCTGCCCTGAGGGGTCACTCCTTCCACCCACCCCTTCTCCCTGCAGGGCCCTGGCAGCTCCTTGGCCGGGCTAAGAGCTGCCCCTGGCAGGCAGCAGAGTCCCTGCCCCAGCACACAGAGCCCTGGGGGCAGGACCCTGCTCTGCACCACAGCCCTGGGCACCCCTGGCTGCACCCCCACCTTCCCACCCCACAGCCAGCCCTGGCACAGGGGACCTTCTGGCCCTGGGCCTCTGAGGGGGCAGCAGCAAGTCCTGCTCTGCAGCAGCTTCTCCTGCTGCACCCCAGCAAATCCAGCAGAGCCATCCTGACAGCTCCTGCCACTGCTGCCATTTGGCAGCTGGCAGAGGCACTTGCAGGAACTCCCCTGCACTGCTCTGCAGCCACAACCTGACCGTGGCAAAGGGCTGGCAAGGTTCCTGCCCTGAGCAGCTCTGCCCTGTCCTCCCACCCCAGGATCCCTTGAACCTCCTGCTCCCTTCTCCTCTCTGCCCTTGCTGCCTGCAGCTCCTGCCCTGCTCTGCCATATGGCCACTTCCCCTGCACTGCAGCAACTGGGAGAGTCCTGCTGAAAGATCCTGGAAGCTGTGGGATGTGCCAGCTTTAGGAAATGCCTCCAGGAAGACAAGTTGAACTTTCCTACAGCCAGAGAATTCTTCCTTCAAATCCTGGGGAGGTCTCTCCTGTGGTGAGAGCTCAGTCACCTCCCAGCCCAGGCTGCCTCTCATCTCTCTGCCTTCTCTCCTGTGCCCTGGGTGCTGCAGGCAGTGCCCTCATCCCTGCTGGGCTGGGCAGAGGAGCTGCTCCTGGGCAGAGCTGTCTCTTTGAAGCTCTTCTTGCTTGCCAGGAGCTCCCTGTGTGCCAGGAGCCCGGCCCAGCTCAGCAGCACAGCAACAGCCCCAGGTATTTCATGACCCTCAGGGGGTTTGGGGTTGTTTACATGAGACTCAGTCCCTGAGAGGAAGTTCAAACAACTTCTCAAGAAGTCAAAGTGAGTTTGAAAGACTGAAGTTTCTTGTAGTGCTAATGAGTCTCACTGAGGGACACAACTGAGAAAGTGTCCCCAGGTTCCAGTTAGAGCAGGAAACTGCAGACAGTGATGCCAAGGATGGACAAGCATGGGAAAGGTGGCTCTGATGCTGAAGAAACCTTGACTTGTTTCCTTAATCCAAAGGGCCCAGCCCTGACCCCCAGGCCCATGGAAGGCAGATCCTGTCCCTGCCTCTTTCCTCAGGGCTCTTCCTGGGGCACTGGGATGTGGGATGTGCAATGCCAAGGGCAGGCCCATGGGGTGGCACCTGCCAGGCTGCTGAGCAGGGACAAGGAGGCCATGAGGCCCCAGGGCTGCAAGGGGCACTCCCCTCCTCCTGGCATCAGGGGCACAGACAGCAGCCCTGGCCAAAGGCCTGCAGAAGGTGGCTCTGGCAGGGCCTTTCAGCTTCTCCCCCTCCCTGTCTCCTCTCCAGCCCAGGCTGTCCTACGGTTTCCATGCCCTGCCCCTTTCCCTGCAGGCTGTCGTCATCCCCCCGGCTGCCCCACCTGGCTGGCACCTTCCTGCACTGACATCTCTGCGTCCTCCCTGGCTCTTCCTGCACACACAAAGGGCTCATCCCTTGGGCTCATCCAGACTCCTCCTGGGTGAAAATGCACCACAGTATTTTCTATGGAGTGAAATTCCTTTTTCCTCATGTCCACTCGGGACCTCCCCAGCTGCACTTGGCATTAATTCTTTCTTTCTCATGCTCTTTTCTGCTCTGACAAAAGGATCCACCATCTCTAAATCCTCCCTTCAAGCCCTCTCAGGGCTGTCCTGTGCTGTCCTCAGTCTCCACACCAGTGAGGCCACAGCTCCTTAGCCCCTCTCTAGTGCTCATGTGCTTGAGACCTTTCAAGCCCATCTTGGGAGATCTCTGGGCACTCACAGATGTTTTTGCAGATGAAAATGTCGTGCTCATAGTCTAAGGAAATCACAGGGATACTTTTTACCAAGGCCTGTAGTGGCCGAACATGGGGCAGTGGCTTTGAAGTGAAAGAGAAGAGTTTTACACTGGATAATAGGAGGAAAGATTTAACAATCAGGGTGGCAAGAACTGGAAGAGGTTTCCAGATAAATTGATGTCCCATCCCTGCATTTGTCCAAGGTCAGGGAGTGTGAGTAACCTGAATTAATAAAAGATGTCACTGTCCATGTGCAGGGACTTGGACCAGATGACCTTTTATCTCCCTTCCAAACCAAATAATTCTGGGATTCTTTTGAGTCTAAAGTCTCAAACTCTTTCTCCAAAGAATTTTCATGTTGAGGACATGAACTGCCATGTTTATGGAGAAACCCTTCTATGCCCAAAAGGTAACAATTCCAAGGAAGTTCCAAGGTATCTGTAGGAAACTTGAAGCAAGTGGGTCAATGGCAGAACCTCTCAGGGTGACCTTGCAACTGAGGATGGGGGATTCAGCCTCGGGCTCTGAGACTCGTGATGGGCAGCCAGAAAGGGGATTTGGGGACTGGGTAAGACTTGTCATGGAATGTCTAGGAAAGAACCAAAGCAAGGGTAGGATCCCAGTGGTCTTTGGAGGACCAAGCATGAGAAAAGAGAGAGAAAAGAGGATGAAAAAGCTGGTCATGTTAAACAGGAGGCTGGTCAAGACACGTCCCTGGCTGTGCCCTGCAAGTGATCCCCACAGTCTGTCCCCTTTTCTTAAGAACTCCATTGCCAAGAAGTCTCTGTGGGGAGGGACCTCTCTGCTCCTGGCACAGATTGTGGCCCAAGTTCCAGCCACTGCAGCAGGAGTCACAAATAGTCAGGTCTTGTGTTCTTTGGGGGGCCAGACTCTGCCCACACTGGGGGGTGTGTGTGTGTTGGAAGCACAAAAGAGTGAAGCAAACGCAAAGCTAAACACCCAATGGAGCCTGACTTTGTCCCTAAGTGGGGGATGAGAATTGGACCCAACATGTGCAGGGACAGAGGGAGGGGTTTGTTCCCCTGGCCCTGCCCAGAAGGGACACCTTTCAGGAAGGGTTGTGGCCTTGGCTGTGCTGAGGGTTGCCCCGGGCAATGCAGCTTGGGATTGCAGTGGCACTGTCAGGGCTCTGCAGAGCTCCTGGCAGTTCCTGCCTTTGTCCCCAGCAATGCCAGAGACCTGCAGGGGTTGCAGTCAATCCCTTGTGCTCTTTGGGACCCCGACTGGCTCTGCTGAATGTCAGCAGGCCTGGAGTTCCCAGACTGTTCCTGCATCCAGGGTCGGGCCTGCAGTGACGTTTGTGCAGCATTCAATTGGGGCAGTGGCAGGATGGCCATGGATCCATTCCTGCACAAACACAATGGGGCTCCATCCCAGGCAGGGAGAGAATGGGCCCACAAATGTTGGAAGGATAACAATAAGGTAGTTTTGTCACTGTGGAATCCCATGGAACCAAAGGAACCCTGGGACATGGCAGAACCTCCTGGAATAAAGGGGACATTGTGACCCTGCAGCACCTCATGGAACCAAAGGGAGTCTGGGACGTGGCAGGGCCTGATGGAAACAAAGGAACCTCCTGGGAACAAAGGGACCCTGGACACTGCCAAAACTCAGGGAGACAAGGGAACTCCAGGACACTGTGGAATCTCCTGGAATCCAGGGGCCATTGGAATACACTGGGGCCTCCTGGAACCAAAGGGAACATGGGACACTGTGGAACCTCATAGAATCAAAAGGACCCCAGGACTCTGTGGAATGTCAGGGAATCAAGGGGCCAGTGTGACATCCCAGAACCTTTTGGAACCAAAGGGAACCAACGGGACATTGCAGAATCTCATGGAATCCAGGGTCCATTGTGACCCTGGGGAAAATGATGGAATCAGTGGGCCATTGTCGCACTGCAAGGCCTTTTGATGCCAAAGAACTCTGGGAAACAGTGCAACCTCATGGAATCAAGGAGCCATTGTGCCTCTGCAGGGCCTTATAAAGCCAAAGGAAGCCTTGCACACTGTGGAACCTCATGGAGTCAAGGGACCACTGTGATCTTGCAGGGCCTCATGGAACTGAAGGAAACCTGGGATTCTGCAGAACCTCATGGAATCAGGCAGCCACTGTGACACTGCAGGACCTCATGGAATCAAATGTCCATTGTGACAGTCTAGGGCCTCAGGGAATCTAATGAATCCCAGGACACTGTGGAACCTTATGGAACGATTGGGCATTTGTGACTCTGCACAACCTCATGCAACTGAGGGGCTGTCTTTGTTTAAAGACAAAAATTGGGGTGGGAACTCCAATGAAATGAATCCCTTCCTTTTTATTTCTTACTAATACAGAGAGATAAAACTCTTAAGAGTTTACTGACAAGGAAATAGCAGCAACCACAAAGATATACAGGGAACAGCTGACCCACAAAGAGGGGAATTCTTCACCCACCTGGCATTCCCGGAACAAAGTGGGAAAATGGTGGAGGGTCCTGCCTGATAACCACCCCCCTCTGCCCCAGCAAGCCAAAGAAACTCTGGGAAATGGGGGCAGAAGCAGAAGCACGTTCCTGGGCTCAGGGTCACTCTGGGGCTCTCCCCGGCCGTGGTGCTGAGCGAGCTCAGCGCTCGGGGCGGCAGCAGCAGGGCCCCGGGGCAGGACGGCGCCGTGGGGACTCTCCAGGCACCAACCCTGGGGTCCAGGGAGGAGAAAAAGTTCCTTTTGCTGCCTGGCATTTTCCTTCTTTCTTCCCCTCCCTGCCCAGCCCCAGCCTGGGGCAGGAACTCCTTCTTAAAGAGACAGTCCCTCCAAAACAGTGTTGGAAAAATGGCCTAAAATACTAAAACTCCTGAAACCATGACATTTTCCATCTCTGTATTCTATTCCCTTTTTCATCATGCAGCCTCCCAGGGATCCTTTGGTTCCATGAGGCCCTGCAGTGTCACAATGGCCCCTTGATTCCTTTGTGCCACTGGAGACACCCCATAATCCAGCACAGCCTGTGGTGCTGTTGGTCATGGCCTGACAAGTGATGTCTGTCTGGAAAGAGGCACAGCTTTAATACTTTCACATTTAAATAATGTTTAAGCACATTTTCATTACTGGGTCATTGGAGTACTTTTAAGAAATGGCAAAGTTTTCCCACCATGACAGAACAAGAATTTTCTGGACGTGTACTGATGGCAGGAGAAGAAATACTGATCTGCCCCTCTACCTGTAGTACCACTATTCCGTCTATAACTTCATCTCCCTCTATCTTCAGGTGTTTCCACCTCTCCTGTTTAAATAGTCATGTCTGAGGACATCTCTTCAGCAGACTTGCTGGTTGTGTGTCCTTCCTGTTGCTCCCTGGTTTCCTCCTCCAGTTGCTCTCTGCTCATTCACTGCCTCTCAATTGACTGGTTTCATGCTTTGAGCTTCAGGGAGCTGCCCAATCTTTCAGAAGATTAAATAGCACATTAGTCAACATCTTAATTGTGTTTGTATCCATCAGAGAACAACCTTTTCTTATGTTTGTGTCTAAAACTCTTCCTGTATGGAAATGCCTTGTGAATTGGTGACACATCAGATGCTGCCGGGACATTGCAGAGAGCTGAGAGAAGAGTTTTGATGTTTATTAACATGTATCATCTTTACCTATTTTTTATATTGGCCATGAATAGAAACCTTTCTGTAGCTCTCTCACCAGTTCCACATCTCCCAAAGAACACAAACCTGAGGAGTTGGGGTTCCCACTCCAGTGGCACTTGGAGCTCCCTCCGTACCCAGAGCACAGAGCTCCCTTGTCCCACAGAGTCCTTGGAAATGGAGGGATTAAGGACACAGGACAGGCTGTGGGGACCAGTTGCAGGGCATGGTCAGGGCTTTGGGGTGGTTGTGAGTCCAGGGCAGGACCCGGCACTTGGCCTTGTTGAACCTCCTCCAAGTGGCCTGGGCCCATGGATCCAGCCTGTCCAGATCCCTCTGCAGAGCCTTCCTGCCCTCCAGCACATCCACACTCCCCCCAGCTTGGTGTGCCCTGGGAACTGCCTGAGGCTGCACTCGATGCCCTTGTGCAGATCCTTGAGAAAGAGATTGAAGTGCCCTGAGCCCAGTGCTGAGCCCTGGGAACACCCCTGGATGGAACTCCATTGCCCACCACTCCTTGGGCCTGGCCATCCACACAGATGTTTGCCCAGTGAACAGATGCTGCAGAAGGTGTTTGATAAAGGTCCTGTAAGCCCAGAATATTGGGATGAGTGCAGATTTAGCTCTGCACAACACACAAATTCATTCACTTTCTCTCTTTTCCTCCCACTGTGGTTCAAGGGAACTTGTGACTTCCGTGTGTGACTCACTGTGTGCAAAGGGCAAATATGGAC
The DNA here is from genome assembly GCF_036250125.1 of Pseudopipra pipra. NCBI lineage: Eukaryota > Metazoa > Chordata > Aves > Passeriformes > Pipridae > Pseudopipra > Pseudopipra pipra. The sequence continues at coordinate 21,673,782 of NC_087580.1, forward strand.
AGAATCTGGGGCAGGGAGTGTTTGGAGGATCTTGGGATCTGTGCTTGACACAGAAGGTGTTTGCCATTGGTCTAAGGCTATCTACTGTGCAAAGTGGACTTCAGTGGAGGCAATGTGGACTTAATATACAGCAGGGGAAGGACTTTTGTTTTTATTGAGCTGTGCCTTCCTTTGGTTTTGTTTGCTGGCAATAAATGAACATCCCTCTGTGTCTCGGGCAGCTCTTTCTCCAAGCCAAGCAGGTGGGAGTTGGTGCCAAGGAGCTGAAACCTGCAGGTCCAGCCTTGAGTGGAGGGAGCTCAGATTTGCCCAAGGCTGCTTTGAGTCCCAGGGCTTTGATGAGGGAATGGTGGGGTGGGGATAGGGATAAAGTCTGATGGATTGTCAGACAGAAAGGGTCTTGATTTTCTTATCTATTCAGATTGAATTAAGAATTGCCCAGGATCAATATCAACTGGGGATTGCTGATATTAATGTTAAAACAGGAAAAAAGGAAACGGGACATAAAAAAGGAAATGTTTTCTCATTGTTTCTTTAATACAATATATTCACTTGGAATGCACTTCTGAGATCTGTCTAATTAACCACAAAGGATTTGAAGACTTGCAAGTAAATTATTCCCAGGGGTTTGTCTGGTTAAGATGCCATCTCTGAGAAGAGAGTGTGGAGGAATGAGCAGACAAGGAGACCATCCCTGGGGCTGGGGAAGCGGGAACTCAGAGTCACTGGTTCCAGGTGGAAAGTGGACTGTGGGATGTTTCTGGGAGAGCCCCTAAAGGCTGTGCTGGTTTCAGGGGGAGTACAGTTAAATTTCTTCCCTGTGGCCAGTGCAGGGCTGTGGTTTTGGTTTGTGCTGAACACATGGTTGATAATCACAGAATGACAGAATAGGATGAGTTGGAAGGGACCCACAAGGATCATCCAGCCCAACCCTTAGCCCTGCACAGGACCATCCCCAAGGGTAACACCATGAGCCTGAGAGTTTCATCCAAACACTTCCTGAGCTCTGTCAGCCTTGGTGCTGTGCCCACTGCCCTGGGGAGCCTGGTCAGTGCCCAACCACCCTCTGGGGGAAGAATTTTTGTCTAAAATCCAACCTAACACAACTTCAGGTCATTCCCTTGGGTTTTGTCCCTTGTCCCCCCAGAGCAGAGCTCAGACCCTGCCCCTCCTCTGCCCCTGCCCAGGAAGTTGGACCTGCAGTGAGGTCTCCCCTCAGTCTCCTCCAGCTGAACACACCAAGTGCCCTCAGTGTCCTCACACGCCTTCCCCCCAAGGCCCTTCCCCATCTTCCTTGCCCTCCTTTGGACACTCTCTAATGGCTCAATCTCTCCCTTCCATTGTGTCCCCCCAAACTGCCCCAGTGTTGCCTGTCAGGTCCCTTCTCTCAGCAGGAGCTGATGGCTCAGCCCGTGACTCATGGCTGGGCCAGGGGCTCTCCAGCTGCCCCTGCCCTGGCCCATGACAGCCCAGCACAAGCCCCTTTGGTTCAAAGAGGCCCTGCAGTGTCACAATTGCCTCTTGATTCCATGAGGCCCCACGTGTCCCAGTGGCCACTTGCTTCCATGTGTTTCTGTAGTTTCCCAGGATTCCTTTTGTTCCATGAGGCCCCACATGTCAGAATGGCCCTTTGATTCCAGGAGGTTCTGCCCTGTTCCAGGTTTCCTTCAGTTCCATGTGGCCCTGACATGTCACAATGGACCCTTGACACCGTGAGGTTCCACAGTCTCCAAGGGCATTTTTGTTCCACGAGGCCCTGCAGTGTCCCAAGGGCCACTTGATTCCAGGTGGTTGCTCAGTGTCACAAAGGCCCCTTGTTTCCACAAGGTTCTGCAGGGTCTCCTTGTTCCCACTGTTCCATGAGGTTCTGCAGTGTCACACTGGCCCCTTCATTCCATGAAGTTCCACAGTGTCCCTGGATTCCTTTGGCTCCATGAGGCCCTGCACTGTCAGACTGGGCCCTTGATTCTCTGAGGTTCCACAGTGTAACAATGGCCCCTTGGTTCCCTGAGCTTCCAAAATGTTTCTGGGTTCCTGTGCTTTCATGAGGGCCCACCTGTCAAATGGCCCCTTGGTTACACGAGTATCCACAGTGTCCCAGTTTTCCTTTGCTTCCATGAGGCCCTGGAGTGTCACAATGAGCCCTTGGTTCCATGAATTCCAGAATGTCTTGGAGCTCCTTTGGTTCCACTGGGAACTGCATGTCCCAGTGTTCCTGGGTTACTGGGATGTTCTCCACAATTCCTTTAGTTCCATGAGGCCCTGCAGTGTCACAACTGGCCCTTGACTCCATAAGGATCCAAAAAGTCCCAGGGTTCCTTTGGCTCCATGAGGCCCTGTAGTGTCACAATGGTCCCTTGTTTCCATGAGGTTCCACAGTGTCCCAGAATTCATTTTTTCCATGAGACCATGGACTTTTACTCTGGAGCCCTGATTCCCTGCAGCCATGCTGTGTCACAATGGCACCTTGGTTCCATGAGATCCTACAGTGTCCCAGGGTTCCTTCTGGAGCATGAGACCCTGCAGTGTCACAGGTGTCCCTTGATTCCATGATATTCCACAGGGTTCCTCTGATTCCATGAGGCCCCAGAGGTCACAAAGGCCCCTTGATTCCAGGAGGTTCCACAGTGTCCCAAGGGTCCCTTTAGCTCCGTGGGGCTCTTTGACATCCCGTGACCTCCCGGCTCTTTAGGAGCCCTGAGAACTTCACCAGGGGGAAGTGCCGGATTCTGCCCTGGGATGGGGCAACCCCGCATGGACGGACAGACTGGGAAGGAGAGGCTGGAAAGCAGTGCTGGGAAAGGGCCCTGGGGGTGCTGGTGGGTGGCCAGTTGGCCCTGAGTCAGCAGTGCCCTGGCAGCCAGGAGGGCCAAGCCTGTCCTGGGGGCATCAGGCCCAGCATGGCCGGCCAGGCCAGGGAGGGGATTGTCCCGCTCTGCTCTGCCCTGGGGCGGCCTCACCTGCACCATTGGGGCAGTTTGGGGGGACACAATGGAAGGGAGAGATTGAGCCATTAGAGAGTGTCCAAAGGAGGGCAAGGAAGATGGGGAAGGGCCTTGGGGGGAAGGCGTGTGAGGACACTGAGGGCACTTGGTGTGTTCAGCCGGAGGAGACTGAGGGGAGACCTCACTGCAGGTCCAACTTCCTGGGGAGGGGCAGAGGAGGGGCAGGGACTGAGCTCTGCTCTGTGGGGACCAGGGACAGGACTGAGGGAATGGCCTGGAGTTGTGTCAGGGGAGGATCAGGTTGGATTTTAGAAAGAGGCACTGACAATGGGGAAGAAATTTAACTGTACTCCCCCTGAAACCAGCACACCTTTTAGGGGCTCTCCCAGAAACATCCCACAGTCCATTTTTCACCTGGAACCAGTGACTCTGAGTTCCTGCTTCCCAGCCCCAGGGATGGTCTCCTTGTCTGCTCATTCCTCCACACTCTCTTCTCACTGATGGCATCTTAACGACACTCTGGGAATAATTTACTTCTAAGTCTTCATTTCCTTTGTTGTTAATTAGACAGATCTCAGAAGTGCATTAAAATAAACACATATTGTATTAATAAAACCATGAGAAAAGAGATCTTTTTTGTGGCCTGTTTCCTTTTTTCCTGTTTTTACACGGATATCAACAATCCCCAGTCGATATTGATCCTGGGCACTTCCTAATTCAGTCTGAATAGATAAGAAAATCAACACCCTTTATGTCTGAGAATCCATCAGACTTTATCCCTATCCCCACCCCACCATTCCCTCATCAAACCCCTGGCACTCAAAGCAGCCTTGGGCAAATCTGAGTTCCCTCCACTGAAGGCTGGACCTGCAGGTTTCAGCTCCTTGGCACCAACTCCCACCTGCTTGGCTTGGAGAAAGAGCTGCCCAAGACACAGAGGGATGTTCATTTATTGCCAGCAAACAAAACCAAAGGAAGGCACAGCTCAATAAAAAACAACAGTTCTTCCACTACTGTATATTAAGTTCACTCTGCCTCCACTGAAGTCCACTTTGCACAGTAGATAGTCTCAGTTTTTCCAGCTCCGGGCACAGGGCCAGTCCCTAAGCTGGGGCAGCCAGAAAGCTGTTCTCATTTTCTGATCAGTCCTGCTCTGCTCAGGAAAGGAATCTCACACAAAAGCTTATTGCAGGTTCATTTATGTCACTCAAATCCAATAGGAGACTCCCCAGTTAGACTAAGTCTCTGGGACACACAAGATGGGGGCTACTGAAGAAGGAGGGAATGGAAACAGGACATTTTTTTTTTAAGAAAACATCAAAAGCATAGAAAATAAAAACCTGTACATAAGGAAAGACCTCATTGTTCATGGGAGTTCTGGCACACAGTAGGAGCGTCACTGGGCAAACAGTATTCTACAGTTCAACATCACGGACTGTTCTGACCCTAAAATCAAATCCTTTGAGGTACACAGAGTGTTTCCCCATCCCTCTGCATCATCCACCAAGTGCACCCAAGTCCTTGAGCAGAAACAATCCCATGGGTGGCTTTGCCTTTGCTTAAGGCAGGACTAATCCAAAGTGTCCTCCCCAACATATTCCTCATATGGACCACAGGGATTTTATCCCCTTCAATGGTAGGGAGAGGTTCTTTTTGGGCAGGGCCAGTTGAAATGGTAGAGTTCACTAACAAGGTTTGTGTGATGCCCTAAAGCTTTCTGGATATTTTCTTCTATTATTTTAAAAGTAGTTGTGTAGTAAATGTAGAAGTTAATGTAGCTGTATTATATGCCACCATTTAGCACAGTACTTTACACAGACCCAATCTTATTACCCCATTTGATATCAAACTTTCTAAATTCCTTTAGCATGTTTACACTTCTTTTCAAGGTCAAATTGTAGAAAAACACCTCTATTGAACAACATCACACCCCAGGCCTGGACAACAAGATCCCACAACGGACAAAGCAACCTTCAAGCCCAGAATGTTGGAGGTGCTCCAAGGACTGTACGTGCTGTGAAGAAGATAAAGATGAGGAAGAAGGGGTCCCAAAGACCCCAAACCCAATTCCCCAAGGGGCGTGTTGGGGGCAGAACTGGGCAGATCCAGGAGGTGGAGAGTTTTGGCATTGGACGGAACATCTTCTAAAACTGTAGAACCATTGCCTGGGAGGGTGCGTCGTGTGTGTTCCCCTGGGCCTGTGGGCCTGATTAAAGGACCCGCTCTTTTGAGCTGATCTTAGACACTGAACTGGCCTGGAGTTTTCTCTCTTGAGCTTACAGGATTAACTAACTGGGTGGCTTTTGCTAAATGCACATCCCAAGGTTTGAAGGTCCCACTGCCCATTGCTTTCAAGGTGATTTTGAACAGTCCACTCTACCATTCAACTTTCCCAGAGGCTGGTGCCTGACAGGGAATATGATCCATCCACTCCATGCCGAGCTCTCTGGTCCAGGTGTGCACAAGGTTGTTTTTGGAAAAGAGTCCTGCTGTCCAACCCCAGTGTTTCTGGAGGGCCGTGTCTCCCCAGGACTTGCTTTTCCCCAGGATGGTGTTCTGGGCAGTGGTGGGAGGCACAGGGGGTGTCTCCTGCCATCCAGGGGTTGTGTCTACCATTGTCAGCACATAGAGCTTGCCTTGGTGGGTTTGGGGAGTGTGCTGGGATCAATCTGCCAGGCCTGCCCACATCTCTAGTTCAGCCATCATCCCCCACCCCACAGGGGCTTTACCCTCTTGGCCTCTTTGATGGCAGCACATGTTTCCCAGGTCTGGAGAACCTGGCAGTTGGTGTCCAGGGTTAAATGCAGCCCTGGATCACAAGCCCAGCTGGATGTTGCAGCTCTTCCCTGAGGCCCTGAGGTGTCCTGGGCCCAGCGAGCCAGGAATAATTCCCCCTTGTGTTGCCAGTCCAGCTCTGCCTGAGACACTTTCATCTGGTCAGTCCCATCCCCCTGTCCATTGTTGGATGTCACTCAGGAGCCCAACTCTTGGCTCCCTGTGCATCTCCAGGATGGACTTTCACAGCCAACCTCTCGACCCGGGTGGCAGGAGGGCCTACCCTGAGAAGGCCTAAAATCCCCTCAGACAATGCCAACAGTGCCAGCTCTCATGCAAGCTGTCTGTGAGATCTGCCAGTTACTGGTGCCACCATGGGAATGGGTTTGGTGTTGGATGATGCTCAAACCAGCCTGGTTCACCCAACTCCAAACACACATCCTGCTTTTGGAAGTTGGATGGGACAGAGAAGCTGCTCACTGGCCTGTCCATTTGTGAGGAGCAGTCAATCCCTTCCTACTGGAGAAGTCCAGTCCCCTTTCATCCAGGCAGGTTCTTCTAACACAGCCCTTCTTGGGGTAGATGTGTGGAGATTCCTGCCTTGGGTGGGGACGCCCTCCAAGGACACTCCTCAAGGTTGAGCAAAATAAATCTCCCCACGACCATTGGTCTGGGTGAGTTCCATCAGATCTCTACTTAATAATTATGACTTTTGGCTAGTTTTAATATAACTGTTTCAATAACTGCTTCAATATAGTGCAGTGTCCTATTTTATACTGTACTACTACTACTTTTAACATTCGTATTGTGTACTAAATTATCGTGATTTATATCTTTTGTCTGGTCATTTGTAAGAATAAATGATTCATTTTATATAAATATTCTAATTTGGCCAATCATTAAAACCTGTAGGAAAAAAGTGGTTCAATCACACTTCTGTAATTCCTTAAATTTAATTTGTTGACAAAATATGAGGCAAAGATTGGATCCCTTATTTCCTGAGGCTCCGCAGTGGGACGATGGCTTCTTGATTCCATGAGGTTGCACTGTTTCCCAGTGTTCTTGGGCTCCAGAAGGCCCTGCAGTGTAACAATGGCCCACTGATTCCATCATTTTCCCCAGGGTCACAATGGACCCTTGATTCCAGGAGGTTCCCCAGTATCACAATCGTCCCTTTGACTCCAGAAGGCCTTGCAGAATCAGAATGGCCCCTGGATTCTGGGAGTTTCCACAAGGTCACAATGGACCCTTGATTCCATGAGATTCTGCAGTGTCCTGTTGGTTCCCTTTGGTTCCAAAAGGTTCTGGGATGTCACACTGGCCCCTTGATTCCCTGACATTCCACAGAGTCCTGGGGTCCTTTTGATTCCATGAGGTTCCACAGTGTCCCATGTTCCCTTTGGTTCCAGGAGGCCCCAGTGTATTCCAATGGCCCCTGGATTCCAGGAGATTCCACAGTGTCCTGGGGTTCCCTTGTCTCCCTGAGTTTTGGCAGTGTCCAGGGTCCCTTTGTTCCCAGGAGGTTCCTTTGTTTCCATCAGGCCCTGCCACGTCCCAGACTCCCTTTGGTTCCATGAGGTGCTGCAGGGTCACAATGTCCCCTTGATTCCACGAGGTTCCATCATGTCCCAGGGTTCCTTTGGTTCCAGGGGGTTCCACAGTGACAAAACTCTCTTCTTCTTCTCCTTGCAACATTTGTGGACCCACTCTCTCCCTGCCTGGGATGGAGCACCATTGTGTTTCTGCAGGAATGGATCCATGGCCATCCTGCCACTGCCCCAATTGAATGCTGCACAAACGTCACTGCAGGCCCGACCCTGGATGCAGGAACAGTCTGGGAACTCCAGGCCTGCTGACATTCAGCAGAGCCAGTCGGGGTCCCAAAGAGCACAAGGGATTGACTGCAACCCCTGCAGGTCTCTGGCATTGCTGGGGACAAAGGCAGGAACTGCCAGGAGCTCTGCAGAGCCCTGACAGTGCCACTGCAATCCCAAGCTGCATTGCCCGGGGCAACCCTCAGCACAGCCAAGGCCACAACCCTTCCTGAAAGGTGTCCCTTCTGGGCAGGGCCAGGGGGACAAACCCCTCCCTCTGTCCCTGCACATGTTGGGTCCAATTCTCATCCCCCACTTAGGGACAAAGTCAGGCTCCATTGGGTGTTTAGCTTTGCATTTGCTTCACTCTTTTGTACTTCCAACACACACACCCCAGTCTGGGCAGAGTCTGGCCCCCCAAAGAACACAAGACCTGACTATTTGTGACTCCTGCTGCAGGGGCTGGAACTTGGGCCACAATCTGTGCCAGGAGCAGAGAGGTCCCTCCCCACAGAAACTTCTTGGCAATGGAGTTCTTAAGAAAAGGGGACAGGCTGTGGGGATCACTTGCAGGGCACAGCCAGGGACGTGTCTTGACCGGCCTCCTGTTTAACATGACCAGCTTTTTCATCCTCTTTTCTCTCTGTTTTCTCATGCTTGTTCCTCCAGTGACCATTGTGATCCTACTCTTGCTTTGGTTCTTTCCTAGACATCCCAGGACAAGTCTTGCCCAGTCCCCAAATCCCCTTTCTGGCTGCCCATCATTAGTCTCAGAGCCCGAGGCTGAATCCCCCATCCTCAGCTGCAAGGTCACCCTTAGAGGTTCTGCCATTGACCCACTTGGTTACAGTTTCATACAGATATCTTGGAACTTCCTTGTTACCTTTTGGGCTTAGAATGGCTTCTTCAAAAACATGGTAATTCATGTCCTAGCAATGGAAATTCTTCTGAGAAGGAGTTTGAGACTTTAGACTCAAAGAATGACAGAATGCTTTGGCTTGGAAGGGACATAAAAGCCCATGTGGTCCAACTCCTGGACGTGGACAGTGACATCTTCACTAATTGAGGCTGCTCAAAGTTCCTAACTTTGGACAAATGCAGGGAGGGCACATCCTCTTCTCTGAGAACCTGTTGCAGTTCTTGCCAGCCCCACTGGTAAATATTTCTTCATTTTATCCAATATAAAGCTCCCTTATTTCAGTTTAAACCCATTGCCCCATATTCTGCCACTACAGGGCTTGGTAAAATGAATCACTGTGACTATCTGAGACTATGAGCATAATGTTTTCATCTGCAAACACCTTGGAGAGTGCTCAAAAATGTCCCTAAAAAAAGTTTTTCCTTATTTTTCTTAGAAGCCTCTGTGTTGTTGCATCCTCTCCCCCCATTCTCCTCAGGTCTGGTCGATGATCTCAGGAGCTCCTGACAAGCCTTGACCAAACCAGCTGAGCAATGAAGAGCCCCTGGACTGGACCAGGGCTGTGAGGAAGTGTCCCTGGACTGGACCAGGTGCTCCTGGATGATACAGGTGGGAACAATCTGGAGTGGAACAGTTTGGGAACAAAGGATAATCAGTCATCCCATGAAAGCCTTGGAACTTTCCCTGCCTGAATCTCAGCTCAAATGGAGCAGTTTGGATACAATTCCCAAATAGTTTGGAAACTCCAGTCATTCCTGAGATGAGGATGGCAATTCAGCAGATAACTAAAGCCAGTCCCCTTGTGAGCCCACACCCAGCGGGGCTGAGGGAGGCCCTGGCAGCTCCCCAGCACCTCCCTCTCAGTGGGACACCTCTGGCAGCCTCTCCCAGCTCGGGAACCCTCCAGTTTGCAACACTCCAAAGAGCGGCGCTGATGGCCAGGACAATTCTGATCCCCCTCCACAAACACTCCTCCAGCTGGGACCCTTGTCACTAGATGACTGTTCAATTGGTCAATGATTAAGTGCTACTAATCTCTTTTGCCATCTTGTCTTTGGATCCAAATCCTTTGCACCTTGACCCTCTTGCATCCTAAGGCTCTGTGGAAATCATTCCCTTTCATCAAAAAAATACATATTTTTTGTGACATCCACTTTAAAATCTTCCTCCTTAGCTAAACTACAAAACAACTCCAATTAGATGTTCAAGTCTTGAAGACTTGAAGACAATTAAAGGAAGGAAAATAATTTATTTTTCAGTGTTTTAAGTGGGTCCCACAGTGTGTTTGGAGCTGCATCAGCTGTCAGTCCAAGATGGGCCATGTCAGAACTGGTGAGGCTGGGGGTGAGGAGCAAGGTTGATCATCCAGGGTCAGTGTGGATCTCCTGAGGAGACACTCAGCATCAAGATCACTTGGAGAACACCTCTGTCACCTGTTCTTTGAACTAAAATATATCCATCATTGAATTAAAAAAAAAAGTAAAAACTTTGAAGACTTGTTTTGAAATTGCCTTGAAGACAATTAAAGGAAGACAAAGAGATCCTGAGGGATTTCTGCATTTTAATGAGCCCCACGGTGTGTTTGCAGCCCAGCCCATGATCCTGAGGTACTGAGAGAAGCTTGAAGCAGCTGCTGAAGAAGTCAGAAGCCAAACTGCAAGTGCCTTGAAGCATTGCTGGGCCCCACTGAGGGCAGGCACTGCCAAAGCCTCCCCAGGGACTCCTTGGAGCAGCTCCTTGGAGGCCAGGAGTGCAGGCAGACCAAGGCTCTGGGCAGGCCCCTGCAATGCTGAGCAAAGCCTGCCTTGGTTTTGTGGAGCACAAAGGCCAAGGCCTGAGCCCCAGGCCCTGGCCCAGCAGATCCTGTCCCTCCCGGCTGGCTCAGGGCTGTTTGGGGGCACTGGGATGGGAGGGGGAGGAACAACAAAGGCCCAAAACTGGGCAACCCCTGCCAGGCTGCTGAGGGAGGGGCGAGGCAGAACCCAAGGGCAGAACCTGCCAGGCAAGTTGGTTGTGGTGGCCTGAGTGGCAGAGGCAGCTGCCAGAGGCAAGGGGACAAAGGCCTGGGTGCCTTTGGGCCTTGCAGCCCTGCCAGAGCCCTTGGCCATCTCTCCTGCAGGCTGTCCTGCCCTGGCCCTGCTGCTGCTCTGGCCTTGCAGGCTGCACACACCCCTCCTGCTTTCCCACCCCCTCCCAGCAGCATTTCTAGACCCTCCCTGATGGCTCTGCACCAGCTCTGGCTGTTCCCTGGAACACAAAGCCATGGGCTGATCCTGACTCCCTCTGGGTCACCTCTTGCAGCACAAGGGTCCCCTTTGAGTGACATTTCTTTTTCCTCACCTTCAGTCTGAACCTTCAATGCTACTCTTTGTGGTGATTTCATTCTATTTCCAACATGGAGAAAAGCTCCATCCTGTCAGATCTCCTCTAGACTCTCATTCCTCCAGAATGGGGAACCTCACAGACAGACAGACCAGTCCAGATGTGGTGACCTCAGGACTGTGTTCAGGGGGTGACAACTCCCTTGTCTGGGTGCCCACACTCCCCCTAAGGCAGCCCCATGTGCAGTTGGCCTTAAATCAAGGGGTCATTCTGATTCTTTGTAATGTCACAGAATCAAGTGGCACCGTGACACTGCAGGGCCTCATGGAACCAAAGGAATGCAGAGTCACTGTGGAATCTCATGGAACCAAGGGACCATTGTGACAAGGGCCCATTCCATGACTCTTTGGAACAAAAGGAACCCTGAGACATCTCAGAACCTCATGGAACCAAGGGGCCACTGTGCCTCCCCTGAACTCTATGGAATCAAGCAGAGCCACTGCCTCCCCACCACCACTACATGGACCAGAGTCGCCGGCTCTGCCCCACTTGGACACCTCTGGAGTCAGCATGTTCTTGGGCAGCACAACTGATCTCAGACCAGAGAGTAGCCCAGATTTTGCTTTGTCCCCTCTCTCCTCTGGTTTTCTTTTTTGTTCTTTGTTCATTCAGGAGGAAAAGGGGAAAGGGAGGCACATGTTGATCCCTGGTTTTATCTGTTTACAAAAGGGAGTTGGGGTAGGGGGGAGACAGGAGGCAATTTCTCTCTCTGTTGTAGCTTTGAACTGTTTTGTTGGTATTGCTGGTTTTGCTGTTATACTTCTTGTCAGTGAACTGTTATTTTTTTCACTTATACCTCCTTGTATTTTGTCTCCCTGTAGTGGTGGGGAATAAAAGAGGAGTGAATCCATTTTATTGGAGTTCCCACCCCAATATGTGTCTTTAAACCAGGACAGGTTTCTCAAGGGCTCACTGAAATTTGGCATCATTCACAAAGGACTTGAAAACACATTTTGTCCCATTGTACAGAGAGATAATAAAGATGTTCTCCAGCGGTGTTCAAGGGCTGGTCACTGAGGGATTTCATCCAGAAGTTTCTGGCAAGAGGACTTTGTGCCATCGATTTTATTTGACACTCTTCATTCAGCCAGCTTCCCACCCAGCACATCTTCTACTTCTTCAGTCCAGCTCTTACCAGTCTGGCCATAAGGAGACCACAGAACACTATGTCAGGGGCCTTGATAAAGTCTGGGCACAAAACATCCTCTTCTATTCCCTCCCACAGGGGTTCTGCAATCCCTGCCTTGTCCTTCCCATGCCTGGCAATGGCTGCAGCAGGACTTGCCCTATCCCCTTCCCTGCTGAGCCTGAGCAGTGTGGAACTCTGCCAACCCTCCTTGCTGCCCTGTTTGCAGACTGGTTCCATGTCTGCCTTTGCCAAGGCCCCAGGAAGCTCTGGGCTGGCTCTGGCCTTTCCAAGGGTTTGGGAGAGGTCTCCCCGTGACACTGCCCAGCCTTCTCAATATTGCTGGTACCAAAACCTTTTCAAAATCCCACACTTCCAGAGGAGTGCCCAGGACACAACACAGGTTGTCCTGGTGGTTGTGGAGAATGAGAAGGGATTTCTTCCTCGAGGCCAACCCCTCCAATTGGATTTGAGTGCAGCTGAAAGGTTCCCTCAGCATTTCCCCGGTGCCTCCCTGCCCTGAAGGTTTGTGGCCATCAGGCTGGAGCTGAGGGGGTTGGGCAGGTGCCTGAGGAGGGAATAGAACAAGGGCTGTGTCCAACTGTGCCAGGAGGGCTGTGCTGGGCAAGGATGAGGAGGCTGCAGAAAACAGTGGCACTGCGGAGGGGAGAGGAGCAGGTGGATGGACCTTGTGCCTGCCCACGCTGGGCAGGAGCTGCCCCAGGATGGCAGCTCTGAAGCACTCACAGGATGTCCCTGGGAACAGGAGGGGAAGACTGGATCTGAAAATGAAACCTGGAAAGCAGAGAGCAGGAGTGTCATGGTGACACTGCAGGAGAGTTCCAGCCCTGGAGCAAGGTGACAGAAGAAGTGACCCAGTCCATGCAGTGGCCTCAGAAGATCCCACAGCATCCTGGAGATGCTGGAAGGGAGCCCAGCTCTGCTTCACAAGTTCCCAGGGCCTGTCCCTGCCTGTGCTCCAAGGGCTTCCATCCCCCAGGACTGTGCTCAGAGAGCACTCAGGCCTTACAGCGAGAAAGGGGCTCAGGAGGACAGTGTGGAAGTGGCAAGAGAGCAGCTCTGCAAAGACCAAGCACTGCTGCTCCCTGGCAGTGCTGCTGGGCTGGGATTATTGTCTCCTTCCCGTTTGCAAATACCCCCTGTCCTGCAGTGTGCTGTCCTTTGGGAACATCTGAGAAGAAGGGTCTTGGACAAAGAAGGCACTGCAGGGTCCTTTATTTTGTTTAAATACTCAGAGAGCACAGTTAATCATTTTTACATCTCTGGGTCAAATTCAGTGGGTAGACATGAAAATAGAAGGCAGGTGCATAATAATATTTCATTGTACAGAAAATTATTGCAGAAACAACCGAATGACCTCCACAAAAAACCTGAGCAGAAAGGCTGGGCCATGAAGGAGTCCGTTCTGAATGCTATGCACCAGAAAACAGGCACTTTATTGCTCCTGAAAAGCATCCAGTCATCATTTTTCTCATGGCGGCTTTGAGCTCCTGATTCCTGAGGCTGTAGATGAGGGGATTCAGTGCTGGAGGCACCACTGAGTATAGAACTGACAGGGCCAGATCCAGGGATGGGGAGGAGATGGAGGGGGGCTTCAGGTAGGCAAACGTGACAGTGCTTAGGAACAGGGAGAGCACGACCAGGTGAGGGAGGCACGTGGAAAAGGCTTTGTGCCGTCCCTGCTCAGAGGGGATCCTCAGCACAGCCCTGAAGATCTGCACATAGGAGAAAATAATGAAAACAAAACAACAGAATCCTAAACAGACACTAACCACAATGAGCCCAATTTCCCTGAGGTAGCCTGAGTGTGAGCAGGAGAGCTTGAGGATGTGTGGGATTTCACAGAAGAACTGGCCCAGGGCATTGCCCTGGCACAGGGGGAGGGAAAATGTATTGGCTGTGTGCAGCAGAGCAATGAGAAAGCCAGTGGCCCAGGCAGCTGCTGCCATGTGGGCACAAGCTCTGCTGCCCAGGAGGGTCCCGTAGTGCAGGGGTTTGCAGATGGCAACGTAGCGGTCGTAGCACATGATGGTGAGGAGGAAATACTCTGATGAGATGAAGAAGACAAAGAAAAAGGCCTGTGTAGCACATCCCATGTAGGAGATGGTTGTGGTGTTCTGGAGGGAGTTGTGCATGGCTTTGGGGACAGTGGTGCAGATGCAGCCCAGGTCTGTGAGGGAGAGGTTGAGCAGGAAGAAGCCCATGGGGGTGTGCAGGTGGTGGTCGCAGGCTACGGCGCTGAGGATGAGGCCGTTGGCCAGGAGGGCAGCCAGGGAGATGGCCAGGAAGAGCCAGAAGTGCAGGAGCTGCAGCTCCCGCCTGTCTGCCAATGCCAGGAGGAGGAACTGGGCCATGGAGCTGCTGTTGGACATTTGCTGCCTCAGGTTATTGTTTTCTGTTTGGGAGAAAAAAGGCAGAACTGAATTAGGCCAGACTCAATCAGCAAAACATCTTGCATGTCTCATAGCAATTCAACATTCAGGGGCTCTTTTCAGGAAGATCTCTCTGCATCCCTCTCCCTGAGCTCTGGGTTTTGCTGGCTGAAGGGGGCACTGAGAGCAGGGACCCTGGAATGGGCACCCGAGGAATCCTTCTTGCTGTGCAGTGAGAGGCAACTTGGAGCACAGGGTGACCTCCAATTAAATGCACTTGTGATGTATCAGTGTTTCCAGAACTGCTGGTCACAGTTTGCCCAAGCTCAGAACTGAGGGAGGGGATTTGGGGGACTTGATTTTGTTCCAGTTCTTCTTGCCAGGAGTGAGTTTGGATGGTTGAAATCTCTGACATTTCTCATGTGCTCCAGGTGCAATCTTGTGAATCCTGAGAGGCAAAGGGATGGTCTCTTGGTTCAGAGACAAGAACTGGCCATCTTTCCTGTTCACAGCTGCCCCTGTCTGGCAGCTTGGAGCTGAAGGGGGATGGCCCTTAGGAATACGCTTAAAAAAGAAACAAGGCACTTCTGGGAGCAGAGGAAACCTGGTTCAAAGAGCAGATTGACAGAAACCTTGCCTTTCCTCAGGATGCCTGATTAGGATCTCATCTTTCTCCTCCCAGACTGCCACACACAGAGATCATTGCAGCTCCCAAGTACTGCTGCCCAGAGCATTTGCATGGATTTAGCACTGAGGAGTTTTCTCCATGGGGATCCTATGCAGCACAGAGATACTATGGCAGAGCTGTGCCCTTCTGGAGGGCACCTGCAGCCCTGCAGGACACCCAGGCAAACAGCTGAATCCCCTGAAGGGGCCTGGAGGGCACTTGGGCACTTGGCTCCCACAGACACATCCCCACAGCAGCACCCACAGGGTTCATGTCTGGACAGCAATCTGCCCCCCCAAAACCCCACACTGGCTCAGAAAACCCAGTGGTGAGAACAAGGAGAGCCCAGGCAGCAGGGGATGGCAGGGAAATGCCACAGTGCTGCTGCCAAGGGAGGAGGGACACAGAGAGACAGCTGGAAATCAGGGCCCTGTCCCTGCCTGGGCTCTGGCTGCTGCAGGGCAATGCACAGCCCAGCCCCCGTGGGCCTGAGGGCACAGGCTCTGCTTCGGCTGGGAAAGGAGCCCAGGCAGGAGCTGCTCAGGGAAGGGGTCTGTGCCACAGGGACAGCAGGGAGGGGCCCCCATCCCCCTGCCCAGCCCTTGTGGCAGCAGGTCCCTCTCCCTGCCTGCCTGTCTCTGGGTGAGGAGCTGTTCCTGCCAGCAGCCCCTGCCTGTGCCCAGCTCAGCTCCCTGCCAGTGCTGCCAGAGCCATCCCCAGCCCAGTGCCCAGGGGCAGCTCTGCCTGGGCAGGGGCTGCAGAGCAGATCCCAGACCCCCTGCGGTGGCTGGGAAGGGGGAGGTGTTCTGGGGGGATGTGCTTCCTGAGAAGGGCCCCTGGAAATGGAGGAGGTGGAGCTGAAGCTGTGAGGAGCCCTGAGCCTGCAGCTGAAGGGCCCTGCCCAGCCCTGCCCTGCCCTGAGGGGTCACTCCTTCCACCCACCCCTTCTCCCTGCAGGGCTGTGGCAGCTCCTTGGCCGGGCTGAGAGCTGCCCCTGGCAGGCAGCAGAGTCCCTGCCCCAGCACACAGAGCCCTGGGGGCAGGACCCTGCTCTGCACCACAGCCCTGGGCACCCCTGGCTGCACCCCCACCTTCCCACCCCACAGCCAGCCCTGGCACAGGGAACCTTCTGGCCCTGGGCCTCTGAGGGGGCAGCAGCAAGTCCTGCTCTGCAGCAGCTTCTCCTGCTGCACCCCAGCAAATCCAGCAGAGCCATCCTGACAGCTCCTGCCACTGCTGCCATTTGGCAGCTGGCAGAGGCACTTGCAGGAACTCACCTGCACTGCTCTGCAGCCACAGCCTGACCGTGGCAAAGGGCTGGCAAGGTTCCTGCCCTGAGCAGCTCTGCCCTGTCTTCCCACCCCAGGATCCCTGGAACCTCCTGCTCCCTTCTCCTCTCTGCCCTTGCTGCCTGCAGCTCCCACCCTGCTCTGCCATATGGCCACTTCCCCTGCACTGCAGCAACTGGGAGAGTCCTGCTGAAAAATCCTGGAAGCTGTGGGATGTGCCAGATTTAAGATATCCCTCCAGGAAGGGAAGCTGAACTTTCCTACAGCCAGAGAAATGTTCATTCAAATCATGAGAAGGTTTCTCACGCAGTGAGAGCTCAGTCACCTCCCAGCCCAGGCTGCCTCTCATCTCTCTGCCTTCTCTCCTGTGCCCTGGGTGCTTCAGGCAGTGCCCTCAGCCCTGCTGGGCTGTGCAGAGGAGCTGCTCCTGGGCAGAGCTGTCTTTTTGAAGCTCTTCTTGCTTGCCAGGAGCTCCCTGTGTGCCAGGAGCCCGGCCCAGCTCAGCAGCACAGCAACAGCCCCAGGCAGCCCTTTCTCTGCCCCTCTGGGCTCCTCCAGCTGTCCCTGGGGCTCCAGGGGAACCTGCTGGCACACAGCTGAAGGAAATAATGATGTTCCTTCTCTCAGCTGGGCACAGACACTTCTTTCAGCACTGTCATTTCTCCAAACAGACACAGAGTTAAGTTCAAGAGGCCCCTTTTCATGTCCCATCATTAGACAGGAAACCCAGACAGTGCCCAGGAGGGATCTCCTTCAGCTGCCCTGAGGGAAGGGACTCAGCTGAGTCAACAGAGGTGTCTCCTTGTGGCTCTGCAGACCTGGGGCCAGAACCTTGCCCTTGGTGTCTCCTTGTGGCTCTGCAAACCTGGGGCCACAACCCCCATGGGCTGGTCCAATTCCAGCTCAGTGGGCCCAAAACAGGCCCCTGCAGGTGACTCCTTGTCCCAGCTCCCCTGGGAATGAAGAAAGACCAAAGCCAGGAGTGACCTGCTGGGACACAAACCCCTGGTTCCTTCTGAGGGGCCAGAGGTGTCCGAGATTCCTGCTGGGAACTGCAGGCTCCAATGGAGCAGTTCCTAGGGACAGGGCAGCAGCTGTGGGATCTTCTTGGAGGCTGCTGGGACATTGCTTTGGCCAACTTCAGTGGCAGAAGGGGCCCACATGTAGGACAGGGGAACGTGTCACTGTTCCTTCTGTCCAGGGCAGCCCCTAGAGGTGCTCAGGTGACCAAATGGAGTCAGGTGGCACAGGGAGAGAGGTCTCTCTCCTGTTCTTTATCAGGGTATTTTCTATATGTCCTTGGAGTACAATGGCAGTTGGCTCCTGGACATCCCTTCAATGCTGAACATAATTGAGAGCAGCTGAGCTGGATTGAACAGCCAAAGAGGGGTCTGTAGTGCCAGGGGAGGTGCCAGGGCTCTGCAGCACAAGTGCAGCAGCTGCCATGGGCAGCACAGGGCCTGTGCAGGGACCCCGTCCCCATTCCCAGCAGTTGTGGGACAGGCACTCAGACACATTGGGGGCCTTTGGGGCAGGGAGTGAATCCCAGCCCTGCAGGGACACAAAGGCTGTCCCTTCTCTGCCCAGCCAAGGCCGGGCCAGGCACGAGTCCAAATCCCATCAGCCCAGGCTGTCCACACTTGTCTCCTCCCTCTGCTGGCTCTTCTCTCCCCCAGCATTTCAGCAGCATGTGCTGATCTCCTCAGGGATCAGGCCTGGGATTCTCCCCCTGGGCCTGAGTCCCAGCACGTCCCCCCCCAAGGCCATTGTCAGCAAAGCCTCTGCCCTCCCCAGCTCTCGGGGCTTTCAGAACAGCTTTCCCCACTGCAAGTCTGTTCTTACCCCGGTGCCCCCGCTGAGGGGCTGCAGCCAGACAGGCCCCAATGCCCTGCGTGTGGGGCACAGGAGGAGGAGCTGCAGCCCCAAGTCTCTCTTCATTTCACTTGCAGGCAATAACAGCCCAGGCCTGCTGAGACAGTTCCCAGGTTTTGGTGCTGTGATGGGTTGGGAGAGAAGGCCAAGGAGACTCAGGACAGAAAGAGCAGAGAGGTGTCCTCAGAGGGAAGGAGCTTCTGGGACCTGTGGAGCTGCTCTGGGGGATGAAGGAATTGGGTGAACTTTTGTGGGTGAGGGTCAGAGGAGAGACTGGTTTGGGTGACATTGTGGAGTGAGACAAAGAGCCCATTGCAGTTGGCTTTGATAACCCTGGAATTCCCTGGAAAGGCACCAGGACAGGATGCAAAGAGTCCCAGAGGTTTGTGCAGGGTCTTGTTCAAGACAGCCCTTGGCACACAGGCCTTTAGAGCACAGCTGGCAGGTTGGTGGACAACAGGGAGGCTCATCTGCATCTGCTGCTCTCCAAGGGGAACCAAGAGGTTGCCATAGAAACTGACCGTAGTGATGGGAATGTAGAATGCATGGTGGTTGCCATGGTAACCAGCATAGCAATAGGACTCTATGATGGTTGCCATGGAAACTGACCATAGCAACAGGAATGTATGGTGGTTGCCATGGTAACCAACTGTAACAGTGAGAAGTATGATGGATGCCGTGATAACTGACCATAGCAATGGGAATGTATGATGGTTGCTATGGTAACTGACAATAGGAACGGGGTTGTATGATGATTGCCATGGTAGCTGACTGTAGTATTGGGAATGTATGATGGTTGCCATGGTAACTGACTGTAGTATTGGGAATGTATGATGGTTGCCATGGTAACCGACTGTAGCAGTGGGAAGTATGATGGTTGCAATGGAAGCCGACCATGGAAATAGAAATTGGAGTGTATAATGGTTGCCATGGTAACTGACTGTAGCAATGGTTGCCATGGTAACTGACCATATAAACGGAAATGTATGCTGTTTGTCATGGTAAGTGACCATAGGAACATGACTGTATGGTGGTTGCCATGGTAACTGATTATAGCAATGGGAATTCATGATGGTTGCCATGGTAACTGACTGTATCATCGGGTATGTATGATGGTTTCCATGGTAAGTGACAGTAGCAGTGGGAAGTATGTTCGTTTCCATGGTAACCGACTGTTGCAATGTAAATGTCTGATGGTTGCCATGGTAACCGACCATAGCAAGAACAATGTATGATGGTTGCCTTGGTACCTAACCATAGCAATGGGACTGTATGATGGTTGCCATGGTAACTGACTGTAGTAGTGGGAAGTATTATGGTTGCCATGGTAACTGACCGTAGCAACAATGACTGTATGATGGTTGCCATGGTAACCGACCATGGCAATGGGAGTGTGTGATGGTTACCATCGTAACCGACTGTAGCAACGGGAGTGTATGAAGGTTGCCATGGTAACTGACCATGGCAAGGGGGCTCAGTGGCAGTGCCCAAGGCTTCCACTTCTGCAAATTGGCTTCACTCGCCTTCTCCTTCAGCAGCCTCAGCCACTCGTCGTGGGGCCCCCACACAGCAGCTTCCCACCTCCGTGAGATTCTGCAGCAGCCCAAGGTTCCTTTGACCCCACAAGGTCCTGCAGTGTCCCCATGGCCCCTTGATTCCGTGAGGCTCCACAGTGTCCCAGGGTCTCCCTGCTTCCATGAGTTTCCCCAGTGTCCCAGGTTTCCTTTGGTTCCATGAGACCCAGATGTGAAACCGTGGCCCCTTGATCCCACGAGGTTTTGCAGTGTCACGAGGGCTCCTTTCTGCCATCAGGTTCTGCACAGTCTCAGCAGTGTAATAGTGGTTCCTTCATTCCATGAGTTTCCACAGTTTCACATGGGCCCCTTGACTCCATATGACCCTGCAGTGTCCCAATAGACCCTTGATTCAAAGAGATTTCTCAGGGAGACTCTGGGAGGTCACCATGGAGCCCTGGGACATCCCGTGACCTCCCGGCTCTTTAGGAGCCCTGAGAACTTCAACAGGGGGAAGTGCCGGATTCTGCCCTGGGATGGGGCAACCCCGCATGGACGGACAGACTGGGAAGGAGAGGCTGGAAAGCAGTGCTGGGAAAGGGCCCTGGGGGTGCTGGTGGGTGGCCAGTTGGCCCTGAGTCAGCAGTGCCCTGGCAGCCAGGAGGGCCAAGCCTGTCCTGGGGGCATCAGGCCCAGCATGGCCGGCCGGGCCAGGGAGGGGATTGTCCCGCTCTGCTCTGCCCTGGGGCGGCCTCACCTGCACCATTGGGGCAGTTTGGGGGGACACAATGGAAGGGAGAGATTGAGCCATTGGAGAGTGTCCAAAGGAGGGCAAGGAAGATGGGGAAGGGCCTTGGGGGGAAGGTGTGTGAGGACACTGAGGGCACTTGGTGTGTCCAGCTGGAGAAGAGGAGACTGAGGGGAGACCTCACTGCAGGTCCAACTTCCTGGGGAGGGGCAGAGGAGGGGCAGGCCCTGAGCTCTGCTCTGGGGGGACCAGGGACAGGACTGAGGGAATGGCCTGGAGTTGTGTCAGGGAAGGGTCAGGTTGGATTTTAGAAAGAGGTTCATCCCCCAGAGGGTGGTTGGGCACTGAACAAGCTCCCCAGGGCAGTGGGCACAGCACCAAGGCTGACAGAGCTCAAGAAGTGTTTGGATGATCCTCTCAGGATCATGGTGTGACCCTTGGGGATGGTCCTGTGCAGGGCTACGGGTTGGACTGGATGATCCTTGTGGGTCCCTTCCAACTCAGCCTATTCTGTCATTCTGTGATTATCAACCCTGTGTTCAGCACAAAGCCAAAACACAGCCCTGCACCAGCCACGGGGAAGAAATTTAACTGTACTCCCCCTGAAACCAGCACACCCTTTAGGGGCTCTCCCAGAAACATCCCCCAGTCCATTTGCCACCTGGAATCAGTGACTCTGAGTTCCTGCTTCCCCAGCCCCAGGGATGGTCTCCTTGTCTGCTCATTCCTCCAATGGTTTCTTTTCAGTGATGGCCTCAGTGGGGCTTGCCGACATCCTCAGCAACTTGGAGGTTTCCTGATGAGTTTTACTTCTCTAGAGGCTTGTTCAGTCTTTAGATCTTCAGTTCAGGGATTCGGGGCCAGAGGGCTCATTGACACTCAAACCATCTTAGGGAGAATAAACTCTGGGAATATTTTAAGTTTAGGTCTCCTATTCTTTTGAGGTTTATTAGACAGATTTCACAGCCACATTCCACAGTCCTTTTTACACCTGGAACCAGTGACTCTGAGTTCCTGCTTCCCCAGCCCCAGGGATGGTCTCTTTGTCTGCTCATTCCTCCACACTCTCTTCTCAGTGATGGCATTTAATGAGACAAGGCCCTGGGAATAATTTACTTCTAAGTCTTGTGGTTAATTAGACAGATCTCAAAAGTGCATTCCAAGTGAATATCTTGTATTAATAAAACCATGAGAAAAGATTTCTTTTTTGTGGTCTGTTTACATGTTTCCAGTTTATACATTGATATCAGCAATCCCCAGTCGATAGTGATCCTGGGCACCTCCTAATTCAGTCTGAATAAATTAGAAAATCAAGACCCTTTATGTCTGACAATCCATCAGACTTTATCCCTATCCCCACCCCACCATTCCCTCATCAAACCCCTGGCACTCAAAGCAGCCTTGGGCAAATCGGAGCTCCCTCCACTCAAGGCTGGACCTGCAGGTTTCAGCTCCTTGGCACCAACTCCCACCTGCTTGGCTTGGAGAAAGAGCTGCCCAAGATACAGAGGGATGTTCATTTATTGCCAGCAAACAAAACCAGAGGAAGGCACAGCTCAATAAAAACTCAAAGTCCTTCCCCTGCTGTATATTAAGTCCACATGGCCTGTCCTGGGCCACCTTCCTACTCTGTTGGTGCCACCAAGGGCACAGACCAGTCTCCTCTCGCTGGCACTTGCATGTTTTCAATCCCTTCAACAGGCAGTCACTTGTGCTCTTTGGACCCCAACTGGCTCTGCTGAATGTCAGCAGGCCTGGAGTTCCCAGACTGTTCCTGCATCCAGGGTCGGGCCTGCAGTGACGTTTGTGCAGCATTCAATTGGGGCAGTGGCAGGATGGCCATGGATCCATTCCTGCACAAACACAATGGGGCTCCATCCCAGGCAGGGAGAGAATGGGCCCACAAATGTTGGAAGGATAAGAACCAGGGAGTTTTGGCACTATGGAACCCCCTGGAACCAAAGGAACCCTGGGACATGGTGGAACCTCCTGGAATAAAGGGGACATTGTGACCCTGCAGCACCTCATGGAACCAAAGGGAGTCTGGGACATGGCAGGGCCTGATGGAAACAAAGGAACCTCCTGGGAACAAAGGGACCCTGGACACTGCCAAAAGTCAGGGAGACATGGGAACCCCAGGACACTGTGGAATCTCCTGGAATCCAGGGGTCATTGGAATACACTGGGGCCTCCTGGAACCAAAGGGAACATGGGACACTGCAGAACCTCATGGAACCAAAAGGACCCCGGGACTTTGTGGAATATCAGGGAATCAAGGGGCCAGTGGGACATCCCAGAACCTTTTGGAACCAAAGGGAACCAACGGGACATTGTGGAATCTCATGGAATGAAGGGTCCATTGTGACCTTGTGGAACCTCACAGAATCCAGGGCCCATTCTGATTCTGCAGGGCCTTCTGGAGTCAAAGGGACCATTGTGACCCTGGGGAACCTCCTGGAATCAAGGGTCCATTGTGACACTGGGGAAAATGATGGAATCATTGGGCCATTGTCACACTACAGGGCCTTCTGGAGCCAAAGAACGTTGGGAAACAGTGCAACCTCATGGAATCAAGGATCTATTTTGCACTGCAGGACCTTACAAAGCCAAAGGAAGCCTTGCACACTGTGGAACCTCATGGAATCAAGGGACCACCGTGATCTTGCAGGGCCTCATGGAACCGAAGGAAACCTGGGATTCTGCAGAACCTCATGGAATCAGGGGGCCATTGTGACAGTCTAGGGTCTCAGGAAAGCTAAGGAATCCCGGGACACTGTGGAACCTTATGGAACAATTGGGCATTTGTGACTCTGCACAACCTCATGCAACTGAGGGGCTGTCTTTGTTTAAAGACAAAACTTGGGGTGGGAACTCCAATGAAATGATTCCCTCCCTTTTAATTTCTTACCAATACAGAGAGATAAAACTCTTAAAATGAAGAGTTTACTGACAAGGAAATAGCAGCAACCACAAAGACACACAGGGAACAGCTGACCCACAAGGAGGGGAATTCTTTGCCCACGTGGCACCCCTGGAATAAAGGGGGGAAATGGTGGAGGGTCCTCCCTGATAACCACCCCCCTCTGCCCCAGCAAGCCAAAGAAAGTCTGGGAAATGGGGGCAGAAGCAGAAGCATGTTCCTGGGCTCAGGGTCACTCTGGGGCTCTCCCCGGCCGTGGTGCTGAGCGAGCTCAGCGCTCGGGGCGGCAGCAGCAGGGCCCCGGGGCAGGACGGCGCCATGGGGACTCTCCAGGCACCAGCCCCGGGGTCCAGGGAGGAGAAAAAGTTCCATTTGCTGCCTGGCATTTTCCTTCTTTCTTCCCCTCCCTGCCCAGCCCCAGAGTGGGGCAGGCATTCCTTCTTAAAGAGACAGTCCCTCCAAAACAGTGTTGGAAAAATGGCCTAAAATACTAAAACTCCTGAAACCATGACATTTTCCATCTCTGTATTCTATTCCCTTTTTCATCATGCAGTGTCCCAGGGATCCTGTGGTTCCATAAGGCCCTGCAGTGTCACAATGGCCCCTTGATTCCTTTGTGCCACTGGAGACACCCCATAATCCAGCACAGACTGTGGTGCTGTTGGCCATGGCCTGACAAGTGATGTCTGTCTGGAAAGAGGCACAGTTTTAATACTTTTATATTATTTTATATTATTTAAATACATTTAAATAATATTGAAGCACATTTTCATTACTGGGTCATTGGAGTACTTTTAAGAAATGGCAAAGTTTTCCCACCATGGCAGAACAAGAATTTCCTGGATGTGTGCTGATGGCAGGAGAAGAAATACTGATCTGCCCCGCTACCTGTAGCACCACTATTCCATCTATAACTTCATCTCCCTTCAGGTGTTTCCACCTCTCCTGTTTAAATGACCATGTCAAAGGACATCTCTTCAGCAGACTTGCTGGATGTGTGTCCTTCCTGTTGCTCCCTGGTTTCCTCCTCCAGTTGCTCTCTGCTCATTCAGTGCCTCTCAATTGACTGGTTTCATGCTTTGAGCTTCAGGGAGCTGCCCAATCTTTCAGAAGATTAAATAGCACATTAGTCAACATCTTAATTGTGTTTGTATCCATCAGAGAACAACCTTTTCTTATGTTTGTGTCTAAAACTCTTCCTGTATGGAAATGCCTTGTGAATAGGTGACACATCAGATGCTGCCGGGACATCGCAGAGAGCTGAGAGAAGAGTTTTGATGTTTATTAACATGTATCATCTTTACCTATTTTTTATATTGGCCATGAATAGAAACCTTTCTGTAGCTCTCTCACCAGTTCCACATCTCCCAAAGAACACAAACCTGAGGAGTTGGGGTTCCCACTCCAGTGGCACTTGGAGCTCCCTCCGTACCCAGAGCACAGAGCTCCCTTGTCCCACAGAGTCCTTGGAAATGGAGGGATTAAGGACACAGGACAGGCTGTGGGGACCAGTTGCAGGGCATGGTCAGGGCTTTGGGGTGGTTGTGAGTCCAGGGCAGGACCCGGCACTTGGCCTTGTTGAACCTCCTCCAAGTGGCCTGGGCCCATGGATCCAGCCTGTCCAGATCCCTCTGCAGAGCCTTCCTGCCCTCCAGCACATCAACACTCCCCCCCAGCTTGGTGTGCCCTGGGAACTGCCTGAGGCTGCACTCGATGCCCTTGTGCAGATCATTGAGAAAGAGATTGAAGTGCCCTGAGCCCAGTGCTGAGCCCTGGGAACACCCCTGGCTGGAACTCCATTGCCCACCACTCCTTGGGCCTGGCCATCCACACACATGTTTGCCCAGTGAACAGATGCTGCAGAAGGTGCTTGATAAAGGTCCTGTAAGCCCAGAATATTGGGATGAGTGCAGATTTAGCTCTGCACAACACAGAAATGTTTTCACTTTCTCCCTTTTCCTCCCTCTGTGGATCAAGGGAACTTGTGACTTCAGTGTGTGACTCACTGTGTGCAAAGGGCAAATATGGACAGAATCCACATGGGCTGGTTGTCTCTGTAGCTCTACATCTCCCCTTTATGTGGCAGAGCACACAAACTGCTCATCCCTGTGTTCCTTTCTCCACTGGCTGTTCTTTGTTTTGGCCCAGAAAGCTCCTGAGGTCCCTTCCAGGATGAGTCCCAGTGCACTGCCCTCCACTCTGGGCCTTCCCTTCCTGATCCAGCATCTGTGGGGCAGCAGAGCTGGGTCAGTGCAGGGACAGGGCTGGCTCTGACAGGGGCCATGAAGCCACTGCCAGGAGGTGACAGCAAGGACAGTTTGCAAAGAACAAATTTAGATACAGTGACTTTGTTGGAATCAAGGGGTTCATTGTGACACCAGAGAAATCAGGGAATCAATGAGCTGTTGTGACACTTCAGGGTCTCCTGGAACCAAAGGAACCCTGGGACAGTTTGGAACCTCATGGAGTCAAGGGCCTATTGAGACCCTGCGATGCTCATGGAACCAGAGGAATTCTGGGAGAGTGTGGAACTTCATGGAATCAAAAGGCCATTCTGACACTGGAGGGCCTCATGGATCTGAAGGAAACCTGGGAGACTGCAGAATCTCCTGGAATCAAGTGGCCAGTGTGACACGGGGGACCTCCCAGAAGCAAAGAAACCCTGGGACATTTTGGAACTTCATGGAATCAGTGGGCCATTGTGACACTGGGGAACCTGATGGAATTGTGTGGCCATTGTGACATTGCAGGGCCTCATGGAATAAAATGAAACCTGGGACACTGGGAAACCACATGGGACCAAGGGGTGCTTGTGACCCTGCAGGACCTGATGGAACCAAGGGAAGCCTGGGACACTGAGGAAACTCGTGGAACCAAGTGGCCTTTGTGACCCTGCAGAATTGCACAGAATCAACAACCCATTGTGACACTGCAGGGCTTCATGGAACCAAAGGAATCCTTGGACACTGTGGAACCTCATAGAAACAAAGGGCCACTGTGACACTGAAGAACCTCATGGAATCAAAGGGGCCATTGTGACACTCCTGGGGCTTGTGGATCCAAAGGAATCTTGGGACGCTGTGGAACCTCACAGAATCAAGGGGCCATTTTGACACCGTGGAACCTCATGCAATCAGCAATCCATTCTGACTCTGCAGGGCCCAGGGAAGCAAAGGAATCCTGGGACACTCTGGAATCTGACAGAATCAAGGGACCATTGTGACCCTGCGGAGTCTCATGGAGATGAAGAAGCCCTGGAAGACTGGAACCTCATGGAATCAAGGGATCGTTGTGACAGTGCAGGTCCTCATGGAACCAAGGGAAAATGGGGACACTGTGAAAACTCATGGCATTAAGGAGCCATTTTGGCATGCAGGGTTTCTTAGAACCAAAGGAAGCCTGGGACGTTTGGGATCGTCCTGGAATCAAGGGGCCATCGGGACACTGTGGAACCTCCTGAAAGCAGAGGAACCCTGAGACTGTGCAGAACCTGAGGGCAGAAAGGAGCCATCGGGACACTGCGGAACCTCGTGGAATCAAGGGGCCATGGCTTCACATCTGGGTCTCATGGAACCAAAGGAAACCTGGGACACTGGGGAAACTCATGGAAGCAGGGAGACCCTGGGACACTGTGGAGCCTCCCGGAATCAAGGGGCCATGGGGACACTGCAGGACCTTGTGGAGTCAAAGGAACCCTGGGCTGCTGCAGACCCTCACGGAGGTGGGAAGCTGCTGTGTGGGGCCCCCACGACGAGTGGCTGAGGCTGCTGAAGGAGAAGCCAATTTGCAGAAGTGGAAGCCTTGGGCAATGCCACTGAGCCCCCTTGCCACGGTCAGTTACCATGGCAACCCTCATACAGTCCTGTTGCTACAGTCAGTTACCATGGCAACCATCACACATTCCCATTGCTGTGGTCGGTTACCATGCCAACCAGCATAGATTCCTGTTGCTATGGTCAGTTACCATGGCAACCATCGTACAGTCATGTTGCTACAGTCGGTTACCATGGCAACAAGCATACATTCCTGTTGCTATGGTCAGTTTTCATGGCAACCAGCATACATTCCTGTTGCTACAGTCAGTTACCATGGTGACCATCTTTATTATGGTCAGTTACCATGGCAACTATCATACCTTCCACTGGTACAGTGTCGTGGTTTGAACCTTGTTTTCCCCCAGAGGCTGAAAAGTGGTAGACCCCAAGGGGTGGAAACCCTTGGAAGTTTTGAAATTTTGTCCAATGGGCGCTCCTGCAGAAATGTCAACATATCACAACCAGACCGGAAGAGATGAGTTGTAGTTTTTTGGTTGTTGAGGAGAGGTGGCCATGTTGTGAGCCACGAGGTAGGGGCTCTGTGCCCCTTGGGGCCTCTGGGCCCTCCCAGCCCCTGGCTGGGGGCTGCAGGGACCTGGAACAGCATAAGCTGGGCTAGGTGCCTGTAGTTATGCTGGGAGATGTTTGTCTCCATGGGCACAGAGCAGCAGCCGACGCTGACCAGAGAAACGGTGGCAGAGAGCCAGGAGATAAGAACCTGAACTGAAGGAGCAACAGAAACATGCAGCACCGCAGAGAAGACTCCTGGAAGACAGAGCCAGGAGAAAGTGAGCCAGCAGCTGAGAGACAGAGTTTGGGGTAAGACTGTACCAGCCCCTCAAACTCCTTTGAGACCTCCTGGAAGGAGGAAGATGATGGACTCTTACTTGAAAGAGCCTTGGAGTGCTACAGCACTTACAGAGAGGAGCTGAGAAGCTCAGAGCGTCCCGGAGCTGGACTGGGACGGCCAGATGGAATGCGGGGGGAGTTGACCTTCTTCCCCCCCCTTGCACTGCTGCCGCAGTGGCAGCCTGAGAGGCAGTGGCACAGACGCCCTGCAAGAAGGAGCTTGAGTCTCCTGAAGATACCAGACAGTCATGAAGACTCCCCTGTGTCTTCGTGATATGACGTGGTGAAACGACCTTGTCTGGGGTTACGAAGCCCACGGAAGACCCCTCGGTTGAGGCGATGGGGCCGGGGGAGTTTGATACCTCCCTCGTTGAGTGCTGGCAGAAAGCCAGCTATCAGCTGCTGCATGTGGAGAAGACAGAGAGAACCTGCTGCATTAGAAGATGCTGCTGCATAAAGACTGGAAGGGATCTGTCCTTCTTTCCCTCCTGGACTTTTATTTGGAGGGGAGAAGAGATCTGATCATTGTAAATATATATGTTATGGTAGAGATAGTTTGTGATCATGTGTATAATGTGATATGGTATTTATTTGTACAGTCATTGTAATATATTCCCTTTCCCCCACTTTGAGTCTGGTGTGTTTTGTCTGGAAAAACCCATCTCACATTGGGTTGAGATGTGGGAGGGGGGATGGAGCTAGGGAATTGGATTTGGGGACTATCTCAAACCATGACATACAGTCAGTTACCATGGTAACCATCATACATTCCCATTGCTACGGTCAGTTACCATGGCAACCATCATACATTGTTATTTCTATGGTCGGTTACCATGGCAACCACAATACATTCCTGGTTCTACAGTCAGTTACTATGGTAACCATCATACATTCCTGTTGCTGCATTCAGTTACCATGGCAACCATCATACGTCTCACTACTACAGTCAGTTACCATGGCAACCATCATACATCCCACTGCTACAATCAATTACCAGGGAAACAATCATACATTCCCATTTGTACAGTCAGTTACCATGGCAACCATCATACAGTTGCGTTGCTACGCTCAGTTACCATTGCAGCCAGCATACATTTCCATTGTTACAGTCAGTTACCACGGCAAACACCATAAATTCCCATTGCTACAGTCGGTTACCATGGCAAGCACTATACAGTCTCGTTCCTAGGGTGAGTTACCATGACAACCATCATACCTCCCGATGGTACAGTCAATTTCCATGGCAACAAGCATACATTCCCTTTACTACGGTCAGTTACCATGGTAACCATCAGACATTCCCATTACTACGGCTGGTTACCATGGGAACCATCATACATTCCCATTGCTACAGTCAGTTACCATGGCAACTATCATACAGTCTCATTGCTATGGTTAGTTACCATGGCTACCAGAATACATTCCCATTGCTACGGTCAGTTACCATAGCAACCATCATACATTCCCGTTCCTACCATGGCAACCATCATACATTTCCACTGCTATGGTTGGTTACCATAGCAACCATCATACATTCTCATTACTATGGTCAGTTACCATGGCAACCATCATACACTGATGTTGCTAGGGTCAGTTACCATGGAAACCATCAGCCATTCCCATTGCTACGGTCAGTTACCATGGCAATCATCACACATTCCTGTTGCTACAGTCAGTTACGCTGGCAACCATAATACCTCTCACTGCTACAGTCAGTTACCATGGTAACCATCATATATTCTCATTGCCTCGGTCAGTTACCATGGCACCTATCATACTTCCCAAAGCTTCAATCAGTTACCATGGCAACCATCATACAGTCTCATTGCTACAGTCAGTTACCATGGCAACCATCAGACATTCCAATTACTACGGTCAGTTACCATGGCAACCATCATACAGTCCCGTTGCTACACTTGGTCACCATGGCAACTATCATACTTTCCACTGCTACAATCAGTTAGCATGGCAACCAGCATACATTCCCATTCCTACAGTCGGTTACCATGGCAACCATCAAAAAGTCCCACTGCTACAGTCAGGTACCATGGTAACCATCATAGTTACTTTGCTATGGTCAGTTACCATGTCAACCATCAGACATTCCTGTTTCTACGGTCGGTTAACATGGCAACAATCATACATTCCCATTGCTACAGTCGGTTACCATGGCAACTATCATACTTCCCACTGCTATGGTCAGCTTCCATGGCAACCATCATATGTTGCCATCGCTATGGTCGGTTACCATGGCAACCACCATACATTCTACATTCCCATCACTACGATCAGTTTCTATGGCAACCTCTTGATTCCTCTTGGAGAGCAGCAGATGCAGATGAGCCTCCCTGTTGCCCACCAACCTGCCAGCTGTGCTCTAAAGGCCTGTGTCCCAAGGGCTGTCTTGAACAAGACCCTGCACAAACCTCTGGGACTCTTTGCATCCTGTCCTGGTGCCTTTCCAGTGAATTCCAGGGTTATCAAAGCCAACTGGAATGGGTTCTTTGTCTCACTCCACAATGTCACCCAAACCAGTCTCTCCTCTGACCCTCACCCACAAAAGTTCACCCAATTCCTTCATCCCCCAGAGCAGCTCCACAGGTCCCAGAAGCTCCTTCCCACTGAGGACACCTCTCTGCTCTTTCTCTCCTGGGTCTCCTTGGCCTTCTCTCCCAACCCATCACAGCACCAAAACCTGGGAACTGTCTCAGCAGGCCTGGGCTGTTATTGCCTCCAAGTGAAATGAAGAGAGACTTGGGGCTGCAGCTCCTCCTGCCTGTGCCCCACACGCAGGGCATTGGGGCCTGTCTGGCTGCAGCCCCTCAGCGGGGGCACCGGGGTAAGAACAGACTTGCAGTGGGCAAAGCTGCTCTGAAAGCCCCGAGAGCTGGGCTGTGCAGAGGCTTTGCTGACAATGGCCTTGGGGGGGACGTGCTGGCACTCAGGCCCAGGGGGAAAATCCCAGGCCTGATCCCTGAGGAGATCAGCACATGCTGCTGAAATGCTGGGGGAGAGAAGAGCCAGCAGAGGGAGGAAACAAGTGTGGACAGCCTGGGCTGATGGGATTTGGACTCGTGCCTGACCCGGCCTTGGCTGGGCAGAGAAGGGACAGCCTTTGTGTCCCTGCAGGGCTGGGATTCACTCCCTGCCCCAAAGGCCCCCAGTGTGTCTGAGAAGCCCTGGGTGGTGCCTGTCACACAACTGCTGGGAATGGGGACGGGGTCCCTGCACAGGCCCTGTGCTGCCCATGGCAGCTGCTGCACTTGTGCTGCAGAGCCCTGGCACCTCCCCTGGCACTACAGGCCCCTCTTTGGCTGTTCAATCCAGGCTCAGCTGCCCTAAGTTAGGTTCAGCATTGAAGGGATGTCCAGGAGCCAACTGCCATTGTACTCTGAGGACATGTAGAAAATACCCTGATAAAGAACAGGAGAGAGACCTCTCTCCCTGTGCCACCTGACTCCATTTGGTCACCTGAGCACCTCTAGGGGCTGCCCTGGACAGAAGGAACAGTGACAGGTTCCCCTGTCCTACATGTGGGCCCCTTCTGCCACTGAAGTTGGTCAAAGCAATGTCCCAGCAGCCTCCAAGAAGATCCCACAGCTGCTGCCCTGTCCCTAGGAACTGCTCCATTGGAGCCTGCAGTTCCCAACAGGAATCTCAGTCACCTCTGGCCCCTCAGAAGGAACCAGGGGTTTGTGTCCCAGCAGGTCACTCCTGGCTTTGGTCTTCCTTCATTCCCAGGGGAGCTGGGACAAGGAGTCACCTGCAGGGGCCTGTTTTGGGCCCACTGAAGTGGGGTAGGAGGAATCCCAGCCCATGGGGTTGTGGAGGGAGCTGAGTGTCCTTCTGGCCCCAGGTCTGCAGAGCCACAAGGAGACACCTCTGTTGACTCAGCTGAGTCCCTTCCCTCAGGGCAGCTGAAGGAGATCCCTCCTGGGCACTGTCTGGGTTTCCTGTCTAATGATGGGACATGAAAAGGGGCCTCTTGAACTAAACTCTGTGTCTGTTTGGAGAAATGACAGTGCTGAAAGAAGTGTCTGTGCCCAGCTGAGAGAAGGCACATCATTATTTCCTTCAGCTGTGTGCCAGCAGGTTCCCCTGGAGCCCCAGGGACAGCTGGAGGAGCCCAGAGGGGCAGAGAAAGGGCTGCCTGGGGCTGTTGCTGTGCTGCTGAGCTGGGCCGGGCCCGGCCCCTGGCACACAGGGAGCTCCTGGCAAGCAAGAAGAGCTTCAAAGAGACAGCTCTGTCCAGGAGCAGCTCCTCTGCACAGCCCAGCAGGGCTGAGGGCACTGCCTGCAGCACCCAGGGCACAGGAGAGAAGGCAGAGAGATGAGAGGTAGCCTGGGCTGGGAGGTGACTGAGCTCTCACCACGCGAGAAACCTTCCTAGGATTTGAAGGAAGAATTCTCTGGCTGTAGGAAAGTTCAACTTGCCTTCCTGGAAGCATCTCCTCAAGCTGGCACATCCCACAGCTTCCAGGATCTTTCAGCAGGACTCTCCCAGTTGCTGCAGTGCAGGGGAAGTGGCCATATGGCAGAGCAGGGCAGGAGCTGCAGGCAGCAAGGGCAGAGAGGAGAAGGGAGCAGGAGGTTCCAGGGATCCTGGGCTGGGAGGACAGGGCAGAGCTGCTCAGGGCAGGAACCTTGCCAGCCCTTTGCCAGGGTCAGGCTCTGGCTGCAGAGCAGTGCAGGTGAGTTCCTGCAAGTGCCTCTGCCAGCTGCCAAATGGCAGCAGTGGCAGGAGCTGTCAGGATGGCTCTGCTGGATTTGCTGGGGTGCAGCAGGAGAAGCTGCTGCAGAGCAGGACTTGCTGCTGCCCCCTCAGAGGCCCAGGGCCAGAAGGTTCCCTGTGGCAGGGCTGGCTGTGGGGTGGGAAGGTGGGGGTGCAGCCAGGGGTGCCCAGGGCTGTGGGGCAGAGCAGGGTCCTGCCCCCAGGGCTCTGTGTGCTGGGGCAGGGACTCTGCTGCCTGCCAGGGGCAGCTCTCAGCCCGGCCAAGGAGCTGCCACGGCCCTGCAGGGAGAAGGGGTGGGGGGAAGGAGTGACCCCTCAGGGCAGGGCAGGGCTGGGCAGGGCCCTTCAGCTGCAGGCTCAGGGCTCCTCACAGCTTCAGCTCCACCTCCTCCATTTCCAGGGGCCCTTCTCAGGAAGCACATCCCCCCAGAACACCTCCCCCTTCCCAGCCACCGCAGGGGTCTGGGATCTGCTCTGCAGCCCCTGCCCAGGCAGAGCTGCCCCTGGGCACTGGGCTGGGGATGGCTCTGGCAGCACTGGCAGGGAGCTGAGCTGGGCACAGGCAGGGGCT
Source organism: Pseudopipra pipra (assembly GCF_036250125.1). NCBI lineage: Eukaryota > Metazoa > Chordata > Aves > Passeriformes > Pipridae > Pseudopipra > Pseudopipra pipra. Next base: position 21,707,113 of record NC_087580.1, read on the forward strand.
GCTGGCAGGAACAGCTCCTCACCCAGAGACAGGGAGGCAGGGAGAGGCAGCTGCTGCCACAAGGGCTGGGCAGGGGGATGGGGGCCCCTCCCTGCTGTCCCTGTGGCACAGACCCCTTCCCTGAGCAGCTCCTGCCTGGGCTCCTTTCCCAGCCTAAGCAGAGCCTGTGCCCTCAGGCCCACGGGGGCTGGGCTGTGCATTGCCCTGCAGCAGCCAGAGCCCAGGCAAGGACAGGGCCCTGATTTCCAGCTGTCTCTGGGTGTCCCTCCTCCCTTGGCAGCAGCACTGTGGCATTTCACTGCCATCCCCTGCTGCCTGGGCTCTCCTTGTTCTCACCATTGGATTTTCTGAGCCAGTGTGGGGTTTGGGGGGTGGCAGATTCCTGTGCTGACACAAACCCTTTGGGTGCTGCTGTGGGGATGTGTCTGTGGGAGCCAAGTGCCCAAGTGCCCTCCAGGCACCTTCAGGGGATTCAGCTGTTTGCCTGGGTGTCCTGCAGGGCTGCAGGTGCCCTCCAGAAGGGCACAGCTCTGCCATAGGATCTCTGTGCTGCACAGGATCCCCATGGAGAAAACTCCTCAGGGCTAAATCCGTGCAAATGCTCTGGGCAGCTGCAAGGAGCATTGTGTGTCTCACTCTGGGAGGGGAGAGATGAAAAGGTGAGGAGTGTGTCAGTCTGTTCTTTGGACATGGATTCCTGGATCTCTGGGCAGTTTCTTTGGAGGGAAACAGTTGAGTGTGATGCTCCTCCAGCTCCAAGCTGCCAACACAGGGCAGCTGAGCCCAGGACTGATGGGCAGAGCAGCTCTTCTCTCTGCACTAAGGGACCGTCCCTGTGCCCCTCAGAACCCACAAGACTTGACCTGCAGTGCAATAGAAATGTCAGGGATTTCAAAATTCCACAACCACTCCTAAGTGTGGCAGGTGCAAGTGGGTGAACAAATCCAAAGAATTCCCTCAGCTCAGTCCTTCATTTGGGCAAATTGCAAACAGCAAACCTGAGAAGTTCTTGGATGTATCACGAGTATATTTAATTTGAGATCACCCTGCATTCCAAGTTCCCTCTCCCAGCAGAGCAAGAAGGAGTCCTTGGGAGTCCATCACAGAGTTCCTGCTTCCAATGATCCCCTCAGGCAGCAAAAGCCAGAGCTCAGGGGAGGGAGCTGCAGGGAGGTCTGACAGAGGAGAGAGAGCCTGAGAGTGGGGTGGCTGTGAGACAGGAAATGTTTGGCTGCAGAAGCCTGGTCTAACTCAGCAGTGACTTTTCCTCCTCAACAGATCAAAATACCCTGGGGAAGAAGCAAATGCCCAACAGCAGCTCCATGACCCAGTTCCTCCTCCTGGCACTGGCAGACAGGCGGGAGCTGCAGCTCCTGCACTTCTGGCTCTTCCTGGCCATCTCCCTGGCTGCCCTCCTGGCCAACGGCCTCATCCTCAGCGCCATAGCCTGCGACCACCACCTGCACACCCCCATGGGCTTCTTCCTGCTCAACCTCTCCCTCACAGACCTGGGCTGCATCTGCACCACTGTCCCCAAAGCCATGTACAACTCCCTCCATAACACCAGAACCATCTCCTACATGGGATGTGCTGCACAGCTCTTTTTCTTTTTCTTCTTCATCTCATCAGAGTTTTTCCTCCTCACCATCATGTGCTACGACCGCTACGTTGCCATCTGCAAACCCCTGCACTACGGGACCCTCCTGGGCAGCAGAGCTTGTGCCCACATGGCAGCAGCTGCCTGGGCCACTGGGTTCCTCAATGCTCTGCTGCACACAGCCAATACATTTTCCCTGCCCCTGTGCCAGGGCAATGCCCTGGGCCAGTTCTTCTGTGAAATCCCACACATCCTCAAGCTCTCCTGCTCACACTCAGGCTACCTCAGGGAAACTGGGTTCATTGTGGTTAGTGCCAGTTTAGCATTTGGTTGTTTTGTTTTCATTGTTTTCTCCTATGTGCAGATCTTCAGGGCTGTGCTGAGGATCCCCTCTGAGCAGGGAAGGCACAAAGCCTTTTCCACGTGCCTCCCTCACCTGGTCGTGCTCTCCCTGTTCCTCAGCACTGCCATATTTTCCTACCTGAAGCCCCCCTCCATCTCCTCCCCGACCCTGGATCTGGCCCTGTCCGTTCTGTACTCGGTGGTGCCTCCAGCACTGAACCCCCTCATCTACAGCCTGAGAAATCAGGAGCTCAAGGACGCCATAAGGAAAATGATGACTGGATGCTTTTCAGGAGCAATAAAGTGCCTGTGTTCTGGTGTGTAGCATTCAGAAGGGGACTCACTAATGACCCAGTCTTCCTGCTCAGGTTTTTCTTGCAGGTCATTGTGTTGTTCTTGCAAAATTTTCTGTTGTATGAAATATTATTATGCATCTACCTTCTAATTTCATGTCTACCCACTGAATTTGACCCAGAGATGTATAAATGATGAATTGTGCTCTCTGAGTATTTAAACAAAATAAAAGACCCTGCAGTGCCTTCTTTGTCCAAGACCCTTCTTCTCAGATGTTCCCAAAGGACAGCACACTGCAGGACAGGGTGTATTTGCAAACGGGAAGGGGACAATAATCCCAGCCCAGCAGCACTGCCAGGGAGCAGCAGTGCTTGGTCTTTGCAGAGCTGCTCTCTTACCACTTCCACACTGTCCTCCTGAGCCCCTTTCTCGCTGTAAGGCCTGAGTGCTCTCTGAGCACAGTCCTGGGGGGTGGAAGCCCTTGGAGCACAGGCAGGGACAGGCCCTGGCAACTTGTGAAGCAGAGCTGGGCTCCCTTCCAGCATCTCCAGGATGCTGTGGGATCTTCTGAGGGCAGTGCAAGTACTGGGTCACTTCTTCTGTCACCTTGCTCCAGGGCTGCAACTCTCCTGCAGTGTCCCCATGACACTCCTGCTCTCTGCTTTCCAGGTTCCATTTTCAGATCCAGTCTTCCCCTCCTGTTCCCAGGGACATCCTGGGAGTGCTTCAGAGCTGCCATCCTGGGGCAGCTCCTGCCCAGCGTGGGCAGGCACAAGGTCTCTCCCCCTGCTCCTCTCCCCTCCCCAGTGCCACTGTTTTCTGCAGCCTCCTCATCCTTGCCCAGCACAGCCCTCCTGGCACAGTTGGACACAGCCCTTGTTCTACCCCCTCCTCAGGCACCTGCCCAACCCCCTCAGCTCCAGCCTGATGGCCACAAACCTTCAGGGCAGGGAGGCACTGGGGAAATGCTGAGGGAACCTTTCAGCTGCACTCAAATCCAACTGGAGGGGTTGGCCTCGAGCAAGAAATCCCTTCTCATTCTCCACAACCACCAGGACAACCTGTGTTGTGTCCTGGGCACTCCTCTGGAAGTGTGGGCTATGGAAAAGGTTTTGGTGTCAGGGATATTGGGAAGGCTGGGCAGTGTCACTGGGAGACCTCTCCCAAACCCTTGGAAAGGCCAGAATTTATCAAGGCCCTTGACATGGTCTAGTGTGGTCTTCTTATGGTCGGACTGGTGAGAGCTGGACTGAAGAAGTAGAAGATGTGGTAGGAGGGAAGTTGGCTGAATGAAGAGTGTCAAATAAAATCCATGGTACAAATTCCTCTTGGTTGCAACTTCCTGGTGAAATCCCTCAGTGATCTGCCCTTGAACACCAATGCAGAAGAGCTCTCTATATAATGGGACAAAATACATTTTCAAGTCCTTTGTGAATGATGCCAAATTTCAGAGATCACTTGAGCAACCTGTCCTGGTTTAAAGACACATATTGGGGTGGGAACTCCAATAAAATGAACTCACTCCGCTTTTATTCCCCACGAGTACAGGGAGACAAAATACAAGGAGGTATAAGTGAAAAAAATAACAGTTCACTGACAAGAAGTATAGCAACAAAAACACCAATATCAACAGAACAGTTCAAAGTAACAGCAGAGAGAGAAATTGCCTCCTCTCTCCCCCCCTGCCCCAACTCCCTTTTGTAAACAGATAAAAACAGGGATCACACGTGCCTCCTTTCCCCCTTTTCCCCCTGAATGACCAAAGAACAAAAAACAAAACCAGGGGAAAGAAGGAGCAAAGCAAAATCTGGGAAACTCTGTGGTCTGAGATCAGTTGTGCTGCCCAAGAACACGCTGACTCCAGAGGTGTCCAAGCGGGGCAGAGCCGGCGACTCCGGTCCGTGCGGCGGCGGGGGGGAGGCAGCGGCTCTGCTTGATTCCATGGAGTTCTGGGGAGGCACAGTGGCCCCTTGGTTCCAGGAGGGTCTGAGATGTCTCAGGGTTCATTTGGTTCCAAAGAGACCCCGCATATCAGAATGGTCCCTTGGTTCCAGGAGACTCCACAGTGTCCCTGCATTCCTTTGGTTCCATGAGGCCCTGCACTGTCAAAGGGCCACTTGATTCCGTGACGTTACAAAGAATCAGAATGGCCCCTTGATTTAAGACCAACTGCACGTGGGGCTGCCTTAGGGGTGTGTGGGCACCCAGACAAGGGAGTTGTCACCCCCCTGGACTCAGCCCTGGGGTCACCACATCTGGACTGGTCTGTCTGTCTGTGAGGTTCCCCATTCTGGAGGAACGAGGAAGAACTAGAAAGAGTGAAGAGGAGATCTGACGGGATGGAGCTTTTCTCCATACTGGAAATAGAATGAGATCTCCACAAAGAGCAGCATGGAAGGTTCAGACTGAAGGTGAGGAAGAAGAAAGGTCACTCAAGGGGGACCCTTGTGGTGCAAGAGCTCACCCAGAGGGAGTCAGGATCAGCCCATGGCTTTGTGTTCCAGGGAACAGTCAGAGCTGGTGCAGAGCCATCAGGGAGGGTCTAGAAATGCTGCTGGGAGGGGGTGGGAAAGCAGGAGGGGGGTGTGCAGCCTGCAAGGCCAGAGCAGCAGCAGGGCCAGGGCAGGACAGCCTGCAGGAGAGATGGCCAAGGGCTCTGGAAGGGCTGCAAGGCCCAAAGGCACCCAGGCCTTTGTCCCCTTGCCTCTGGCAGCTGCCTCTGCCACTCAGGCCACCACAAGCAACTTTCCTGGCAGGTTATGCCCTTGGGTTCTGCCTCGCCCCTCCCTCAGCGGCCTGGCAGGGGTTGCCCAGTTTTGGGCCTTTGTTGTTCCTCCCCCTCCCATCCCAGTGCCCCCAAACAGCCCTGAGCCAGCCGGGAGGGACAGGATCTGCTGGGCCAGGGCCTGGGGCTCAGGCCTTGGCCTTTGTGCTCCACAAAACCAAGGCAGGCTTTGCTCAGCATTGCAGGGGCCTGCCCAGAGCCTTGGTCTGCCTGCACTCCTGGCCTCCAAGGAGCTGCTCCAAGGAGTCCCTGGGGAGGCTTTGGCAGTGCCTGCCCTCAGTGGGGCCCAGCAATGCTTCAAGGCACTTGCAGTTTGGCTTCTGACTTCTTCAGCAGCTGCTTCAATCTTCTCTCAGTACGTGAGGATGGTGGACTCATCTCTAAACACACCGTGGGGCTCATTAAAACACTGAAAAACAATTTCTTTCTCTTCCGTTAATTGTCTTCATGTCTTCAAGACATAAACAACTAATTAGAGTTGTTTTGTAGTTTAGCTAAGGAGGAAGATTTTAAAGTGGACAACACGGAAAAAATATTTTTTGATGAAAAGGAATGATTTACACAGAGCCTTTAGATGCAAGAGGGTCAGGATGCAAAGAATTTGAACCCAAAGATAAGAGGGCAAAAGTAATTAGTAGCATTTAATTATTGACCTGTTAAACTGTTATCAAGTGATTCAACAGCATTTGCTACAATTTTAACAGTGACTGAATTAGAGATTCACAAGAGCAACATTCCCACCACAGTCAATTCACACCCACACCCAGGCAGAGATGTGTGCACACATCAGGTGCTGGGGGTGGAATGGTCCCTCTCCCAAATTCTCCTGTTGTCAGGGAAACACTCCCACCAATCCCTTTGTGTTTCCCACCAGACAAGGGTCCCAGCTGGAGGAGTGTTTGTGGAGGGGGATCAGAATTGTCCTGGCCATCAGCGCCGCTCTTTGGAGTGTTGCAAACTGGAGGGTTCCCGAGCTGGGAGAGGCTGCCAGAGGTGTCCCACTGAGAGGGAGGTGCTGGGGAGCTGCCAGGGCCTCCCTCAGCCCCGCTGGGTGTGGGCTCACAAGGGGACTGGCTTTAGTTATCTGCTGAAATTGTATCCTGGTGTGAGGAATGACTGGAGTTTTTAAACTATTTGGGAATTGTATCCAAACTGTACTGTTCGGGTCACAATTCAGGCAGGGACTGTTCCAAGGCTTTAATGGGATGACTGATTATCCTCTGTTCCCAAACTGTTCCACTCCAGATTGTTCCCACCTGTATCGCCCAGGAGCACCTGGTCCAGTCCAGGGGCTCTTCATTGCTCAGCTGGTTTGGTCAAGGCTTGTCAGGAGCTCCTGAGATCATACTCAGAAGAAGAATGGGACAGACTTAGTTGTCATAAGACAAGTGATAATGGTTTTCAACTGAAAAAGAGCAGATTGGAACTAGATATAAGGAAGAAATTTTTTACACTGAAGGTGATGAAACACTGGCACAGGTTGCCCAGAGAGGTCATAGATGCCCCACCCTTGGAAACATTCAAGACCAGGTTAGAAATGCTGTGAGCAACCTGATCTAGTTGAACGTGTCCCTGTTCATTGCAGGGGGTTGGACTACATGACCTATAAAGATCCCATCTGACTCAAACTATTTAGGATTCTATAGTTCTTTCCTACAGAGCCAAGGCTGACAAGGCTGACACAGGTTTCAGACCCAGCTGAGCATCTCCTTTGATGGCCCATCTGGCAGCTCTGCTAAAAAGCTGCTGCAAAGAACCTCCAGACCTAGAGGAGCTTTTGTGCTGGGCTCAGCTGTGGCTCTCAGGGCTGGGGGTTGGCTTTTGGCTGCCAGGTGCCCACCAAAGCTCTCTCTCACTCCTCCTCCTTCTCTGCCCACCTTCATGCCTGCAGAGTTGTTTCTCCCACATTTCTCTCACTCCTCTCTGGGTTCCAGCACCCTGGATTTTATCCTTTCTCCAAAGGGTTATCACACAGCTGCCTCTGGAATTGCTTTTTGGCTCAGCTTTGGGCACTGGCTGGTCCATTTTGGAGTTACCTGAAACTGGCTCTCTCTGACATAGAGATCTCCTCTTCCCCAAGGGAAACCTGCAGCCCCCTCACTGCTACCAAACCTGATCCACAGGGTCATTCAAGTGCCCAGGAATACAGGAGGTCATTGATCCCATTATTCCTCAGGCTGGTTAAACAAGACTTTGTCCTCTCCCTCTCCCTGACTGCAGGTTCTTTCTGTCAGAGCAGAGCTGGGCTGGACCTCAGCTGTGCTTTGCTCCAGAGCCTGCTGGGGTGGGGGCAGATGGCAATGGAAGAGATGGGTTGGACTGGATGATCCTTGTGGGTCCCTTCCAGTTCAGCATATTCTCTCATTCTGTGTTTGTTTGGGTTTGGTTTGGTTGTGTTTGGTCTTTTTCTCCCCTTTTGAATTGCCTTTCCTCTGACCCATGAGCTTTTTCTTCATTGTCTTGGCCCTTGCTGGCACCTGATGGCAAAACAAGTTTATCCAACTCAGTCATCTTGACCACATTTTTGGTACAAGTCACCATTAACTAGACAAGGTTTCTCACAGACTCGCTGCAACTTGGCCTCATCCACAAAGGAGTGGAAAGTGCATTTCATCCCATCATCCAGAGACATAATAAAGATGTTCCAGAGGAATGGTCAAGGGCTGGTCCCTGATGGATGTCACCTGGGAGTTGCTGCCAAGAGGAATTTGTGCCATGACTTTTGACCCTCATCAGTCATTCAAATTCCCACCCACCACATGTTTCACTCGTCCAGTGCAGCTCTCACCAGTCTGGCTCTAAGGAGACCACAGGAGACCATGTCAAAGGCCTTACTGAAGTCTGGGCACACAACATGCTCTTCTTTTCCCTCCCACAGGGGTTTTGCAATCCCTGCCTTGTCCTTCCCATGCCTGGCAATGGCTGCAGGAGGACTTGCCCTATCCCCTTCCCTGCTGAGCCTGAGCAGTCTGGAACTCTGCCAACCCTCCTTGCTGCCCTGTTGGCAGACTGGTTCCATGTCTGCCTTTGCCAAGGCCCCAGGAAGCTCTGGGCTGGCTCTGGCCTTTCCAAGGGTTTGGGAGAGGTCTCCCAGTGACACTGCCCAGCCTTCCCAATATCCCTGACACCAAAACTTTTGCATTATCCCACAGTTCCAGTTTAGTGCTCAGGACACTGAGCACACAATGTGTGCTCAACACACATTCTCATGGTTCTTCAGGAGAAAATTAGAAGTGGTTTCATCAGAGAGGTCAACTGGTGGAGCAGCCCAGTCTGGTCTGGCCCCACAGCAGTGCCCAGCCCAGGGTGCTGCAGAGCTCTGGGCACTCCCCCCACAGCCCCAGCCCCTCTGAAGGGCACAGCAGCTCCTGGGGCACAGAGAGGAGTCTCAGCATCCCCATCAGCTCAGGGGCTGGACACTCAGCATGGCAGGAGGAAATGGAGGTCAGGGAAACTGCAGGAGCCCTGGTGTCACCTCCAGGAGATGCCCAGCACAGCCTGACTGTGCCCCTCAGTGCCAGCCCCTCTGCCCAGCCCAGCCCAGAGTCCTGGCCCAGGGACAGAGCAGCCTGTCCCCAGGGGGGGCTGCAGAAAGAGGTTTCTCTGTGTCATGGATTCCTCTCTGCAGGCCCAGAAATGCTGCCTTGCTCTTCTGCAGGGACATCCCTTTGCCCAGGTCAGTGTGTCCAGGCTGCCTTGGCCAGTTGCAGATCCCAGCCTGGGATCCCTGCAGGGCCCTGAGCTGGAGGTGCTGCTCTGCACAGGGAGGGGCTGTGGCCCCCTGGGCTGAGCCTGCACTGGCCATGCTGGTCAGGGTGGGGAGCAGACCCAGCAGGATGGGGATCACTCCTCTCCTCCCTCTGCCATAGTCCTGGAAGGCTCAGTAGCCAAGAACAAGGCTGGGCAGGACCATGGGCTGTTTCCAATGGCACAGAGGGCAGGGCAGGGCTCCACTCCATGCAGCCTGTGGGCTGGAGAGTTCTTCAGGACACCCTCCTGGAAAGCCACCCCTGGCTCTGGTACAGCCCCCCCTTGAACTGGGGAGGCACAAGGGGAGTTCACTGTGGGTCAGATGAGTCACTGGCCAGAGTCCTTTCCCTGTTCCTGCTGCATCCCCTGGGGTTGCAGAACTCTCCTTTACCAGTTCACAGGCAGATTTAGTACTTGATCTCTGGTAACTCCACCCTGGGCAGGATTCTGCTCCAGGGCTCTATTCCCTGCTGACTGGATGGGACGGGCTGTCCCTGCAGATCCTCTGTGCTCTGCTGCACTTCCTGAGTTCCTACAGACAAGTCCTCACCTCCATCAGAGCCCTCACAAGCTGCAGAGCCCCAGGCAGGTGACTTGGAGACCCTTTGCCACTGGCCACCAGCACAGAACATCTGAACCAGCCCTCAGTCCCTCAAGTACCCCAGTGAGTCGCTTCTCTCACTGCAGGGACTGAATGGGGAAACAAGCAAAGCAATGAGACTTTGCAGAGTCTATTCCTTGGCCTTGTTCTTTACACCAACCTTTCAAAAAGAACAAAGTCTTTGGGAGCTGCCCAGGGGGATCCCCTTTCCTGATGGAAATGATGTTAAGGAGCCCAGCTCTGTGCCAGCAGTGCCCAGGGCCTGTCTCTGCCCATGGTCACAGGACTGACACAGCAGTGACTGAGCTGCCAGAGCACTCAGGCCTTGGGCAAGGAGCAGAAAGGAGAGGAAGGCAGTGGAAAAAGAGCATCTCTGAAAAGCCCAAGAGCTGCTGCTCCCTGGCAGTGCTTCTGTACCAGGACTCTTTGCCCCTTCTCCTCTGCACACAGGCACTGCCCTCCAGCTTCAGGGAAGACCTTGGAGGAGGAATCAGGAAAAAAGAATTCCAGTACTTTATTATACTCAGAGACTGTGATTCCTCATGTACAGAATAACAAAGGCAGGATGTTTGAGAAAGAAGTTGCTGCAGGAACTTTTATTTTGTTTAAATGCACACAGAGAATGATTCCTCATTTACACAATTGGGGGTCAAAACAAAGAGGTAGAGAGTGAATTAGGCAAGGGATGAAGAATAAATTTCTGTGTTACCAACATTAAAAGAGGAAAAAATGTAGGACCCCCCCCCATGCCACTCTCAAAAGCTTTAGAAGGCAGGCTTGGCCAGTAAAGGGTTACACAATGAGTGTCCTGCAGAAGAAAAGATGCAGGTTGTTGATCCTGTAAGCCATCCAGTCATCATTTTCCTCAGGGCATCCTTGAGCTCCTGGTTCCTGAGGCTGTAGATGAGGGGGTTCAGTGCTGGAGGAACCACCGAGTACAGAACTGACACAATAAGATCTAGGGATGGGGAGGAGATGGAGGGGGGCTTAAGGTTGGAAAATGTGGCAGTGCTGAGGAACAGGGAGAGCACAGCCAGGTGAGGGAGGCACGTGGAAAAGGCTTTGTGCCTTCCCTGCTGAGAGGGGATCCTCAGCACAGCCCTGAAGATCTGCACATAGGAGAAAACAATGAAAACAAAGCAACCAAACACTAAACAGACACCAACCCCAATGAGCCCAATTTCCCTGAGGTAGCCTGAGTGTGAGCAGGAGAGCTTGAGGATGGGGGGGACTTCACAGAAGAACTGGTCCAGAGCATTGCCCTGGCACAGGGGCAGGGAAAATGTATTGGCTGTGTGCAGCAGAGCATTGAGGAACCCAGTGGCCCAGGCAGCTGCTGCCATGTGGGCACAAGCTCTGCTGCCCAGGAGGGTCCCGTAGTGCAGGGGTTTGCAGATGGCAACGTAGCGGTCGTAGCACATGATGGTGAGGAGGAAATACTCTGATGAGATGAAGAAGAAAAAGAAAAAGAGCTGTGCAGCACATCCCATGTAGGAGATGGTTGTGGTGTCCCAGAGGGAATTGTGCATGGCTTTGGGGACAGTGGTGCAGATGCAGCCCAGGTCTGTGAGGGAGAGGTTGAGCAGGAAGAAGCCCATGGGGGTGTGCAGGTGGTGGTCGCAGGCTACGGCGCTGAGGATGAGGCCGTTGGCCAGGAGGGCAGCCAGGGAGATGCCCAGGAAGAGCCAGAAGTGCAGGAGCTGCAGCTCCCGCCTGTCTGCCAATGCCAGGAGGAGGAACTGGGCCATGGAGCTGCTGTTGGACATTTGCTCCTTCCCCAGAGTATTTTGATCTGTTGAGGAGGAAAAGTCACTGCTGAGTTAGACCAGGCTTCTGCAGCCAAACATTACCTGTCTCAGCCACCCCACTCTCAGGCTCTCTCTCCTCACTCAGACCTCCCTGCAGCTCCCCCCCCTGAGCTCTGCCTTTTGCTGCCTGAGGGGACCATTGGAAGCAGGAACTCTCTGATGGGCTCCTAAAGACTCCTTGCTCTGCTGGGAGAGGGAACCTGGAATGCAGGGTGATCTCAAATTAAATGTACTCGTGATACATCCAAGAACTTCTCAGGTTTGCTGTTTGCAATTTGCCCAAATGAAGGACTGAGCTGAGGGAATTCTTTGGATTTGTTCACCCACTTGCACCTGCCACACTTAGGAGTGCTTGTGGAGGTTTGAAATCCCTGACATTTCTATTGCACTGCAGGTCAGGTCTTGTGGGTTGTGAGGGGCACAGGGACGGTCCCTTAGTGCAGAGAGAAGAGCTGCTCTGCCCATCAGTCCTGGGCTCAGCTGCCCTGTGCTGGCAGCTTGGAGCTGGAGGAGCATCACACTCAACTGTTCCCCTACAGAGAAACTGCCCAGAGATCCAGGAATCCATGTCCAAAGAACAGACTGACACACTCCTCACCTTTTCATCTCTCCCCTCCCAGAGTGAGACACAAAATGCTCCTTGCAGCTGCCCAGAGCATTTCCATGGATTTAGCACTGAGGAGTTTTCTCCATGGGGATCCTGTGCAGCACAGAGATCCTATGGCAGAGCTGTGCCCTTCTGGAGGGCACCTGCAGCCCTGCAGGACACCCAGGGAAACAGCTGAATGCCCTGAAGGTGCCTGGAGGGCACTTGGGCACTTGGCTGCCACAGACACATCCCCACAGCATTACCCAAAGGGGTTGTGTCTGGACAGGAATCTGCCCCTCCCAAATCCCACACTGGCTCAGAAAACCCACTGGTGAGAACAGGGACAGCCCAGGCAGCAGGGGATGGCAGGGAAATGCCACAGTGCTGCTGCCAAGGGAGGAGGGACACAGAGAGACATCTGGAAATCAGGGCCCTGTCCTTGCCTGGGCTCTGGCTGCTGCAGGGCAATGCACAGCCCAGCCCCCGTGGGCCTGAGGGCACAGGCTCTGCTTAGGCTGGGAAAGGAGCCCAGGCAGGAGCTGCTCAGGGAAGGGGTCTGTGCCACAGGGACAGCAGGGAGGGGCCCCCATCCCCCTGCCCAGCCCTTGTGGCAGCAGCTGCCTCTCCCTGCCTGCCTGTCTCTGGGTGAGGAGCTGTTCCTGCCAGCAGCCCCTGCCTGTGCCCAGCTCAGCTCCCTGCCAGTGCTGCCAGAGCCATCCCCAGCCCAGTGCCCAGGGGCAGCTCTGCCTGGGCAGGGGCTGCAGAGCAGATCCCAGACCCCTGCGGTGGCTGGGAAGGGGGAGGTGTTCTGGGGGGATGTGCTTCCTGAGAAGGGCCCCTGGAAATGGAGGAGGTGGAGCTGAAGCTGTGAGGAGCCCTGAGCCTGCAGCTGAAGGGCCCTGCCCAGCCCTGCCCTGCCCTGCCCTGAGGGGTCACTCCTTCCACCCACCCCTTCTCCCTGCAGGGCCGTGGCAGCTCCTTGGCCGGGCTGAGAGCTGCCCCTGGCAGGCAGCAGAGTCCCTGCCCCAGCACACAGAGCCCTGGGGGCAGGACCCTGCTCTGCCCCACAGCCCTGGGCACCCCTGGCTGCACCCCCACCTTCCCACCCCACAGCCAGCCCTGCCACAGGGAACCTTCTGGCCCTGGGCCTCTGAGGGGGCAGCAGCAAGTCCTGCTCTGCAGCAGCTTCTCCTGCTGCACCCCAGCAAATCCAGCAGAGCCATCCTGACAGCTCCTGCCACTGCTGCCATTTGGCAGCTGGCAGAGGCACTTGCAGGAACTCACCTGCACTGCTCTGCAGCCACAGCCTGACCGTGGCAAAGGGCTGGCAAGGTTCCTGCCCTGAGCAGCTCTGCCCTGTCCTCCCACCCCAGGATCCCTTGAACCTCCTGCTCCCTTCTCCTCTCTGCCCTTGCTGCCTGCAGCTCCTGCCCTGCTCTGCCATATGGCCACTTCCCCTGCACTGCAGCAACTGGGAGAGTCCTGCTGAAAGATCCTGGAAGCTGTGGGATGTGCCAGCTTTAGGAGATGCTTCCAGGAAGGCAAGTTGAACTTTCCTACAGCCAGAGAAATCTTCCTTCAAATCCTGGGAAGGTTTCTCGCATGGTGAGAGCTCAGTCACCTCCCAGCCCAGGCTGCCTCTCATCTCTCTGCCTTCTCTCCTGTGCCCTGGGTGCTGCAGGCAGTGCCCTCAGCCCTGCTGGGCTGTGCAGAGGAGCTGCTCCTGGGCACAGCTGTCTCTTTGAAGCTCTTCTTGCTTGCCAGGAGCTCCCTGTGTGCCAGGAGCCCGGCCCAGCTCAGCAGCACAGCAACAGCCCCAGGCATTTCATGACCCTCGGGGGGGTTGATGTTGTTTACATGAGACTCAGTCCCTGAGAGGAAGTTCAAAAAAATATTCAAGAAGTCAAAGTGAGATTGAAACACTAAAGTTTTTTGTAGTGCTAATGAGTGTCACTGAGGGACACAACTGAGAACGTGTCCCCAGGTTCCAGTTAGAGCAGAAATCAGCAGACAGTGATGACAAGGATGGACAAGCAAGGGAAAGGTGGCTCTGATGCTGAAGAAACCTTGACTTCTTTCCTTAATCCAAAGGGCCAAGCCCTGAACCCCAGCCCCTGGGAAGGCAGATCCTGTCCGTGCCTCATTCCTTAGGACTCTTCCTGGGGCACTGGGCTGTGGGATGTGCAATGCCAAGGGCAGGCCCATGGGGTGGCACCTGCCAGGCTGCTGAGCAGGGACAAGGAGGCCATGAGGCCCCAGGGCTGCAAGGGGCACTCCCCTCCTCCTGGCCTCAGGGGCACAGACAGCAGCCCTGGCCAAAGGCCTGCAGAAGGTGGCTCTGGCAGGGCCTTTCAGCTTCTCCCCCTCCCTGTCTCCTCTCCAGCCCAGGCTGTCCTACGGTGTCCATGCCCTGCCCCTTTCCCTGCAGGCTGTCGTCATCCCCCCGGCTGCCCCACCTGGCTGGCACCTTCCTGCACTGACATCTCTGCGTCCTCCCTGGCTCTTCCTGCACACACAAAGCCTTGGCCTCATCCACACTCCTCCTGGCTGACGTGTTCCAGCACAGCGTTTTCCATTGAGTGAAATTCCTTTTTCCTCATGTCCGTGCTGGACCTCCCCAGCTGCACTTGGCATTAATTCTTTCTTTCTCATGCTCTTTTCTGCTATGACAAAAGGATTCACCAGCTCTAAATCCTCCCTTCAAGCCCCCTGAGGACTGTCCTGTCCTGTCCTCAGTCTCCACACCAGTGAGGCCACAGCTCCTTAGCCCCTCTCTAGTGCTCCTGTGCTTGAGACCTTTCAAGCCCATCTTGGGAGATCTCTGGGCACTCACAGATGTTTTTGCAGATGAAAATGTCGTGCTCATAGTCTAAGGAAATCACAGAGAATACTTTTAACCAAGGCCTGTAGTGACAGAACACCTGGCAGTGCTTTGAACTGAAAAAGTTTTTTATTGGATAATAGGAGGAAAGATTTAACAACCAGAGTGGCAAGAACTGGAAGAGGTTTCCAGAGAAGTGGATGTCCCATCCCTGCATTTGTCCAAAGTCAAGGACTGTGAGTAACCTCAATTAATAAAAGATGTCACTGTCTATGTCCAGGGACTTGGACCAGATGACCTTTTAGCTCTCTTCCAAGCCAAATCATTCTGAGATTCTTTTGAGTCTGAAGTCCCAAACTCCTTCTCCAAAGAATTTCCATGTTGAGGACATGAATTGCCATGTTTATGGAGAAACCCTTCTAAGCCCGAAAGGTAAAGAATCAATTCCAGGGAAGTTCCAAGGTATCTGTAGGAAACTTTAAGCAAGTGGGTCAGTGGCAGAACCTCTCAGGGTGACCTTGCAGCTGAGGATGGGGGAATCGGCCTCAGGGTCTGAGACTCATGATGGGCAGCCAGAAAGGGGATTTGGGGACTGGGCAAGACTTGTCCTGGGATCTCTAGGAAAGAACCAAAGCAAGGGTAGGATCACAGCGGTTTCTGAAGGAACAAGCATGAGAAAACAGAGAGAAAAAGGAATGAAAAAGCTGGTCATGGTAAACAGGAAGATGTTCAAGACATGTCCTTGGCTGTGCCCTGTAAGTGATCCCTACAACCTGTCCTGTTTTCCTAATAACTCCATGACCAAGAAGTTTCTGTGAGGAGGGACCTCTCTGCTCCTGGCACAGATTGTGGATCAAGTTCCAGCCACTGCAGCAGGAGCCACAACTAGTCAGGTCTTGTGTTCTCTGGGGGGCCAGACTCTGCCCAGACTGGGGTGTGTGTGTGTTGGAAGCACAAAAGAGTGAAGCAAATGCAAAGCTAAACAC
Organism: Pseudopipra pipra; assembly: GCF_036250125.1. Classification (NCBI taxonomy): domain Eukaryota; kingdom Metazoa; phylum Chordata; class Aves; order Passeriformes; family Pipridae; genus Pseudopipra; species Pseudopipra pipra. The sequence continues at coordinate 21,722,686 of NC_087580.1, forward strand.
CCAATGTAGGCTGACTTTGTCCCTAAGTGGGGGATGAGAATTGGACCCAACATGTGCAGGGACAGATGGAGGGGTTTGTCCCCCTGGCCCTGCCCAGAAGGGACACCTTTCAGGAAGGGTTGTGGCCTTGGCTGTGCTGAGGGTTGCCCCGGGCAATGCAGCTTGGGATTGCAGTGGCACTGTCAGGGCTCTGCAGAGCTCCTGGCAGTTCCTGCCTTTGTCCCCAGCAATGCCAGAGACCTGCAGGGGTTGCAGTCAATCCCTTGTGCTCTTTGGGACCCCGACTGGCTCTGCTGAATGTCAGCAGGCCTGGAGTTCCCAGACTGTTCCTGCATCCAGGGTCGGGCCTGCAGTGACGTTTGTGCAGCATTCAATTGGGGCAGTGGCAGGATGGCCATGGATCCATTCCTGCACAAACACAATGGGGCTCCATCCCAGGCAGGGAGAGAATGGGCCCACAAATGTTGGAAGGATAAGAAGCAGGGAGTTTTGGCACTGTGGAACCCCCTGGAACCAAAGGAACCCCGGGACATGGTGGAACCTCCTGGAATCAAGGGGACATTGTGACCCTGCAGCACCTCATGGAACCAAAGGGAGTCTGGGACGTGGCAGGGCCTGATGGAAACAAAGGAACCTCCTGGGAACAAAGGGACCCTGGACAATGCCAAAAGTCAGGGAGTCAAGGGAACCCCAGGAATCTCCTGGAATCCAGGGGCCATTGGAATACACTGGGGCCTCCTGGAACCAAAGGGAACATGGGACACTGTGGAACCTCATGGAATCAAAAGGACCCCAGGACGTGGTGGAATGTCAGGGAATCAAGGGGCCAGTGTGACATCCCAGAACCTCTTGGAACCAAAGGGAACCAATGGGACATTGCAGAATCTCATGGAATCAAGGGACCATTGTGACACTGGGGAAAATGATGGAATCAGTGGGCCATTGTCACACTGCAGGGCCTTTTGATGCCAAAGAACTCTGGGAAACAGTGCAACCTCATGGAATCAAGGAGCCATTGTGCCTCTGCAGGGCCTTACAAAGCCAAAAGAGACCTTGCACACTGTGGAACCTCATGGAATCAAGGGACCACCGTGATCTTGCAGGGCCTCATGGAACGAAAGGAACCCTGGAATTCTGCAGACCTTCATGGAATCAGAAGGCCACTGTGACACTGCAGGGCCTCATGGAATCAAATGTCCATTGTGACAGTCTAGGACCTCAGGGAACCTAAGGAATCCCTGGACACTGTGGATCCTTATGGAATGATTGGGCATTTGTGACTCTGCACAACCTCATGCAACTGAGGGGCTGTCTTTGCTTAAAGACAAAAACTCCAATGAACTCTAACGAAATTAATCCCTCCCTTTTTATTTCTTATCGATACAGAGAGATAAAACTCTTAAAATTAAGAGTTTACTAACAAGGAAATAGCAGCAACCACAAAGATATACAGGGAACAGCTGACCCACAAAGAGGGGAATTCTTCACCCACCTGACACCCCTGGAATAAAGGGGGAAATGGTGGAGGGTCCTGCCTGATAACCACTCCCCTCTGGCCCAGCAAGCCAAAGAAACTCTGGGAAATGGGGGCACAAGCAGAAGCACGTTCCTGGGCTCAGGGTCACTCTGGGGCTCTCCCCGGCCGTGGTGCTGAGCGAGCTCAGCGCTCGGGGCGGCAGCAGCAGGGCCCTGGGGCAGGACGGCGCCGTGGGGACTCTCCAGGCACCAGCCCGGTGTCCAGGGAGGAGAAAAAGTTCCATTTGCTGCCTGGCATTTTCCTTCTTTCTTCCCCTCCCTGCCCAGCCCCAGCGTGGGGCAGGCATTCCTTCTTAAAGAGACAGTCCCTGCAAAACAGTGTTGGAAAAATGGCCTAAAATACTAAAACTCCTGAAACCATGACATTTTCTACCTCTGTATTCTATTCCCTTTTTCATCATGCAGTGTCCCAGGGATCTTTGGTTCCATGAGGCCCTGCAGTGTCACAATGGCCCCTTGATTCCTTTGTGCCACTGGAGACACCCCATAATCCAGCACAGCCTGTGGTGCTGTTGGCCATGGCCAGACAAGTGATGTCTGTCTGGAAAGAGGCACAGTTTTAATACTTTTATATTATTTTATATTATTTAAATACATTTAAATAATATTTAAGCACATTTTCATTACTGGGTCATTTGAGTACTTTTAAGAAATGGCAAAGTTTTCCCACCATGACAGAAGAAGAATTTCCTGGACGTGTGCTGATGGCAGGAGAAGAAATACTGATCTGCCCCTCTACCTGTAGCACCACTATTCCGTCTATAACTTCATCTCCCTCTCCCTTCAGGTGTTTCCACGTTTCCTGTTAAAATGGCCATGTCTAAGGACATCTCTTCAGCAGACTTGCTGGATGTGTGTCCTTCCTGTTGCTCCCTGATTTCCTCCTCCAGTTGCTCTCTGCTCATTCAGTGCTTCTCAATTGACTGGTTTCATGCTTTGAGCTTCAGGGAGCTGCCCAATCTTTCAGAAGATTAAATAGCACATTAGTCAACATCTTAACTGTGTTTATGGCTGGCTGTGTGTGTGTGGTGGGTTCCTCTGTCGGTTGGGAGTCCCCTGGGAGCCCCCCCTATACGCGGTTCAGTACCCAGGCATGGTCACAACAGGAGAGGGGAGAGAGAGTGGGGGAGCCTGCCGGCACTTGCTGCACACAAATGGAGGAGGAGAGAGCAGCTTCGCAGCCCACAGAGGCTTTTACGGTCCAGGTTTAGGGGGGAAGGGAAGGGGGAGGGGGGCTAAGGGGATTGGAAGGGGGGTACAGGGCAATGGGAATGGGGGAAGAGAGGGGAGGGGTATAGTGTGGGCCATGAGGTCCTCTGATTGGCACAAGAGAGAGCGGGGTACTCCTGCAGGAAGTGTCACAGGTGAGCAGTGCCCCTGGAGATACGTGGTAACTCAGTGGAGGAAGGATATGGTCAGGGGGGATAGTGGCATTCCTTTAGAGTCATGGGGGTCCCAGACAAGCTGGGGCCTTGAAAGGCACCCCAGCCTTGGATTAGTACGGAGGCCAGAACGGTTGGTCACTTTGTTTGTCTGCTTGTTTTTGGCTCACCTGTGGCTACTGCCCAGGTTCGGCATGTTCTGGGTATATTTGCTTTGCTCTGTTACATCCTGATAGGGTGGGCAGGACAAAGGGTTGTTCCTGGAGATGTTCTTATGTTTGTATATAAATAGGTGATAGTAAAGTAGGAAATGAAAGACTTCCCAAACCATTCTAACAGGAACATAGCCTGTGTGCCCCTGTGTGGTTACGAGCTATGCTGGCGATGGTACAGCCTTCGGTAGGGTCGCCCATGCCAGACAGGTCACAACAGCAGGGGCAGGTACAATACATCCGTGGGCAGGAAGAGCTCGTTAGCCTTCTGGCAGTCATCCTAGGAGAAGGACAACTCTAATCCCAAACCCGGGCAGATGGAGCTCGTTTAGCCCTGTAAGGCCATCCATCTAAGAGAAGGTCACTCTAATCAAACCTACGTCCTGAGGACCTCGCTGCCACCGTCCAAGCTCGCTCGGCCCTGGCAGATGAACCTCAGGATTAAAGGGTGGGTTCAGTTCCGCGCAGACTGCATCTCACCTAAAAATCCATTGCGCAGGCTCGAAGGCTTTACCCACATGCAAAAAGTCCTGTAGCGACGGGCGAGGGTTGAAACGGCAGGTGAAAGGTGCACTGGGAGCCGCAGACCCAACCCGGTCATTTGAGACTGACCGGAGATGACAGTCTCTTGGGGCAGCACCCTGAACGACCAAGCAGCCGTTCCAAGGACAGCACTGCTTGCTCCACTCGGAGAGGGGCCTAGAAAAGGTGGCCTAAACAAAGCTCATCTCCACTTTCACCCGGTTGGTCAACCGCAGGCCAACGGGCATCTTCCTCCAATGCGGTCGCACAAAGATCAAAAGACAAAGGCACGCACCTGCCTCCAAAGGTGTACCTGAATTAACTCCAGCATGTTGGAACATCAGAACCATGCTCGATTCTGCGGATGGCGGACGTCCTGAGCGACGTTCTGCCCTAATTGCCCATGAACTGGCTCGTCTCAACATCGACATTGCCGCTCTCAGTGAAGTTCACCTTCATGAGGAAGGCAGCCTCAGAGAACATGGTGCCGGTTACACATTCTTTTGGTCAGGGAAGCCCAGAACCGAAAAACATCTCTCAGGATTTGGCTTCATGATCAAAAACTCCATTGTTCCTAAACTCGAAAATCTGCCGACAGGTCACTCTGACCGCATTATCTCCCTACGCCTCCCACTGCACAACAAACAACACGTTGTCCTCTTTAGTATATATGCCCCAACTCTCCAGGCTGACCCTGCTGAAAAAGATAAATTTTACGCTGACCTGCGCCGCCTTACCCAAAAGGTGCCCGCAGATGATAAGGTCATTATCCTTGGTGATTTCAACGCCAGAGTAGGTAAAAATTTTGAAGCATGGAAAGGAATATTAGGCAAGCATGGTGTTGGAAACTGCAACGATAATGGTCGCCTTCTGCTAGAATTCTGTGCAGAGCAACAGCTCATCATCACTAATACTATCTTTCAGCAGAAAGATAGTCTGAAGACAACCTGGATGCACCCCAGATCTAAGCATTGGCACCTCATCGATTATGTCCTGGTGCAACGGAGAGATGTCCGCGATGTCCACCATACCCGCGTGATGCCCAGTGCAGAATGCCAAACAGACCATCGGCTGGTGCGCTGTAAACTCAACTTCAATCTCAAATTCAAACCTAAAAGGGGCAATATCCCAAGGAGAAGACTCCAAGTTAACAATCTCCAATCAGCCACAGTAAGAGACAGATTCCAGGCAAACCTTCAAACTCGGCTTGAAAACCATCCCACAGACTCTGCAGACTCCTCTCATGAAACAATTTGGCACCATATTAAAAACAGCATCCTGCAATCCTCCGAAGAATCCTTAGGGTTCTCCCTCAAGAAGAACAAGGACTGGTTTGACGAAAACAATCAAGAAATCCAAGACTTGTTGAGGAAGAACAGAACCGCCCACCAAGCACACCTTGCACTGCCATCCTGTCACACAAAAAAACAGCCTTTCGTCTCGCATGCAGCAAGCTCCAACAGAAACTCCGTGACATCCAGAACAAGTGGTGGATCAATCTAGCAGAAAAGATTCAATTATGTGCAGATTCAGGTGATTACAGAGGCTTCTACGAGGCTTTGAAAGCAGTGTGGGACCCCCCACTGCAGTGCCGGAGAGGACCCACACTGCAGGGCCTCATGGAACTAAAGGAACCTTTGGAGACTCTGGAAGCTCATGGAATCAAGGATCCACTGTGAGATGTGGGGCCTCCTGGAAGCAAAGGAACCCTGAGAATTTCTGTGGGAACAAGTTAAGGCAGCAGCAGCTGCATTCAGTTAATCAGGATCAACCAGGAGTGTTTTGGCCTTGACTGGTGTTTTCCATCCAGAGAGGGCTGTTTGCCAAAGTGGAAACCACTTGGAACGCTCTGCAGGGCAGCCTGTGTTTTTCTCTGGTGGCTGAACACAGCCAGCACATGAGGGGAGGGGAATGTGTGGGATCAGGGCACTGCTTTGGGGCCATGCTGGGAATTCCAGTGGACTAAAAGACAAAGCCCAGGTGCTGTTTCCAAAGGAACCTCAATGAAAGAGGGACGCCGGAAAGATGGGCGGACAAGTCCCACAATGGAACTCTGTGTGTGCAGCCTCATTTTCTCCTTCAGCACCCACAGGAGAGGGGGCAAAAAGTGGGGGTTGGGACCGCAAAACGTTTTTGAGGGGGAATTGGGGATTGAGGGGAAAGTGGCAGGAACAGGGAGAAGGGTGGAAAAGGGGGGGTGGTCTAGCAGGTCAAACAGTCCCATGGGGGTCTTTGGGCACAGAGGGGTTGGGAAAAGGGGGTGGCCCCCCTGAGCTCCCAACTTCCTGTGGGGTGCTGGGGGCTGCTGGATCCAATCTCAGCCTTGCTTTATGCCAGCACTTTCAGTTTAGAGGAATTACAGAGCTGTGACTTAACCACTTCTGTCCCCCAGGTTTTAATGATGGCAAATCAGACCTATTGATACAAATGAGTCATTTAGGGTTAAAAATGATCAGACAAAAGATCATCATCAGAGTTATTTACTGCACAAGAGAAACACTAAAACTACCAGGAGTACAGGGTAAGATAGGGCAGTGCTCTACACTAAAGCAATTGTTGAAGCAATTCTACTGAAGCTGGCACAAAAGCAAGAATTCTTAATTAGAGATGGATGGAACTCCCCCAGACCAACGCTCGTGGGGAGATCTCTGCTCTCAACCTCCAGCAGTGACCTTGGGGGGTCCCCAGCCAAGGCAGGAATCTCCACACACCCCCCAGGAAGGGTTCTGTTGGAAGAAGCTGCCCCTGGGAAAGGGGACTGGCCCTTTGTGGTTGAAAGGGATGGACTGACAGTCACTGGACTCCAGGGGTTGCCTCCCCATCAGGGGGTTCATTTGGGGTGGAAGCAGTGGTGAAAGTTCTTCCTGCAGTCGGGGCACTCGAGGGTTTCTCTTACCGGTGGGTCCGTTGGTGTGTGGTCAAGTTACCGCTCTGGGTGAAGCTCTTCCCACACTCCCCACACTTGTAGGGCCTCTCCCCGCTGTGGATGCGCCGGTGGGTGATGAGGTGGGAGTTCTCCTTGAAGCCCTTCCCGCAGTCGGTGCAGCGGAAGGGCCTCTCATCCGTGTGTGTCTGCTCATGCCTGAGGAGATGTGAGCTGGTCGGAAACCTCTTCCCACACTCCAAGCACTTATAGGGCCGTTCCCCGGTGTGGATGAGATGGTGTCGGATCAGGTGGGAGTTCTGCTTGAAGCTCTTCCCACATTCCAAGCAGTTGTAGGGCTGTTCCCCAGTGTGGATGCGCTGGTGGTTGATGAGGCTGGACCTGCAGTTGAAACTCTTCCCACATTTCTGACACATGTAGGGCTGTTCTCCGGTGTGGATGCGCTGGTGTCGGATCAGGATGAAGTTCTCCCTGAAGCTCTTCCCACATTCCCCACACGTGTAGGGCCGCTCCCCAGTGTGGATCATCTGGTGTCGGATCAGGTCAGAGCTCATCCTGAAACTCTTCCCACATTCCCCACATGTGTAGGGCCACTCCCCAGTGTGGATGTGCTGGTGTCGGATCAGGTTGGAGGTGTACCTGAAGCTCTTCCCACATTCCCCACAGGTGTAGGGCCGTGCCCCAGTGTGGATGTGCTGGTGGGTGAGGAGGTGGGAGCTCTTCCTGTACCTCTTCCCACATTCCAGGCACCTGAAGGGTTTCTCCCTGCTGGGAGGCTGCTCAGGGACCACCAGCTCAGAGCTCCCCCTCAAGCTCCGGCCGCCTTCCCGGCACAGGCTGGCTCTTTCCTCCTCAGAGCACCCTGGGCTGGCTTTGGAGCCCCTCCTGCGGGGGGATCTCCGGCCCTTTTCCTCCCCGCTGCCTTCCTGCGCCGGGGAGCCCTTCAAAACGGCCTCTCCCACCAGGCTCTGCCGGGGGGATTTGTCCTCCGGGCTCTCCGTCCTCAGCTCGGGGCCTGGGGCAGGAAGCAAGAAGGACAGGGAGGGGATTTGCCTCCGGCCCACAGGGAAGGCCAAGGACATCCCCCCAACTCCGGCCCCGGCAGGACGGCGGCGCCAGCGGGGTTGTCCTGCAGCCGGGGCCATGCTCGGCTGACAGAGCCAGCACAACACCCGCCCAAAGGGACACTGACTGCCTCCTCACCTGCCTGGGGGGCCCAAGGCATCTTCCTCTTCCTCGCAGCCTCCTTCATCTGGCCAAACTTTGGGAAGGAAAAATCCTGATGGGGGGAAAACAAGGGCTGAGCGTGTTGGCTTGGGGGTTCCTCCTGCCCAAGTCCAGGTCTAGAACTCACCAGGCATCCTGTGACCATAAAAACCTCCAAAACACCAAGATTCAGCCCAGAAAAACCCAAACCACCAACAAAATTCAGGCAAAACCCCCCCAGAAATAGCAAGATGAACCCTCCTGCAAAACTGCAAAAAGTTAAGATCCAGCCAAAAAAACCTCCAAAATATGAAGATTCAGCCCAAAAAAAGGTGTTTATTTGGGAGGATGAAGGGAGTGAGGTCATTTCACGAGCACTTGATTGAGTTGCTATATATTAACAAAGAGCTGTATTAGTTTCACTTAAAACTCACCAGGGCTGTTACTGGAGCCTATCTGGCCCCCTGCCAGTCTGGGACTCCTTCTCCAAACCACCAATCCACGTGTGCCAAACGCCCTGGTTGGTCAGTGCCGGCTGGGGCAGCGGGCACTCGCTGAGGGGATGAGAAAACTGCACCCGGGGCTGGGCTGAAAGAGGCTTCAGCACCACTTCTGATGGCCCAGGGGCAGCATCTGGCTTCTCCCAAACAGAGAGAGGGCACTTGTTCCTCTGCAGGGAGTCAAGGGCAGGAGGGTGACTCCTGCTGCATGGATGGAATGGCAGAGGATCCCTTGGGTCCCCAGGATGGATCAGCACTCAGGGATACAAACTGCCCTGGGGCTCAGGATGCAGCTGCCAGCACAGATTTCCCTGCAAAGTCTGAAGGGAGTTGAGCTCTGCAGAGGAGATTTTGCTCCATGGATGGGATTGCAGAGGGGCCCTCAGGTCCCCAGCAGGAATCAGCAACCAGGAATAGACACAAAAGGTCACCACAAAGATTTCTGGGGCAGTGTCCTGCAGGGAGGGGACAGTGTCACCCCATGAAGGCAGGGCTGGCAAGTGGGAGGCTGCTCCAGGGCTCTGCAAGAGGCCTCGTGCTCTGCTGGGCCCCAGCACTGGCTGGTCCCAACACCCCCGGCTGCCCCCGGCCCTGGGCAGCTCTGCTGCCACAGGCTGTGCCCTCACCGTGGCCCTGCAATGGCCCTGCCTGTCCCTCACCCGGGGCCCTGCCCACATCCCTGTCCCTTGGCTCTCTCTCTGCCAGCTCAGTGTGGGGCACACGGGCTGGGGGTCCCTCCCAAGCCCCCCGGGCAGCCGGCGTTGGCTGGGGGGATGTGAGGGCTGGGCCTGCTCAGCACAGCCCCGGCCTCGTGCCCAGAGCCTCTTTCCTGACCCACACAAGAGCTTCCCGGCCCCCCCAGGGCTCCCCTGCTGCTGCCTCTGCTCCTGGCCCTGCCTTTGCTGCTCCCTTGCCTGGGGCAGCGGCTGCAGGGGGGGATGGCAGCAGCTTCAGCTCCACGGCACTTCCTGGGGGGAGCTCAGCCCGGGGGGACGGGCAGGGACCTGATGGGGATGGACAGGGGCCCAGCAGGGACAGCCAGGGCCTGCAGGGGAAGGCACAGGGACAACCTGGCCCCCCACACTGCCAGGGCTGTCTCTGCTCCTCCTTGCAGGCTCCGTGGCCAGGCACAGGTGGTGTTCCTGGGTGCCCACCATCTCAGCACTTGGAGACGCTCAAATCAGCGCCCGCAGCTCTGCAGCAAAGCCCCAGCTCACCTGGCACACAGGGGATGGACACAGCACCTGCTCGGGGATGGGCACACACAGCTTTGTGCCTTCCCCACCACGGGGCTCTCCTTCCTCAGCAGCACCTCTGCCTTGCACTTATTCTCAGCCTCACCTCAGGGACAGCTCTGGGCTCACCTCCGCGCCACTTCTCAGCCTCACCTCAGGGCCTGGGCTCAAGGACAGGAACCTGCAGGGAGGGGACATCAGGTGCAAGCTGAGGGCTGCCTGCCTGCACTGGCCTGGGGGCTTCTTTCTCCTTCTACAACCAGCCCAGAACTCAGCCTGCTTTGCTAACACCACACATTTACAGACTAACCTTGCAGATAGATATGGACAGACATCTCTATCCCCCTGGGGATGGAGCCTCAAGCATGTGCTGCCACAGGAATGGCAATCAGAGAATCACAGAATCAGCCACGTTGGAAAAGACCTCTGAGATCATCAAGCCCAACCCTGGATCCAACCCCGCTGTGCTTCCCAGACCATGGCACTGAGGCCACATCCACTCTCACCTTCAACACCTCCAGGGACGGGGACTCCACCCCCTCCCTGCCCAGCCCATTCCAAGGCCTCATTACTCTCCCAGCAAAAAATTCCTTCCCAATATCCAACCTAAACCTCCCCTGGCACAGCTCCAGACCCAGCCCTCTTGTCCTACTGCTGCTTCCTGGCAGAACAGCCCCACCCCCACCTGGCTACACCCTCCTGGCAGGGACTTGCAGAGAGTCAGGAGGTCTCCCCTGAGCCTCCTCTTCTCCAGCCTCAACACCCCCAGCTCCTCAGCCTCTCCTCACACCACTTGTGCTCCAGAGCCCTCCTGCCTTCCAGCACATCAACACACCCCCAGCTTGGTGTCACCTGCACATTTGCTGATGAAATGCCTGGTTCTGCAGCAGCTGCAGATGCTCAAGGGGCAGCAGGACCAAGTCAGGGGCCTGGGGGGCCTGGGGGGCTTTGGGATGTGGGAGGGTCCTGGGGGAGCTGGGGAGGGGCTTTGGAGATTTGGGGGTACAGACCAGGACAGACCAGGACAGACCAGCACAGACCTGGACAGTCCAGTACCCCCTCACTGCTCCCCAGATCTCTCCTGGAGCTGGGCCACGTTGCTGTGGGACACCTGAGCCCCCCCCAGTGCCCTCCCAGTAAGCCCAGTGCCCCCAGTACAGCCCACTGTGTTCCTGTCCCAGGGTGCCGGGTGATCCCTCTTTGGGGGGGTTGGGGGAACAGGGGGAGATTTGGAGGGATTTGGGGAGAGTTGGATGGGGATTTGGGGGCTTTTGGGTGCATTTAGGGAGTTAAAAGGCATTTTGGGGCATCAAAGGGATCAGTGGGGGGAGGGGATTAAAGGGAAAAGGGGGGTTAGGGGACATTTGAGGGGGTTGATGGGGCCTGGGGGGGGAGAGGAGGGGCAGCACCACAAGCAGGTGAGTCTTGAGACCCTCCTGGTGTTCCCAAAACTCTCTTAGTGTTTCCAATTGCCCCTTTGACACCCTGAGACCCCCCTGGTGTCTCCAGTGTCCACAGGGCCTCCCCACGGCCCCAGTTCCCCCCCTGACACCCCCAGTTCCACTGTCCCCAAACCCCATCCCTGATGTCCCCAACCCTCCATCTCACCCCAGGAGCCCCCCTTGGACCCTCTGACCAGAAAAACACCCCCACACACACTCACAGAAAGGCCAAGGGCATCTGGGGACACGCTGGGGACAGCTGGGGGGCTTTGGGGGGGCACTGGGGGATTACTGGGGGATACTGGGACACACTGGAGGGAACCAGGGGGCACTGGGAGGGACTGGGGGGTTACTGAGGGACACTGGGAGGGACTGGGGAGTTACTGGGGGATTACCAAGACACAGGGGGGGACAATGGCTGGTTACTGGACCATACTGGGGGTTACTGGGCGCACACTGGAGCATTACTGGGCCATACTGGGGGGCAGTGGAGGTCACTGGGACACACTGGCTGGTCACTGAGGGGGTTACTGGGCCGTACTGAGGGTCACTGGGCTATACTGGGGGCACTGGGATCCCCTTACCCGGATGTGCTACATCTCCCCCCCGCACTTTGGGAGGCACCCCCAGGACCCCTCCCCTCGGGGCTGGGAGATCCCCTGAACCCCACTGCTGGGCTTTAAGGGACCCCCGGGCCCCCCTCCCTGTGGGGTCTCTGTGTGCTGAGTGTTGGGGGTCTCTGGGGTTCGGGGGGGTCACTGGGATCCCCTTTCCCTGGGGTCGGTTCGCCAGCCCGGCCGGAGCGCTGTGGCGGGAAAAGTAATGGCGGCTCGCGCAGAGCCTCATGGGAGTTGCAGTTCCCTCTTGAGAACTCCGCCGGCGCGCCTGCGCAGTGCAGCCAGGGCCTTGGTAGAGCCCCCCCCCGCGCGGTTCCAGCCCCCGCGCTCTGCCCCTCGGGAACCCCCGAACCCCTCGGCTAAACCGCCCCGAGCCCTCCAGCCTTTCCACCCACAGCCGCGCTCCCCGCAGCCCCCGAGGGGATCCCCAGAGCCCCGCTCTCCCGCAGGCCCCGCCAGCTCACAGTGCAGCACGGAGCCAGCGCCATCTTTGCTTCCCGGAAGCAACCACGGCGCTCTGCGCGCGCACCGCCTTCACAGAGCACCCCCCCCTTTTCCGCCGCGGCCCCGCCCTCCGCCCGCCCGCCCTCAGGAGTGTTCGCACGGGCGGGGCCGCAGCGCCCTCAGCCCGAACGGAACCTGCTTTTACCTCATGGAATCTTTGATCTCTGTTAGCCAAGCCCCTCTTTCCTTCCCCGGTTGTCTTGTTCCTTTGGGGAGGGGGGTCATAGCGGCCCTTTGCACTTGAGCGGACTGAGGTTTCTACCAGAAAGGGCCAGTCCCCTTTCCCAGGGGCAGCTTCTTCCAACAGAACCCTTCCTGGGGGTGTGTGGAGATTCCTGCCTTGGCTGGGGACCCCCCAAGGTCACTGCTGGAGGTTGAGAGCAGAGATCTCCCCCCAAGCGTTGGTCTGGGGGAGTTCCATCCATCTCTAATTAAGAATTCTTGCTTTTGTGCCAGCTTGAGTAGAATTGCTTCAACAATTGCTTTAGTGTAGAGCACTGTCCTCTCTGCTCCTGTACTCCTGGTAATTTTAGTGTTTCTCTTGTGCAGTAAATAATTGTGATGAAGATCTTTTGTCTGATCATTTGTAACCCTAAATGACTCATTTGTATCACTAGATCTGATTTGCCATCATTAAAACCTGAGAGACAAAAGTGGTTCAGTCACAGCTCTGTAATTCCTCTAAACTGAAAGTGTTGGCATGATCCAAGGCTGGGATTGGATCCAGCAGCCCCCAGCACCCCACAGGAAGTTGGGAGCTCAGGGGGCCACCCCCCTTTCCCAGCCCCCCCTGTGCCCAAAGACCCCCATGGGACCATCTGACCCACCAGACCACCCTCCCTTTTCCACCCTTCTCCCTGTTCCTTCCACTTTTCCATGGTCCTCTCAATCCCCACCCCACCTCCAGATTACTCTGGGGGTCCCAACCCCCATTTTTCCCTCCTCTCACATCTTCCACATCATCCCCCCAATCCCCAGCTCCCTCCAACTCAGTTTGGGGTCCCACCACCCCAAAAAAAAGGGGTTAGGTGGGATCCTGGGTGGGCTCTGACTATGTTTGGGGGGTTCTCCAGGGCCGGTGGGGAGATTTAGGGGGGTCCCAGCACCTTTTGGGGTGAGCTGGGTGCCTTTTAAGGGGCAGATGCCCCACCAAGACCCTCCCAGAGGGGTTGACACAGGGGGAACAAAGGGGGGTCCCCATTCCCGATCCATCCTGGGGCCGGTTCTGCCCCCCCAAACTCGGCTCCACCCCTTGGGATCCCCCCAAGCCCCTCCCCTACTGCCCCCCAATAACCAGGACTGGGGAGAACTGGGAAGCTTTACTGGGATCACTGGGAGCAGCCGGGCAGAGGCAGAGTGACAGCAGGGGAGGGGGGGACACACGACCCCCCAAAATCCTCACAGGGACAGGGGGGGTCCAGGCTGGGCCCGAGGCCCCGGGGAGGGGCTGCAGCCGCCGGCAGCTCAGGAGCTCTGTGGGGAGAGAAAAGGGGGTGACACCGGAGTGGGGGGACAGGGGGGACACCGGGATACACCGAGACCCCAACTGGATCCAGTGGGACCAGAACTGGGGAACAGGGATCATACTGGGAGCACCTGGCAGCGCGTTGGAGGCAACTGGGATATACTGGGAGTGAGTGGAACCACAGTAGGGGTGACTGGGAGCAACTGGAACCACGCTGGGGGCAACTGGGATCCTACTGGGAGCAGCTGGGCTTTTGCTGGGGTCATGCTGGGATCATACTGGGAGTGACTGCAATAATCCTGGGAGTGTGTGAGAGGGACTGCAGCCATACTGGGGATGAGTGGGATCAAACTGGTTTTGTACTGGAAGTGTCTGGAAGTCACTGGTATCATACTGGTGGCAACTGTGATTGTACTGGGATCATACTGGATTGGACTAGGATCATACTGGGAGCAACTGGTTCTATGCTAGGGGCAAATGGGAGCTACTAGGATCTCACTGGGAGGAACTGGGAGCAACTGGGACCATTCTGGGCACAACTGGGATCATATTGGGAGCAACTGGGCCCCACAGTGAAGGTGACTGGGCTCATACTGGGAGTGACTGGGAGCATTCTGAGGGCAGTTGGGACCATGTTGGCGCAACTAGGATATACTGGGAGCAAGTGGGATCACGCTGGAAGTGACTGGGATCATACTGGGAGTGACTAGGACCCCACTGGGGGTGACCGGGAGTGGCTGTGAGCAACTGGGATCATGCTGGAAGCTACTGGGAGCATTCAGGAGTGAGTGGGACCACACTGGGGGCAACTGGGATATACTGGGAGAGACCGGGAGTGACTGGGATCATACTGGGACTGACTGGGAGTGTACTGGGACTGACTGGGAGCATGCTGAGGTCAGCTGAGATATACTGGGAGAGACTGGGAGTGATAGGGATCCTACTGGGAGGGACTGGAACTACAGTGGGGTGACTGGGAGCAAGTGGGACCCTGCTGGGGGCAAATGGTTTTATCCTGGGAGTGCCAGGGAATGTCTGGGTTCATCCTGGGTGTGACTGACACCACACAGGGGGTCACTGGGATCATACTGGAGTCATACTGGGAGAGACTGGAACTACAGTGGGGTGAGTGGCTGCGAGTGACTGGGATTATACTGGGACTGACTGGAACCATAGTAGTGGTGAAGGGGAGCAACTGAAACCACGCTGGGGGCAACTGGGATCCTACTGGGAGCAGCTGAGCCCCTGCTGGGGTCATACTGGGGTCATACTGGGAGTGACTGCAATAATACTGGGGGTGAGTGAGAGGGATCAAACTGGCTTTGTACTGGAAGTGTCTGGAAGTTACTGGGACTCATACTGGGATCATACTGGGAGCAACTGGGACCATGCAGAGGGCAAATGGCATCCTCCAGGGAGTGACTGGGAGTGACTGGGGCCAGACTGGACTCAGACTGGGAGTCCCTGAGAGGGAAAGGAACCATCCTGGGTGAGGGGCTGGGAGCAACTGGGACCACCTTGGGGGCAACTGGGATCCTATTGGGAGTGACTGGGATCATAGTGGGAGTGACCAGGACCATACTGGAATCACAGTTGGAGTGACTGTAAGGGACCAGGATCAAACTGGGAGTGGCTGGAACTACACAGGGGGGAACTGGGAGCCAGTGGGGCCAGGCTGGAAGGCAACTGGGAACATCCTTGGAGCAACTGGGATCATGCTGGAAGCAACTGGGAGTAACTGGGAGTGACAGGGTGCATGCTGGAGGCAACGGGCATAAACTGGGAGTGACTGGGATCATCCTGATGGAAACTGGAACCATCCTGGGGCAAGTGGAAGTAACTGGGTGTGACTACGAGCATGCTGAGAGCAACTGGGATATACTGGGAGTGTCTGCAACCATCCTGGGGGTGACTGGGACCACATGGGGAGCGACTTGGACCATGCTGGGGGCAACTGGGAGCAACTGGGAGTGACTGGATCTACAGTGGGGCAACTGGGATTGACTGGGACCATGCTGGGGGAAGACTGGGATCATACTTGGATTGACTGGATCTATGCTGGAGGCAACTGGGACAAACTGGGACCATGCAGGGGGCAACTGCAATCGTACAGGGATCATACTGGGACCATACTGGGATCAGACCAGGATCATACTGTGAGCGACTGGGTCTGTGCTAGGGACAACTGGGAGCAATTGGGATCAAACTGGGAGGAACTGGGAGGTACTGGGACCCTGCTAGGGGCAACTGGGAGCAACTGGGATCCCACTGGGAGGAAGTAGGAGCAACTGGGACCATGCTGGGCACAACTGGGATCATATTGGGAGCAACTGGGCCCACAGTGAAGGTGGCTGGAGTCATACTGGGAGTGACTGGGAGCATTCTGAGGGCAGCTGGGACCATGCTGGCACAACCCATCACTGGTTGCCAAAGTCATCCCATACCTAAAATAAACCTGAAACTCTGCTTTTCAGTTAACCTGCTGCCTTGCAGTCAAATTTTCAGACAACGCAATTACAAACTACTAGAAAAGGATCAAACTGCATTCAGCAGGTGTTTTTTGGAAAAAATCCTAAAATTTCCTGGTGTTGCCAATCAAAACAGCTGTTTAAATTACACTTTTATGAATCCCAAAACTCCAATGGGATTGAACAAGCTCTTGGGAGAAGACAACCTGCCGGCATATCTAAATTGTCTTTGGATTTGCTGCAACATTAGAAAACAGACATTAACTTGGAACTGGCAAAATCAGCATAAAAATCCAATGGACTAATATGGGAGTTGGTTGTTGTGAGGAGAACAAAGTTTCTTGGTCTTCAGCTGATATTGCCAAAATGACAAATTTAAGTATCAACAACAGTATCTCAGATGTATTTTGGAGCTCAAGCCACCCATCAAAGTGTTTACTGGCAACAAAGGGAATGCTAATCCTGATTTTCAATCAGAGAGTTTATTCATTGTTCTAACTAAACATACTTGGAGTTATGTTTGGCCTTAATACTGCTAAAAAGCAATACAGATCCTCTGCCAGTAAAATAAGGGACTGGGAAAAACACTGTGACCACTTCTCTCCCCACAGCACCCAGTGGCAAACACACGAGACCCATGTGTGGGCTTGTGTAGGTTGCACTGACAAATATTAATTAGGTGTTTTACTCAGAGAGTCTCTTCACTGGGTAGCAAAATAAATCTTCTGGGAGGAAAATTGTGATTTTCCACAGAAATTATTGTTGTCGGGTTCCAGTGACAATGCCTAATTAACATCCATTTATATCCCAACCATTACTGACCTTCCACTGGACTTTGTTAACTATTGAGACAAATACTCAAGACCTTTGTGTTCTTTTTTCACCTTTTAAAATTAGTTTACAACAGAAGGAGCTGCAAAAACATCCTACAGTTTTCTTCAAAAACTTTAAAGTCAAAAAAGAGACTATGAAATTACAAGACAAATCTTAAAACTTTTTCTTCATCCTCTTTTCAGGCAGGCCAAGATCACAACAGTTGTAAAGTGTTCTGCCGTGGGTTCCCTCATCATTTCTTACTTGGTCATCTTGACCTTGTTTCTCTGTCCATCTGCACACACCTTTGGCAGCAACCCTGCAGCAACCCCACAGCCCAAGAGACAGAACACTCTTCATCAGCAGAATCCATCCCCAGAGGGAATTGCCCTCCCACCCTCCCACCTTCTGTATTGGACACAGAGACTGGTTTTCTTGCTCCTGCCCTGCCTTGCCACAACTTGGCACGGCAGGAGTTAGCTGGTGAAATCAGAGCAGGGAAGTCCTCAGATGGCAACACTGAAACTGCCCAGGAGGATGTCAGCAGAGCCTGCCTTACATGACATTGTGTGCAACCGCTCATGGGATGAGCTTCTACACACGGAAACAACCACAGGCACAGGTGTACACACGTCCAAAGGTACAGGGCAGTGCCCAGGGAGGCTCCTGCACAGCTTCACACTGAAATACCTGTGTGCATATACCCACCTGTACAAACGCTGCACCAAACACAGCCGTGTATCCCTGCACACTGAAGGACAGCGTTCAAGGCCAGGGGGAATGAGGCTCCGAGCCTTCCACTGCAGGTGTTGGGGGGTTGGAACTGGATGATCTTCAAGGTCCCTTCCCACTCGCCCCATCCCGCGGTTCTGTGACACACGCCCCTGGCCCAGGGACACCCCGCGGTGCCCCCGCCCAGCCGTGTCCCCACACACGGACACAGCCCGTGCACAGGGCCCGTCCCGCGGCCCCCCCGCCGCTCCCGCGGGGAGCAGGACGCGCTCTCCCGGCGGCGATCCCGGAGCTCCCGCCCCCGGCGCTGCCTGGCAGCGGGTGCCGGGGCCCTTCGGGCCGCTCGGGAGCGCGGCTGTTCCGCACACGGAGGCGCTTTTCTCCCTCAGCACGTCCCGTGGAACAACTGCTGGGCTTGCACCGCCTGTGCCAGGGGTAGAACCGTCCCCGTAAGGTCACTTGGTCTGATCTGTCACAAACGCCGTGAAAACGTGGAACAGAAGCGTTCTCACAGCAGTGACTGTCCCCCTGGACTCAGCACTGGGGAGGCCACACGTCAAGTTCTGCGTCCAGTTCTGGACCCCTCAGTTTAGGAAGGACATTGAGGTGCTGCAGCAGGTCCAGAGAAGGGCAACAGAGCTGGTGAAGGATCTGCAGTGCATGTCCTGTGAGGAGCGGCTGAGGGAGCTGGGGGGGGTTAAGCTGCAGAAAAGGAGGCTCAGGGGAGATCTTGTCACTCTCTACAAGCACCCTAAAGGAGGTTGTAGCCAGAGGGGATGGGCCTCTTCTCCCAGGCAACAAGTGACAGGACAACAGGACACAGTCTTAAGCTGCGCCAGGGGAGGTTTCGGGTGGATATGAGGAGGAATTTCTTCACTGAAAGAGTGATTAGACGTGGGAATGGACTGCCCAGGGAGGGGGGCGAGTCACTGTCCTTGGAGGTGTTTAGGAAACAACTGGATGTGGCCCTTGGTGCCATGGTCTGGTTGACATGGTGGTGTTGGGTCATAGGTTGGACTTGATGATCTCAGAGGTCTTTTCCAACCTAATTAATTCTGTGATTCTGTGAACTGGGATATACTGGGAACAAGTGGGATCACGCGGGAGGTGACTGGGATCATACTGGGAGCAACTAGGACCCACCTGGGGGTGAGTGGAAGTGGCTGTGAGCAACTGGGATCGTGCTGGAAGCTACTGGGAGCAAGTGGGACCACACTGGGGGCAAGTGGGATATACTAGGAGAGACCAGGAGTGACTGGGATCATACTGGGACTGACTGGGAGCATACTGGGACTGACTGGGAGCATACTGAGACTGACTGGGAGCAGGCTGAGGTCAACTGGGACATACTGGAAGAGACTGGGAGTGACAGGGATCATACTGGGAGCTACTGGAGTCATAGTAGGGGTGACTGGGAGCAACTGGAACCAGACTGGGGAAGTGAGATCACACTGGGAACAGGTGGGCCTGTGCTGGGGTCATCCTGGGATCATACTGGGGGTGACTGAACTCATCCTGGGATCAGGCTGGGAGCAACTGGGAGCATAAAGGGTGCAACTGGGAGTGACTGGAAGTGCAATGGGACAACTGGGATTGACCGGGACCATGCTGGGGGAAGACTGGGATCATATTTGGATTGACAGGGTCTATGCTGGAGGCAACTGGGAGCAACTGGGACCATGCAGGGGGAACTGTGATCATACTGGGATCATACTGGGATCCCCACAGACCCCCAAGCACCCCCTAAACCCACTCAAAGCCCACCCAGGACCCCACCCAACCCCTTTTCTGGGGGACTTCTCTGGGCACTGGTGGTGCTGGGAGCCCCCCCGGCTGCGGGCGAGGAGCTCTCGGGTGAGTGGGGGGTGGGAAGGAGGAGGTCGGTGGGAAAAGGGAGGTCAGAGGGGATAAAGGGGTGGTGGGACCCCAGACTGAGTGGGAGGGGAGTGGGACTCCCCAAAAGTGGAGGGGGAGGGATCTGAGGTTTGGGAGATGATGGGAAAGGGGTGGGAGAGGTCAGAAGAGTGGGGAAAAACGAGGGTGGGACCCCCAAACTGAGCATGAGGGGGCTGGGGAGTGGGGGATGATGGGGAAGGGGTGGGAGAGTGTGGGACCAAGTGGAGTCACTTTGCACCTGCACTGAGTTAATGGGAATCCAAAGAGTTGTTCTGGTTCCCAAAGCTTTTACACTTCCTCCCAGTAATGATTCAGTGGGATTGACTCCCAAAGCAGAAATTAAAACTGTATCCTTGATTGTCTTTGGTGTTGTTCTTCCGGCTCTCAGTGACTCCTGTCTGTGCCAGTGTGCCAACCTGCCAGGGGGGAAGATGCTGCGCTCCAACGCAGAGGGAGCGTCCCTGAAAGGCTGCAACTCTGAGGACCCCTCAGGCCTTCAAGCTAATCTGGAAGGTGAGAAGCTTTTGCCTTGTCAATCTGTGCCAACTGAAGCCTGTGTTTCTCCATTTCCATGGCCCAGAAAAGGCCCAGCTGTGGTTTGTCCAACCCTGAGAAGGGCCCACAAGGGCTGCACTGAGTCTGTGACCATCTCAGCCCCAAATCCCCTTGTCCTCCTCCAATTCACACAGCTCTGAGGCAGCACCAGTGTGGAGCTGCTGTGTTTCTGACTGGTTTTCCTCACAGAACTCCTTTCTGTGTGTGTTCCAGGTGCCAGCCTGAAAGGAGTGGCCATGGAGGGCAGTCAGATGACAGGAATTAACCTGAGAAACGCCAAACTAAAGAACTGTAACCTCAGGGGAGCAACGTTGGCAGGAACTGATTTGGAAGTGAGTTGGGATTCATTTTCCATCCTATTCCTTTCTCTCCTCTAGTCAGCTGGTAATTTGGGGGATTGCTGGCTTTTGGCTGACCTCTCCAGCTTCAGAGTACAATGGAGTTCAGGTAAATGGACTTCCAGTAAAGCTTTGAACAGAGTTCTGGGTGCATTCCATTGACACTTCTTTTTCTTTTCCCCTTCCAAATTGTGACCTATCAGGTTGTGACCTCCAGGAAGCCAATTTGAGGGGCTCTGATGTGAAAGGAGCCATCTTTGAAGAGATGCTGACCCCCCTGCACATGTCCCAGAGCGTCAGATAGGGAAGAGAACACACAGAAGAGGAAGGAATCCAAACATTTGTTGTGATTTTCTTCACCTCCTCCCCTTCCTGAGTTAGAAGGAATGGTTATTAGACAACTTCCATTTGCAGTAGTGCCTTAGTAGACTCTTTCTGATCACTTTTGGGGAGGGAATTTTTGTTTCAGAAGTGGAGAGTTTCTCCCTTTGTGAAGAGAGTGAGGAAGTGGGCTGGTTCTGAAACCAGAAAGTGGGGCTGGTTTGGGAGGGAGGGTTCAAGACTTTCATTGTTTAGCATTGCCTGACTTTGGAATGCATTTTAATGTCTAAAGCACAATATATGCAATTCTATTTGTTAAGTCTGTCGCTGCAATATGAATAGAAAATGTTATTGCTGTATAGTAGCAAACAAAGTGGAGGTTTACAGGTAGACAAGTGTCTTTACAGTCAGTGTCTTCATCCCTGCAGGGTGTTAATGCCAGGGGTGGTCACACAGTGCCCACAGGATGTGCTCAGGTCTCTGCTGGGGTGGAAACAGTGGGGAACTGTCCTCAGAGGTCCTAAATTGCTGTGGAGTGGTTGGAGTGCAGGGTTAGAGAAGCTTTATCCCCTCAAATGTGCAGAGGAAGCTGCTGCCCCTGCAGGGACCTGCCCAGAGCCCGGATTGAGTTCCCCCTGGGAGATCCCTGGGCAGAAATGGGATGTCTTAGTTAATGCTCTCCAAAGGAGTGTGAAATTGCACTCTCAATCCCAGCTGGGAAGAAAAATTCCCCTGCTTCCACATGTCCTGAGCACTCCAGACTGGAGTTCCTGTAGCTTTTTGATTCTTTGTTGGGAATTCAGTGGACAGAGGAGAACACAGAAGTGTCCCCAAAGCAGAGAGAAGCTCTGGGGCCACAGCACCTGCTCCCCCCTCTTCTCATCCCTTCAGCAGATGAAGAAATGGCCCTCAATGTTTCCCCTCAATGTACTGTGGAAATCCTCCAGGAAAGCATGGCCATAATCCCACTTGCCAGCCAGATCCACTCTGGGCTGCTTAAAGTGGCTGTAAAAGCATCTTGCCTGGGGCCAAGTGCCCCTTCCACACTTGCTTTACCCGTGGAAAAACACAGGAAAAGCTGTTTTTTGTGTGGGCACCCTTCACATCTCAGTGTTTGTGATCTTGGGAATCCTCAAGAGCCTGGAAAAATGCCAGATTATCGGTTGTTTTAAGATTTGTACCTGGAGATTGTTTTGATATGTGCTTACATCTTCCTTGAAAATACAACTGATAAAAAACAATGTAAAAGGAATAAAAATAAAAAAGCAAATACAAAGACAAAAAGGAAGAAAAAAGAGAAAAAGGAGAAAAAAAGAAAAAAAGACAGAAAAAACAGGCAAAAATGAGACAAATAATAAAAAAGAAAGAAAAAAGAAAAAATGGAAAAAAGAAAAAGAGAAAGAAAAAACGGGGGGGGGAAGAAAGAAAAAAAAAGAAAAAAAAGAAAAGACAGAAAAAGAAGAAAACCGAAAAACGTATTATCCTCGCTCCGCACGTGCAAATGGCCGCTGTGACCCGCCGCAAGGACTACAACTCCCGTGGTGCCCCGCGCAATGCGCAGGCGCGGTCGTAGCCGTGCGGGGGCGTGGCGCGCACTGATTGGCTGCGGCGGTGTTCTTTAAGCGCGGTGCGCGCGCAGAGCGCCGTGTCGACTTCCGGGAACCGTTGATGGCGGCGGGGCCCGCATTGTGCTGTAAGAGCTGGGGGGGTGCGGGAGAGCGGGGTCTGGGGATCCCCTCGGGGGCTGCGGGGAGCGCGGCTGTGGGTGGAAAGGCTGGAGGGCTCGGGAGGGTTTGGCGGGGGGCTTCGGGGGTTCCCGAGGGTCAGAGCGCGGGGCCTTGGAACCCTCTCGGGGGCTGCGGGGCCCGGGGGCCTCCCAAGAACCCGGATGTTCGATTCGATTCCGAGAAAGTCCCTCGGAAAAAAAAATCAAAACCATCCAACGAAAAAAAGAACCCTAAAAAAGGGAAAAGTGAGAGAAAGGTGAAGGAAAAACTGCAAGGGCCAGGATGATTTTATTGCTTTGCTTCAGTTTTTCCTTGGTCTCCTCCTTCTCAGATTTTCTGCTCTCTTCCTTTACAGAAAGCTGTTTTGCTGTTGTGTGGTTTTGGGGTCCCTGGGGGGTCACTGAGGAGGTTTTGGGGGGTCTCTGAAGGGGTTTAGTGTCCTGAGGGGACTTAAGGGGGGGGGTTGACGGTCCCTGAATGGGTTTGGGAATCCCTGAGGGAGTTTTGGAGTCTCCGAGGGAACTGGGAGGTCTGGGGGGGGCCCTTGGGGGGGGTCTTTGAAGCAGTTTTGGGGGTTTCTAGTGGGATTTTAGGAGTCCCAGACGGTTTTGAGGGTCCCTGAGGGTTTTGGGGGTCCCTGAAATGCTTGGGGATTCCAGGTGGGTTTTGCAGGTCACTGAGAGGGTTTAGGGGGTCTTGGGGGGGGATGAGGTCTCTGAGGGGATTTGTGGGGTCCTTGAGGAGGTTTCGATGGGTCCAGAGGTGGATTTCTGAGGGGATTTCAGGGGTTCTGAGGGGATTTTATGGGGTCTCTGTGTCGGCGGAGCGACCCCAGGGAAAGGGGATCCCAATGCCCGCCCTGAACCCCAGAGACCCCCAAAACTCAGTACACAGAGACCCCACAGGGGGGCCCGGGGGTCCCCTAAAGCCCAGTAGTGGGGTTCATGGGGTCCCCCAGCCCCCAGGGGAGGGGTCCTGGGGTTGCTCCCCAAAGTGCGGGGGGGAGATGTAGCACATCCGGGTAAGGGGATCCCAGTGCCCCCAGTATATCCCAGTGACCTCCCAGTGATCCTCAATACAGCCCAGTAACCCCCTCAGTGACCACCCAGTGTGTCCCAGTGACCTCCCACTGCCCCCCAGTATGGCCCAGTGATCCTCCAGTGTGCACCCAGTAACCCCCAGTATGGCCCAGTAACCAGCCAGTGTCCCCCTGTGTGTCTTGGTAATCCCCCAGTAACTCCTCAGTCCCTCCCAGTGCCCTCCCAGCATCCCTCAGTAACCCCCAGTCCCTCCCAGTGCCCCCTGGTTCCCCCCAGTGTGTCCCAGTACACCCCAGTAATCCCCCAGTGCTCCCCAAAGCCCCCCAACTGTCCCCAGTGTGTCCCCAGATGCCCTTGGCCTTTCTGTGAGCGTGGGGGGGGGGGGGGGGGCGTTTTTGTGGTCAGAGGGTCCAGGGGGGTCTCCTGGAGTGAGATGGAGGGTTGGGGGCATCAGGGATGGGGTTTGGGGACAGTGGAATTGGGAGTGTCAAGGGGGGAATTGGAAACACCAAAAGGGTCTTGGGGACATGAGGGGAGTCTCAGGACTGACCTGCTTGTAGGGAAGCCCCTCTCCCCCTCTAGGCCCCATTAACCCCCCACCAAATGTCCCCCAACTCCCCTTTTTTTCCTTTAATCCCCTCCCCCCACTGATCCCTTTGACCCCCCAGTGCCCACAAGACCCTTTTGACTCCCCCAAATGCACCCAAAGCCCCACCAAATCCCCATCCAACCCCTCCAGATCCCCCCAAACCTCCCCCAGCTCTTCCTTCAAATCCCTCCCAACCCCCCCCAGAGAGGGATCCCCCGGCACCCTGGGACAGGAACACAGTGGGCTGTACTGGGGGCACTGGGCTGTACTGGGAGGGCACTGGGGGGGCTCAGGTGTCTCAGGTGGCCCAGCTCCAGGAGAGATCTGGGGAGCAGTGAGGAGGTACTGGTCTGTCCTGGTCTGTCCTGGTCTGTCCTGGTCTGTCCTGGTTTGTACCCCCAATCCCCAAAGCCCCTCCCCAGCTCCCCCAGGACCCTCTCACACCCCAAAGCCCCCCAGGCCCCTCCAGGCCCCTGACTTGGTCCTGCTGCCCCTTGAGCATCTGCAGCTGCTGCAGAACCAGGCATTTCATCAGCAAATGTGCAGGTGACCCCAAGTTGGGGGTGTATTGATGTGCTGGAAGGCAGGAGGGCTCTGGAGCACAAGTGGTGTGAGGAGAGGCTGAGGGAGCTGGGGGTGTTGAGGCTGGAGAAGAGGAGGCTCAGGGGAGACCTCCTGACTCTCTGCAAGTCCCTGCCAGGAGGGTGTAGCCAGGTGGGGGTGGGGCTGTTCTGCCAGGCAGCAGCAGTAGGAGAAGAGGGCTGGGTCTGGAGCTGTGCCAGGGGAGGTTTAGGTTGGATATTAGGAAGGAATTTTTTGCTGAGAGAGTAATGAGGCCTTGGAATGGGCTGGGCAGGGAGGGGGTGGAGTCCCCGTCCCTGGAGGTGTTGAAGGTGAGAGTGGATGTGGCCTCAGTGCCATGGTCTGGGAAGCACAGCGGGGTTGGATCCAGGGTTGGACTTGATGATCTCAGAGGTCTTTTCCAACGTGGCTGATTCTGTGATTCTCTGATTGCCATTCCTGTGGCAGCACATGCTTGAGGCTCCATCCCCAGGGGGATAGAGATGTCTGTCCATATCTGTCTGCAAGGTTAGTCTGTAAATGTGTGGTGTTAGCAAAGCAGGCTGAGTTCTGGGCTGGTTGTAGAAGGAGAAAGAAGCCCCCAGGCCAGTGCAGGCAGGCAGCCCTCAGCTTGCACCTGATGTCCCCTCCCTGCAGGTTCCTGTCCTTGAGCCCTGGCCCTGAGGTGAGGCTGAGAAGTGGCGCGGAGGTGAGCCCAGAGCTGTCCCTGAGGTGAGGCTGAGAATAAGTGCAAGGCAGAGGTGCTGCTGAGGAAGGAGAGCCCCGTGGTGGGGAAGGCACAAAGCTGTGAGTGCCCATCCCCGAGCAGGTGCTGTGTCCATCCCCTGTGTGCCAGGTGAGCTGGGGCTTTGCTGCAGAGCTGCAGGCGCTGATTTGAGCGGCTGCAAGTGCTGAGATGGTGGGCACCCAGGAACACCAACTGTGCCTGGCCACGGAGCCTGCAAGGAGGAGCAGAGACAGCCCTGGCAGTGTGGGGGGCCAGGTTGTCCCTGTGCCTTCCCCTGCAGGCCCTGGCTGTCCCTGCTGGGCCCCTGTCCATCCCCATCAGGTCCCTGCCCGTCCCCCCGGGCTGAGCTCCCCCCAGGAAGTGCCCTGGAGCTGAAGCTGCTGCCATCCCCCCCTGCAGCCGCTGCCCCAGGCAAGGGAGCAGCAAAGGCAGGGCCAGGAGCAGAGGCAGCAGCAGGGGAGCCCTGGGGGGCCGGGAAGCTCTTGTGTGGGGCAGGAAAGAGGCGCTGGGCACGAGGCCGGGGCTGTGCTGAGGAGGCCCAGCCCTCACATCCCCCCAGCCAACGCCGGCTGCCCGGGGGGCTTGGGAGGGACCCCCAGCCCGTGTGCCCCACACTGAGCTGGCAGAGAGAGAGCCAAGGGACAGGGATGTGGGCAGGGCCCCGGGTGAGGGACAGGCAGGGCCATTGCAGGGCCACGGTGAGGGCACAGCCTGTGGCAGCAGAGCTGCCCAGGGCCGGGGGCAGCCGGGGGTGTTGGGACCAGCCAGTGCTGGGGCCGAGCAGAGCACGAGGCCTCTTGCAGAGCCCTGGAGCAGCCTCCCACTTGCCAGCCCTGCCCTGGTGGGGTGACACTGTCCACCCCCTCCAGGACACTCCCCCAGAAATCTTCGTGGGGGCCTTTTGTGTCTATTGCTGGTTGCTGATTCCTGCTGGGGACCTGAGGGCCCCTCTGCAATCCCATCCATGGGGCACAATCTCCTCTGCAGAGCTCAACTCACTGCAGACTTTGCAGGGAAATCTGTGCTGGCAGCTGCATCCTGAGCCCCAGGGCAGTTTGTATCTCCAAGTGCTGATCCATCCTGGGGACCCAAGGGCTCCTCTGCCATTCCATCCATGCAGCAGGAGTCACCCTCCTGCCCTTGACTCCCTGCAGAGGAACAAGTGCCATCTCTCTGTTTGGGAGAAGCCAGATGCTGCCCCTGGGCCATCAGAAGTGGTGCTGAAGCCTCTTTCAGCCCAGCCCCGGGTGCAGTTTTCTCATCCCCTCAGCGAGTGCCCGCTGCCCCAGCCAGCACTGACCAACCAGGGCGTTTGGCACACTTGGATTGGTGGTTTGGAGAAGGAGCCCCGGACTGACAGGGGGCCAGATAAGCTCGAGGAACAGCCCTGGCAAGTTTTAAGTGAAACTACATTAATACAGCTCTTTATTAATATATAGCAACTCAATCAAGTGCTCGTGAAAGGACCTCACTCCCCTCAGCCTCCCAATTAAACACCTTTTAATTGTCTGAATCTTCATATTTTGGAGTATTTACTGGCTAAACTTTAACTTTTTTCAGTTTGAGGAGGGGTTCATATTGATATTTCTGAGGGGTTTTTTTCCTGAATTTTGGTGGTTTTTGTTTTACAGGGCTGAATCCTTGTGTTTTGGAGGTTTTTTTGGTCACAAGATGCCCGATGTGTTCTAGAGATGGACTTGGGCAGGAGGAACCCCCAAACCAACACGCTCAGCCCTTGTTTTCCCCCCCATCAGGATTTCTCCTTCCCAAAGCTTGGCCAGATGAAGGAGGCTGCGAGGAAGAGGAAGATGCCTTGGGCCCCCCAGGCAGGTGAGGAGGCAGTCAGTGTCCCTTTGGGCGGGTGTTGTGCTGGCTCTGTCAGCCGAGCATGGCCCCGGCTGCAGGACAACCCCGCTGGCGCCGCCGTCCTGCCGGGGCCGGAGTTGGGGGGATGTCCTTGGCCTTCCCTGTGGGCCGGAGGCAAATCCCCTCCCTGTCCTTGTTGCTTCCTGCCCCAGGCCCCGAGCTGAGGACGGAGAGCCCGGAGGACAAATCCCCCCTTGAGACCCTGGTGGGAGAGGCCGTTTTGAAGGGCTCCCCGGCGCAGGAAGGCAGCGGGGAGGAAAAGGGCCGGAGATCCCCCCGCAGGAGGGGCTCCAAAGCCAGCCCAGGGTGCTCTGAGGAGGAAAGAGCCAGCCTGTGCCGGGAAGGCGGCCGGAGCTTGAGGGGGAGCTCTGAGCTGGTGGTCCTTGAGCAGCCTCCCAGCAGGGAGAAGCCCTTCAGGTGCTTGGAGTGTGGGAAGAGCTTCAGGATGAGCACCAAACTCCTCATCCACCAGCACATCCACACTGGGGAACGGCCCTACTCATGTAGGAAATGTGGGAAGAGCTTCAACTGCAACTCCATCCTGATCCAACATCAGCGCATCCACACTGGGGAACGGCCCTACACGTGTGGGGAATGTGGGAAGAGATTCAGGCACAGCTCCTCCCTCGTGAAGCACCAGCACATCCACACTGGGCAGAAGCCCTGCAAGTGTGAGGAATGTGGGAAGAGCTTTAGCCAGAGCTTTGAAATGATCCTACACCAGCACATCCACACTGGGCAGAAGCCCTGCAAGTGTGGGGAATGTGGGAAGAGCTTTAGCCAGAGCTTTGAAATGATCCTACACCAGCACATCCACACTGGGGAACGGCCGTACATGTGTGGGGAATGTGGGAAGAGGTTTCAGACCAGCTCACATCTCCTCAGGCATGAGCAGACACAGCACTCACCTTTCGTCAGCAGAAATGGCTCTAGGTTCTCATTCAGACTCTCCTCATTATCCAGCACAAATTTGAGGATTGATGCCAGCTCAACCTGTGTCAGAGGAGCCATGGGGTCAGCAGCTCTGCTGCAGCTCACAGGAAGCAACCACAGCAGACTTGGGGCAGCAGGCAGCTCCCTTGCCTACCCATGCTGGTGCCCACACTTGCTGCCACAAGCCTTTGACAGACCAAAACCAATGGTGAGCACTGCAGTACCCACTCCACACTGTCTTTTAAGGGGACCCAGAATAGGAGGGCAGGTCTCAGAGCACCCCCTGAAAGCCACCGCTGCTCCTGCTGCACCCCGAGGGAGGGAACCCCAGAGGGATTACCTGGGTCTTGTAGTCAAACTCATTCCAGTCACCAGGGCTCTTGCAGCTCACAGAGGTGTGATACAGGAGCAGCACAGCCACCTGAGCAAGGCAGGGAAAGTGTCACTGACCCCACGCCAGTCATCAGCACCTTGGTGCCAGCCAGGACTAAAGCATGCCACACAGTAACCTTGGCCAGAGCCAGCTCCTCTCCATCCACCAGCTTCTGTGCAGAGACCAGGTTCTCTGCAGCCAATTTGTGCCTGCAGTGCTCTGCAACAAGAAGCAGGATTCCCTCTGCCCCGAGTGCGGGAAGAGCTTCAACCAGAACTCCTACCTCATCAGGCACCGGCACATCCACACCGGGGAGAGGCCCTACAAGTGTGGGGAGTGTGGGAAGAGCTTCACCGAGAGCTCTAAGTTGACCAGACACCAATGGACCCACCGGCAAGGGAAGCCCTCGAGTGCCCCGACTGCAGGAAGAACTTTCACCACTGCTTCCACCCCAAATGAACCCCCTGATGGGGAGGCAACCCCTGGAGTCCAGTGACTGTCAGTCCATCCCTTTTGACCACAAAGGGCCAGTCCCCTTTCCCTGGGGCAGCTTCTTCCAACAGAACCCTTCCTGGGGGGTGTGTGGAGATTCCTGCCTTGGCTGGGGACCCCCCAAGGTCACTGCTGGAGGTTGAGAGCAGAGATCTCCCCACCAGCGTTGGTCTGGGGGAGTTCCATCCATCTCTAATTAAGAATTGTTGCTTTGGTGCCAGCTTGAGTAGAATCACTTCAACAATTGCTTTAGTGTAGAGCACTGTCCTATCTTCTCCTGTACTCCTGGTAGTTTTAGTGTTTCTATTGTGCAGTAAATAATTGTGATGAAGATCTTTTGTCTGATCATTTGTAACCCTAAATAATTAATTTCTATCAACTGATCTGATCTGCCATCCTTTAAATCTGGGGGACAAAAGTGTTTCAGTCACAGCTCTGTAATTCCTCTAAACTGAAATTGTTGGGATAATCCAAGGCTGAGATTGGATCCAGCAGCCCCCAGCACCCCACAGGAAGTTGGGAGCTCAGGGGGGCCACCCCCCTTTGCGAACCCCACTGTGTCCAAAGACCCCCACGGGACTGTTTGACCTGCCAGGCCACCCCCCCTTTTCCACCCTTCTCCCTGTTCTTCCCAATTTCCCACTGTCCCCTCAATCTCCAATATCCCCCCCAATCAGTTTTGGGGTCCCAACCCCCAGTTTTTGCCCCCTCTCCTGTGGGTGCTGAAGGAGAAAATGAGGCTGCTCACACAGAGTTCCATTGTGGGACTTGTCCTCCCATCTTTCCAGTGTCCCCCTTTCCTTGGGGTTCCTTTGGAAACAGCGCCTGGGCTTTGTCTTTTAGTCCACTGGAATTCCCAGCATGGCCCCAAAGCAGTGCCCTGATCCCACACATCCCCCTCCCCTCATGTGCTGGCTGTGTTCAGCCACCAGAGAAAAACACAGGCTGCCATGCAGAGCGTTCCAAGTGGTTTCCCCTTTGGCAAACAGCCCTCTCTGGATGGAAAACACCAGTCAAGGGCAAAACACTCCTGGTTGATCCTGATTAACTGAATGCAGCTGCTGCTGCCTTAACTTGTTCCCACAGAAATTCTCAGGGTTCCTTTGCTTCCAGGAGGCCCCACATGTCCCAATGGCCCCTGGATTCCATGAGCTTCCAGAGTCTCCAAAGGTTCCTTTAGTTCCATGAGGCCCTGCAGTCCCAAAATGCCCTTTGGATTCCAGGAGATTTCCCATTGTCCCAGGGTCCCTTGTGCTTCAGAAGCAGCTGCAGTGGGACAGTGGCCCCTTGGTTCCGTGAGCTCTGCAGTGTTCCAGGAATCCTTGGGTTCCAGGAGAGCCTGCAGTTTCACAAGGACCACTTGAATGCAGGAGGTTCTGCAGGGTCCCAATGGCCCCTGGATTCTGGGAGGTTCAGAAATATCTCAGGGCTCCCTTGGTTCCAGGAGGACACACATGTCAGCAGGAACCCTTGGTTGCAGGAGGTTTGACAGTGTCCCAGAATTCCTTTGATTTCATGAGGCCCTGGATTGTCCCAATGGACTCCTGATTCCATCAGCCCCCTCAATGTCACAATGGTCCCTTGGTTCCAGGAGTTTCTGCAGCATCCCAGGGTTCCTTTTGTTCCATGTGTGACACCTGCAGTGTCACAATGGGCCCTGAATTCCAGGAGTTTTCCCAGGGTGACAGTGCTGCCTTGATTCCATGAGATTGCCCAGTGTCCCAGGGCTCCAGAAGGCCCTGCAGTGTCACAGTGGTCCTTGGTTCCAGGAGGTTAATTATTGCTTTATTTGCCTCAATCTTTAACACCCAAAGCAGTTATCCTCAGCATCCCCAGCTCCCAGGGCTGGCAGTTGGGGATGGGGAGCTGAGTGAAGCCCCCAGAATGCAGGAGGAAATGGTCAGTGACCTGCTCTGCCAGTGAGACCCCCCCAAGTGCCTGGGCCCACATGGGATGCAGCCAAGAGTCCTGAGGGAGCTGGAGAAAGAGCTGGCCAAGCCACTCTCACTCATTGCCCAGCAGTGCTGCACAACTGCACAAGTCCCAGCTGACTGGCAACAAGCACATGGGATGCCCATCCCCAGGAAGGGCCAAAAGGAGCATCTGGGCAACTCCTGGCCTGTCCCACTGACCTCAGGACCAGGGAAGTCCATGCAGCAGATCCTCCTCAGTGCCATCCCATGGCACGGGCAGGACAACCAGGGGATCAGGCCCAGCCAGCGTGGGGTTGGGAAAGGCAGGTCCTGCCTGACCAACCTCATCTCCTTCTCTGACAAAGGACCCGCTCAGCAGCTGAGGGAAAGGCTGGGATGTGTCTCTCTGGAATTCCAGAAAGCCTTTGGCACCATCTCCCCCAGCATCTCCTGCACAAACTGGCTGCTCATGGCTTGCCTGGGGACCTGTTTGCTGGGTGACAAAGTGTCTGATGGCCCAGGGAGTGGTGGGGAATGGAAGGAAATCCAGGTGGGGCCAGTCACTAGTGGGGTTCCCAAGGGCTCAGGGTTGGGGCTGCTCCTGTTTAACATCATTCTTGATGATCTGGGCCAGGGGATCGAGTGCCCCCTCAGGAAAGTCATGGACAACACCAGGTTGGGTGTGAGTGTGGATGTGCTGGAGGGCAGGAAGGCTCTGCAGAGGGATCTGGACAGGCTGGATCAATAAGGCCAAGTGTCAGGGCCTGCCCTTGGCCCCCAACAACCCCCTGGAACGCTCCAGACTTGGGGCAGAGGGGCTTGAGAGCTGCTCAGCAGGAAGGGACTTGGGGGTGCTGCTTGACAGCGACTGGATATGAGGCAGAGTGTGCCCAGGGGGGCAAGAAGGCCAAGGGCATCGTGGCCTTTGTGGAGAAGAGTGTGGCCAGCAGGAGCAGAGAACTGATTGCCCCTCTGTGCTGGGCACTGGGGAGGCCCCACCTGGAGTGCTGTGTCCAGTTCTGGCCCCTCAGTGCCAAAAGGCCCTTGAGGGGCTGGAGCGTGTCCAGAGAAGGGAACGGAGCTGGGGAAGGCTCTGGAAAACATGTCTGCTGAGGGACGGCTGAGGGAACTGGGCTGGTTGAGTCTGGAGAAGGGGAGGCTCAGGGAGGACCTCATTGCTCTCTGCAGTGACCTGAAAGGAGGTTTTTAGTGGGGTGGGGGTTGGTCTCTTCTGCAAAGCCTTTAGTGACAGGAAGAGAGGAAATGGCCTTAGGTTGCATCAGGTGAGGCACAGATTAGATGTTAAAAAAAAACTTTTTCCACTGAGAGAGTGTTCAGGCACTGGAACAAGTAGCCCAGGGAGGTGGTGGAGTCTCTGGAAGTGTTCAGGTGTGTGGTGGGTTGACTTTGGCTGGACACCAGGTGCCCTCCCAGCCGCTCTATCACTCCCCTTCCCAGCAGGACAGGGGAGAGAGTAAGGTGGAAAAAAAAATAGTGGATTGAGATAAGGCAGTTTTTTTAAAGCAAAAAGCAAAGCAAAGCTTGTGCACACAGAAGCCAAAGACAGCAGGGTTTGTTCTCTACTCCCCATGAGCAGCCATGGTCGGCCACTCCCGAGGAGCAGGGCTTGGGTACCTGTGAGGGTTCCTCAGCAGGCAGCCATTAGGCAATGAATGCCCCCCTCCTGCTCTGGGCCTCAGCTTTTAGAGCTGAGCTGACCTCCCATGGTCTGCAATGTCCCTGTGGTCAGTTGGGCTCAGCTGACCTGGCTGTGTCCCTTCCCAGGGTCTTGCCCTCAACTGAGGAGGAATGTGACAGTGCTGATGTTGTGCCAGCCCTGCTCAGCAGTGGCCCAAACACCAGTGTGTTATCAACACCTTTCCAGCTCCCAGTGCAGAGCACAGCACTGGCAGTGCTGCTCTGGGGAAATGAACTGCAGCTCAGCCAGACCCAATACAGTCTCCACCCCTTATTCCACACCATTTGTGTCATACTGAGACCCCACAAAATTTATTTGTCTTCTGACTATTCCATTGTATTTATTCTTCATTACTGAGATCCCTCCTTACCAACACATGCTACTTAAACATTCCTAAACTGTCTTTAGACCCAACGTACATATTTATACATTTTCATTAACTGCTATTCCCCGCCCTTTTACAGATAGGTCTTATTTTCCCATTTTCATGGCCTTCTTCCACCCCTCCAGATGCTGGGCTCCATTCCATCAGGATGGGTACTCAGGACAGCAGAAGCAACACAATCAATCGTTGGGCACCGACACCAGCCCGTCCCGGGTCATCATCGCACTCTCCTTCCTCCTCACACAATTGGTTCTTCATTGGTTCATGTCATTCCTGCTACTTTACCTCCTGCAACACACAACTCAGAACACAGATCATCTTTCCCCCAGGGTTAAATCTCCTCGAGGCACACACCAGGTCTCCCCATCTTCCCTCATTACCCACCAGGTACACCCTGGTCCCTGAGCAAAGACAATCCCACAGATGGGTTTGCCTTTTCTCATGGGAGGAGAACCCCACACTGACTTCCCCCCCCACTTCCCCATGTGTAGTACCAGGACTTTATCCCCTCCCACAGTGTGTAGGGGTTTTGTTTGGGCAGGACCAGGGCAGTTGGCAGATCCCCCAGTGTTGACCAGCCAAGTGGCCTCAGCTGAATTTCCTCCCAATGCTTCCATGTCCCATTACCTAATGCTCTCAACATGGTTTTCAACAGTCCATTATACCTCTCAGTCTTCCAGAGGCTTGTGGGTGATAAGGGATATGATAGATCCATTCAATGCCATGTTTCTTTGCCCAAGAACTTGTGAGATTATTCCAGAAGTGAGTCCCATTATCTGATTCAGTTCTCTCTGGGGTCCCATGTCACCACAGAATGTGCCTCTCGAGGCCTCAGATGGTGTTTTGAGCAGTGGCCTGGTTTACAGGATATGTTTCCAGCCAGCCAGTTGTTGCCTCCCCCATGGTGAGTCTGTAGCTCTTGCCCTGGTGTGTTTGTGGCAGTGGTCCAATGTAATCAATTTGCCAGACCTCACCATGTTGGAAATCCAGCCACCGCCCTCTATTCCAGGCAGATTTTACTTGCATGGCTCCCTTAATTGCTGCACACTTGTCACATTCATGAGTGACCTGTGTGATGGCCTCCATGGTCAGGTCGACCCCTGGATCACGAGCCCACCTGTACCTCGCATCTCTTCCCAGATGTCCTGATGTTCCATGGGCCCATCGGGCTATAAAGAGCTCACCCTTCTGCTCCCAGTCCAAGTCTACCTGGGCCATTCCAATCTTGGCAGCCTCATCCACCTGCTTATTGTTCTGATGTTCTTCAGTGGCACGACCCTTGGGCACGGGAGCATCGACGTGAGGCACTTTCAGAGTCGTGTTTTCCACCCGTGCAGTGATGTCCTGCCACAATGCAGCAGCCCAGATGGCTTTACCCCTGCGTTGCCAATTGGCCTTCTTCCATTGCAGTAGTCACCCCCACAGGGCATTAGCCACCATCCAGGAGTCAGTGTAGAGGTGTAGCACAGGCCACTTTTCTCCTTTGGCAATCTTTAGGGCTGGCTGGATGGCTTTCACTTCTGCAAACTGGCTCGACTCACCCTCTCCTTCAGCAGCTTCAACGCCCCGTCGTGTGGGACTCCACACAGCAGCTTTCCACCTCCCATGGTTTCCTACCACTCGGCAAGATCCATCAGTAAACAGAGCATCCCCTCTTTCATTTTCTGGGAACTCATTATATGGTGGTGCTTCTTGGGCACGAGTCACCTCTTCAGGCAGTGCTCCAAAATCCCTGCCTTCTGGCCAGTCCATAATCTCTTCCAGGATCCCCGGGAAACTGGGTTTTCCCATTCGCGCTCGCTGTGTGATCAAAGCTTGCTCCACTTGCTCCATGGAGCACTGGTTGCATGATGAGTTGAGGGGATGTTCCCTTTGAACATCCAGTGCAGCACAGGCAAACGTGGTGCCAAGAGGAGACACGCTTCTGTTCCAGCAACTTCTGAGGCGGCTCGAACCCCCTCAGAGGCTGCCAGTATCTCCTTTTCAGTTGGCTTCTGATCCTCGATAACCCCGGCTCCAAAACCCTGATGGTCGACCTCGGGTTTCTCCTGGTGTTCTGTGCCAGAGGCTCCAGGTGAGACCATGCTCCCCAGCTGCCTTGTAGAGGATATTTTGCACAGCTGGTCCCATTCCAACAGGCCCCAGAGCTACTGCACGGGCTGTCTCCTGTTTGATCTGCTCCAAGGCCTGTTGTTGCTCAAGGCCCCACTCAAAATGGTTCTTCTGCCGGGTCACTCGACAGAGGGGGCTCCCAAGCTGACTGTAACCTGGAATGTGCATCCTCCAGAAACCCACAAGGCCTAGGAAAGCTTGTGTTTCCTTCTTGTTAGCTGGTGGAGACATAGATGCTATTTTGTTTACTACATCCAGGGGCACAGGGCAGCATCCATCCTGCCATTTTATTCCCAAGAACTGAATCTCCCGTGCAGGTCCCTTTATCTTGCTTTGCTTTGTGGCAAGACCAGTTCTGAGAAGAATTTGGACTATTTTCCTCCCTTTCTCAAGAACTTCTTCTGCTGTTTTGCCCCATACAGTGATATTTTCAATAGATTGCAGGTGCTCTGGAGCTCCCCCTGTTCCAGTGCAGTCTGGATCAGTCCCTGGCAGATGGTTGGGCTGTGCTTCCACCCCTGGGGCACTTGATTCCAGGTGTACTGGACACCCCTCCAGGTGAAGGCAAACCATGGTCTGCACTCTGTTGCCAGAGGAATGGAGAAAAACACATGGGCAGTATCAGTTGTGGCCCCACTGGGCTGCCTCTGACTCCAGCTCATCTGAAGTTCCAGCACGTCCGGCACAGCAGCACTCAGAGGCAGCGTGACTTCTTTCAGGCCACGATAGTCCACTGTCAGCCCCCACTCCCCATTAGGCTTCCACGCTGGCCATATGGGGCTGGTAAAGGGTGAGCGGGTCCTGCTGATCCCTCCCTGTTTCTGTAGTCGATGAACTGGTTCCTGAATGGGAATTGTGGAGTCCCAGTTGGTGCCATCCTGCCTTCAGGGCACTGTTCTGGTGGCAATGGGCACTTGTTGGTCTTCGACTTGCAGCAATCCCACAATGGGAGGATCCTTTGAGAGGCCAGGCAGGGTAGGTAATTGTTTGACCTTCTCTGTAGCCACAGTAGCCACACCAAAAGCCCATCGATACCCCTTGGGATCTTTGAAGTCTCCCCTCCTGAGGTAATCAATGGCAAGGATACAAGGGGCCTCTGGGCCAGTCTCAGTGGGGTGCTTTTCCCAATTGTCCCGTTAAAGTCACTTCAGCCTCCAACACTGACAATTCCTGGCATCCCCTGTCACTCCAGAGATCCAGATGGGTTCTGCACTTCTGTGCCTCGATGGCATCAGTGTGCTCTGTGCACCCTTATCTACCTCTGTGGATCCCACGTGCCAGGCCATCCAACCCACCCAGTCCAGCAGACCCGACCATCCCTTTCCTCCTCCTGGCCGAAGGCAGGGACCCTCCATTCCTGTTCCTGGTCAGAGTATTCACTGTCTGACTTTGTGATGCCAGGCCAGAGGTCCCCCCACCACAATCAAAGGAATTGGTCTCAGTCCTCTTATGTCTGAGAGGTCGCTGCTTTCTTTCTTGGGTCTCTGCAGCAACTCCATGGACAGCTTTCCTGGGTGACCCCTTCTTAACAGCTTGGGCACAGTCCTGCTGCGTGTCCGTGCTGGGATCACAGGCAGGGACAGGCCCTGGCACTGCTGGCACAGAGCTGGGCTCCACACCAGCAGCTCCATCAGCCAAGGGCATCTCCTGAGGGCAGGGCAGGAGGGCTTCAGGCTCTTCCTCCACAGTCCCTGTCAGCAATGTGCCCAAGGAATGCCCTGGCAAAGCAAATGCCAGTGCCCAGCTGAGAGTGGGAGTGTGCAGGGTGGGGGCACACAGCAGTGTCCTGGCACAGCCCGAGCTCCTGGCACAGCCCTGAGGGAGCAGCAGAGCAGGGGCTGGGCTGTGTCTTTGTTCCAGGGACAGCCTGGGAAGGTGCCCCAGGGCCACTGTCACAGAGCAGCCCCTGCCACCCCCATTCCCAGCCCTGGCCTCTCACCCCACCTGC